>NC_057418.1:23836621-24507345 GCF_019320065.1 Cervus canadensis
TGTCTCTTTTTCTGTTTTGCATATAGGGTTATCGTTACCATCTTTCTAAATTCCATATATATGTGTTAGTATGCTGTAATGTTCTTTATCTTTCTGGCTTACTTCACTCTGTATAAGGGCTCCAGTTTCATCCATCTCATAGGATGCGTTCAAATGAAATCTTTTTAACGGCTGAGTAATATTCCATGGTGTATATGTACCACAGCTTCCTTATCCATTCGTCTGCTGATGGGCATCTAGTTGCTTCCATGTCCTGGCTATTATAAACAGTGCTGCGATGAACATTGGGGTGCACGTGTCTCTTCCAGATCTGGTTTCCTCGGTGTGTATGCCCAGAAGTGGGATTGCTGGGTCATATGGCAGTTCTATTTCCAGTTTTTTAAGAAATCTCCACACTGTTCTCCATAGCGGCTGTACTAGTTTGCATTCCCACCAACAGTGTAAGAGGGTTCCCTTTTCTCCAGCATTTATACATGCACTATGCTCACACAGTCTGATTGACAGTAATGAAGAGTACAACGCGAATCACAGATTCGCACTTGAGCTTATAGTTTATATATCATAAGAGTTAACCCTCTAATAGTACTGTTATTTCAAGAATTTGCATTATACTCTGATAATGAGTGATGTTGAGATCTTGCATGTGTTTGTTAGCCATCTTGTATGTCTTCTTGGAGAAATGCTGTTTTAGTTCTTTGGCCCATTTTGATTGGTCAACTGAAGTTGTGAGTGTGCAGCAGTGACTTATATCATTTTATGATGATTAACCCTTTAGTCTGTTGTCAGCCTTCCAATTGCTAGGTACATTTTCTCCCAATATACATTGGTAGGTTCCGATCTCTCTCACGCATATATCCTCCTACTCTTCAGCTTTCCTCTTCCGCTAGTGCCACACACACAGCCTTTAGATTCATGACCAGCGCTCTCCCATGTTGTCCTCCTCAATTGATTTCTACCACCACAGCTCACTCCTCTCTGAGGAAGGTGTTCAGTTCCATGAAGAATCTCTGCCTGTGATTTTATGGTCGTCAGCACGCATAATGTTTTTGGGGGGATTACGCCAGAGTGCTATGCCGTCTCCCATAAAATTGTTCTCCTCTAGGCAGTTATAGGTGTTCTGGTTCTACATTTAGATCTTAATCCATTTGAGTTTACTTGTTATGGTGTTAGAAAGTGTTCTATTTCATTCTTTTAACAAGTCGGTTGACCAGTTTTCCCAGCACCACTTGTTAAAGAGGTTGTCTTTTTTCCATTGTATATCCTTGCCTCCTTTGTCAAAGATAAGGTGTCCATAGGTTCGTGGATTATCTCTGGGCTTTCTATTCTGTTCCATTGATCTATATTTCTGTCTTTGTGCCAGTACCATACTGTCTTGATGACTGTGGCTTTGTAGTAGAGTCTGAAGTCAGGCAGGTTGATTCCTCCAGTTCCATTCTTCTTTCTCAAGATTACTTTGGCTATTCGAGGTTTTTGTATTTCCATACAAATTGTGAAATTATTTGTTCTAGTTCTGTGAAAAATACCGTTGGTAGCTTGATAGGGATTGCATTGAATCTATAGATTGCTTTGGGTAGAATAGCCATTTTGACAATATTGATTCTTCCAACATGAACACGGTATGTTTTCTCCATCTGTTGTGTTCTCCTCTTTGATTTCTTTCATCAGTGTTTTATAGTTTTCTAGTATAGGTCTTTGTTTCTTTAGGTAGAGTATACTCCTAAGTATTTTTATTCTTTTTGTTGCAATGGTGAATGGTATGGTTTCCTTAATTTCTCTTTCTGTTTTTTTCATTGTTCAGTATTATTTAGGAATGCAAGGATTTCCTGGTGTTAATTTTATATCCTGCAACTTTACTATATTCATTGATTAGCTCTAGTAATTTCTGGAGAGTCTTTAGGTTTCTATGTAGAGGATCAGTCATCTGCAAACAGTGAGAGTTTCACTTCTTCTTTTCCTATCTGGATTCCTTTTACTTCTTTTTCTGCTCTGATTGCTGTGGCCAAAACTTTCCAACACTATGTTGAATAGTAGTGGTGAGAGTGGGCACCCTTGTCTTGTTCCTGATTTCAGGGGAAATGCTTTCAATTTTTCACCATTGAGGGTGATGCTTGCTGTGGGTTTGTCATATATAGCTTTTATTATGTTGAGGTATGTTCCTTCTATTCCTGCTTTTTGGAGAGTTTTAATCATAAATGAGTGTTGAATTTTGTCAAAGGCTTTCTCTGCATCTATTGAGATAATCATATGGTTTTATCTTTCAATTTGTTAATGTGGTGTATTACATTGATTGATTTGTGGATATTAAAGAATCCTTGCATTCCTGGGATAAAGCCCACTTGGTCATGGTGTATGATTTTTTAATATGTTGTTGGATTCTGTTTGCTAGAATTTTGTTAAGGATTTTTGCATCTATGTTCATCAGTGATATTGGCCTGTAGTTTTCTTTTTTTGTGGCATCTTTGTCTGGTTTTGGAATTAGGGTGATGGTGGCCTCATAGAATGAGTTTGGAAGCTTACCTTCTTCTGCAATTTTCTGGAAGAGTTTGAGTAAGATAGGTGTTAGCTCTTCTCTAAATTTTTGGTAGAATTCAGCTGTGAAGCCATCTGGTCCTGGGCTTTTGTTTGCTGGAAGATTTTTGATTACAGTTTCGATTTCCTTGCTTGTGATGGGTCTGTTAAGATCTTCTATTTCTTCCTGGTTCAGTTTTGGAAAGTTATACTTTTCTAAGAATTTGTCCATTTCATCCAAGTTGTCCATTTTATTGGCATAGAGCTGCTGGTAGTAGTCTCTTATGATCCTTTGTATTTCAGTGTTGTCTGTTGTGATCTCTCCATTTTCATTTCTAATTTTGTTAATTTGGTTTTTCTCTCTTTGTTTCTTAATGAGTCTTGCTAATGGTTTGTCAATTTTGTTTATTTTTTCAAAAAACCAGCTTTTAGCTTTGTTGATTTTTGCTATGGTCTCTTTAGTTTCTTTTGCATTTATTTCTGCCCTGATTTTTAAGATTTCTTTCCTTCTACTAACCCTGGGGTTCTTCATTTCTTCCTTCTCTTATTGCTTTAGGTGTAGAGTTAGGTTATTTATTTGGTTTTTTTCTTGTTTCTTGATGTAAGCCTGTAATGCTATGAACCTTCCCCTTAGCACTGCTTTTACAGTGTCCCATAGGTTTTGGGTTGTTGTGTTTTCATTTTCATTCATTTCTATACATATTTTGATTTCTTTTTTGATTTCTTCTATGATTTGTTGGTTATTCAGAAGCGTGTTATTTAGCCTCCATGTGTTTGAATTTTTAACAATTTTTTTCCTGTAATTGAGATCTAATCTTACTGCACTGTGGTCAGAAAAGATGACTGGAATGATTTCAATTTTTTTGAATTTTCCAAGACCAGATTTATGGCCCAGGATGTGATCTATTCTGGAGAAGGTTCCGTGTGCACTTGAGAAAAAGGTGAAGTTGATTGTTTTGGGGTGAAATGTCCTATAGATATCAATTAGGTCTAGCTGGTCCATTGTGTCATTTAAAGTTTGTGTTTCCTTGTTAATTTTCTGTTTAGTTGATCTATCCATAGTTGTGAGTGGGGTATTAAAGTCTCCCACTATTATTGTGTTACTATTAATTTCCTCTTTCATACTCGTTAGTGTTTGCCATACATATTGCGGTGCTCCTATGTTGGGTGCATATATATTTATAATTGTTATATCTTCTTCTTGGATTGATCCTTTGATCATTATGTAGTGTCCTTCTTTGTCTCTTTTCACATCCTTTATTTGAAAGTCTATTTTATCTGATATGAGTATTGTGACTCCTGCTTTCTTTTGGTCTCCGTTTGCGTGAAATATTTTTTCCAGCCCTTCATTTTTAGTCTGCATGTGTCTCTTGTTTTGAGGTGGGTCTCTTGCAGACAGCATATATAGGGGTCTTGTTTTTGTATCCATTCAGCCAATCTTTGTCTTTTGGTTGGGGCATTCAACCCATTTACATTTAAGGTAATTATTGATAGGTGTGGTCCGTTGCCATTTACTTTGTTGTTTTGGGTTCACGTTTATACAACCTTTCTAACATTCCTGTCTAGAGAAGATCCTTTAGCATTTGTTTGAAGAGGCTGCGTTTGGTCGCCTGCTGAATTCTCTCAGTTTTGTTATCGTAAAGCTTTTGTATTCTCCCTTTCATATCTGAATGAGATCCTTGCTGGATACAGTAATCTAGGTTGTAGGTTATTTTCTTTCAACTTTCAGTGACGTCCTGCCATTCCCTTCTGGCCTGGAGGGGTTCTATTGATAGATCAGCTGTTATCCTTATGGGAATCCCTTTGTGTGTTATTTGTTGTTTCTCCCTTGCTGCTTTTAATATTTGTTCTTTGTGTTTGATCTTTGTTAATTTGATTAATATGTGTCTTGGGGTGTTTCGCCTTGGGTTTATCCTGTTTGGGACTCTCTGGGTTTCTTGGACTTGGGTGGCTATTTCCTTCCCAATTTTAGAGAAGTTTTCAGCTATTATCTCCTCGAGTATTTTCTCATGGCCTTTCTTTTTGTCTTCTTCTTCTGGGACTCCTATGATTCGAATGTTGGGGTGTTTCACATTGTCCCAGAGGTCCCTGAGGGTGTCCTCATTTCTTTAGATTCTTTTTTCTTTTTTTTTCTCTGCTTCATTTATTTCCACCATTTTATCTTCTACCTCACTTATCCTATCTTCTGCCTCCGTTATTCTACTCTTGGTTCCCTCCAAAGTGTTTTTGATCTCATTCATTGCATTATTCATTTTTAATTGACTCTTTTTTATTTCTTCTAGGTCTTTATTAAACATTTCTTGTATCTTTTCAATCTTTGTTTCCAGGCTATTTATCTGTAACTCCATTTTGTTTTCAAGATTTTGGATCATTTTTATTATCATTATTCTAAATTCTTTTTCAGGTAGATTCCCTATCTCCTCCTCTTTTGTTTGACTTGGTGGGCATTTTTCATGTTCCTTTACCTGTTGGGTATTTCTTTGCCTTTTCATCTTGTTTAGATTGCTGTGTCTGGAGTGGGCTTTCTGTGTTCTGGAGGTCTGTGGTTCCTTTTTATTGTGGAGGATTTACCCAGTGGGTGGGGTTAGACGATTGGCTTGTCAAGGTTTCCTGGTTAGGGAAGCTTGCATCAGTGTTCTGGTGCGTGGAACTTGATTTCTTCTCTTTGGAGAGCAATGGAGTGCCCAGTAATGAGTTTTGAGATGGGTCTATGTGTTAGGTGTGACCTTGGGCAGCCTGTATGTTGATGTTCAGGATTATGTTCCTGCGTTGCTGGAGAATTTGCGTGGTATGTCTTGCTCTAAAACTTATTGGCTCTTGGGTGGTGGTTGGTTTCAGTGTGGGTATGGAGGCTTTTGGACAGTCACTTATTACTTAAAGTTCCATGTAGACAGGAGTTTTCTGGTGTTCTCAGGTTTTGGGCTTAAGTCTCCTGCCTCTGGATTTCAGTTTTATTCTTCCTGTAGTCTCAGGACTTCTCCAACTATACAGCACTGATAAGAAAACTTCTAGGTTAATGGCGAAAAGATTCTCCCCCATTAGGGACACCCAGAGAGGTTCACAGAGTTACATGAAGAAGAGGAGAGGGAGGAGGAAGATAGAGATGAGCAGAAGGAGAAAAAAGGGGGACTCAAGAGGAGAGAGACAGATCTACGCAGCTGTCTGTTCCCAGAGTGTTCTCTGTAGCCCAGTCACCTACAAAGATTCACAGAATTGGATTGGGTTCCCCAACATTTAAATGAACAATGCCAAACAGTCTAAGCCTGCAAGTTAATTCATTTAGCTGCACTTGTAAGTATTTCAGCTGGTAAAGAATCCACCTGCAATGCAGAAGACCCTGGTTCAATTCCTGGGTCATAAAGATCCACTGGAGACAGGCTAGGCTACCCACTCCAGTATTCTTGGTCTTCCCTGGGGGCTCAGCTAGTAAAGAATCCTCCTGCAATGCAGGAGACCTGTGCTCGAACCCTTGGTTGGGAAGATCCCCTGGGGAAGGGAAAGGTTACCCACTCCAGTATTCTGGCCTGGAGAATTCCATGGATTGTATAGCCCATTGGGTTGCAGAGTCAGACAGGACTGAATGACTTTCACTTGGTAAACCTGATACTAATAATAGCCTCATCAATGGACAGTTTGTAACATAGACTGTTGCACAAAACCATCTTTATTTCTCCATGGGTTGTCATAATGGCAGTTGAAATTGTGAGTAATGGAATAGTGGGGAGCATTTAGAATCTGTAATTGACAGGCTTGGTGACTGATTGAATGGACAGTGAATTTCTAGTTTGAAAATAATTGAAAGTGGGGGAGGGCATGTAAAAACATAGAGAATCCTGAAGGGAAAACAGATTGAGATAGGCTGAAGGTAGATTATGAATTCAATCTGGGATGTACCAAGTTTGAGGTTTGTCTTTGTCACCTCAGTAGCGCCTATAGCAAAATACTGTAGGCTGGGTGGCTTAAACAACAGACATTTGTTAGATGGTTCTGGAGACCAGGAAGTCCAGGATCAAGGTTCTGGCAGATTTGGTTCTTGGTGAAGCCCTCTTCCTGGGTTGCTGATGGCCACCATCTTTCTTTGTCTTCACATGACCTCTTTGTGTTCTTCCTCTTCCTATAAGGGCACTGAGGCCTTCATGAGTGCACCACACTTGTGACCTTAACTTCTCAAAGGCCCCACTTCCAAATGTCATCACACTGCCAGGTAGGACTTCAAAAGATGAACTTTCAGGAACATTTAGTTTGTAACAAGCTTTCTATAAAATGTCCATGTGAAGATGTCAAATCAGGAGTTGGTTGTTTTTGTCTACATTCCCATCAATCAATAAGCTTCAGAGGAAATGAGCTTTTAAGCCTTCTTCGGACAACAGAAAAATAAGATCTTAATAAGATATGGTGGCATAATTGGCTATGAAAAGTTTTAAGGAAAAACATTGAAGATAGGTGGTGTAAGTCAGGTTGTATTAGCCAGGATAAAATAGAAGGGTGTAGGGACAGGGGCATGATAGCTGAGTTAAGATGGAAATTCTTTACCTCAAAAACCAACTCTGATTGTTTGTGAACCTAAATTATGTGGTGATAGGAAAAGTGACTTCAACATGATGTGGTCTTAATTTTTCATTTATAAGTAATAAAAATGAAATGGCATTACCAACTCAATGGACATGAGTTTGAGCAAGCTCTGGGAGATGGTGAAGTACAGGGAAACCTGGTGTGCTGCAGTCCATGGAGTTGCAAAGAGTAGGACACGACTGAGCAACTAAATGACAAAGTAATAAAATATTACACACTTGCTATCCTTTTCTAAGAGCTGAAATGAGAGTGTTGATGCAATTGAAATGGAAAAAAATCTATTTTGCTTGGAAGAAATTTCATTATAATTGTTTATTAAATTAGAGTATAATGCTCTGGAAATATTTATTATGCAGCATTGAAAATTTAATCATCATTAACAAAGGCAGAATTTTGACTGTTTTATAACAGTGCAGTTGTTAAATATAATTGATAACTGTAACTAATATTTCATTTAACTCTAACATTTAATTTAATATAAATGTGATGAAATATGATTGATAAGTATAAGTGAAAAATGTTAAAAGTAAACTATCTGAAGAGTTTTAAAACTGACCAGTTCTTTCCAAGAAGTGATGATGACATGAAATTAATATGTACAAAACAAAAGAAGAATTAACCCAATATAGATAATCTCAGGCAGTGTTTCTTATATTATTGATTAGTTAGTATATAATTTTGCTATTATAAATTAGATTGAGTATTTTTTTCACAAAGATTCTGCCACAAAAAGTGGAAGTGTTAGTTGCTCAGTCGTGTCTGACTTTGGGTGACCCCATAGGTTGTAGTCCACCAGGTTCCTCTCTCCATGGATTTCTCCAGACAATAATGCTGGAGTGGGTAGCCATGCCCTTCTCCAAGGGATCTTCCTGACCTGGGGATCAAACCTAGGTCTCCTGCATTGTAGGTGGACTCTTTACCATCTGAGCCACCAGGGAAATCCAAGATTTTGCCGTAGTGGGAGGCAAAAAACGGTTAGAGAGATGAAGCTCTAAAAGTCTCTCTGCACCTCAAATTAGATCTGAAGATGATTAGCTTGCCTAATTTAGTTGTTGCTCTGAGCTTAAAGAAAGGATAAAGGAAAAGTGTTCAGATCAGAGGGGGAAATGTTTGAAGGGGGAAAAAAAAAAAGAAGAAATACAAAGGAAGCATCTGGATCAGTTAAAGATGCCAGAAATGCACCAGCAGCATGGATTATACTAGAATTTTCTATGAGAGTCTTGTAAATCACTGAGAAATAGTGTACAACTTATTTGCTTAAAATTTTCAGTTAATGTACCTTCAGAGTATTTTGCAGGTAACGATCCTCACTCTCTACCTTATTACAGAGGCAGAGCTGTTTCTCTTTGTCTCATTCTCCATTTGTGATATACTTTTTATTGCTCAAGAGCTATAGAATCATGTCCATGCTATTGTTGTCTGCCTGATGGGAATTCACGTAATTGAAAGCGTTTATCCTCTCTTAGTAGAAAAATTGGGCATTTGGAAGTAATGAAATCCCCCACCTTTGACAACAGCCCAGGAAATACTGTTCACTCAGGTTTGTTCTAAAGTTTCCATTTTTTCCCAGTATAACCTGTTGAAAATTTAGTCCTGTACAAGAAATAAAGCTGGAATTTCTTGTGGCAGGCTAGCTGTCCACCTTCATGTAGTTACACCTTTGGTTGCTATTTCACCACTGATCAAAAAATAAAATTACATTCTTTGAAAAGAAACATGGAATGACATGAAGAAAGTCTATACTATATTGTAAAGTGAGAAAAAGCAACTTATAGTGCAAAAGTTGAATAAACTCTGATTTTTTGAGTAAGCAACTCTATACATAACATTTAAGTATATATGTTCAGAGGTTTGCTTAGAGAGTGATTACCTCTGGGGAGTGAGATGAGGAAACATAAGGAAAGATTTTCACTTTTTACATTATACTTTTTATTTTATTCGCTTTTGTATTGTTTGAATTTTTAAAATGAGCAAGTGTTATGTTGTCATTAAAACAAAAACAACTGACAAAAAAACTCCAGGGAGTAAGAAATTACTTGGAATGGAATATGTTTAAATAATTAATTTGTCGATAATGCTTGACTATTATTTTCTCTTGCTAAATCAAAACTCCCCTGCTTTTCTCAGGAGGTTGCTTTAAAAAGGAAGGTAAATGTTTCTAATTAAATGAACAGCTCAACCTTCCCACCTCCAGCCTAAATTTCTCATTTTGGTTTTGTTAGTGACAAATGCTACATGCAGATTTTTTTGAAGGTAAATCAAGGAATGTGGGTGTTCAACAGGGCGGTGCACACCACCAGAGTCAATGGGAAACCATTTTGTAACAGCTGCTTTACCAGACTGGAGCGAGAAGGGAGACGTGGGGCAACAGGGAGCGAAGTCTCAATAGGGGTCCCAACTGCTTAACTGTACCGGGTACTATCACATGCACCCACAAATCATGGAAGAGTGGCTCTTTGAGCTTATGTGCCAATCTGAATCTTAGCTCTACCACAAATTAATGAGGACAAATTAGTTGTTATTAACTTTTGCAGTAACTTTTACATTATATAGAAAGGATGGGTTGTATCTTATGTGGCCATGTGCAAAACAAGCAACCAAACAGAAAGTTAGAGGCTGATCCCTTTTTGGTTTTAACTTTTAAGGCCAGGTTTAGCAAAATATGTGCTTTCCTCGTGGCTCAGATGGCTAAGAATCTGCCTGCGGTGATGGAGACCCGGGTTGGGAAGATCCCCTGGAGAAGAGAATGGCTACCCACTCCGGTATTCTTGACTAGAGAATTCCATGGACAGAAGAGCCTAGAGGGCTACAGTTCATGGACATGACTGAGCAACTAACACTTTCATTTCACTTAGCAAAATATGTGGCAGATTCTCCGACTATTTGCCAAACAGACAGTATCTGCTTTTCAGGGGATTTACAGTAGAGGCCCGCTTTGAGGGAATTGTGAGAGCAATGAAGCCAGAGAGACAGAAGGGTGAAGAGTGATGATTGCCCCATGATAACCTCCATACAGGTGAGATTCAAAACAGTTCTGCCAACTTGAAAATTCAGATTTGTAAATCAATGACTGCCAACTTTGTATTCTTATCAGATGGACAGTCTTAATGCCCAGTGATTGTAAAGTCACTCAGTTTGTGGTGCTTCATTATGGTGGGCCTGGTAAATGAATATACTTTCTCCCCTGTGATGACACTCATTCTCTGGAACAGTCCTTTCTCATTCTTCTGTAGTAGCAGAAAGTCTATTGATGAAGGTGAATTACCTTTGCTCAAGACTATGTTTGAAAGCCGCTACTGGGCAGCCACCCGGTGACTCCGGAAAGCGAGGGTTGTTTCCTTGTTTCATGGATCTTGCACAAACAGGAAATGAGGCATTTTCTCCTTTTCACTGGTTTAGGGGGAGATCCTGCTTGTAAAGTCAAGAACAGAGTTTTCAGATAGAGTCCAATCGTCTTTTAAAAAAGGTACAGGGATGCCTGGTGTGCTGCAGTCCATGGGGTTGCAAAGAGTTGGACACGACCGGGCAACTGAACAGCAACAGCGTCTTATTTCCTCTGTTGGCAAATTATTGGGCTGTGGAGGTTCCGGTTGGAAAACTGATCCCTGGGTCAAGTCCAAAGGGTGAGTTGATTTTGGGGGTTGTTATCAGTAGTGTTACGGTGCCGTGTGTGCACGTGTGCTAAGTTGCTTCAGTTGTGTCTGAGTCTTTGCGGCCCTATGGAGTGTAGCCTGCCAGTCTCCTCTGTCCATGGGATTCTCCAGGCAAGAATACTGGAGTATGTTGCCATGCCATTCTCCCAATAGTGTTATGGCTTTCAAATAAACATACATAACATCTCTGGTAAAGAGAAAGCTTTCTACAATAAGAATGAGGAACAGATTTAAACACAATGCTTTGCACAAAGTAGGTATCTCATTGGATGGCTCAGAGGGTAAAGAATCTGCCTTCATTGCAGGAAATACAGGAGACTTGGGTTCAATCCCTGGGTTGGGAAGAGCCCCTGGAGTGGAAATGGCAACTCCCTCCAATATTCTTGCCTGGAAAATTCCATGTATCTAATAGCTATTTGTGGAGCTGGAATAAGTGAATTAAGCAGGGCTATTATAAGGAACATTGTCATTAGGGAGTTAGAGAAAGTTTCTGGAAAGGTTTGGTCAGTTTTGGTTCATGTTGCAATGGCGTTGTATTGAAACCATTTCACTAGCTGGTAAAATTTATTAGCAACAGGAGATAGAGACTTCCACTCACTTGCTCTTGGTTTACTTCCGTGAGGTTGCTTTGGGAAGGTTCCATTTTGGGAAGCACAGCATCTCAGAGGAAACAATGAAGTCGGGGTTGGTGGGGATGTTGAGGACAAAGGGCTGTTCTGCAATAATGAATGACTTTGACATTTTGTTTGAAGTTAAGTTGTGCTGTTTGAACTTCTCTGCCTCTGAACAAAGCATCTTATGCCAAGAATGGGTAATGGTTTCTGGATCACTGGGGGCCAGTTAGTCATGGCTGAGATGTGGTGCCACTGCATGGTGATCCTCCTTCAGTTTCTGAAACCACAGGCTGCTTGTGAGGGCCCTTCTGCTTAGTGTTTGCACAGTATTAGGAAGGCTGGATTGTCTTTGCCTTTTACCACCAAGGAGCATCTTCAGGAGTCTGTGATGATTATAGAGGTTAGAGATGATCAGTTGACTCTGTCTGTATTTAGGAAAAATGTCTTCCTATCCATGGTGTTTAATATTTTCAGGTGTAACCAAAAGAAACCAATGCTTCTCTAGACATTTCAGTTCAGTTCAGTTCAGTCGCTCAGTCGTGTCCAACTCTTTGCGACCCCATGAACCACAGCACGCCAGGCCTCCCTGTCCATCACCAACTCCCGGAGACCACCCAGACCCATGTCCGTCGAGTCGGTGATGCCATCCAACCATCTCATCCTCTGTCATCCCCTTCTCCTCCTGCCCTCAATCTTTCCCACCATCAGGGTCTTTTCAAATGAGTCAGCTTTTCGCATCAGGTGGCCAAAGGACTGGAGTTTCAGCTTCAGCATCAGTCCTTCCAATGAACAGTCAGGACTTATCTCCTTTAGGATGGACTGGTTGGATCTTCTTGCAGTCCAAGGGACTCTCAAGAGTCTTCTCCAACACCACAGTTCAAAAGCATCAATTCTTCAGCGCTCAGCTTTCTTTATAGTCCAACTCTCACATCCATACATGACCACTGGAAAAACCATAGCCTTGACTAGACAGACCTTTTACTGGTAGGTTAACATAGTTAGCTGATTAGATGGGTAGAAAAAAACCTGGGCCTCAGTGAAGTCACTGGTAACCATTAAAGAACTATAGATTGACCCAAACTGCTTTTTTCTTGGTTTGTCGCTGGCTTCATTTTAATGTCATTTTAATTGACTTTTCCTTCATCTTAACACAGGGAAATAAGTGAAATAATAGGACTATGGTAGATCTTGAGCCAACATCTCGTCCAGTATATCCCACTGGCTTCAGGGAATGTGAAACTTCAAAATGTTACCTGCTTGACTACTCTCTAGGCATCCATTTCTGTCACTGGACAAGGCCTGACATGTTAGGAGAGGTAAAAGGAAAAGTCAATGTCTACAAAACGTAGACATTAAAAAGAACACAATCTCTTATACAGAGCAGACATACCCAAAAACAGCAGAGCTGCTCATCGGTGGAGAAAAATACTAGCAAGTTAAAATAGCCCTGGAGGTTACAGCGTAGAGCACTTGGCAAGGGAGGAACAAAATCTCCTGCAAGAGATGGATGTTCAAAGCCTGTTGATTTAAAGCCTCAAACAACACCAGCAATGGGTAGGCCAAGGGAAATCAGTCCCAGGCATCTGGTCTACCCCGAAGATGTGCTAAATTTTTATGGTTTGGAGAGCAAGGATGGGATCAGGTAGTCAGTCACTTAAGAAAGGATATGTAAGGCCCTTAAATTCCAAAAAGGAGGCCAAATGAAGAGGATAAGGGATGGATGGGCACTTTTAGTTGTAAGTAGAGGAGTTCTGGCCTTCCCTTGTGGCTCAGCTGGTAAAGAATCCGCCTGCAATGTGGGAGACCTGGATTCGATCCCTGGGTTGGGAAGATCCCTTGGAGAAGGGAAAGGCTACCCACTCTAGTATTCTGGCCTGGAGCATTAGATAGACTGTATAGTCCATGGGGTTGCAAAGAGTCAGAACGATGGAGCGACTTTCACAGAGGGGTTCCAGACTTTGGAGGCAGGGACGAACAGGTAATGCAAATTAAGGAAGGAAGCTGGGTCAGAGTGGATTTGGCAGCAGGAATCAGATCCATTAATAGTAGAATGCCTGGAGAACATAGGGGAGGATTGGAGACTAGTTTGAGGAAATAGGCAGTGCCCTGGCTGACAGAGGCCAGCACAAGTAGTTGAAACCCCTACTGAAATATTAGGAAAAGGAGCCCTGGGAATTCAGCTCATGGTGGAAAGGATTAGTAGGGGCAATACCAATGGTTACTGCAGCAATTTTACTATGAGAAATACCAAAGCAGAGTCTTGTCTGTTCTCTGTCCTTCCTAGGAACAGACTGGCAGGATTATTTGGCAGCTAAGGCAAACCATAGAGCTGTGGGTGCTGGTGGCTATTAATTGCAGGAGCAACAGCAATGAGTTCTCACTTACACAGATGGAGGAGAAAACGTGTTCTGACCACCGAGTGGGCTTGGTTGGAGAAGGAACTGAACAGGGAGAAATAGGGAGTCGGGTTGATGGATGGGCTAGCAGGTAAGTATTTGGGTTTTATGTGAGAGGCAAAAACAGTTTTAAAAAATTATTATTATTATTATTTTTGAGGGTGAGAGTGGCATCTCAGAAAGGTTAATCTAGGCTTGTGGGGAAACTAGTTTGGGGCATGAAAACCCAGAGAAAATCATGTACAGCTCTGAGCTTTGAGTTTGTTTTTTCCTTTTATCTCAGCTAAGGGTTTTGGTGAGGATGGGGGCTGTGGAAACTGTGCAGAAGAGGTGAAACTAGCTGAGGTGAAGAGCAAGAGGTTGTGGTCAGAATGGTGTTAATATGAGAATGGGCACATGAAGATCAGGAATCCCTCTGGTAAACAGAGGCCAGAGTGATGGGTGGCTGTGTCTGCTTAAAAGGCATAGTAGATTATGCAAAAGGCTTCCCTGGTGCCTCCGATGGTAAAGAGTCTGCCTGTAATGCAGGAGACCCATGTTTGATCTCTGGGTTGAGAAGATCCCTGGAGGAGGACATGGAAACCCACTCCAGTATTCTTGCCTGGAGAATCCCCATGGACAGAGGAGCCTGGTGGACAATAGTCCATGGGACAAAGAGTCAGAGATGACTGAGTGACTAAGCATAGATTATGTAAAACCAGGAAACCCACGTGTTGGCATTCAGCTCCCCAAGATAAGAGGATTAGAATGAATTAGACAGGTTCATTCCTGGTCTAATTTTTAAAAGTAGTTTCCACTTTCCTCTAAAATTCATGGACAAGCATCATTCTTGAATTCTACTTTTTTTGTCATGCAGGTTCCCATTTTTTTTCTTGCTTTGTGCACAGTTTATATAAAAAATCAAACACAACCAGGGCAACCCAGTACATTGCTGAGAAAAGCTTATTCTTTTTCTTTTTTTTTTTTTGAGTTTTGGCAGTTCTCATTCCTTCCTTTTCCTCATATGATTCATTGTTTAACCCAGTGATTCTCGACTGGCAGTACATTGGAATCACTCTGATTCTAAAGACAGTGCCTACAGGTGACTCCCCAAGATTCTGACTTCATTTCTATGAGGTGGGTTCTGGCCAGGAAAATGATTAAGCAGCTTCTCTCATAATTCTAAGGTGTAGCCAGGATTGAAAGCCAATGGACTTTCAGGTTTTCTCTGTTCTTCTAAAGAGGGGAAGCCCAGACTTGGGCAGAAGTCAGATGAACATTAGGCTGGCATTTGATGCCATTGACTGTTCATGCTCAGGCCACTCAGCACCTTCCAGGAGGGCATTTGCCATCAAAATCTTCAGACAAAACTACCGACCCCCCCGGTCAGCATCCAACACTTAACAGTCCTGAAAGTGTTTTTGCTACTTTGTGTATATAATCATAGTGCAGTGGACATTTCCAGCTAGATACTGTCTCATTTTTTAATGTGATTTTTAATCAAAATCTAATAAGAGAGTTCTTAAATATAAGTGGGTCATTAATATTCAGATTTTGGTTATCATTGCTTTAGGAAGCAAATACTAGCAAAACTAAGTCTTTGTATTCTTAAATTTATTCTTGCTTTTAAAGCTAGACATTTTCTTTCAAACTTCCTTTGAAGTAGAATTATATAGGTGAAAGAATTCTTGAAGATGATTTTAATATAACCTCTTAAATTTATAGATGAAGAGACTGAGAGCCCAAGAGATGAAATGATTTCTCTAGGGCACACAGTCACTATACCAGAACCCTGATGTGCTGGTTCCCAATCAAGAATTTTCTTTCTCCTATACCTTGTCTTTCCCTTTTTGCAGTCCTTTGTTTTCATCTATTTCAACATATATTTACTAATTGATACACACACAAATTGTGTAGACAGGTCAGAACAACTTTAAGATTTTTTTTTTTTTAAGTGGAGAAAATAAAATGTTTTTCTAATGAACAGGGGCAAATATTTGTTTAAAAAGTACTGTGCAAGAGATACATATTCAGGATAGAATTTAATTTTCCAAATAAAATTTTAGTGGAAACAGCAGAACTCTTAAAAGGAACTGATATAACTGATTTTATTGTTACTCTGCTTTTCTGTGAGAGTCTGAAGCAGAGGTGAGTAGTAATGAAGTAATAATAAAAACTAAAATCCTAAAAGATTAAATACACATGGGCAGATTGTAATATGCTATATAAATGATATTATATGCTATATCATTAACTGTAATATGCTATAGAAATGTATATTATAGTCATGTAAATCATAAAAAAAATTGGATTTTCTTTGGATAATCCAAAAAATTGGATTATTGTGTTCAAACCCTTTGTTTTAAAAACAAGGACTTCAAAAATTTCTTTGACTAAAGGTCAGTCAACAACCTGTTGGAACTGGAGTTTAAATCAATTCTCCATCTTTCTTGTTTAGGATATGAAAAAATGGGATGAAGGAATTTATCAGTCACAGTTTTCCTTTTATTATAAAAGTAATATATGTAGAAATATGAAATTAGAAAATATTAAAGATTATAAAGAGGCAAGTATCATGTGCATTTTTATAGTCCAATTTCTTCACTTTATATTAAGATTGCAAATCTATTTTTGAACAAATTATTTTTAAGAAAAGTATTATAATTCGATTTATAATTTTGTACTTGTGGATAATGATTTATTTAGCCAGCTCCTCATTAACAGATTTCTTTTTTTAGTCGACTTCCAAGTTTTTAATATCTGTTTGTTATTTTAGTGTGTATCTTAGATTAGTTCCTTATGACAAATAATTTTAAAAGTATAAATATATATACAACTCTTGATAAATACTTCCAGATTTCCTTCCAGAAATGTGCACACGAATTTAAAAGTGTGTGGAGCTGCCCATTTCACCACTCTCTGTTATTCTGTTTGCCTTCTAGAAATCAAGCTACCCTGCTGCTATGACTCTCTGCCTGCAATCTAATCATTTAAGCACAAGAAGTATGTGTGTGAATGAACAGTTAAGTCCTGACCAAAGGTGGAAAAGTGTTAAATATAAATCCAAGTCGACTGGACATTCAATACGCCTCTAGTTTCACCACCCTGTCCACGTTCTTCCCAATATCCACTCACTGAAATTTGAAATAAAATTTAATCTTATTTTGTATGACACTTGAGATTTCTGAGCTGGTGATTGTAACAAACCACGTAACAAACCGTGCAAACTGGCTTCCGCTCCAGCACCATGGCCTTCGTCAGTCCCCCAAGAGCAGGCTATGTGTCACCCTGAGTCCCCCACGGCCACCACGACGATGCGGGCTGGGGGAAAGGGCAGAGGCTGGCTGACATCCAGCCGTCATCTGCAACCCGAACCAAAACACCTTTGCACTGGGCTGTGTGTGCCTGGAAGAAGAGGCACATTCTGCCAGTTTCTGCAAAGGAACTGGCAGCTCCTTGCCCATTGCCCCCTTTCCTGGGGAGATGCTGGCTGTTTTGCTGGCTGGAACAGGAAGCGCGTTTTGTTGCCAGGAGTCAGGTTCTTTAACGCCACTGGTCTTTGCAGGGCAATCAGGCAGAGGAAACCCTCTCGGGGCTTCAGGAACCTCGTAAGCCCTGGGTGTAGGCAACAACCAAAATGGAATGATTCCAGAATTGTCAAACAGAAAGTGGTCTTAGCAATTCTGTACATGTCTGTTTAGAAAGTAATTTCATATCTCCATGTTTTACTTTTTATAGAAGGTATCTGTGACTGTGTGTGTATTTAAACAGTTTTGGATTCACAGAATAAGCTAGTAGAGCTTTCCTGTATACCCTACACTCAGTTTCCTTTATTAGTAAGATCTTACATTAATATGGTCAATTTACTATGATTAAAGAGGCAATACTGATATATTATTATTAACTAAACTCCATAATTTATAACAATTTTCATAATTTTTGCCTAATATCCTCTCTCTATTCCAATATCCAGGTTGCCATATTACATTTGTTGTTATGTCTTGGCTGTGAGAGTTTCTCAGATTTTCCTTGTTTCAGTATTCTTGATAGTTTGGGGGTATTTTGTAAGAATGTTCCTCATTTGGAATTTTTCTGGTGTTTTTCTCATGCTTAGAGGGGGCTTATAGGTTTTGGAGAAAAGAAGATCACAGAGGTGAGATGTTATTCACCTTACATCTCATCAAGAGTATATACCATCAACATTTATGTTACTTATGACTTGACATTGACCTTGACCATCAGGCTGAGGTGGTTTTTGTGAGGTTTCTTCACTATAAAGTTATCATTTTTCAATGCTGTATTCTTGGGAAGAAAGTCACTATGCACAACTCACTCTTAGGGAGTTGGGGTTTAGCCTCTGCTTCTGGAGGGTAGGATATGTATGTAAATTATTGGGAATTCTTCAGCATGGGAGATTTGTCTATTCTCCCCCATTTCTTTTATTTATTCAATCATGTATATCAGTATGGATTCATGGATATTTATTTTATGCTTTGGGTTATAATTCACTACTACATTATTTATTTTGTTGCTCAAATTGTTCCAATTTCAGAGGAAGATATATTTTTAAATATTAAAACACTCTATCAAAGAACTAAGTCAACTTCAGTAATAAGAGAAAAACTTTTTTCCCTTAACTGATCTCAATTATACCATTCTCTAGCAAATGGTAGATTTGCTAGAATCTAAGCAAAATATAAGCAAAATTCTGATTGCTTATAATGTAAAGATCAGTGTTTATTTTCTAATGTGCTAAGATCAGAGAACAAATGACAAATGGTAGATTTGCTAGAATCTAAGCAAAATATAAGCAAAATTCTGATTGCTTGTAATGTAAAGATCAGTGTTTATTTTCTAATGTGCTAAGATCAGAGAACAAATGACAAGTTTTCAAGGATGAGGTAGGCAATATGTGACTCATTGTGACAAGAAGTACCTTCCCCGGGCCTCTCTCTAAATCTCCTTGGTGACCCCGTGGCTCCTGGGATAAAGGTAACACTCTCAACACGGCTATTCTTGGGCTACGTGGTGTGGCCACTGTTACCTCCCTCACTGGGTTCCAGTTACTAGGACTTTTTAAAGTTCCTTTAACATATTATCATCCCCCTGAAAAAACTTTGGCATATACTCGTTTCTCTTTCTTTTTATTTTTTTAAAAAAGTGTCTCCTATCCCAAAGCCACGCCTTTTGCACAGATCTTCAGTCATATTTATCAGTTGGTCACACAGTTGTGGTGGCTAGAAAGTCTGAAATTTATGGAGCAGGCCAGCAGTCTGGAAACTCAGACAGGAGTCAATGCTGTTATCTTCAGGCAGAATTTCTTCTCCAGGAAATGCCAGCTTTTGCTCTTTTGACCTTCAACTGATTGGGTGAGACCTACCCACATTATGAGATCTACCCAATATTATGAAAGGCAATTTTAAGTCACCTGACTATAGATGTTAATCATACCTACAGAATACCTTCACAGAAACACCGAGGCTAGTGTCAGATTCAATCACTGGGCACTATAACAGACACGTGGACATGTAAGATCAACCATTACAGGGACCGAGACAGAAAAGTACAATGAGTGGGAAAACACCCTAATGATGGTTCAGTGAGAGCCTGGAATGGGAAAGGGGGAATGGAGGATGCATTTTTCATTGCAGTGTTCATGGGGGCGGGAAGGGGTGACGTTTGAGCCAAGAGATGGAAAAGTAAGGAAGAAAGAGGAATTTGTATTTGTAAAAATTCCTAGATGATATTGATGTGGTTTGCCTTGGCAACTACACTTTAAGAACCATGGATTTAAGAGTTCACTTCTTACCTTACGCAGTTAATCCTGGGAAGGTCCTATATCATCGCAGAATGTTTTTCCTCAAAATGCCTTCCCTACATGCCCTAAGAGACTGAGAGTTTTGTTGAGGAGGTAAAATCTTGAGAAGGAAGTTTTGAAAGATCCTAGGACAAAGTGCAGATAAAGGGCTGCTGCAGGTAAGGACCAGGCTTCCCTGGTGGCTCAATGGTAAAGAATTCATCAGCCAAGCAGGAGACAGTGGTTCGATCCCTGGGTCAGGAAGATCCCCTGGAGAAGGAAGTGGCTACCCACTCCAGCATTCTTTTCTGGGAAATCCCATGGACAGAGGAGCCTGGCGGGCTATAGTCCACGGGGTCTCAGAAGAGATGGACATGACTGAGTGACTAAACAACAATAGGTAAGGACTGGCTTTCTTGGAAGTGAAAAGAAACACAAGTTCCATCCATTTTTAATGAGTTATGAGACTGTGATTCTAGGTTATCACTCTGGGCAAGCCCCTTAACCCCATAGGAACTTAGTTCCCAGTTGATACAAAGAAGAGGTTATAATGCGCAAGCAAGTCTGAAATGCACCCTGGTAAAATTCTGTGTAGTGAGATTGATTGGGAGGTGTGATTCAGGTGCTTTGTTATCAAATGGCATACATGTGTTTTGTGCAAAGAAGAGGTTATTCCCACATTAATGTCCTTTTAATTCTCAAGTGGTTTTTTTTTTTTTTTAGAGTGGTGTGTTGCATAGCACTTTATTTTTTAACTGGAGGAAAATGGCTTTACAGTGTTGTCTGGTTTCTGCTGTACAAAAATGTAAATCAGCCATCAAGTCTTCTTATATTGGAGAAAAATTTTGATGCAACAAGGGTTGCCGAGAACCTGGGATTGGACAGACGTTCAAGCTTTTAAGTGTCTTCCTTCATGTGAGTGGGCAGCAGGGAAGACATTGTGGTGCATTAACCTAGGTGACCTCTAAGATCTTGTCCAGCCCTTACATCCTGGCTTGTCCCCGTAGCCTGCTTACAATGTTCTTAACTTTGACCTAACTTTATCACTAAAGTCACAAGACTGGTCCAAGAGCACAGCTGCTACAGAGAAGTGGCTGGGAGTGGTCCATTTCCTGAGAGAATGTTCCTGATTCTCTGGAGCCAGGATCAATCTCCAAAGTCAGATGTTCTCTGCAAACTCGTGTGCCTGACTCTCCCATCCACCGTGCAGCCAGAAGCTGCCTTTCATGGCCCTGACACAGTTCCACGTGATCTGCAGGTCAGGAAGCTGGGCTGGAGGGCGGCGGTCCCAGGAGCTCGAGACCTGGAGGAGTCTGGGGCTCTTTTAACTGAATACAACCTTTCTTCATCTCATCCTCGCTGGACTTGATTTAGAGAGCAGTTAATGAAAGAACATGCCCATTTTCTCCCAATGCTGCTTTTAAACATCAACAACAAACAACCATTTATACACACAAATGTTGCTGAAGGAGACATTTGACTTTTTACAAGGGCTAAACCTCTTTATTCAAGGGTATAAACTGAACCTCTCAGAGAGCCTTTTGTTGACTTGTTTTAAAAATCTGTAATTTGACATATGAACAGTTATTAAGACATTTTATCCTGGTAGGCACCAAGTGTGTCCTTGAAAAGAAACAGTAGATATGTTGACTTACCTGGATCAGCAAATTTCACTCTCGTTAGTCTCAACTCTGTTACGGGAGCCATTTTTTTGTATTTATTAAAGTAGTGCAGGGCAGATTGCATGAGAAGCTTCAGTTCCTTAAAGGAAAATAAATGCTACCATTATACTGAAAAGCAGGTCTCATGGAATAAGAAGAGAGTATTCACTGTGACTTCAAATTTGTAGGGTCAGTTGTTTCCTTGGATGAAATGTGAAGCAAATCTCAAGACTTTCTGGTTACTTCAAGTAATAGAGGACCCCTACTCACTAGTTAATATACCCAATCCCATGTGAGGGGCTTCCCTGGTGGCTCAGATGGTAAAGAATCTGCCTGCAATGCAGAAGACCTGGGTTCAATCCCTGGGTCGGGAAGATCCCCTGGAGAAGGAAATGGCAACCCACTCTAGAATTCTTGCCTGAAAAATTTCATGGGCAGAGGATCCTGGCAGGCTAGAGTCCATGGGGTTGCAAAGAGTTGGACGTGACTGAGTGACTAAACGCACACTACACATATTGCCAAGAATAGGATTTTACGGGGGTAATTTTCAACTGATGGTTAAGACTGCCCATGCTCTCATTTATTCACCTTGTTAATGTGAATATTTGTATTTGAAAAATCTCATCACTTACTTAACTGTAATTGGCGAGGAAGAACACACAAATCATGATAAATCTGTTGAGGTACTTGATAGGCTTTGGTTCTAGTTAACTGTTGAGAAAGACTCCCATGTGAATGTCAAATCATGTGAGTTTCACTTAATATTCCATCTCCTCTCTTTCCCCAATTCGTGCTCGAACAAGTTTGCTATGTGCAGTTGGCCTCTTTTTCCTTCCTTACATTATATGTCTTTGTGCATCTTGCCCGTTGAATTTCTGATCCCTCTAGGGTTGAAGGGCTTCCCTAGTGGCTCAGATAGTAAATAATCTGCTCGCAGTGCAGGAGACCTGGGTTGGAACCCTGGGTTGTGGATACCCCCTGGAGAAGGGACTGGCAACCCATTCCAGTATTCTTGCTTGGAGAATTCCATGGACAGAAGAGCTTGGTGGGATACAAGTCCATGGGGTTGCAAAGAGTCAGACAGGACAGAGCAGCTAACACTCCCACTTTCAGGGTTGAGAGGGGTGGGTTAGAAGCAGAGGTAAGGGCCAGAAAAGACTGTGGTGAGCTGGTGTTGTGATTCCTGCATCTGGCTGGTGTTTGAAGCTCATGTATGGGGCTTCTGATTCACACCCGGTACCCCAGTTCTGGGGACCTCTCACCTGTGGATCCCTCCATGCAGGTAAGGTCACATCCTCTGCCTGGTTCCCCCTTGGCCTTGGGAATCAGCAGTGCTCTTGTTTCTGAGGTCACCTCTCGGCTTCAGGCATTTCTCGTGGGCTGGATACAAACTGAAGCTGCAAGTGATTCTCTCTTGCCTGTTGCCCATTTTAGCTCCATCCTTTGCCTCCACAGACTTTGGGAGTACAGCCCAGTCCCAACACAGCCTGCTTTCCTTGCTTGCTGTCAGAGTAGTGAGCCAAGGTTTTTTGCCCCTAAGATTTCCAGTGGATCAGATGCATGAGGCCATTGTTCCGCCTGTTCTCAAGAGATACTTATCTGATCTTTTTTTTAAAGATTTTTCTGATGTGGGCCATTTTTTAAAGTCTTTGTTGAATTTGTTACAATATTGCTTCTGTTTTATGTTTTAGTTTTGGGGCCAGGAGGCATGTAGGATCTTAGCTTCCCGACCAGACGCTAATGGAAAGTAAAGCCTTAACCACTGGACCACCAGGGAAGTGGTTTGTTGAATCTTCTAAAGGTGCATTAAGGCTGCTTTCCTTGGGCTTGAGATGAGGGTGGACACATTCTGTCTCTTCCACTTGAGGGGGAGGCCCAGCAAACCACTTTCTCCCCAAATTCTCCCTTTTCTTGACTCCTTTCAATCTCTTGATGTGTGATAGGAAAGAGTAAAGTCCTCTCTGCTAACTGCTTTGTTTTTCCAAACACTGCTTGGTGACTTAAACTTGCTGTTGGATTGAGCCATCTATTATTTACGGAGCCTGGCTCACCTCTGGGACTAAATAGCTCCATTTTAACATCTTGCTTGTAGATATACGCATAAAAGTGAAAACTGAAAGTGAAAGTCGCTCAGTCATGTCCGACTCTTTGCCACCCCAGGGACTATATAGTCCATGGAATTCTCCAGGCCAGAATACTGGAGTGGTTAGCCTTTTCCTTCTCCAGGGGATCTTCCCAACCCAGGGATCCAACCAGGTCTCCCACACTGCGGACAGATTCTTTACCAGCTGAACTACAAGGAAACCAGATACATTTGACCAAATAAACATGGGGCGGTTTTTTCTAACCTACTGAGTCGCCAATCACTTAATTCAGTTAATAAAGAGACTGAATTAATGAGGTCAAACTTTGCACCACCAGGAGTCTCCATCATGTCATCCTGACTTGATTCCTGAACTTAGTCTCCACCTTCAAGGAATGTCTAAAATTGTCTAGCAAAATTGGCCTTATAGTTGGAATTTCTGGACTTGAATAAAAGACAGGATAGAGTTGGATATCATGAGATTTCCCAAAAGGACCGTTAATAATAACTGCTATTTATGATCATGGGAATTTACGGTGATTGAGTAGAACAGTTGCTTCTGGTCATGCACAGAGAAAGCCAGCTGGTCTGCTGCTGCATATACGGTACCGGGGGGCCTCAGAGGCATTCCGTTCACTCCTCTTGACTTTGTCAGCAGTGTGGGGGACCTGGGGTCACTGGGCCACATTGTTACAGAGATCCTGAAGGTCTAAGAGAAGCCCATAGTGGACAGAGCTGGGATGCAAAGATCTCAGAGGTGACTCAGTGCAGCTACCACAAGGAGCCTTTGCTGAGCTGTAAGGCAAGGTGGGGACACTTGAAGACATGTGGTTTCCAGGGCATCTGTCGATCAGAACATCTCATCTCACCCTATACTTCTTGAGGCAGAGATATTGTTCCATATTTCAGAGAGTAATAACATCTGGTCAGTGCAGTATAGTCAAAGCTATGGTTTTTCCTGCAGTCATGTACAGAAGTGAGAGTTGGGCCACAGAGAAGGCTGAGCGCCGAAGAATTGATGCTTTTGAACTGTGGTGTTGGAGAAGACTCTTGAGAGTCCCTTGGACTGCAAGGAGATCAAACCAGTCAACCCTAAGGAAAATCAAGCCTGAATATTCGTTGGAAGGACTGATGCTGAAGCTGAAGCTCCAATACTTGGGCCACCTGATGTCAAGAGCTGACTCATTGGAAAAGACCCTGATTGGAAACGATTGAGGGCAGGAGGAGAAGGGGATGACAGAGGACAAGATGGTTGGATGGCATCATCAACTCAATGGACACGAGTTTGAGCAAACTCTGGGAGATGGTGAAGGACAGGGAAGCCTGGAGTGCTGCAGTCCATAGAGTCCCAAAGAGTCAGACACAACTTAGCAGCTGAACGATAACAACAATGCTGCGTAACTCAAAACAACAGGCTTGTTGTTGTCAGGCAGTCGCTCAGTCGTGTCCGACTCTTCACAACCCCATGGACTGCAGCACAGCAGGCTTCCCTGTCCTCCACCATCTCCTGGAGTTTGCTCAAACTCATGTCCATCGAGTCAGTGATGCCATCCAACCATCTCATCCTCTGTCGTTCCCTCCTCCTCCTGCCTTCAATCTTTCCCAGCATTAGGGTCTTTTCCACTGAGTTAGCTCTTTACATGAGGTGGCCAAAGTACTGGAGCTTCAGCTTCAGCATCAGTTCTTTAAATGAGTATTCAGGCTTGATTTCTTTAAGGATTGACCGGTTTGATCTCCTTGCAATCCAAGGGACTCTCAAGAGTCTTCTCCAATACCACAGTTTAAAAACATCAATTCTTCGGCCCTCAGCCTTCTTTATGGTCCAACTCTCAACATCCATAAATGTGCTCCACTGCTCAGTTGTGTCTGACTCCTACGATCCAAAGACTGAAGCCTGCTAGACTCCTCTGTCCATGGGATTCTCCAGGCAAGGAAACTGGAGTGGGTTGCTATTTCCTTCTCCATCATACATGACTACTGGAAAAACCATAGCTTTGACTATGTGAGCCTTTGTCGGCAAAGTAATGTCTCTGTTTTTTTATAAGAAAAGTTTTTGCTTTATACTGGACTATAGTTGATCTACAATGTTGTGTTAGTTTCAAATGTGCTGCAAAGTGATTCAGTTATACACATATCTATTCTTTTTCAATTTCTTTTTCTATTTAGGTTATTACAGACTATTAAGCAGTTCCCTGTGCTATATGCTATATAATAGGTCCTTGTTGATTATCTATTAATGTGTATGTGTCAATCCCAAACTCCCAGTCTATTCCTCCCACCCCAACCCTTCATTCCTGGTAACCAAAAATTCATTTTCTATGTCTGTCAGTTTCTGTTTTGTAAATAAGTTCATTTGCATCATTTTTTTTTTTGGATCCACACATTAGCGATATTATATGATATTTGTCTTCCTCTGACTCTTCACTTAGTATAACCATCTCCAGACACATCCATATTGCTGCAAATGGTATTATTTCATGTTTTTTAATGGCTGAGTCTGCATTGTATATACGTACCACATCTTCTTTATCCATTTCTCTGTAGATGGAATGTCTTTGCTGTCTAGGTTTGCCATAGTTTTTCTCCCAAGGAGCAAGCATCTTTCAATTTCATGGCTGCAGTCACTGACCACAGTGATTTTGGAGCCTAAGAAAATAAAGTCTGTCACTGTTCCCATTGCTTCCCCACCTATTTGCCATGATCAGATCCCATGAACTTAGTTTTTTGAAGGTTGAGTTAATTAATTCATTTATTCATGTATTCTCTTCTAATACATTTAATGAGCAGCAAATATGTGCCAGGTGGTTAGCAGAGGACTCACAAGCTTCTCAACATCTAGTAAGAAACACAACACAGAAACAATATGTGTAATTCTAAGTGACAAATCCTGTATTAACAGGTCACCTACCTACTCCCCATGAAGAATTAGATCTGGCTCAGATGTTAATTTTAGATCATGTACTTGTGAGGTAAAAACACATTTAAACATATTAGGATAATACAATGTTATCTTTAATGCTAGGCTGTTTAATTGTCTTTTAAATTATTTCTAAAAATTGGGAATAGAATATATTTGACTATGGAAAGAAGTCATATCAAACTTCCTTTGACATTTATGCAATGGATCAGAAAGCTTATGAATACAGAGCAATAGAGTTTCCTTCTAATGTAAAAATAATTATTTGGCTTCTTTTGCAAAAATGAAAAATTAGTCATAAATATAAAACCTCTTTTTTTTTTTAATTAAAAATACATTGAAGTTCACAATGTATTCCTGTTTTCCTGTCTTTTATTGGGACCCACATTCTCCAGATTCATTGGTTGTATTTATTGATAGAACATAAATGGCAAGACCAAAACATGGTTTAAAAATGGGTGGTTTGTGGTTTCAACTTAACTGATAAATCTGTACATAAAGGGATTCTAAATTAGACTGTGGACACATTTGCCATTTGAGTCGCAAACATTTTAGCTGTATATCAAAGCGTCTTCATACCTGATATTTACAGTACTTCAAAATATTTCTTTTTATTTTTGTGAAAGCCACAATCCTTTTCCTGTCATGGCAGCCAAGATTTTGTCAACAATCTACCACTTATTTACAGAGGTTTAAAATTTGATGATGAGTATTTACTTGTCTGTACAATGCCTCCGTGGGAGCAGTAGAAGGTGGTTTCAGCAATGAGTCTGAAAACATTGTAAAATAGTTAAAACTGGCATTTCAACAATTCATTCCTCAAACACATTGGATTCATAAGTGAGTCTCTGTTTTTCAAGTTTACATAGCTTGCTTCTGGTGTTAATGTTCTATTCCACACCTAAGGTGCCACTATGCAGAGTTATTTTTCATCCTCAGGGAAGCAGTCCTGATTTGCACCCAATTTCAATGAGGTTGTGCTAAGCAAACTGTCATTTTGGAATGGCAGTAAGCAAGGAAGGCTTCAACAACAGCTCTTTATTTCATCTAAAACCTTCTGGTACCACAACCCTGGCTTTTATCATGCTTTCTATTACTTTTAATACATCATTAGCTTTTATTTCTGGGGCCCCTGTAATTGTCAACTACTGGAAAAATAATGGTGGAAACTGGCAAGAAGAAGGTGCATTTCTGACATCATTGCATTTAATCTTGCAACAATCCTTTGATCTCAAAAACTTTAATTTGTCCAAATTCACTCAACCTCTGAGTGGTCAACCTAATACTCAGACTAAAACATATGAAAATATGCTCATCCTCACTCACAGTAAAAAAGTGCAAATTAAAACTGAACAGAGATATTTTGAGAAATATCAAAAGTTCAAAGATCCATCATATATGTGAGGGTGTAGGAGTTCAAATTGTATAACCACTTATATAGAGGGCATTTAGGCAACACTTACTAAAATGAATGGGCTTCCCAGGTGGCTCAGTGGTAAAGAATCTGCCTGCCAGTGCTGGAGATGTGGGTTTTATTCCTGGGTTGGGAAGATCCCCTGGAGAGGGGAATAGCAGCCTGCTCCAGTATTCTTGCCTGGGAAATCCCATGGACAGAAGAGCTTGTGGGGTACAGTCCATGGAGTTGCAAGGGGTTGTACATGACTTAGCAACTAAGCAGACACAGGCTAAGATGAATATTGTGCATGTTAATCCTATAAGAATTGACTTATGTATAAGATTATTAATTGCAGCATTGTTGACAATTGCAAAAGATTGGGGACAAACTTAATTGCCCTGAATGGGGAACTGGCAAAATAAATTATGATTCTTTTACACAATGGAATACTATGCAGTCATAAAAATGAGGGATATATTTACATAGCAAAACAGAGAGATATATTGTTAATGAAAACAAACATGGTACAAAATGGAATGCGTGTTACTATTTTTAATAAAGGAAGTGGAAATGTATATGTTCTATATGCATGGAATATCTCTGGAAGGAGTCTTTTATTTTTTATTTTATTTTTTTTTTAATTTGAATGTCTTTTAATTTATTTGTTTCTTTTCTTTTTTTTTTATTTTATTTTATTTTTTTTTTCCAGTGGGTTTTGTCATACATTGACATGAATCAGCCATGGATTTACATGTATTCCCAATCCCGATCCCCCCTCCCACCTCCCTCTCCACCCGATTCCTCTGGGTCTTCCCAGTGCACCAGGCCGGAGCACTTGTCTCATGCATTGGAAGGAGTCTTTTAAAAACAGGTAACATCTGTTGCCTCTAGAAAGGGGAAGTTGGCAGGTGGCACACAGAGGTGGGAGGAGATTCTGTCAAAATGTTTATGAAAAGATCTATTGAAGATTAAAACACCGTCTCCATTACATACTCAAAAATAAAGGAAAAACAAATTTTAAATAAAATAATACCTGTAAAGCACATGCTAGATGCTCAATGAACAGGCATCAGGCTTTACCTTAGTAAGATGTCAATAAAGAAATCAACTCTAGAGAAAGGCTGTTTTGGGATATCTTCATTGTAGTCAAACCAATCTGAAAGAAAAGTCTCCAAAACTGAGTATCAGCTCATACTGCACTAGCCCACTGTGACAGAAATAATCCGCACCCCCCCCCCCCCCCCCCCCCCCCCCCCCCCCCCCCCCCCCCCCCCCCCCCCCCCCCCCCGCCACCAGCCGAGCTTACAGAAAGGCTAAGGCAATCTGATTTCTTTTGCCAACCTCTTTCCTCCCCACATACAAAGCGGGGGAGGGGCATGGGGCGGCAGATGATGAAACTTCCAAGAATATACACAAAGCTATTATAGCCATTGTGAGGCAACTACAGGCTCAGAGTCATGAGATTCTGGTTGAGTTTCTACAAAAATTTCTGTAAACAATGTGAAGAGTTTGAAACGGGAGTTGCAACTGACCAGTCAGCAAATGCTAGATTACCCAAAATGGTAATCGGGCTGGTGGGCAGAGATGGAAAAGTATGTTAAGTATAGAGTGAAGGGTGAATTTGGGCTGATTGGGAAACATTCGTCTGAATGAATGCAGCATTTATTTTCAAGAATAAGCATGTCCAGATTCATGAGCAAGAGCTATATTTAGTTTGATTTTTCTTAGCCCATTCTGAAAAAGCTAAATTACCACGTCAGAAAGAGTCAAAGATCACATTTTACATGAAAGAGAAACCAATGGGAAGGGGACTGTTGGACCTAAATTTTTCCATGTTTTACACAAGCACTCAGAAAATGACTTTATTGCTTTTTATGGTCTTCTGCCTCTAGCATCTCAATGTACTGAGGGAGTAAATTTTATGTATTTGGAATAGTTTCACATTCAGTTTTTCTTTGGGAAGTAACTGCAATGGAACATATCCTATGAAAGCCACAACTTTGCTCCCAGGCGCTGTGTGGGCTTGTTTATTACAGATTGCTAATTGCTTACACAAAAACAAAGACCATCCAGGTGAGAATAAAGACAAATTCTTGCTGAAATGTGAAGAACAGTTCATTCAGGCACCCTGGGGGTTAACCAGGAGATAGTTTGGAATTTTTGAAAGTCTTGAGAAAGAAAAGGGCAGGATAAGCTTTACCTACAGATACCTCCTCCCAGGCCCTTTTGCAATTCTACAAGTAGAGATTTCTCTAGTTTAATAAGATTTCCCATTAAAAAAAAATTCAAATACCTGCATGTGAAATGAGAATGGAAATTAATTCAATCAGATACGTTCCTGTAAACTGCAGGTTGAAGTTAAGACTTTGAACAAGCTAGAATTTGGATGAGATGGGGTTGGGAGAGTGGACAGTTGTACAGCTTAAACTCTGGCACCCTGCCCCAACTCAAGGCCTGAGAGGCTTGTGTTGAAGGAGTGTTGTGACTGGGACTGTTGAAAGGGGAGGCAAGGGAGTTGAGGACACACATCACATGTGGGAGAGAACAGAACGACTGGGCAGGGTTTTTTTTTTCTGCTGTGAATTCTGATTAGAATTCTGGGTCTCACTGGGGTGATCCATGTTGATTAGGGCTGGTCTCAGAGAAGAGGCAGGCTTGATAGCTGATAGGGAAGAGGTAGATGTTTTAAGGACAGAAAATTGAGAAGAAGGGCAGGATGGAGAACACGGGAAGAAAAAGATAATTTGTATATTTTAGCCGTTCATTAGCATTTGGCATAAAAGTTTGTGGAATTATTTTTTTCTTCGCATTTATGTACAAAAGTTGTTGGAAAGTGTCACAAAAAGTAATGTCTTTATTTGAGAATCAACCAAAAGTTTGCCACTATATTTTTCTGAATCTAGTGTTTACAATGTTATTCCCAACAATTTTTCCAGTTCTTTTAAGAAGCTTTGGTTTTTAGGAAGGTGAGTACTTTTGGATTATAATGTAATTTCCCTGATGAGTATGACAGCAAAATGAAAAGGTACTTGAATGTCTTTCAAATTAGATTCTCATGGAAATTGGAATGTGTCAAATACAGTAAAGCATTTTTTAGGTTAAAGATGCTCTATTTGCAAGTTTGTACAATTTAGAAGATACAGAAAGGATATAAAGTTTTTCTCCAGCTAGAGAGTTTGATTCAAATGACAGACATATTAATAGGTATCAGGGTCAGACCTTAATAAACTCTCTTCTAAGAGTAATGCATGAGAATTCATTTCTTTATGTTTCATAAGGCAAGTTATTTCTCTGAACACAAATTGCTTCAATATTTTAAGCTTATATTCCCAAACCATTCTCCCCATTTCTTTATCAGTGATTTGAGAATGTGAAGCAATCTTGCTTTGTTTTCCAGAGTTGGAAAATTTTAAGACTCTAAGAATAGCCCACTGAGCCACTAAGATTACATCTTAATTTAATTATGCAGATCATGGCCCACATGAAAGAAGGCATTATCAACATGAAGAGAATAGGGGTGGGGTAGGATGGGTGATACACCCTAAATTTGGAGATCCAGATTCTAGTTCAGTTGTTCTAGACTAGACATTCAGCGAAAATGATCTTTCTTTATAGAGACAATTCAGGCTTGGACTTGACAACCCATAAAGGGGCCAGTAATTCTAATAGCCTATTTATATAAGATAAGAAATCTGAGTTGTTCTAGAAAATATGAATCTGCTTCCAGATTCTTCTCTAAGCTTTGGTTCTGAGTTCTAGCCCTTATAATCAGTCCTTTGGAATTAAGTTATTGAGGAATTGAGCTGGTAAAGCAAATGTGATATCAAGGAGAGGTTTAAATGTTCATTATTCAAATAGTATTTATTGGGGCCAACTATTCATCAGAAATTTACTAAGCAATGGGCTCATGATTTGGAAAAAGACAGTCCCTGTGTGCCTTTTAAAAATTTATAGGTCACTGGGAGGATACAGAGAAATACACAGGAAATTCCAACAGCATGATAAGAGCAATGACCAGGAATTTTTAGGGAGCAATGGGCATTTACAATCAGGCACACAGTAGAAAATCAAGGAAGGCTTCCTGGTGGCTGTGATATCTGGAGGGAGACTTAAAGTATGCATAGGAGTAAATCAGATGAAAAGGAATAGGAGGAAGATTCCACGTAGAGCGAATCAAAAATATGAATATTTAGATTCAGACAGAGTTGAGAGAGTCTAAGAAACTGGAAAATAATTCAGTATGGCAGGAGCACAATATCTGTGGGAGAGAACTCTAGAGAAAGGAGAATTCAAGTTCCATTGCTCTTGAGATAGATTACTTTTCCCATTAGTATGGTGAATGGACAGTGGAAGAAAAAGTCGAGGCATATCTTGGGAGAGAAAATAGTGGCCTGAAAATAATAATGGCAAGAAAATGCAATTGACTCAAAAGAGATCAAGGAGACAGAAATAAAAAAGATTTGTGAGAGATTAAACACAGGCAGGTCAAGGCTGAAGGCTGGATGTTTGTGGCTTGCACAATTACATGAACAGCAATGCTGTCTGCTGAGACGGGAAACAGAGGGAAGAGTAGGTCTGGGGAAACGAAACAGTAATTTTGAACAAAGTGAGCTGCAGAGGGCGAGCGCATAGTAGGTGCTCAAGAAGTCTTTATTGAATGAAACATGCAGGTAAAAATGTCTAAGAGGTATCTGGAAATGGCTCCTGGCCAGCAGAGATCTTTTGGTTGGAGATTTCTATTTTAAAGGCTTCAATGTACAGGTGAAACTTAGAACCCTGGGAGTGGTGGAGACCCTCGAGAGGGAGAAGTATAGAGGAGCCAAGACGGCCTCGAGCTGAACCCAGAGGACTACCAACAACTGTGGGTGGACAGAGGCAGGGATTCTCCTAAGGGAGGCTGAGTAGGAGGGGCCGTCACAGCAGGACTAAATACAAAGGCCCTAGAAGTAAGCTCTTTGAGGGTATAGACATTTGTTGTTTATGTTTGGGTGGCGACTGTGGACTTAATGGTGTCTTCCCTACATTCATATGGTGAAGCCCTAACCTCCCCGCTGTGATGGTATCTAGAGACAGAATCCTCTGGAAGTAATTAAGGTTAAATGAGGTCACAGGTGGAAGCCTCATCCAACAGGATTGTGGCCTTCTGAGAGGAGAGAGCTCTGCCCACCAGGGGTGAACACAGGGAGAAGGCCGTTGTCTGAAAGCCAGAAAGTGGGTCTTCAATAGACTTGATGAAGGTGGCATTCTGATATTGGACTTCTGGTGATCATCCCCATGCGAAAATTAACTCCTGTTGTTTCAGCCATCCAGTCTATGATCTTTTGTTATGGCAGCCTGAGCTGTCTAAGACAGGACCCAACACCTAGCAATGGTCCTGATAAATAGTAGGTAATCAGTATTCTTTGAGTGAACCGAATAAATGAGTTATTCTCTGGCATGTTCAATAAATATATCACTTCTTTGAGACAGTAAGATTGTAATTGAGGGTCTTGGGAGGTGGGGGAGAGAGTCCACTGGTTAGCATGGGTAGCCTGGGATCCTGGGTCCTGAAGGAGCTAGTTATCCAGATGAGTGTGGTAACAAAATAGGAAGAAAGACCTTAAAAGATTCAAAATGCAAAAATCAGCCCCCTCCCTTTAAAAACCACTTGACTAAGGCTGGTTCTGAAATTTTGCCAGGTTTCTGGTTGATTACTTGATGTATGTGTGTGTGTATGTGTGTGTGTGTGTGTCTATAAAGGGCCTCCTTAACAGTGCATGTTACTATTTGAATCAACTTGAGTTTAGGCGCAATCTGAATATTGCTCTCCACAGAGAAGTAATACCCTACTCTGGCAGTGAGATTCCTCAAGTAAACAACAGATAAAGGGAGGGAGGGGGGCACAGTGTAATAATAATGGGAATAATTGGAATTCTTTCATCACTCATGGCACTTATAGAGAAAGTGCTTTCTCAGCTGTCTTATGCTACATGTCTTATAGTTAAATTACATTAAAAGTTTTCTAAAAAAAATGTAACATGAAAAGTTACTAAATTCTTTTAAGCTGGTGAATCAAATCTGAACCACTCATTGATTCACAATAAAGAGTAGCCATTCTGCCTGACAACCCAAAATCCAAACTACCCCGTTGAGTTCTGGGTAGAAAGACAGGGAATTGCATCTGCGGTCCTGACTTTCATGAGAATTAGGATTTGGGGTTTGATTCTAGGCTTAAAAATCATTAAATTAAAAAAAAAATTTTTAGATGGGCTGTTTAAGAACATGCTAAAGAATCTTGATGTCATTTGGCTCCTCATTAGCTGGTATCTTGGCAGGCTTATGTAACACCTGATCAAGGAAAGCCTGTTATAGTTTAAAAGGTCCCTGAGTAGAGTGTAAGTAAAATTCCGGGGTCTTGAGGGAGCTGATCCCAGGGAGAGGGGTCTGACTGAGAGGATAGCTATGTACCTTGATGCCCTTACATTGCTGGGTGCCCAGCATCGTGCTGTTGTGCCAGTGGATGCAAACGGGGTATATTATGTGCTCCAATATGAAAGAGGTCATGGGTCATTTTGGGCCAGAAGGCAAAATAAATCCATGATGAGAGCAATCATGGCAGTGGTTGTCTGGAGGGGTTGCATGTTGGCTAGAACAAGGCGTGAAGTGAAATTTCTTGAGCGATGGAAATACTGTATGATTTCATTGAGACAGTTGTCATGTGGGCATGTCCAAACTCATCAAGATTGTACACATAAGATATGTACATTTCCCTGCATATCAAATTTACCTAATAAGACAAAAATCAAATGTCAGTTGAAAAAAAAACTAGGAGCTAATCCAAAGTCCTTAAATAGTATGAACCATTTTTAAAGGCAGAAACCTAAAAGGAAATTCTTTTTCTTCTACTTTAGAGAAAAATAAATGGTGTCAAATAAATGTGCAGAAAAACCCCCCAAACAGAGCATTTTTATCATCAAAATAATGATCAGTTTGAACAGAGCTGGAGCTCCACATCTCAGACTGAAGGAACCATTTCTAGGAGTGGAGGCTATTTTGGAAATATTTCCACATTTATTTTCTTTCATGTTTCTGTTGGAGGAATAATGTTTTTGTATATGTAAAAAGCCTTTAATGGAGCTAGAGAAGAAACTTTGTTTGGTCACAGTATTATCTGGTTACGAACAAAAAATTCAGAGCTTTCTCGTGAAGTATGCTGCCAAGAATCGCAGGCTTAATCCTCAAGATTGTATGAATTTAAATTTTGACTTTATGGCCTCAGTCAGTATGAGTATATCTAGATAATTGTTTAGGAAAAACAGTTTGAAGATGGTAGAACGTTACATGGAAAGCTAGCTTTTAGAGAGGGTTTATCCAGATAAACATAATATTACTTTATCCTTTTAAGTATCTGGATGAATAAATTAGCCAATATTTGGTGACCTAATATGACTAGGCACAGTGCTAGGGACTCAGAAAATTCCCAAATAACTCTTTGCAGACCTTGTCCTCAAGGAACTTCTGAGCAGGAGGGGATATATAATCTATATAGTAATACAAGGAAGAATGTAACACACACATGAGAAATATCACTGGTGTTCAGAGGAGAGGAAATTACCCTTGAAGAAAGAATAAAAGAAGGCACTTTGGTTGTGATAGCATTTGGGCTGAACTTTAAAAAAGACCTTCCCCTGCCAAGCCAGCAAAGTGGGGTTCTAGGCAGAGGGGATGCCATCAGGAAAGCTTTGAGTGCTTGGAGGCTCAAGTTTTTTTGTTTTTTTGTTTTTTCCTTCAACAGAAGCACAGGTTACACATCAAGGGGAGATACATTAGACAAGATATTATGGGAAGAAAGGAGGCCTGAACTCTGGAGGAAGCTATGATCTGGGTGAAGAATGGAGCCAGTCATGAGAAAATGGATCTCAAAGCTGTAAAAACCAGCAAAATATAAGGCAGCAGGATCTAGGAAGAAGTGTGCAGGGGCAGATGTCCCCAGGAGATCCTTTTGCCAGGTGAGGTAATGCAGGAGGGGCATAGGAGTGTCAGGGGAAGGGATAAACGACAAAGCTAGAATGCTCAGGAGTGCCAAGGCTACAGAAAGCCTACAGGAGTGCTCTGGGTGACTGCAGGGATAATGATGCTAGTCACAGACTGGGAGGGTTGGAGAGAAGCCCCATGTCTGGGGCAAGGGAGAATGATGACTCACATTTTCAATGAGCAGGCAATGCCCAGGAGACTGTTGGCAAAGTGGTCTGGTGATGCTCTCGATGGTGGAGCTACAGAAATAGACTTGACCCGAATTCCCCAGCACATGCCAGGAAGTCAAGCAGGGGAGTGTGAGCCTGTGCAGCTGGGGAGGGTAGAGGAGGGAACCAGGCTGTAAGTTTGTTTGCCAGAAGCACTAGAAGAAAACTGGCAAGGTTCGCTGTCCTTTCCCACCCACCATCATCAAGCCTGGGTGATGATTCTTACCAGGAATAGGAAAGAGAATATGGGCAAGAGAGTGTTCCAGAAAACTGACTTTATCGGACATCTGGGACTAACTTTGAAGGTTAGTTGTAGAATTATCAAAGTCTGTGAAGAGATAATGAGACTTCTTATCCTTCCTATGTTCAAGCAGAACAGTTGCAAAGTTCCTTTCCTCCCTCTTTCCCTCCTTTCTTTCCTCCTTCTTTTTCTCCTCTCCTTCCTCCCCCTTCTTTCCCTTCCTTCTCCATTCTTTGCACATTCTTGTTTTATTTTGGACTGGCCTAGCGCATGCATGGCCATGGTTGACCTAAGGGAGGAGCTAATATTCACAGCCATCAACAACAAAGGGTTCTGTGCTGTAATACTGCAATATTTTGGGACTTTCGAAGCACAAAATCCTATTTGCATCATGACATTATTAACATTTTGGTAACTTTTTTAAAAAATAACTTTCTACTTCTTCCTTTGTACTGGTCTTAAGAGCCACTCATAAATCTCTCGGTAACTGCATGAGGTACCAGGGCCAGAGACTGGCCACTCCTGGCATTGTTATTAGAACCATTTAATACCCAAGGCAATGACTAATGTCTGGCAACAAAGGCTCCAGTAGGCGTCACATGTCCTTAGACACTGGGTGAGGGCCACGAGGAGCGCTTTCTTTGTGTGTTAGTACCTTGGTCAAGAGAAACGTTGAGAACCTGGTGGCTCTATGTGGACATCATTGGGAAATGAGAGACCCTCTACCCATGGTCAACGCCTCTACAAACAGAAAGCCTAAAATCAGTGCCAAACAAAGGTACCTACCTTTGTCTTATCTTCCTACTCTGGGATTTTAATGATATATTTTTTCATGTTTACTGAAAGCAGTCAACTGAGCTATTCGTGGAAAGGTTTGTGGGTTTGGTTAACGAGGTGGAGGAATATTACATTTCAGTTGGAAACACATCCCTAGAATGCCAAAACATTTATTCCAAAGTCTGGTTTCCTGGTGCAACGGGAGGCACGGCAACAGTGTGTCTGTTCAGAGACAGGGGGATGGTGGGGGGGGGGGCAGGGGGGGCTGGGCCCAGCAAGGCATCTGATCCAAGTGGATCCCAGAAGGCTTTTATTGTTAAATTATATTCTTCAGGAAAAACCACCCGTGTCACATTTTGTAAACTTGATATCCACGCACTTTTGACTGGCATTCTATTTTATCCATAAGCCTATGATTTTACAGCAAGCCTGCTTTCCCTCTTGCCTCGAATGGCAGCAGAAAACACAGCACACTTTCTAGGCTCCAAGTAGAAGGAGCAGAAAGGCTTGGGAGTGTCGGTTCCATCCAGTAAAGCTGACTTGAGTATGCCACCCCGCTCCCTGTGAGCAGACAGCAAGCCTCTCCTCACTCTCCAATGCCATTCATCCAGCTGCTCTGCCTGCCGGGAGGGGCTGCCAAATGCCCTGCCTACTGGCTGCTTCCCGATTCCCTGCCATCCCACATGCAAACACATCCCCACACGCTCTGCCTTGCTCACACACGGAGCCACAGGCACATGGGAGCACATTCTTCCCTTCCTTCTCACTGTCTCAGCCCTTGACTTCTACAAGCCCATGGAACATTTCTGGAAAGACGCTCTTGATCCAGCAGGGTAGGACTGTTTTGATTTCTCTTTGCAGCTTTAGCATTTTGAGAGAGCAACTCACCTTTCTGACCAGTGTCTGTATCCAAGCAGGGAGATAAGGCTTTGCTGTTTTCCCTGGGTTTGTGTGTGCACCTCCTTCTGCTTTCAGGACCCGTAGGGTTCTTTGTGTAATTTAAATAGAATTCGGCAGGTTCAGATTTTTCAGAGTCCTCTGAAGTGCTTGTGCATGGTTTTGTTTTTTTTTTTTTCTCTTAAGATGTTTGAAAATTGAAAGTGTGATTTACAGAAACGAAGTCATCTGTAAAAAGATTGCTTTGGAAAGTAATGGTTGCTGGCCATAAAGAGAAATATCTGTGATTCACCTAATGTGTTTTTAACCCTTTTTTTGCTTATAATTCTTGTTATACTTATGGATGCCGAACTCAGTTTTGGCTTCATAGTAAATCAGCTATATTTGCATATTATCCCCAAATACTCTGTCTGTTCTTATAAGAATTAGGTAACCATGTATTTATTAGTATAAAGATATCCCCAGATATTACTATCAGTAATAGCATCTTTGGCATTTATATATGACCCGGAAATTTTGTAAGGTATTCTGTCAGGTGTTTGGGATAGCAATTAAAGCCAAGTATCAGTTGTACCAGAGTTCATTAGACTGGGGACAAGGAAGTTTATTAAAAAGTATAAACTCTCCATGATTACAGGTGCACAATGTATTTACCATAGCTTTTTAATATATATTTATACATACACATTATATATATATACACATATACACATTATATATAATAATATATTCTAATATATTATATATACATATATGTATATATATGTGTATATATATATATAATGTACTTGAGCAGGTTTAACTTTTAATTCAGTACCAAACTTTTTCCTGTTTTTCAATCTGGATATTTGAATCTGCATATCCTAGTCCAAGTGAACCAAGAAGGTCCAATCGGAGGATAAAGGAACAGAAAGGCATCACTGACTTTCAAAATTTGTTGCTGATTTAAAATTTGTTGCTGAGACCATCAGTACAACATAATTGCTAAAGATGTGGTTAATGACCTGAGGTTCTGGTTTGTTGTTTTTTTTTTAATGGAAGGGTCACATTTCATATTCAGTTTTCTGAAGTTTTGGTTGCATAGTCTGTGGAAAGCATGAAGACCCATGTCCTCCTAACGGAAAGGTTTTGGTAAATCGTCATTCACATTAGAATTCCTAATGGAAGCAAGTACAGCACTGTGGTCTAACACAGACAAGGTGGGCTGGGAGACTCTCGGAAGATCGCGGCTGGAGGCGACCACCTCGGGAGAATTTTTTAGACGAGGGAAACTGAGGTCAGGTAGCACTCTCCTGAAGGCAAAACTCGGCTCTTCCTATACGTACACCTTGAATCTCCGCCCCCTTTCCCCGGATGCCTGCGATCAGTCTCTGCAGCTGCTAAATATAGCTGTCTGCACCGGCAACCGCACACCCTACTCCATCTCCCATATCTCGGTTACAGACTGGTCCTCCCCAGGGTCATTCTATGTACACACTACGTTATTTCCAGCCAACGAGGAGCGTGAATCAAACAGCACGGGAGACAAACAGAGATAGATTGGAGCCTGGCACGGGGCACATAAGGTAGCACGTTAGAGAAAGCTGGCCCCGGGATGAGCCTTCCGAGTTGGTTTGAAACCCCGTCTTCTCCGGGCCACCTTTAGGAGATCCCTCGGCGCCCCCGCCCTCCTGCCGTGAAATCCAGCCTCTATCCAGCAGCGGCAAGTAAAGTAAAGTTCAGGGAAGCTGCTCTTTGGGATCGCTCCAAAACGAGTTGCGCGCCTGGAGTGATGTTGAAGGCAACGTCAGGGCCGCAGCAGCCCCTGGCCGGGGGCCAGCACCTTTGTCATGCCTATGAGCTCGGGAGAGCGGTACTTAAAGTTGGAGACCCGAGCCCGCGAGTTGGCAAAGCGCGTTCGCGCCGGGCTGCACTTGCTCGCGTCCGGCGGCCGCCGCGCTCCTCGGGACGGGGCCGGCTCCCCGGGGCCCGGCAGGCGCTCGCGTCGCGGCGGGACATGCGCTGCGCCGCCTCTAACCGCGGGCTGTGCTCTTCTTCCAGGTGGCCGGCCGGCTGCTGAGCCCTCTGCCGCGGGGGGAGACGGTCTGCGCCCGGCCCGCGGCCGCTCACCATGACCATGACCCTGCACACCAAAGCGTCCGGCATGGCCCTGCTGCACCAGATCCAAGCCAACGAGCTGGAGCCCCTGAACCGCCCGCAGCTCAAGATCCCCCTGGAGCGGCCCCTGGGCGAGGTGTACGTGGACAGCAGCAAGCCCGCCGTGTACAACTACCCCGAGGGTGCCGCGTACGACTTCAACGCCGCGGCCGCCGCCTCCGCGCCCGTCTACGGCCAGTCGGGCCTCCCCTACGGCCCCGGGTCCGAGGCGGCGGCGTTCGGCGCCAACGGCCTGGGGGCCTTCCCGCCGCTCAACAGCGTGTCTCCGAGCCCGCTGGTGCTGCTGCACCCGCCGCCGCAGCCCCTCTCGCCCTTTCTGCACCCGCACGGCCAACAGGTGCCCTATTACCTGGAGAACGAGCCGAGCGGCTATGCGGTGCGCGAAGCCGGCCCTCCCGCCTACTACAGGTAACCCGCGCCGCCCGCCGCGCCCCGTCGGGGTGGCCGCCGCGCGCCCGGCGGCGGGAGGGAGCGGGGGGCGAGGGACCGCGCGGCGCGGATGGAGCGGGGCGCGCAGGCCGCGGGGCCGGGCGCCCGGCCGCAGCCGCAGCCCGAGACTCGAGGGCTAGCGCGACGCGGGGCCTGGGGTCACGGGTGCATCTCGTGTTCGGAGAGTCAAGTTCTCTGGCCCAGCAGCTTAAAAAAAAAAAAAAAATTTTTTTTTAAATTTTTTATTTTTTTTCTTCTCCACTCCCCCCCCCTCCCGCCCCCGCAATGTCTGCTTGAGACGCAGATCCGAAACCCCGTGTGCTTCCTAACTAAACAAATATTGGAAAACCGTGCAAAGCAGAGGTTTTTTAGTTGGGGAGGGGGGCACCCCAGAGCCAATACACATAAAGTGCTTTGAGTCCCTAGAAAAGGTCCCCCTTTGGTACTTAAGGCAGGAGGTGTTTGGGACTCGCTGAACTCAGTTATTTATTTATATTAGTAGTAGTATTTAACAATTTTGTTTTACTGTGAGTGCCAAAGTTCCCCGCTGCTCGACTTTCGGGTTGGAAATATGCACGCTCTGATAATGGTGAGGATGGTGGTGGCAAAGGTGATTTCCTCGGGGAGCGATTCCTGGCACGTCTCCACCTAGGAGGGCTGCGGGGGTGAAAAGCGCCCCTCAGAAGACCCTGGAGTTGGATGGGTCTTAAGGAGTTTTCTGATTTCTGAGTTACCCGGGCTGAGTCCGTGTCAGAGCCCAGAGCTGGCAGAAGACTTCTGACATCCCGAGATTTAATAGTGTCCTCTGAGTTTGAAACATGCCACATCGAAGCGCGAGTGTGTTGAAATACTTTGCTGCCAGCTAAGTTTCATTTCTGGCCTACGGGGCGCAGAATGCCCCCGGGAGTGCTGTGCCCGAGTTCAGCCCGGTTCTGTGATTTTCCTTCAGGGGAAGAAGCAGATGGTAGTTCGGGGCGCACAGGGACACTTTAGTGACTTAGAGGCAAATGTTTTGTGTCTTCGTTTTTTTTTGTTTTTCCTTTTTCGTAGAGATGACACTTTCCTTCTCCCTTCTTGCTCTCATGTTCCCTTTGACAGTTTCTCCCTTCTCTTTTGGTGGACTCCGAAAGGGCTTAGGCAGGTGGTCCTGGGAAATACCAGTGCTCTAGGTGCTGCTAGACAGGGATGCCCTGGAGTGGGTTGAGAGACCCCAGGGCACCCACGTGGGTGGGCGCGGAGTTAGGCACTGCCTGACTCTACACCGGTGTCTGGACCTGCCTGTCATTCTTAACCCAGACCCTTCTGTATTGCAAGCCGGGATGATTTTCCATTCAGCGTTCTATTTCCAGAGATATTTATAGCAGAAGCAGGAGGAGGAAGGTGCCAGGTGGCCCCAGAGAATTTGAAGGGGGGATCATGGGCTATCTGAGCACACCCTACATCCTTTAGCCCCTCAAAAGGCTTTAGAACACCCCACAGCCAGGCAGGTCCAGTCTGAGTTATTCCTTAGAAGACTCACTAGGATGAACAAAACTTTTACAAGTTGGCATCTGTCAAATTCATTTAACTTGTTTTAATTCAGGGTTAAAATGGAAAATGGAAAAGAATTTATTCTGCCTGCTTTTTTTTTTTTAAGTTTTAGAACAAAATCGAATGATTAAATCTGATTCACACCTTTTAAACTCCTTGATGTGAAGGAAGGCATTGGTATGATGTGAGTTCCATAACCTCGGGGTAGACTCCAGAAACTATTTTCTTTTCCATTTAATTTTCAGTTCTTTTATTGCAAATTAATGCCACTGAATTTCAATGGGCACTAATGAGACTGCTTCTCAGTGGATTATTTACTGCCTTGCCAGTAATTACAAAGTGAGTATGGTCAAATGAAGAGGGGATTACATTTTATTCAAAATTGTTCATCATCCCAGTGGCAAATAATATCCCTATAATAAGCCCCATCTTAAACTTTTTGCATTAGATAATATTCTGGTACTTTTAAAAAAAGAAAAAGGGAACTTTCAAAAATAATAAAGGTAAAAAACTCACTATGTATGGGATTCTGGATGGAAATTCATTCTTAGCATAATTTTTTCCTTTGGCGTTTGTTTTCCGTAACATCCTTTTTTTGATGTTTGAATTTTGCCTTTTATTACCCAGGGAAGAAAAGAAGACACTATGAAATAGAATTATTTCAATAGACAAACGTTACTTAATATTTTCCCCCCTCTCAATTTTACTGTTTGAATGACTGGGTAAAAAGAAAAGAGCTGATTAGATTCTTTTAGAAACTCTTAGTTTTCTTCAGTAGTTATCAAAAGTTTTGGGGCCAAAAGCAAGTGTTTTTAGATGGCTTTTCATGATCCAGAGACTCATGAAATTAGTGAGTCTAGAACATTTTTTTAAAGGAATAAAATATTAAAAAAAATAGAAAATACTCAAGTGGGTAATATCCAATAAGAGCAGATTTTGTTTCCTGACAATTTATTTTAATTATCCATGCTTATGTGTGCTGGCTGTGATTAAAATGTATGTCTTACTCTGGTTTGAGGTAAAGAAGTTTGAAAGCTACTGACCTAAAATGTTATGGTCAGTAGAAAACAAAAAGTTCAGGTAAGTGGCTGGTTCTTTTAGAGACACAAACCAAAATACAGTTTTGATTGTTTTTATTTTATTTTTTGCTTACAAATTAGCTGGTGACTTTAGGTCAGTTAGGTTGCCCTTTATTACATAACTTTATTCTTAACTTTTCCATTTGTAAAATGCTATTCTGTGGATTGTCCAGCTAAATGTCCCGCTGGGATGTTCAAAGAATTTATGTGGCGTTCACATCATTTATCATTAAGATGCTACGGGCGGTTTCTTCTGTTGGCCGTAATATGCAGCCATATCTACGTATAAAGAAATGTAACAGATAAGACTGCCCTGGGCATATAGTAATGGGAGACAGATGGTTATACATCCCAACAAATTGTTATTGAAAGGGAATAAATTTGTAAGTAGGCAAGCTGTGACCTGCAAAGTATGTCTTAGCTAAAATTTCATGATGAAGGCAAGTGGGAGTTACCTTATCCTGGGTTCCTTAGCATGTTTAAACATCTTAGAAAGTTTGAATAAAACTGAAGGTGAAAATTAATTATGCCCACTATGTTTTAAAAATTCAAATGAGGTGTATAATACTCCATGCTGGTTTCAGTTTTATCACTCAGTATCCTTAAAGGTGAAATATTGCCCTCTTTTCCAAAAAATTGACCAATATCCAAACTTTTACATCAAAGCCGAAGTCCTAGAAATTTGTCTTCTGGCTGTATGCATATTTTTAGTGTCTAGTTTGTGCATCAGTGAACATTTAAACTATTTTTCAACTTTAAGCAAGGCTCACTTCTAGAGAGAGGTTTGAATGGTTGTTTCAAGTTTTCAGTAGCTCTTTCTTTGTAGTTAGGTGATATCTTAGCACCCTTTTTTCCTGGTTTTACTTTTTTTCAGTTATTTAAATTGTTGCTGTGTACCTGATTGTGTGGGTCTAAGAATAGTTTAAGGAGCCACATATTGCTTCAAGAATGAATGTATTTTGGATCGAAACAGGATCACATCTTCAAATCCCATTTCATTTTCACCTACTCTATGTGGCTTGTACATGTTTGGTAGAAAGCCCCTGAAAGATAATTGTCACTTATTCTAGTCGTCTTTCTCACACTCAGCTAATTTGGATCTCTGAATTGCTTTTGTGAATATATTTAAGATGTAACATTCATAGCTTAAGAAAATTCAGGTTCAGCATTTTGGTTTCTTATTAATTTTAAGGATATGAAAGACGGGGGTAAGAAACTGACCATGGCAAGAACCATAGATACAGGAAAAACTATAAAAGATATCAAACTTTTCAATAAGGCTAAGATACTAGTACTTTTGTCAAGTGAGCTAGTATTTGTAAAAGCAATGCATAAGCTATACAAGTGATTTTATTCACATGTTAATATTTGTTCTGGTGCTTTTATAAGCTAAAAAATACTGTAGGGAAGAACTGACTTAAATGGTCAGGAGTTTCACTACAAATATAGATTGATGATAATATAAACTCATTTTCTGTGGAAGCTAAATTTAAATAAAATATTACCATCTGCAATGTTTGTTTGCAGTCTGGGTTTTCATAAAGAACATTTATCTTATACATACATTTTAAAAAAAATCAAAACCCTGATTATGTGAAAATAGTTTTATATAAGGAAGTATATGGTTTATATTTTTTCTAAAATGTGTACTCAGCCCAAAAATGATAAATCTAAATCCTTCCAGTGACTTCAGTATTATTTTTAATGTAACTTTAGAAGGACCCAGTAGAGAAGGCAGCAGGCTAAGTATATTCCTTTCTTCTCTAGATTACACTGAATGGATAAAAGCAAATTACTCATTTTGTTTAATTCCAAGTCCCAGTTTGCTTATCGAAGAAAGGAAAACAGAGTGCCATAACTGTTTAGAACCAAAATTCATACTCCAAATAAAGTACTATGTAAGTCCCCAGAATTCAGCCACTTGAACACAAACCAGCCAAAGTGAAAGTGTAAAGAATTTTATGGAAAGGAGGCAGTCCACCAAAATCATCGAGTAGTTTTATTTTATATTTTAAACTCTACCGATGAGTTAACCCGTAAAGTCCTTTTTAAGACGTGTGTCTAAACTTTCCATACTCTATCTCTAAAACATTCTCACAGCGTCGTCTGAAATCCGAGGACTGAACTGGGCTGGAGGTGACTGCAAACACCTCTATGGTATTCTTGATCTCATGAGAGAAGAAACCACGGATGCCAAGTTCTCATCTTCGAGAATATTAGTAGGAATTTTGAGGGGGGGAGTGTTTTACATAAATCAACAACAGTTTTAAGTATGTGTATATGTTTAGACTCTGTTAAAAATACAAAGGCTAGAAAGGCAACTATTTTGGTCCCAATTGACAAAATTTTACCTATTTTAACACAGTGATAATTTAATCAGAAAGACTAGGACTGACTCCACAGGCATCAAGAATGATTGCGTGAAAGGAGAGTTATTTAGTAAGGTGTAGTAGCTAAGAGCAATGGCTCTGGACTCAAACTGCTAGGCACCCAGTCCCACCTCGACAGTGGGCCACCTGTGAGAGCTCAACCAAATTGCCCAGTCCTCAGTTTCTCCCTTTTTAAAAGAAACGAGACAATCATATTCTCTTCATTTAGGATGATTGTAAAGCTTAAACAAAATACTGCAGACTTTAAAAAAAAAATAGTGCCTAATCCATTGTAAACTCTCAGTGACTTAGATCTCATTGCTAGAAGAAAATTATTTCACAACTCTGTAGTCAGTCATTATTTTGCACCTGAGTTAGTGAGGAAGACTAAGGATTTAATCAAAATCAGTGTTTAATATTACGCAAAATAAATCTTATACAAACTGTAGTTTGATCGTTTCAATTTGCTGAGCTTCTGAGATTCTTAAATAGTGATACGGTGGTGTGACGGTGGAAACCACGATGATGCTGGTATTGGCAGGGGAACAAGGGGATGGTAATGGTGATGGTGGTGGGTTAGCAGCAGTGAGGTGCTGATGTCAATTTGGGTAGGCAGTATTTCTGAATGTCTATTATGTAGCCTGGAGATATCTATCCAGACAGAAATCAAACATTTTAAATGTAATTTGCTTATTTCCGTGGCAATATAATTTAGATACATAGTCAAAATTTTCCATAATAATACTGTCAATGACATGGATATCCTAAATCTGTTAAGTGCCTCTCATTGCCATACAGAAATTCAAAAAGAACAATCCAAACAAGCCTGGATTGCTTTCTTTCTTTGTTTCTCTCCTGAACCTTTTAGGGGAACGTGGTGCATCCTTAGTTTGTTCCCATAACATCTTCATCCAATGTGTCATCTTTCAGGAGGTAGTAGGCAACTCCGTCTTGTCATTTTTTGCTTTCTGAAACTCTGGTGGTTTAGGCTTGAGAAAATTAGAGTAGTTCAATGAAAGTTAATTAAGAAATTTTCAGGACTAGACATTTCCCAGTGAGCCCTCAAAAAATTCAGATGGGGGTCCTTCTTTTTGAGGGTCCCCCCAAAGTTGTCACCTCCAAGAGGAGCCAGAGACCCCTGAGAGTTTCATGTTCAGAGTTGCAACTTCAGCTTGGCAGCTACAGAGCTGCCTGGCCCAGAGGCTCCCTCTCTGTAGTTGAGGTTCTGTCTAGATTGCACCCCTCACCCTCACTCCCCCTGCCCCCAACAGAGGTGGGTGCAGGGATGCAACAGTTGTCTTGTGTGTGCCTGTGAGCACTACTTCCTGGGCAGTTTTCTTGGCAAATCAATTCACGACTCACTTCTCTCACATAAAGACTTGGAGTTTCTTTTAAGACCCTGAAAGTAAAAGATAATTCTCTTTTGATTCCCTGCAACCAAATAATGTTAGAAATAGTCATTTGTGCATTGGCATCCTTTCTCTTTCCTCCACCGATCTTTGTTTTAATAGTCCCTTCTCCTATTTTGTTTCTTTGCTCTATTTTCTAACGTTCTTCTCTTTAAACTCTTCTTGGCTTCTTTTCTGCTATCCAGCTTTCTTTCTTTCTTTTCTGTTTTAGTCACTCCATCTGTGTAGTCCCAGATTTTTCCTTCCATCTCTTCTGGTTTATTTCTTTATTGACCTGTGTCATCTGTTATTTTAATAAAATTTGGAACAGGGCTCAGCAGAGTTCCTCCCTAGCCTAGGAAGGCCAGTGGTGTAAGAATATGCCTTCATAACCCAGTCATGACATTAAAAGTGGCATTAGCGACAGTAAAAGTTTCAAGAACGATTTTTTTTTCTTGTCTCTAAGGAGAGATGCTTAACAAAAATTCAGGACAAAAATTTCACTTAGTGGAATTGCTCCGGCAGCTTATTCATTCATTCATTTATTCATTTGGCTAACTACACACTTGTTCCAAAGTGTGTAAGTTCACCAGGGGCATAGGGGAAATAAAACGTGTGTTTATATTCCTAGCAGTTCACACATCAGTGTTAACACAGAGCAGCCAGGAGCCTTACTGCATGGATGGCTGCAATCCCAGGGCCAAAGTCTTCTGCATGTGGATTTGACAAGGAGGTGACAGAAAGTGCAGTTTTGGCTATTGTCTTCTGGTGGTCTACATTTCAGAAGCCTGTATCTAAATGAATTTACACTACCCATATAAAGCCGACTATAATTTCCCACTTTGTCAACAAAAACACTTTTTTTTTTTAACAGTCATAGATCCATCCATGATTCATTTTACTTAACGTTTTTTTAAGTGTTAGTTTTTTTTTTTTTTTTTGCGTAACTTTCACTGTACAACATTGTCAGAAATGTACTTGATTTTAAAGACTGTTTTGGTTGTTTGAGTTGCCGAGTCGTTCTTTGCGACCCCATAGACTTTTAGCTATCAGGCTTCTCTGTCCATGGGATTTCCTAGGCAAGAATACTGGAGTGGGTTGCCATTTCCTTCTCCAAGGGATCTTTCTGACCCAGGAATTGAACCTACGTCTTTTACACCTTACGCATTGCAGGTGGGTTCTTTACCCACTGACCGCCTGGGAAGCTGCTAGTTTGACTTCTTTTTCTTTTTTTTTGAAGACCTTCTGTTTCTGCTGGACTATTTCAGGCACTTCAGGGAGAGAAGTGCATTCTAATTTGAATGCAAGATTCAATTTAGTTATAATGAGAAGGTATTTTCTTCAGTTATCTGACAAAACCTGAGAGGTCTCCAGAAGCTTCTTGGATTTCTAATGGGAGGAATCCCTGAGCTCTGGTCTGAACAGAAAGCCGATCTTATTCATCACAGTATTTCTCTGAGCTCTTAGCATAGTGGGCAGGAAGTGCCAGTTACTCTGGCCTCTTGCAGGGAGAAAGGCCGGTCAGGAAGAGATCTTTAGATGGGATTGGAAGAATGTGAGGAGTTTGAAAATCCCCTTTCCTCCACCGGGCATTTCAAGTTCATTGATTCCCCTTATTCACGGACCACACATTGACAAATTCACCTGCTCGCTGGCACTTTTTGTCACCTTCCAATCAGTCAGTACTCGTGGCACTTTCTCGGTCATTCACAGCAGCGCGGGCCGTGCACAAAGCAGCGAAAAATTTGAGTCATCCGACACGCGCGTTCCCAGCTAAGGTCAAACCAGGCGAGCTCTGCCTGCTTCTTGCAGATCTCAGACTGTAAACAAGTGTCCTGGTGGAGGTCTAATTGCTGCCACTTTGTGTGTGTGTGTGTGTGTGTGTGTGTGCATTTTTGTGCTTTTTATTTAGTGATTTTGCTGTTTAGAAAGCCTGGTGCTGAGGTGCCGTCTAGTGTTCCTAAGTGCAAGAAGGCTATGACGTGCCTTATGGAGAAAGTACAGGTTAGATCAGCTGCGCTCAGCATGGGTTATAGTGCTGTTGGCCATGATTTTATTGTCGACAAACCAGCGATGTATATTAAATAAGATGTCTTTAAACAGAAACACACATGCACGCGTGCACATGCACGCGTGCACACGCACACACACACACACACACAGAGACCAAGCAAGCCTGTATATTGTTTGGTTGATGAAAATGTTACAACTAGAGTCTCTCAAGAACCTAACCCTCTATTTCCCCTAGGAGTGATGATTCAGTATCCACTAATTCAGTGATTGTGGTGACTTGATAGAATGTAACTGCAAGTACTGAAATAAGATTGTATAGAATAGAGTGATGAAGGGTTTGGGATGCAAGCGGCTTGTTTCTTGATTCCTGTCTCATTGTAATCTCTGACTCCATGTGCCTGAGTTTACTTATCTGTAAAATGCCAATCAAAATAGGCCCTATATCTTTTGGTAGTTGGGAGGATTAAACGAGTTCAGAGATGTCAAGGGCATACAACATGCCCAGCACATAGCCAGCCACAATTTTTTATTCCTTCTTTGATGGAGAATTGACCGCTCTACACAGAAGAAGGTGACTAGGAGAGCTCTTTAAGAGTCTGGAGTGTTTGTAACTTCCCTGTGTGTGTTTGTTTTGCCTTCAAGGGGCCAGCTTTAACACCCTGTTGCGATATGAAGTTAAACTTTTCCAACCTAAAGGAAACAGGAAGCTAGTGTTTTTCGAAATGCTTAGTATATGCCAGCTACTGTGCGAGCAAAGGGAAATAAAGCGGCTGTAGTAAACCCCAAATAAATTTTTAAAAAAGTAAATCAGATAAAAAAAAGAGCGAAAGACATAAAATACTCTGGACTGAAGCAATTCCAGAGAGGGAAGTAGTTGAAACTGAGGTAAACAGTCTATGGAAAAGCTATGATGTATAGGGTAAGGAGAGGATTTCTCTGTGATCTGGAAAGAAGGACACAGAGAGGAAAAGAGGGATGGAAGCCAGAATGTACAGAGCATCTAGAAAAGTTGATTTTCAACCTGGCTGCACATTTGGATCAAGGATGATTTCAGAATCACCCAGATGATTAAAAAAACTACAGAGACCTGAGCCGTATCCCAGCAGTGTTGATGTCTGCTCTGGGAGTGAAGCAGAAATAAGCAATTAAGAGAACAAAACAAAATGACAAAACTCCATGGGCTTTCCTCCTGGGTAGTCCGCTGATTCATGGTCTCCCAGCATTTCTGAAAGCTTTATCACATTTAATCTTCCTAGGCCTATCCATCACAGCAGCCCCAGATTATGTTCTGACCCTGAGGAGAACTATTCAGACCCAGGGCTGCCTGCTTTCCGAGTCTCCACTTCACTGAGCCACTTGGATTTCAGAAGCAGAGAGAGAAAGGAATGCCAAGAAGAAAAATGACAGTAACATTCATTTCTACTCCTCAGCTTTCCAAAATAATGTATAAAGCATGCAGTTGCATTGAGTATGAGGCTGCAGGCTTTTGCCACTGGATATGAAGATGAAGTTAGGAAATGACCTAAAATAGGGATGTAAATACAGTTGACCCCCAAGCAACACAAGTTTGAACTGCTCACATTCACACGTAGGTGGATGGTTTCAGTACTGAGTCCTGTAGTGCTACATAATCTTCTGTTGGCTGAATCCATAGATGCTGAAGTAGGCTTACAGAAGGAACCACAGATATGGAGGCAGACTATAAGTTATACCAGGAATATTTTTAATTAAACTGCAGTTGATTGGCACCCACAATCCCCGTGTTGGTTCAAGAGTCAAGTGTACGTACCTATGCTGATTAGCGGGCATGATTTGGGTTTTTGTCAAAGGTTTAGATAATTGAAGGTCACTGAAGTCTTTGAACCTTCCCCTCAATAGGGTTCACTTCTCTTCAGTTCTGCTGATCGTTGCCACACACCCAGACTCTAGCATTGTTGATATAACCTCTAAATATCAATATCAGGATAATTGATTGATTGTGCCAGATTTCCAGTTGTGTTTCTGGAAAGTTCCTCGAACATGTTCCTTGGACATGTGGAGGGCTTAATTAAAACTCTCCCTGTGTACTCCTTTCTGTTGGGAAGTGTTTGCAGAATTCTTTCTGTATACAGAATTAGAAGACTCATTAACTGATGAGGGAAATGGGCACCCAGGCACCTGACCTTGGCACATCAGCAATTTGGGATCAGCTTAGTAAAGTTCCCTCATTGTTCAATCTTCCTCGTGTGACTTTGCCCAGAATCCACTGAAAGCAAGACTTTGAAATCTCAGAAACATGTTTACTTGTAGCTCCTCAGGTTAGAAGCGAGTGTGGGGCTCCTCGGATGTCCCCACGATGCCACACCATGAGGCGCCATCCGCCCACAGGGCCAGGTCTCTCTGGTTCTTTGTGTCTGATGCTCACTACTTGAGATCGATGAGACCAAAGTTGCTTTTCCATAACGAGCCCGACTCTCATCACAGGCATCTGTGTTTGACATTAGAAAATGCTAGCCAAGATGTCAGGTGGCTGGTGGAAGCATTCACAGGCTCTAGTGTTTTCAATGTGGAACAACGGTATAGTTCACAGAAAGGCGGTACGAGGCATCCATCTGCAGGTCTCGAAAACACACGAAGATGCTCCTTCTCCAGTGCCTCTCACATCCTTGTCTCCTTTCTCTGCACTCAACCAGCTCTCTGTATGGTTGTAAGAATTCCGTCCAGGTCTTGCAGATTTTGAGCTTACAAACTCAAATTTTCCTGTTTACCCGAGCTTCCTACCCAAAGTGTGCATTTGATTGGGTCCTTCCTCTGCTTCAAAGCCTTCAGTAGCGTCTCCTCATCACAGAACAGAGGCATGTTCTGTAGTGCAGCGTTCAAAGACCTTGTCATTTGATTCCAAGTCATCTCCTCCACTCCACTCAGCTCCGCTCCGCTCCATGAAGCTCTTGTTCAAAACCAGATCTGAACAGGCACATTCCCACTTCTGTTCTTCTGTCGTCTCCCCCGTGTACCTTCCTTTCTTCTTGTCCCACCCATGTTAGACTGAGGCTATACAAAAGTCAGAGCTCAGTTCCAACACCTCCTTCGCCAGATGAGTTTTCCACTTGGCGTTCTTTCAGTGTTATTGTGCATGTGGAGCACCTTCTTGGGTACCTCTATTACGGAAGTCACCATGGAATGCCTTTCATTACAGTTGTGCATAGATTTCTCTCCCCCATCTATTTGCTGCTGCTGCTGCTACTAAGTCTCTTCAGTCGTGTCTGACTCTGTGCGACCCCATAGACGGCAGCCCACCAGGCTCCGCCGTCCCTGGGAGTCTCCAGGCAAGAACACTGGAGTGGGTTGCCATTTCCTTCTCCAGTGCCTGAAAGTGAAAAGTGAAAGTGAAGTCTCTCAGTCGTGTCCGACTCTTTGCAACCCCATGGACTGCAGCCTACCAGGCTCCTCCGTCCATGGGATATTCCAGGCAAGAGTACTAGAGTGGGGTGCCATTGACTTCTCTGCCCCCATCTATTTAATTGTTACCAATTAATTATAGGGGCTTCCCTAGTGGCTTAGGCAGCAAAGAATATGCCTGAAATGTAGGAGAGCTGGGTTCAATCCCTGGGTCAGGAAGATTCCCTGGAGAAGGAAATTGGAACCCACTCCAGCATTCTTCCCTGGAGAAGGAAATTGGAACCCACTCCAGCATTCTTGCCTGGAGAATCTCATGTACAGAGGAGCCTGGTGGGCTACAGTTCATGGGGTTGCAAAGAGCCAGACATGACTGAGTGACTAACACTTCAGACTTCAGAATTAATTATTAATAACAATAATACTATATGGCAGAAACCAACACAACATGGTAAAGCGATTATCCTTCGATTTTTAAAAAAACTGTTCAGTTCAGTTCAGTCACTCAATTGTGTCCGACTCTTTGCGACCCCGTGGACTGCAGCACGCCAGCCCTCTCTGTCCATCACCAACTCCCGGAGCTTGCTCAAACTCATGTCCATTGAGTCGGTGATGCCATCCAACCATCTCATCCTCTTTCATCCCCTTCTCCTCCTGCCTTCAATCTTTCCCAGCATCAGGGTCTTTTCCAGTGAGTCAGTTCTTTGCATCAGGTGGTCAAAGGATTGGAGTTTCAGCTTCAGCATCAGTCCTTCCAATGAATATTCAGGACTGATTTCCCTTAGGATGGACTGGTTGGACCTCCTTGCAGTTCAAGGGACTCTCAAGAGTCTTCTCTAACACCACAGTTCAAAAGCATCAATTCTTCAGTGCTCAGCTTTCTTTATAGTCCAACTATCACATCCATACACGACTACTGGAAAAACCATTGCCTTGACTAGATGGACCTTTGTTGGCAAAGTAATGTCTCTGCTTTTTAATATGCTGTTGGTCATAACTTTCCTTCCAAGGAGTAAGCGTCTTTTAATTTCATGGCTGTAGTCACCATCTGCAGTGATTTTGGAGCCCCAAAATATAAAGTCTGCCACTGTTTCCCCATCTATTTGCCATGAAGTGATGGGGCCAGATGCCATGATGATAGTTTTCTGAATGTTGAGTTTTATGCCAACTTTTTCACTCTCCTGTTTCACTTTCATCAAGAAGCTCTTTAGTTCTTCACTTTCTGCCACAAGGGTGGTGTCATCTGCATATCTGAGGTTATTGATGTTTCTCCTGGCAATCTTGATTCTAGCTTGTGCTTCTTCCAGCCCAGCGTTTCTCATGATGTACTCTGCACATAAGTTAAATAAGCAGGGTGACAATATACAGCCTTGATGTACTCCTTTTCCTATTTGGAACCAGTCTGTTGTTCCATGCCAGTTCTAACTGTTGCTTCCTGACCTGCATACAGATTTCTCAAAAGGCAGGTCAGGTGGTCTGGTATTCCCATGTCTTTCAGAATTTTCCACAGTTTGTGGTGACCCACACAAAGGCTTTGGCATAGTCAATAAAGCAGAAAGAGATGTTTTTCTGGAACTCTCTTGCTTTTTCGATGATCAAAAAAACTGTTAACTATCCCCCCCAAATGACAATCATATTCAGTCATGTAGTATTAAGTCATTATTAAAATGAAATGATTGTTTTGTTAATTTTATGGATTAATTTAGAGTAATTGCATAAAATTAATTACTGTGTATATTCATTCACTGAGCAAGCTTTATCTAGTGTCAACTATATACTAATCCCTATGGTAGTTATAGAGATTGGATACACTGTGTGTTATTAAGTTGCTCACAGTCAAGTGAGGGAGATGACAAAAGTACAGATAATCAACCAGTGGAATAAGAATGATGGTAGAGGAGGGACCACCAGAGGTCTGGAGGAGCGGCACTTAGCCAGATGGAGGGCTCCTGTCTCCTGAGGAAGAGATCCAAAAAGGTGTGAGGGAGAGAGGATTTAGGCAGTGAAAGAGGACGGGTGAGGCTGTGAAGAGATGCTAAGTCTGGTTTCCTGGTCCTCCCTAGAGTTCCAGCCCCGTTCCTTGCTGGAACGAATCCTTAATGGAATGAATATTGGAATATGGAATGAATCCTTAATATTTTACAGAGCCAAATTGTTGAAGGAACCAAAAAGAGTAAATTGTTAAGAATAGGAGAAATAACTTTAATTATACCAGTGGCTAGTATTTTTCTGACTGTAGTGCACTGGGCACCCTGCCGAAAGCTTTAATGGATGATCTTGTTGAGTCCTTATACCAACTATAAGAAGCTGATACTGCTATTATTCCTACTCTATGGATGAAGAAACTTAAGAGAAAGAAAGTGACTTACCCAGGGTCACACAGCCAATAATGGAGAAGTTTGTGTGTGTATATGTTTAGTTGCTCAGTCCTATCTGACATTTTGTGACCTTCTGGACTGTAGCCTGTCAGACTCCTTTGTCCTTGGGATTCTCCAGGCGAGAATGCTGGGGTGGGTTGCCATTTCCTCCCCTAGAGTATCTTCCCAACCTAGGGATCAAACTTGTGTCTCTGGTGTCTCCTGCATTGGTAGGCAGGTTCTTTACCTCTGAAATACCTGGGCTGGGCCAATGGAGAGTTAAGGATTCCAAATCTGGAAGGTGAATTCTGGAGCTCAAGTTTTAACCTGCTCTATTTTGCACAAAAATGGACAGAATGTCTTCTGTCACTGATTGATTTACTTGGCAGTTGATTTGTTGTGTTTTTATACTTAGTTGTGACAGTGCTTTAATCTTAGACTATGTCCCAGAGCTGCTGCTTTTAGTTTTATGGGAAATGACTATTTTTATGCTGCTTGCTAAAAGTGTGTTTAAACATTTTTCCATGTAGTAGGGGAGTGTTTTCCCTTCTGATATCAGAAGGAACCATTAAATAAAATCCTACAAACACTTCCTGATAGCAACCTTGTGCATTTCTCCACGTGAAACATACCCAAGGATTTAAAATCCAGACAGAATTATAGTATTCATTTGGTCCAGTCCTTTCTTTATGTAATTAAAATAATAGAATTGCAGTATTTGAAATCTAGGAAGAATCTTAGGTGTGATTCCCACCTCTTTATTTTCCAGTTGAGGAAATTCAAGTCTAGAGATGTGAAGTGACTTCCCGTAAGTTCCCCAGTTAGTGTGGGCAGAGCCAAGGCTAGAACCTATGTCTGCCTTCTGCCTCCAACCTACCACTTCATACGGCTGGAGGTGTGACCAGCTTCTGTTCACTGAGGATTTCAGGGCCATGCCCTACTCCTTGTAATAATGTCGTGGAGAGTAGAAACTGAAGCAAAGTAGAATGAAGGAATGCCTGATGCTGATCATGACAAAACCGTAACAATGGCTTAAGTGAATGCACCAGCCATTCCTGTCTAGACAGGCCATCAATTCAACTGGTGTTTGTGGTCCTTGTGAGAATTTTTTATCTTGGTTTGACACTACAGTTTTAAGAATCTGGGAGACTTTTATATTTAGGTCATCCTGTCAGTTCTAATAATTATACAATCAGCCCTCTGTATCCATGGGTTCTGAATCCAATTAACCACCCATGGAACATATTGGGGGAAAAAAAGTCCAGAAAGTTCTTAAAAGCATAACTTGAATTCGCTGTTCACAGGCAACTATTTACTTGCATTTTATCGTATTCACAACTGTTTATTATATTAGGTGTTATATAGAGTCTAGAGATGATTGAAGGGTCTTTGGTAGCTCAGACCATAAAGAATCTGCCTACGATTCAAGAGACCCAGGTTCAATCTCTGGGTCAGGAAGATCCGCTGGAGAAGGGAATGGCAACCCACTCCAGTATGTGCATAGGTTACATGCAAATACTATGCTGTTTTATATGAGGGACTTGAGCATTCATGGATTTTAGGTGGGAATCAGGGTGGAGGTGCCCCAAAATCAATCTCCTGCAGTCGAATGTTAAGGGACAACTGTATCTTGTTACTTTGTGATGGAAGGTTTCCTTTTTTGTTTTCTGTTTTTCTTTTTCCTGAGCACAAAGGTTCAGGATTACCTTACTGGACTTCTCTGGAGACTTCTGCTGACTCCTTTCAGATTTCTAAAGCAGTTGGATACTATTTTTGTTCCATAATTACCAAAGTGAAAATGGAACTTGAATTATTTCATAATAGATATTTCACCTCAGTATTGGCAAAATTAAAAAATAATTGAATCTGTGCTTGATCCAGCAGCCTTGTTACAATAGACAATTTTTATAACAGGGTCCCATGTTGAAAATCTTGTGTCTTCTTTGGGACTAATTGCTAAACCTAATGTTGGTTATACACTGTTTACTATTAAATTTTCCCCCTTGTAGTTAATATTGTTCCAGGAAATGAAATGTAAGATTAATAAGAATGGCTATTGATGGAACTGTATGTCCCGAGTATAATTAATGTTCCTGATAAATGTGTTAAAGAAGGGCATGGCTGATGGGTTATAACTGTACTAAACCAAGATAATTTGAAACCACTTATTCTGTAGAAATTTGTATTTCTCAGGTTGGGATTTATAGCTGAACAAAACTATACTATTTTTTCAATTTCTTTTTTAAATGAATTAAAGAACTGTTAAAATGGTCAATTAATTAATTGTCAATTAACTACGCTTACATTAACATTCAGTGACTTTTTGTTCTTCATGGAAAGGATGACCTTTACACGTGTGAAAGAAGAGCTTGAGGTTGCAGAAGTTCCTATAGACTTCTTGAGGTTACCTTTCCCATTTCTTTTCTCTTTTGTAAAAAATTGTAGACCACAATGTATTTTGTTCCGGTTGTGAAAATGCTATCAGCAGCCTCTCGGCAAAAAGACTTTCACTGAGAAGCTGACGACAAAGCTTCCATAGTGATTTGTGGAGAGCTTTGGCCCTGCATTCTGAATTCTGGTGGCTCCTCGCAGCCTGGGGATGCTACAGACAAAGGATGATCAGGTCAATGGTGGCTGTTTCTAAGTCAGTATTTCTCCTGAGAATATGATCATTTTAATCTTCTCAAGGTCTAGGCTAGAACTCTCTAATTGGATCTACATGAAGGAGAACAGCAGCAGGTGGACGGAAAGTGAGAATGATCAATTAATGTGAGGCCACAGGCCTCATGGTGCGATGCGAGATCGTGCTCAGCATGGAGTGAGCTTCCCTTCGTTGACCTAATCCACGTGAATCGGATGGTGCATTAGTCTTTTGAACTCCTAAATAATTGTAGTAAATGAGTGAGCATTAATTTAATGTGAAATCCCATTGGCTCAAGAGTTAATGCATGTTCAAAATTGCCTAATTTTGTCTAAAGCCGTCTTTTGTCTCTTGACGAGAAAAGCGTGGTTAAGCCTGTGATGTAACCTTTCCCACTGTCCTGAACTCAACTCTGTCCTTGCTGCCAAACTCATGTATCGCTGCTGCCTGCTCTTAAAAGCTTCATATTTTGGATTGTCCGGTGTATAGAGGGGGCTCAAGTGAATTTGAATTTCAGATAACAAACAGAAAAACTTTTTTAGTATAGCTATGTCCCACATGATGTTATACTAAAAGATTCTTTGCTGTTATTCTGAAATTCAGCTTAACTGGGTGTCTTGCATTTTTATTGGGTAAATCTGGCAGCCCTGGCCATGTTGCCTCACTGTTTACTGAGTTTCATTTTTGAAGCCTGAAGGTTATGTTTTATGGCTCTCTCTTCCAACTAGTACACAGATGTCTGCCTGTCTTTTCCTACCAGGAAAGGAAGCACACTGATGAGGAATCTGCACATTTAAATAGTTGTCATCATTCTTGATTATAATTAAAGACATAGGTTTAGAGTAAACCCAGAATGACATAGCTGATAATTCTGTTACTCAGAATGATAGAGTACAAGGGAAAATATTACAATACAATATTACAGTATTATAATTCTGCATGAGGAGAAAACCAAGGAGTAAGGAGCTAGTTTAAAAAAAGAGATCTGTCATCAGAATTATTAATTAGATAGTTTTTGTGAGTAAGTAATATAGTGAGTGAACTTTTCTTGGTTGTTTGGAGAGAATTCTCTTATTTTTGCAGCATTGTGATTGATTTCAGAAAATAGTAGGTTAGAAAAATTATTCTTGGAAATGCTTTCCAGAGTGTGAAAGATTTAGAAGAAAAAAATACGGCTTCTATCTAGATAGAACATTAAACAGATCTGCACTCCTTTCTTCTCCATTTCTTCATTTTTTAGCACATTGAGGTGGCTGACTCCCTAGCAGGGGGACTTGAGCTTGGTGGTGGTGGCTTGCTGCATGAGGTACCTTGATGCATGGCTGCAAACCAGCTTGTCGGGATGGCATGTGGCTTGAGGACCTCCAAATGCGTGGATACTAGGGGGCTTGTAAAGAAATCAAGGCTAAGGGGCGGCGGGGGGTGGGGGAAGAGATGCTTGGGAGGCAGTGAATTGAGGAAGTGATCTAGCCATCTTCTGTGTATGGGTGGATAATTGTACATGGGTAATTTTCTGGAAGGGGGGAGTCCTCAGAAGTCTTTTGGGTGAGACCATGGGGAAAGAGTGTGAGTGAGAAGCCATGAGTCTTTGGAAACATTTCCTTTTACTCCGCCCTAACTCAAGGACATTGAACAGCTCCCAGAGGCACACGCCAAGGCATAGCTGGGGTTGGTGGGGTGGAGCGGGGAGAGTTGGAGCAAGGTTCTCAGCCGCTTGGGAAACTTGTTGCTTGAGCTGGTGGCAGCTGAGGCCACTGGCTAAGAGCTGAGGGATTTTGCCCCAACTGGATGTGAGCCAGATTTGAGCAGAGCACTGGGGATGGGAGGGGAATAAATGGAAGGTTGGCTTGATTGTTTCCTGCTTCATAACATGCTTCTACCTTGCAGAACTATGGCAGAAGAGTCAAGAGTATTTCAGAGCTAAATAGAACGAGTCATAAATACCACTTACAAGGGTAGTAAAGATGTGTAATATTGACTTCCCTCTGTCCAGTGCCAAGTCCTGCAGGAAGATTGAGCAAGTGGAGTAGAGACTGGGAATTTGAGCCCTTCCACCAGAGATGTCATATTGCTTCTGACTGCATCTTCTAGAAAAACCCATGAGAGGGTACTGTCTAGAAACTGGAGGAAGCTCAAGAGGCTGCTCTCTAGAAACGAGAGGAAACTGCGAATGCAAAGGCTAGAATACACCAGCCTGTGCCGGGAGGCCTGAGACACTGATGTTTCCAAGGAGTTTCAGAGCAGCTGTTTTCTTTTTTCTTCATCTCATCGTATTTCTTAATTCAATTTTCAGGATCAGGTCATCTAAAAATCATCCAAAAATTCTTCTCTGATAAACAATATTCCTCTAATTTATGACTATTATTTGATTATACAAATGAACCAAGTCTTTAAAAAACAAATTCTGCCTAATCCTGAGCAGATGTGTAGAGCAGATCCCTTCTGGAGAGTCATTGTCACCTCAGAACCCCAGCCCTGACCTTCTTCTCAGCCGGAGGTGTTGGGGATCTGTAGTCTGAACTCTGCACGGAAACCACTGTGGTGGTGAGGATACAGGACAGGCCCTTTGTGACCAGTCTGTGATCCTCAGGTTTGGCCTTCAGGAGTGTCGGGATGTTCTGGAAGGTGTGGGGTGGTTGCAGGCCCAGGGTGTCCATCACGTGATCAGGTAGTCGATGTCAGTGGCCAGCTGCTTGGTGGAGTTGCAAAGCCCAGCTCCATCTCCTGGCTACTTGAGACCCAGGCTGTAGACAACTGTGCTCTATTAACTTTGATGACTTCCTGAGCACCACACTGGACCACTGGTCCAAGGAGCATTTGAAGTCACGGTTTGCCATTCTGATCGAGAGTCACCAGTGTCGCCTGTCTGACATACTCCTACTTCACCCTGGTGATGTTGTAGCACCTCCACCTAGGTGCACTGGACGGCTGACTCAGTTTGCCCATTCATTCATTCAGTCAGTATTTATTGGCCGTCTGCCCTATGCCAGGCACTATTCTAGGCACCGGGAATAGACCAGTGAACAAATCAGACCGATCAGGAAAGGGTCCAATATGAAGACAACACATAAGCAAAGATTTGAAATAGGGGAGGGAATGGTAGCAGGAGAATCTCTCAGGGAAGAGTATCTCAGGCTGAGAGGATCCCGAGGCAGGCGTGTGCCTGCTGTGTATGGGACAGGGAGGCTGGGATGACGGGGTGGAGTACCAAGTCAGAGGTGAGGATGGAGAGGAATGTAGGCCTCAGAGTGAATAGGGCCTTTGTGGACCATTGATGGGATGCTGGCTTTTCCTCCAAATGAGTGGGAGATTCATCAGAGGATTTCAAAGAGTGGAATGACCTGCTCTGAGCTTTTATTGTGACTGGTTTAAAACCTTTACAAAAATGGAAAAGCACAGTGACCCTTCATGTTCCCATCACCCAGCTTTGACCATTATAATATAGCTTGTCAATATTTCTGTATGCATTTCTAAAGGATGGGGACTATTTTGTAAAAATACAACTATACTATGATTACCATATTTAAAAGTTAACAATATTTCTTTAAATATCGAGAATTTGAATTGATTTATACTTTGAAGGTCAAACTGATAGGATTTCCTGACAGCTTTGATGCAGCTTGTGAGAGAGGAGTCAAGAATTAGATAGTAATTAAAATCCTTTTTGGTGTCATACATTTATCGGAATGCTACTATATATATATACTTCAAACTAGGTCTTTTAAAAATTAATTTATTTTAATTAGAGGCTAATTACTTTATAATATTGTGGTGATTTTTGCCATACATCGACACAAATCAGTCATGGGTGTACATGTGTCCCCCATCCCGAACCCCCCCCACCTCCCTCCCCATCCCATCCTTCTGGGTTGTCCCAGTGCACCAGCTTTGAATGTCCTATTTCATGCATCGAACTTGGACTGGTCATCTATTTCACAATGGTAATATACATGTTTCAATGCTATTTTCTCAAATCATCCCACCCTCGCCTTCACCCACAGAGTTCAAAAGTCTGTTCTTTATATCTGTGTCTCTTTTGCTGTCTCTCATTTAGGGTCATCGTTACCATCTTTCTAAATTCCATATATATGCTTTAATATACTGTATTGGTGTTTTTCTTTCTGACTTCACTCTGTATAATAGGCTCCAGTTTTATCCACGTTATTAGAACTGACTCAAATGTGTTCTTTTTAATAGCTGAGTAATATTCCACTGTGCCTGTGTACCACAATTTTCTTATCCATTCATCTGCCAATGGACATCTAGGTTGCTTCCATGTCCTAGTTATTGTAAACAGTGCTGCGATGAACACTGGGGTACGTGTATCTTTCCATTCTGGTTTCCTTTAAAGATTAACATCAGCATCTGGCTTTGGGATTTTTAGTTTCTTTTTGTAAATATTACCAATACCATAAATTCTTCAGCTAGAGAAAATATTGGTATTGCTATTTTCAAATGTGGAAAAGTAGCACAGAATTGCTCACTTGTTAAGTGACTTACTCTAAAGTCCCTTAAATGGTTGGTTTAGAAAATCCTGGTAAACTGGGAATGACTTACCCAAACTTGAAGTTTCTTTTCTCTATTATCTCTTCCTCTCTAGAAGAAATTTGGGCAGACAATCAGACATATATTTGGACAGATTTCCTAATCTCTCAAGGTATTTTAAATTAATTAAAGAGCTGTCATGGAAATAGTTGCGTGTATTATAACTCAGCTGAATTATTAAATTGAATTTAAAGAAAATCAAGAGGTTAATTGGCTGCCTCCTATATATTGGATGTCATTTACAATGATTTCAAGGTCTAACAGGCATGAAACCTTGAACTGTAATTGCGATCAGTGTAAATGGAGGCAGAGAGAATACCAGGTATAAAGGTAGTAGAGGGAAGAATTGAGTCTGGATGTGATCAGGAGTTCTTCTGGCTTGCAGGGGCTGGGCAAGGATATTCTTGGCAGAAACCAACATGAGCAAAGGCATGAGAAGAGTGAAGGCATGGCAAGTTGGGAAGAGCATGCAGTTGGCTGCTGAAGTATGTGGTACCTGGCTTGTAGATAAAGGAGCAGCAGGAGATGAGTCTGGAGACAGAGGTCAAGCTTTTGCAGAGAGCACTTTGCATCTTTCCCTCAGTCAAAGAGGTAATAACAGCATCTGAAAACTCCCAAACTCTCTGCCAGTTGCAGAATCACTGCCCCCAGTAGGGTGTTTCACACACACCTACCCAATCTTGTCCGATGTTTGTCCATGAGCCCTACGTCATCTGCGGCTCTGTCAACGTCCCATGCGTTCCTGGTGTCTCTGGATGACACTGTCTTCAAATGTTGTTTCTGCTACAACTCAGAGTGATCTGTGTCTTCTCAGAAGTAAGCAAAATATCAACAGCAAAAGAATAGATTGCTCGTTGAGCTTGCATCCAGTAGTGTGGGCATGCTAAGTTGATTCCGTTGTGTCCCACTCTTTCTGACCCTATGGACCATAGCCCACTAGGTTCTTCTGTCCATGGGATTCTCCAGGCAAGAAGACTGGAGTGGGTTGCCATGCCCTCCTCCAGGGAATCTTCCCAATTCAGGGATCGAACCTGGGTTTCTCACCTGAGTTGGCAGTGGGTTCGTTACCACTAATGCCACCTGGGAAACTTCCTGTAGAGTGGATTGGAAAAAATCAAAGTAACCCTGCAGATTTGTTTCTAGCTTCCCTTTCTAAGAGAGCTCTTAGTCCCTACCCAGAGATGTCAACATTTCTGGTCACTGATTATGTTGGAGAATTTGGCCATTGAGGAAGTTTCTGTGCTAAAGAACCTCTGTTCTTTTTAAACCATATCCAAATTGTCTTCTGTTCCAGGATAGTTCATTTGCTTGGCAACTCTCTCTCCAGCCATGCATGCTAATCTAAACAGAGCCCCAGGAGATGAATTATGTCTCCTTTGTCATTGATAGCTCAGCTATATTTTCTTCTACCCAGGTTCCCACCTCAATCACTGATAGAGCTCAGTGAACTAAGAATATGTCAGATACACAGATGTATTGAATATGTCCCTCCGTTTCTTTGTTTCTCTATTTCTTGTCTTTTTTTCCCTCTAGTTTTTTTCTTCCTGTTTTTTCATGCCTCATATTAGTGAGAAGTGACATTTCTGTGGGCTAGCCACTTTTACAGTTAGGAACACAATGGCCATCACTGTCAGCTCTCTGATGAAATGGGTGTTTGTCATCTTTGATCGGTCATGGGACTGAACACTGAGCAGGCTTAAATACAGTGCTAGGGCCTCTTACCAACTTATCTTTTACACATTTTATTACTCTTGGGAATGAGTTTTGAAAAATGGGCTGTGCACTGGTGAGACCCACTGAAGAAACCCTAGCTGCTTACAGATGTTATTGTTGGTCGGAAACATGGTCACCCAGAGTAGAGGCTGGAAGGCAATTCAGAAAACATAGTTGAGACTTCTCATTTTACAGAGAAGCAACTGAGACCCAAAGAGGTTGGGGACTTGCTTAAGCCATGCAGCTGTTACTGGCAGCTTTTTATCTAGAACCCGAGAGTTCTGACTCAGGGTAGAATTTTTCCACCACAATACCCTGCCTCCCTAATTGAAGTTTATTACATTTGCAGCTCTGTGATCCCTAATGACATACAGATGACATACAGATTCCCAAATAATTTTTGTAAGGAAAACTTTCCATGTGCAACTCTAGACGTGTTTGTGTGGTCTTTTTATGTGATGATATATTATCGTTCTATCTCTTGGATGGACTCATCAGTTTACAATTTATGGAATGATTTATGGATCACATTCAAAAGCAAACCAGAGGCCAGTGGTGGAGCTCCAGGACTGTTTTTGGTGTTTTGTGCCTGGAGGGCCTTTTCCCAAAGGCCCAAGTCTTCCTCCTTGAGCTTGAGCTGTTTGCTTTCCTAGGAAAAAACCTATCCTTCCTCTCTTCTTCTGTCCCTCTCTCCTTCCTGTTCCTCCTCCTCCTTTTTAATCTGTCCTATGTCCTAGGATGCTCTGTGGCTGGTAATAAGTAGACACTTTCCCAGTGCTATTGAATGAATGAATGAATAGATTTCTTAATGTTTCTGCCTGCGAGTAGATTAGTCCTCTGCTGACATAGTGTCCTGTCTTCTATGGAAATTAGACTGGGAGTCAAGCTTGTTTTAAGGAGTGAAAGTTGCTCAGATCCCATGGACAATACAGTCCATGGAATTCTCCAGGCCAGTATACTGGAGTGGGTAGCCTTTCCCTTCTCCAGGGGATCTTCCCAACCCAGGAATTGAAACCAGGTCCCCCGCATTGCAGGTGGATTCTTTACCAGCTGAACTACAGGGGAAGCCCTTGTTTTAAGAAGGTGTGGTGTCAAGCCTCTCTCCTTAGTTATCTCCCTCGTGTTACCCATGTTTCTCGTTCCTTGCTTCTTCTTTGGACTCCTCGTCCTCACTGTTCATTAGCACTTGCAACTGGTTAGTACAAGCAGAGAAGGGAGAGGTGATGAAACTCTGATCACATCTATGGGTGGCACATTAGTAACTGATAAAAGATAAAAACATATTGGCTAAATGGTTTTTTTTTTAGGGAATTTTATGCCAGGTTTTTCTTGTTTCCCATTAGTGTGGAAAATCAACACTTGCTTGTATTGTGGGGGTGAAGATTTTTTTTAAGTGAGTGGGAAAACCTCTTGACATTTTACAGAGAGACTTAAGTTTTGAATAGCAAATGCTAATATTCTTTGTGCATTAAGAATTTAAGGACTCTTGTATATGAACACTAATGACACCTCGCTTTTTCTTTGTTTGTGAGTTAAAACAGGCATTTTCTGAAATCGTATTTTTAGGAGATATTAAAACTTTCGTCAAGATGTTCTTCTGTATGACTGTCAGCTCCATTAGCTCTGTTTTCATGGAACTCAACAGAGTTCTCAACCTTCGCACTACAAATTGAAATAGCATTTTCCCTTAAAAAAGTGTTACTGGCCTTGTAATAAATAACTGTGGACAATTTCTAATGGGATTGCTATTTTTGAGTTTGGCGATGAGGTATGAGGTAATGACTTTGTTCCTAGTTGTGACACTTGGCTTGGGTGAGTTGGGGTGGAGTTCTCAAGGATTCTCTCTTTTCTTCGGGGAGTAGGGCTCTGGGATCAGACTGCCTGGGTCCTTGACACCATCCTTTTCTGATTGGATGACTTGGTGAGTTAGCTAATCTCTCTGTACCTTGGTTACCTCATTTTAAAAACAACTGCAGTTACAATTGCATTGCTTGGGATAATTTTGAGGGCCAAATGATTTAATTCCATAAAAGCACTTAATATAGTGCCTGCCATAGCTATCAATTTTTGTGTGAAATTTTGCTTGCCTACTCCTCCAGCTCCTCTTATCTTGCTAGACCAAGGGTCACGCTGGGTTTTCCAGAAGTCCAGGGTGTGGTCTGAACTTTGGGCTGAAGCTGAAATAGCAGCTATAACTCTCTCCCTGGGTAATTTCATAGTGTTGAAGTGAACTGCATTTATCTCTAGTCATTTTTTAGGAGGAGTTTTCTTTTGTACTGTTTAGGGAAGGACATTATCTGCCTCTGTTTATTAACCAGAAGATACAACAAATACAAATAAAAATTATACTCATTAAATGGATAGTATGAGGCAAGAGATAGAGTAGCTTTTCAGATAAGCAGTGTAAATGAGCTAGAGTCTTTCTGACAGAGCTGAAAAGACCTATATTTGTCATCCAGAAAATAATTTTTAACTGGTGTGTGTATGTGCCCAGTTGCTCAGTTGTGTGGACACTTTGCAACCCCATGGACTGTAGCCCACCAGGCCCCTCTGTCCATGGGAGTTCCCAGGCAAGAATACTGGAGTGGGCTGCCCTTTCCTTCTCTAGGGATCAAGCCCACGTCTCTTGTAGCTCCTGATTGACAGGCAGGTTCTTTACCACTGAGCCACTTGAAGAAGCCCCTTCACTAGTCTATCAGAACATAACTACCCCCTGTTTTACTGGGCTGCCCAGATGTGACCCAGGACTTATTTAACTCTAGCTTTTCTAAAGATGGGATTCAGGGTTTTTGTTCTCTAGACTCTATGATTTTATATCAACTTGTCTATTCTTTTCAAGAAGATATATGTACTGCCATGGAAAAGAAATGGAAATCATATTAAAATCTAAATAAAAAGTTGCCTAGAGAGTAAAAATACCCATAAGTAAGTTCTGGCCAAAGGCATGAACCACCTCTAGTTGATACCCATTTATGCCGATATTTAAAGCAGAGAGAGGTACATCAGGAACCATGTTCTGATTGATTTGTATGTTGGACACACACAGGCATCAATCATTGGTTTCTTGTTCTCTTGATACAGCATTCTGGTACTGCAGTAGCTGTGTCTCTTGCATAGTTTTTCTTAATTCTGTACTGATTAATTTGTCCAGTAAATTTTGTTGGATACTTTCTTGCAAAGTACCATACCAAGTGCTTTGGGAGGTGGAGATGAAAATACTTGGGCTTCCCTGGTAGCTACCACTGGTAAAGAATCTGCCTGCAATGCAGGAGACCCCAGTATGGTTCCTAGGATGGGAAGATCCCCTGGAGAAGGGATAGGCTACCCACTCCAGTATTCTTGGGCTTCCCTGGTGTCTCGGATGGTAAAGAATCCACCTGCAGTGTGGGAGACCTGGGTTCAATCCCTGGATTGGGAAGATGCCCTGGAGGAGGGCATGGCAACCCACTCCAGTATTCTTGCCTGGAGAATCCGCAGTGGACAGAAAGAGCCTGGCGGTCTACAGTCCATGGGGTTGCAAAGAGTTGGACACGACTGAGTGACTAAGCAAAGCACAGCACAGAAAATAGAGGATAGTTTCCATATTGTTGAAAAGCTTACAGCCTAGTTGAGAAGGCAAGACATACAGTATGGATCATGTAATCCTACTCATTCACAGTCAGCTATCAAATGCTTACTACTAGTTGTCATTACTGTCCTGGAAACTCGGAAGCAAAGATGATACAATTAGGATCTCTTTCCTGGAGACTCACAGTGAATACATATAATGAGGAGGAGGATTTCAGAATAGTTATGGATGTGATACTCTAGGAGTGTATGTTGACTCTATTGAGAAATTCAGTGGTTGCTACCTGAAAAGGGGCCATTTTCACTAATAAGATTTTTGCTATTTGGCCAAAATAGGAAGCAGTGTGGACAAAAACTCAGACATGTGCTAGTCTGTTTGGGGAAGTCAGACACTTAAAGTTAGCCCAGGGAAGAATAGGGAGACTGGACAAGTCAGAATGTCTGATGTTAAGGAACCTGCATTTCTCCCATAGACCTGGGGTGGGCACTCTTAGTTTAAAGTCTTTTAAGACCTATCATGGACTTACTGGTGAGTCTGTTGGTGGCTCAGATGGTAAGGAATCTGTTTGCAATGCAGGAGACCCGGATTTGATCCCTGGGTCGGGAAGATTCTCTTGGAGAAGGGAATGGCAACCCACTTCAGTATTCTTGCCTGGAGAATTCCATGGACAGAGGAGCCTGGCGGGCTTCAGTCCATGGGTGGCAAAGACAAGATTGGAAGGGTAACACTTTCATTTTTCATGGACTTCAGCACGCCCATGAACACCCCAAAGATTATAAGCAAAATTTGTGTTTCTATAAATAAGGGCATTTTCCTAGAGTCCACCCAGAGGAAGAAGGTTAAGAAGCCTTATGATAGATGCTGAAGAGATGTGATGGATTTCAAATCGAGTTCCATTTTGCTCTTGCTGTGATATGGAGGACAGGGTTGTGTTGTGGGGGTTACAGGCAGCAAGTTGGGAAAACTTTCCAGAAAAGTCACCGCGTCTGTACCTTAACTCAGATGACAGATGTTTATCAGTCACTTACCTGTGTGTCAGGCTGTGCTAAACATGAGTTGGGAGAAACCACATGGAGTAAGGTCGCTGCAGTTCTGCCAAGGGGGACTTTACAGTGTATGGGGTAAGACAGGTAATTAAACAGAGCACAACAAAAGTGTTGGTCCTTTGCTTCAATTATTTATTTATGTACTTGTTCATTCAGCAATTCTTTCTTTGCCAGGCTGTCTTCAAGGCTTTGGGGAAAGGAAGCTCATGTTCGGGAAAGACACATATTATGTTAATGTTAGCATTCGGTTTGGTATCAGGTGGCTGTAAAGAAAAACCAAACCATCATTAGGGTGAGCAGTAATAGGAGGCTTATGTTAGGCCAGGAGAGGCTTTCTGAGGTGAGAAACCCTGCTGGAGGGAGGAAGCATGTCAGGAAAAGAGTGCTGAGACGTGTGTCTACTTGGTCTTTGTGGAGCAGCAGTGATTTCAGGACCTGGAACTTGGTGAGTGAGAAAAGGAGCGTGAGGAGTCAGGTAAGAGTGCAGCCGGGGGACAGACAGTGCTGGGCCTTTGAATTTTATTCTTGGTGTGGTGGGAAGCCATGAGGGTTTTGAATCAGTTCAGTTCAGTTGCTCAGTCTTGTCTGACTCTGCGACCCCGTGGACTGCAGCACGCAAGGCCTCCCTGTCCATCACCAACTCCCGGAGCTTACTCAAACTCATGTCCGTTGAGTCGGTGATGCCATCCAACCATCTCATCCTCTGTCGTCCCCTTCTCCTCCCACCTTCAATCTTTCCCAGCATCAGGGTGTTTTCAAATGAGTCAGTTCTTCACAGCAGGTGGCCAAAGTATTGGGGCTTCAGCTTCAGCATCAGTCCTTCCAATGAATATTCAGGACTGATTGCCTTCAGGATGGACTGGTTGGATCTCCTTGCAGTCCAAGGGACTCTCAAGAGTCTTCTCCAACACCACAGTTCAAAAGTGTGATTCTGACTCCACTCTGGATGTATGCGTGTTTTAGCACACCACCAGTGCCACGAACTCAGTTTTGACACTCGCTCCCTGGAGGTGACATCAGATCCCATAGGTTAAGGGTTCCGTCTCATGAGACCCCCTCACTTTAAATGCCGGTCACAGGCAAGCACCGGTCATCACCTGTGTTCCTGACCAACTGGCTTTAAATCCAGGGTTCTGCTTGGGTTTGATTAATTTGCTAGAAAGGTTCAAGAAGTGAGAGAAACCTCTTGCTTGCTGAATTACTGGTTTATTATAAACATTTGACTCACTAGCTCAATAGCCAGAAGGAAGAGATGCATAGGGCCAGACATGGGGGAGGGGCACAGAACTCCCATGCCTCTCCAGTCACCCCACTCTCCCCAAATCTCCATGTGTTCGCCTACCCAGAAGCTCTGAACCCCATTCTTTTGGGTTTTTATGGAGGCTCCATTACATAGACACAACTGATTAAATCATTGGCCATTGGTGATATATACAACCTCCAGACCCTCCCTTTCCTCCTGAATCAGGTGGGTAGAACTGAAAGTTCCAACCCGCTAGGTTTGGCTGGTTCCCCTGGCAAACAACTCCCCTCCTTAGGTGGGGTCCAAAAGTCACTTCACTAACATAGCAAGAGACACCTTTTTTGATTTCATCACTTGGGGTTTTAGGAGCCCTGTGGCCTTGCACAGACTAACTATATATTTCTTATTAAAAAATCACAATATCATAGGGAGTGAAGACCTCTACTACAATCGAGGGAGTTTGGGGTCCATCTAACCTAGCTCATGAGGGTCAGCAAAGCCCCCTGGAGGAAGTTAAGTTTAAACTTTTAACTGGGGGATGAATATGAGTTCTTCAGCGGGTGAGGAAGAGACTGTTCTAGGCAGAGGGAACAGTGTGCTTGAATGCCTCAGGTGGATCACTAGGCCAGGGGCCAAGACTGGGAATGCAAGGGTAAGAGCAACCTTTGGAGGAAAGATCCTGACTTCAGTTTTGTATACATTAAGGTTGAGGTTTCTTTGGGTAGATCAATAGGAGCTGCAGTGGTCATTAGCATCTAGGTCTGCTATCCAGGAGAAGAGTACGAGATGGCAGTTTTGTGTGGCCACACACAGGGCTGAGATACCCACAAAGAGCTGTCAGCTGAGAAGGTGAGGGCTGGAGGCAGAGATTCAAGGAATATTGACATTTAGGAGCCTGGTGAGGGAAGGAAATGCATAGGAAGTATTAATAGTGGTGGAGTAGTCGCCAGCAAGATCTAAGTTGGCGTCCAGATAAGTGGTGAAGACTTTACCTGCTGTAAGAATTTAAAGCTAAGCCAATATGAGCTAGGATACATAAAATAAGCCTTATGGAATGTGGGAAGGAAGCTTGGTTTTATCTGATAGCTGAGATGTCTAGATGATAGGCAGTGATTATGTGGGGAGCATAGTGTGAGCAGTCTCTCAGAGGTGGATTTGATATAATTTTGCTCAGGAAGCTACAAAGAGATCGGTACTGATTGGAGCAGGTAATTCAGGCACTTGGGCTTAATTTTATTTGCTGATGATTTTTTAACTAGAATTTCGCTGGTTTATGACTCCCCTAAAATTATATGTAGAAGTTTGAGAATTTGTTTATGCGTGTTTTCTAGATAGTTTCAAAATTTTCATTAGATCATCAAACAGGTCCACGAACCCCCAGAAGGTAAATCATCTCTGGGTATAGGCAATGAGAAGTCATTGAGAGATGAATGTTGTCTTTTATGACAGTTCTTTGGGCGTTGGTTGGCAGGGTGAGTTTGAGGAATGATGGGAAATTGAAACTGAGACTATTAGTTGCCCAGGCATGTCTGACTCTTTGTGACCCCATGAACTGTAGCCTGCCAGGCTCCTCTATCCATGGAATTTCCCAGGCAAGAATATTGGAGTGAGTTGCCATTTCCCTCTCCAGGGTATCTTCCCGACCCAGGGATCGAGCTCCAGTCTCTTTCATTGCAGGCAAATTTTTTATCTTCTGAGCCACTGACAGGAGACAGACATAAATGCTAGTAATTGAGACAAGGAGTATTGTTTCTCAGGCAAGAATGATAAAAACCAGGAATGTAAAGAAGGATAGGCCTTGTGTTTTGCAGAAACGATGGACTAAATTTGATTATGGATTAGATGCAGGAGGTACATTTAGCAAATGTTTATTAAGGACCTACTGTGTGTCAGTTAAAATTGGGAGTTTTTAATTGCAAGTGAGACATGGTCCCCACCTTCATGGACCTTCATGGCCTTCACAGGGAGCATATATTTGTCAATAATCACTCAAACATAGGGCTGGAAATTGTGGTAAATGCCATGAAAAGAAAGTTCAGGGAACTTGGCTCACAATGTTGGGAACTTGGTGAGGGAAGCTCATGAAATTATTCCACTAGCACTCAATTACTCCCACATTTCTAGAGAGTGGGTATTTGTTGGTTCCTTTAGTTTAACTTTGCAAAAATATTTCCTTTAGAAACCAAGTCTTTAAATTTTTTTTTTCTTTCAGTGCTTGGCTAATCAGGGGAATAGAACTTTTGGATGGCTGGTACCACGATTTATGGTTGGAAAAACAACAGTATTTGATTACACTGAGCTTCAAACTTCTTCTTTGATTAATGAAAATCTTCCCGGCAAATTCTTTTTATTAGGCTCTGTTTTTCACTTGGTCCAGGAAAGTCCACTCTCTGACCCCAATATGAATGCCTTCCAACATCTCTCTTAAATCATATCAAATATGTAATATCAGTGGGGCATCCATTTGGAAATATCAGGTTGGCCAAAACGTTCCTTTGGTTTTTTTAAGTAAAAACAAAAGACACACATGCCGAAAATGTTGCTTTTTTTCTTTCGTCTAAAATGGCTGACCCCAAATTCACCAGTTCTAATAAAATTTTTTAAAAATGCTCACTGATATGACAGCTGTTGCATTACTGTCTAACAAAATTGTTTCAAATGATATTAAAGAAAACAGCTAGAGCTGGTTAAAGGAAAAAAAAATGGAACTTTTTAGCCAACCAGATATTTAGTTGTCAAACTGATGTAATGAAAACGAAACTAAATCTAAATCAGTTGGGTTTTCAGTTTCCATAGGCACAGTGGTGGTGTCTTTTGTTATCTGATGCTCTCCAGCTTCTGCTTTCCCCTGCCTTTGCTTTATTCCACTCTTTAGTCATTTATGTGCATCAGAGTTGCAACTTTATGTTAAGTCACTGATGCGAAACATTCCTCCATGTCTCACTGCAGCGTCTACCCTATTTCTTTTCAGAGAATTCTTATAGGTATTCTGTAGGGCTAAAGAACAGCCACAAGACTGGAAAAGGTCAGTTTTCTTTTCAATCCCAAAGAAAGGCAATGCCAAAGAATGCTCAGACTACTGTACAATTGCACTCATCTCACACCCTAGCAAAGTAATGCTCAAAATTCTCCAAGCCAGGCTTCAACAGTATGTGAACTGTGAACTTCCAGATGTTTAAGCTGGATTTAGACAAGGCAGAGGAACCAGAGATCAAATTGACTACATCTACTGGATCATCGAAAAAGCAAGAGAGTTCCAGAAAAATATCTACTTCTGCTTTATTGACTATGCCAAAGCATTTGACTGTGTGGATCACCACAAACTGTGGAAAATTCTGAAAGAGATGGGAATACCAGACCACCTGACCTGCCTCTTGAGAAATCTGTATGTAGGTCAGGAAGCAATAGTTAGAACTGGACATGGAACAACAGACTGGTTCCAAATAGGAAAAGGAGTACGCCAAGGCTGTATATTGTCATCCTCCTTATTTAACTTATATGCAGGGTACATCATGAGAAATGCTGGACTGGATGAAGCACAAGCTGGGATCAAGATTTCTGGGAGAAATATCAATAACCTCAGGTATGCAGATGACATCACACTTATGGCAGAAAATGAAGAAGAACTAAAGAGCCTCTTGATGAAAGTGAAAGAGGAGAGTGAAAAAGTTGGCTTAAAGTTTAACATTCAGAAAACTAAGATCATGGCATCCGGTCCCATTACTTCATGGCAAATAGATGGGGAAACCATGGAAACAGTGAGAGACTTTATTTTTTTGGGCTCCAAAATCACTGCAGATGGTGACTGCAGCCATGAAATTAAAAGATGCTTACTCCTTGGGAGAAAAACTATGACAAATGTAGACAGCATATTAAAAAGCAGAGACATTACTTTGCCAACAAAGGTCCGTCTAGTCAAAGCTGTTTTTTTTTCCAGTAGTCATGTATGGATGTGAGAGCTGCACTATAAAGAAAGCTGAGCACCGAAGAATTGATATTTTTGAACTGTGGTGTTGGAGAAGACTCTTGAGAGTGCCTTGGACTGCAAGGAGGTCAAACTAGTCCATTCTAAAGGAGATCAGTCCTGAATGTTCGTTGGAAGGACTGGTGTTGAAGCTGAAACTCCAATACTTTGGCCACCTGACGTGAAGAATTGACTCATTTGAAAAGATCCTGATGCTGGGAAAGATTGAAGGTGGGAGGAGAAGGGGACAACAGAAGATGAGATGGTTGGATGGCACCACCGACTCAATGGACATGAGTTTGAGTAAGCTCCAGGAGTTGGCGATGGACAGGGAAGCCTGGCATGCTGCGGTCCATGGGGTGGCAGAGTCGGACATGACTGAGCAACTGAACTGAACTGAACTGAAAGCACAGCTGATCTCTTAATACTTAGCTTGATAAACTCATCAACTTCTCATCTAAGTCTTATGAGGAAGTGTCCAGGATAAGAAATGATAAGGTTTGGTGACAACTGCGGGAGAAATATGAGTTTTACAAAAAAGGAGATGCTTTGGCAATTCAGCAAAAGTAAATTAAATCGTCACTTAAGATAAAGGGAAAGAGCGTGGTTAAGGCTTCTGAAGTCTCTTTTTAGGAAGGCAGAAGCTGAAGACACTTAGAACAAGTTAAAGAGAGTAGGTGACGTTGGTCCTATGGAAATAAAAAAGCCCAAGGCAGATAGAGGAAGAGGAAGAAAGATTGCCCTAAGTGTAATAGAAGCACTTGCTACTGGCGAGGCGTGAGGTTAAGAGTTCCGGGTCTGTGACAGTTGCAGTCAGGCAAGACCAGGCAGAGGACAGCCGGGAGAGATGAGTCCGGGATCCGGGAGTAAGCTCATCCCTGGGGACTGGTCTCACCTCGGGTTGGTGCCTGGCCCACTCTTGTGAGTCCACTCTTGTGACTCTTGGTCTGAGTCCAGACACGGGCACCTCCCACTCTGGGCCTTTCCACTGCAGTTTACCCGGCCAAGTTCGTCTGCATTCTGAGGACACAGATCTCTATCTGGATGCAGTTGGGCCAGATGAGCTTGGCTTAACTCAGCAGCTTTGACTGTTGCATTTTAAGGTGCGACAGGACTTCATGGCCTGTGAGGGGATCTCATTTACCTTTTTACTTGATCCGGACTATATTATTATTATTTTTTCATGAAACCCTGGCTTGAGAGTCTCTGTAGAGCAGGGCTGAGCTCAAATGATGACCGATAGTGTTATACTCGTGAATTTCCCAGTTGGATAAAAATGTTGCCTAATAGAGAAGAGATGTGGCCTGTGTAATTTCCCCCTCATCTTCTCCGAAGCCTTCTGGTCTTACGCCCTATGTCTACAGTGAATTTTCAGTACTCCAGGGCTATCTCAAAGATAAAGTGTAGACAAAAGACATTTTGCTGACAGCACACCACTGTGCTGGGTCTGGGAAGAATGGGCTTTTGCTCTTACACCTTTTACCAGTATTCTTAAAAACAGTATATGCATAGCCTATTGTATTATTTTGAGAATTGTCACATTATCGACTCAGCCATTGATTAATTCATTTGATATCAATATTTATTGAGTTCCTATTCTGGAAGAGGCTTTGTGCTCTGAACACTCAGAGTTCCAATGATGAATAAGACACAGGGAACTTAGTGGACAGCAATGAAGATGAGAATGAACAATTGAAGGAGTGATAATGTTGTAAGTAGCAGAAGAGAAATAAAGGCCGGCTATTGAATTCAAAACAAGGATATGTTACCTCCAGTGTGTGGGCATTAGGGGTAGCTGATAAGAGAGGAATTCATGGATAGATGATGTTAAGTGAAATAAGCCAGTCACAAAAAGACAAATACTGTGTGATTCTTCTTATGTGAAATATGTAGAGTATCCAATGCGTAGAGACAGAAAGTAGAATGGTGTTTGCCAGGGGCTGGAGAAGAAGAAATGAGGAGTTGTTGTTTAATGGGTAAAGAGTTTCAGTTTTGTCAGATGGAAAATTTCTGGAGATTGGTTGTACACCAATGTGAATATACTTATCACTGAATGGCACATTTAAAAATGGTTAAGATGATCGATTTTATGTTATGTGTATCTTACCACTATTTAAAAAAAATACGGTATCTTATTAGGCAGGGATGCGTGGAGGATACTTAATACCTTGGAACTTTTGCCCATGCACATACTACTTACTCATTCATTCTTTCATCAAATGTATATTGAATGCTTCCTATGTGTTAGGTGCTAAGCTGGTTATTACTATAGGGCTCAGTGCTTAAAGTGCTTCCCTCATAGCTCGGTTGGTAAAGAATCTGCCCGCAATGCAGGAGATCCCGGTTTGATTCCTGGGTTGGGAAGATCTGCTGGAGAAAGGATAGGCTACCGATTCCAGTATTGTTGGGCTTCCTTTGTGGCTCAGCTGATAAAAAATCCGCCTGTAGTGCGGGAGACCTGGGTTCAATCCCTGGTCTGAGAAGATCCCCTGGAGAAGGGAAAGGCTACCCACTCTAGTATTCTGGCCTGGAGAATTCCATGGACTATATAGTCCATGGGATAGCAAAGAGTTGGACACGACTGAGCGACTTCCACTTTCAGTACTTAAAAAGCTTTATAAGACACCAAGTTTGTGAATGTCACGCTTGCTAACCACCCCTTCCCTCTCTAGATGCTAAGCTTCTATATGAAATATTCACAGCTGCTATCTGCTGACTTGACTTGTGCAAGAGACATGAGTAAACAAACAGTAAAAAGATTTGAGGTTATGTAGGGGGGTGTGGATGGCATGGTGATGAAATGGAAAGAGATGGGTAAGAAAATAGCTACAGGCAGTGCTTTCTAAGGATATTAAAAAATAAAGAACTCCTATTTGTGGCTGCCAACCCAAGAGCTAAGTCATTTAGAATGGAAAAAAATTGACAAAGTCAAACGTACTCAACCCAAGGAGCTAGTTGTTTTGTGAATATGGCAAGTTTAGTTTGAGAACCACTGCCACGAAATTGTGGACAGTGTTAATAAGTGAGGAGAGCAGGGAAGGACTGCAAAATTTGAACTAAAAGGAAAGATGTGCATGCTAAGTTTAGTCGTGTCTGACTCTTTGCGACCCCCAAAACTGTAGCCCTCCAGGCTCCTCTGCCCATGGGATTTTCCAGGCAAGAATACTGGAGTGGGTTGCCATTCCCTTCTCCAGGGGATCTTCCCAACCTGTGATTTGAACCCAGGTGTTCCACATTGCGGCCAGATTCTTTACCATCTGAGTCACCAGGGAAGCCCTAAAAGGAAGGTCAAGGCTTGTTAACGGAAGGAATGGTGATTGTCAGGGTGGTCTGGTTATTTGGGCAGGCAGTGGAAAGCAGGAAGTGTGAGTTTCCTTAACCAAGAGACCCTGGAAGTTCTATCTTCAGTTCACTTTATCTCATCTTATTTTCTTTTTCTTTTAAAATGTCATAGGCTTCATTTAATTTCTCCTTCAAATATTTTTCTACTTCTTTTTTTCCCCCTATATACCCTGGAACACTGTTCATTCATTTCAAGATAGTATAGAGTGCCAACCACATACCAAGCACTGTGCTGGGCTCTGGCCACATGCTTCCCAGCCCTCTACCTTTATTCTGTCGCTCATGCTGAGCAAATCCTGGGGCCAGGGTAATTTCTGCTCCTATACTTGGTTCCCTGAGAGATACAAACCTAGTCTCATCTACTCCTTTCCTGATCTTGTTTCTCCCTGTCTTCTTCAAGGTATCTTCAGTGAGGCTGTTCCTTCTACCTGTGTCTTTAATCCCAATTGCTTTACTTTCCTTCCTGACTTTATTCTCTTTCCCCTTCCCTGTACCTTCCACCATTCCCTGCCTGCTGGCCTGTTCTTTTCAATCTCCATGACTTCTGAAGTTCCCTCCAGGGAGAAAATCCCTTCTTGTCTTTATATTCTTTAGTGACAACCCTATCTCTTTCTCTTCCTGTTTGCATCAAGTTCTCAAAGAAATGGTCCTCATTTATTTTTATTTCCTTACATTCCATCCACTCTCCACCTACTGGGTTGTCTTGTACTGTCTACTGAAACTCCTTGCCAAGTGTTCTTCATGTCAAATCCAACTTCACTTATCAGTCTCTCCTTCTTAAAGCTTTCTACTTCTTTAAACTTTTTGCTTCCCCATTTCCTTGGGTCGCCCAGAACTTTTTGTTTGTACTTTCTCAGTTTCTTTTCTGGGATGTGCTTCCTCCCTAAAAATTTTCAAGGCTAGTGTAATCACTTGTATTCTTTTGTTCTTCTCATTCTGCATGTTCTTGAAGAGGAATATTGAATATTGACTAGTATGCTCAAGTTATAGCCAAGTCCAAACAACTGATACCTAGGGTTATCTGATAACAGTGACATAAAAACTTGAATTATGTTTCTGCACTTGTTCTACCTGGCTCATTGGTTCATCTGAGTTTCAAATGTTCCCCTTTTTTATGCTTTGTCTCCATTTTCTAAAAACCCTTAGCATGGTCTGGAATTGGAATGAGCATTGGTCTCAAATGGTTCTGAGTTCACTGTGAACCCCTAAAAAAATGAATAAATCTAATAGAAACCAGCTAATTTCATTTTGTCATTTTCTGAATAATATATTCCGGTGTAGGCAGTCCATTTTTTAAGCAGGTTTGCAATAAACAATTTCCCCTCAAGGTTAATATAATAGGCAAACACCTTTAGCTGCAACAGACAGTTGCAGAGGTAATGAAAGATTAGCTTACATTATGATTCATTATTTCAAAATGTCAGAATAAAGTGGATCTGCTACATCTTTCAAGCCTCTTATTCTTTAGAGGATAGTGCATGTTTTACTTTTCTAATGTTAATGGATTCACTGTGTTTTTTTTGTTTTGTTTTGTTTTTTCTCCTATTCTTTTCCCCAGGCCAAATTCAGATAATCGACGCCAGGGTGGCAGAGAGAGATTGGCCAGTACCAGCGACAAGGGAAGCATGGCCATGGAATCTGCAAAGGAGACTCGCTACTGTGCAGTGTGCAATGACTATGCCTCAGGCTACCATTATGGAGTTTGGTCTTGTGAGGGCTGTAAGGCCTTCTTCAAGAGAAGTATTCAAGGTAATAGTGTGTTGCAAACAACTTATCCCATATTTTAATCCTAAGAGGGGAAGCAACAGAGGAAGACATACGATCAGCCATTTGTATAAAACACTAATACCTAGTGAGCCCACTAGTCTCTATGATAGAAACATGGAGAAGAGGTAAGGTCCCAGGAGAAGGAGTTGGCAAATGTCAGGGTAGTTGTGGCTGAGTAATTATGCTTCCTCCATCTGGCAAGATCCCAACAGTCTTGAGCAATCTAGAGGAAGAGGATTTCAATAGCTGGTTCTCTGAGACATTGTCCGTGCCATGATTGGGGGATGGCAAGTGGATATTTGTGTGTTGTAGGCAGCTCGACTTATGTGATGTTGTGTGATATTAATTATCCATACATAGTTATTTCTCCAACTTGGCTTTGCCTAGATATGCATTGTGTTCTGATCTCTGCTCCAGACCAGTTCTAATTTAACTCAATCTTCTCTTGCTCTTCTTCCATTTCTTTGTTGTCTCAATGGATAACATGACCTTTTGCTAAAATGAGAAGACTCAGTAATAAGGGATGTATTATTTGTACCAAACAGTTATTAAGTATGCACCCGTAACATTTCATTCATTTCATTCACTGTGTCTGCTTTGACCCTTTTCTTGTATATAGTTTTCCAAGTGCAGTTTCTCTGATAGACTGCCAGCTACATTTCATTTCTACTCCAGGAGTGTCTATACTTTTGCTTTATTGTCTATAGGGGATGCACTGGGGGTGGGACACCAATCATTTTTATTACCTAAAATATCTATACTAAAGATCCTTTGACAAGAACAGAGGTCTGACAGCAGTTTAGCTGGATTAATCATTTGTCTTAATACTGGACCATTTTTCTCTGTTCTTGTTCCTTTACCTTTTCAACTTAAGCAAAGTTTAGTATATAAGCACTAAGAATATTTCTGGTGGAGTTTTTATGTGATTCCCTGTATGGAAACTGAGACGAAGTAACTTGTTGAAAACCAGACTCTACTAAATTAAGAGGTACTGATTGCAGACACTTTTGAATAGAGAATGAATCACTATTCTCACAGACTTTTTGCTGTAGCTCTTCACTGCCCTAATGTGGGGTGAAAGCTGGGGAATGATACACACTATTTATTTTTCCTTCCATTGCCAGTGGATGGATTTTTTTAAAGGCTATTCAGATCTTAATAGAGCAGTGTGTGAGGTCAACTTGGTCCATTTTAAAAGCACTTGTTTTGGACAGCTCTTACTTTCAACATCTTTTAGAAATCTACTGTAAGGCTTGGACCTTTTTTGTCAGCATTTTACTAAAATTTATAATATATGCAAGTAAATTTTTATATGAATATACATATCAACATAGACTATTTAATTTTTACTAGCAGACAGTATTTCATTTAGGAAAATGCTATCTGTATTTTGGTTTAAGTTAGTATAAATCCTTAAAGGTCTTTTGACAGCCATCTTCATTTTTGGTCCTCTTTTTTATTTACTTTTATATAATCTAAGATATCATTCTTTTTATCAGGCATTTAATCTGATATGGAAAAATCATCTGACAGAGGTAGATTTAGTGGATAGGTTCAACTGCAGACTTGGGCAAGTCATTTATCTGAGACTGAGTTCCCTCATCTATAAAAATGATTTAGAAGAGTGGTCAGCAAAGGTTTTCTGCAAAGAACCAGAGAGGAACTATTTTGGCTTTGCAGGGCATGCAGTCTATAGCCGCTGTGTACCTTTGGCATTGCAGCAAGAAGTCATAGGCACTATGTAAATAAATGGATGTGTGCCAACAAAACTTTATATACACAGACAGGTAACTAACTAGAACTGGCCTGTGGGCCATAATTTGCTGACTCCTGATTTAATGTATGGAAAGAGAAATTGATGATTTCCAAATCTAATGTTTTATCTGTTCATGTTTATTGAGAACTTACTCTCTACCTGTGCTAGATGTTCTGAGGGAAATAAAAATATGTGTAAGAAATAATCCATAATCCCACAAAATTTAGAATTTGTTTGGGGGGGAGGCAAAGGTATTTGTTCTCATGAGAGAATTAGAAAGTCAGTATAAAGAGCTATGCTATGATATAGATAGGGAAAACAGTACATAAATATAGGGAAAGAAAATATTGGCAGTTATAGATGTAAAAAGACTGAGATTGGAAGTAGAAATGACCTTCCTCCGAGGAACAATGGCAGTATTTTCATATAGTTCTTTTTATCACATGTGTTCAGCATTTAGGATTGTGCTATGTAACACCTTGTTGAACTTAGTATTGTCTGTAGACATCAAGGCATCAGAACAGAAGACACAGAAAAAAGATTTTTAAAGATGGGGGGAACCTTTATAAGGTTCCACTAACCTTTATAAAGTCCACTAATTTATTAGTTTGTTTATTGAATGCCCCTACTAGGCAAAACACTATGTGAGGCCCTGGAGATACAGTTATAGGCAAGACATAGTCCTTATCTGCATGGAGCTTAAAGGTAGTAGAAGAGAGGGACAAATAAACCAGCAGTTAAATTACAGTATAATAAGTACCAAGACAGTTGAATGCAGGTCTTATAGGGTCCAAGCTTCACTCATTCCTGGTGGGGGTTTAGTCAGGCTCTCAGAGAATGTTTCCTGTTTTAAAATTGTCTGGAGGATTTTGCAAGTAAGCGAAAAGAAGGGCAGGATGAGTATTCAGGCATATGAAAATAGAACTGAGTATGTGAGCAAAGACGAGGAGATAAGATAGAGTTTGGGGAGTTCCATGAATAAAAATTAACAAAAGTAATATACCATTTGATTAAACAAAGGCATTCCTGGGCCATGTATTTATTCTTAGGCTCTGTAAAAACAAAGTAATGTATTTCCTTTTTACTTTTGTGGCATTCCCATCTATTTGATTTGTTTGTGAACATAAGAGGAAAACACCAGAGCAGTAGAGTCTTTCTCAACCTAGTCTTGTTAACTTGGAGCTAAAAAGTTTTACTGAACTTCTATGACTCTTTATAAATCACACTGGCCCTCAAACCTATTTAAGGACAGTGGAGGGTCTGACATGTTGCAGGTAGAAAGTTCTGAAGATGCTGTAGCTCTTCCTGTTTTTCTTCTTACTTAAGGAAAGAGCTAGAAATGAGTATCCATCAGATTACTCTAGTGCTGTAAGTGTTTAGTTGAAGAGGTAAAGTGTTTGACTTGAAAACATACAGAGTTTCATCCCCTACTTAGTGTGTGAGCTTGATTACTCAGGATATTTAGTAATGGCTTCCACTCAAACATACTTTTTTTTTTTTTAAAGCAAAGTCAAAGGCGAGGGTGGGATGATCTGAGAGAACAGCATCAAAACATGTATATTATCAAGTGTGAAACAGATCACCAGCCCAGGTTGGATGCATGAGACAAGTGCTCAGGGCTGGAACACTGGGATGACCCAGAGGGATGGGATGGGGAGGGAGGTGGGAGGGGGGTTCAGGATGGGGAACACGTGTAAATCCATGGCTGATTCATGTCAATGTATGGCAAAAACCACTACAATATTGTAAAGTAATTAGCCTCCAATTAATAAAAATAAATGGAAAAAATAGTAATAAAATGACAGATTTGCTGAAAATTTTAAAAAAAAAGGACATGACTTAAAGGAGATGGGTGAAATTGGATATTCTGTGAATTTATTAATCATTGCAGGTAGAGAGGCAGTGTTCCTTAAGATGTGTTGTAGGCAGAGACTCTTAGATGAGTTATATAAACTCATATATAGATATATACACTAAATATATAATAAATAATAAAATAAACTAAATAATAAATATAAATATATAAATAATAAATATATTATATATGTAAATATATATATATATAAATACTATATAAATTGATTCAGCAGCCAGATACTAGGGCTTCCCTGGTGGCTTAGATGGTAAAGAAACTGCCTGCAGTGCGGGAGACCCCGGTTCGATCCTAAGTCAGAAAGATCCCCTGGAGAAGGGCATGGCAACCCATTCCAGTATTTTTGCCTGGACAATCCCATGGACAGAGGAGCCTGGTGGGCTGCAGTCCATGGGGTTGCAGAGTTGGCCACGACTGAGTGACTAACACTTTCACTGTCTCTTTCAGCAACCAGGTACTTCCTTTGAATATTATTTGGAGGAAAAAGGACTCCACAGAACGTGCTGCTTGGTCATAGTATTATAAATAATTGTTATAAAGGCCCGTATTATAAATGGTCATGAGGCACAGTGGAGGCTCAAACCTATTATATACCCCTAGCTATGCTGCCACTTGCTCTTTTCTTTCTAAGGCATCTATGGAAGATGCTTAACATCACACCAAATGGACATGGCCCAGGCACGCACTGGGGCTTAAATGTTAGCTAAGGCCAGAAGGACATGGTACCAATGTTCAACACAGCGGGGGCCTTAGGTCCCACGAGGACAACGGATACCCTGACCCACCAGGCCTTAGAAAGCTTCAGGGTGAGAGTCCAGCACCCTGGATAGCTCCCTCAACAGCAGGGTTGAGCAGAGACTGACTTTCCACGGAACCTCGGGCCTGTTCAGCTGGTCTGTGAAAAGATAACTTAGTTCATTTGTGCTTAGGAACTCACTGTTGTTTGCCCAAGATGGTTTAGTTTTTATATTTTGTTTCCGATTTCCAGTTGCCTTCTGTCTTGACATGTGCTCCACTGTCTAGAAAAGGCCAGAGGATGGGGTAGAAGTGGAGGCTGCTCTCTCGTTACAGAGCTGTCTTATCTCTGGAGTCCTTTCAGAGATGTGGCTCAGAGTTGGTTCTGGCGGTACATTCACACAAAATTCCTACACCTTTGGTCTCCATATTTCCCCACTTGCCCCTCCACAGTCTAGTTTCCACGCAATAGCAGCAGAGGTCTTTCAGATGCATTAATCAGGTCACATGCTCTTGTACTTCAGACGCTCACTGCTGCTAAAGTCCAGGTCCCTTTCCGTGACTTAAAGTACTCTGCATGGTCGTATCCCTGCTCACTTCTCTCCCTGTCACCAGGTTGGCCATACTTCTCTTCCCCCAACATACCGCATGCACTCCTTCTTCAGTACATGTGGTTCCCTTTTATTTTTTTCTTTGCTTTCAGCTCTCTACTTGGTTGGCTTCTTATCATTCAATTCCTGTCCAAGATCGTGTTCTCAGAGAAGTGTCCCCTGATTATGCCATCAAAAATAACTCTACAAATCTTTGCCTTCAGTTTTTTTTTAAGGTACTTTTCTTACTTTTATTTAAGGCCCTTAAACCCTTAATGAACTTTAAAATTTATTCACTCAGTTGATTATTATCTGTCTACAACAAGTGCCAGGCTTCCCTGATGGCTCAGTGGTAAAGAACCAACCTGCCAATGGGGATGATGAGGGTTCGATCCCTAAGTCAAGAAGATCCCCTGGAGAAGGGAATGGCTGCCCACTCCAGTATTCTTATCTGGGAAATCACATGTTCAGAGGAGCCTGGAGGGCTGCAGTACATGGGGTCACAAGAGTCGGACATGACTTGGCAACCAAGCACGCATGCGTGCAACAGGTGCCATGGTCAAATAAATATTCCTGCCCACACTTGGATGGAAACTCAGTGAGAGCTAATTTCTGGCCCTGTTTGTTGCAATATCTCCCATGACTATAGTCATGTTGAGCACACATCTGTTAAATAAGAGAATATGGCAAGAAGTCAAAAGAATGACAGATAAAACCTATAGGAAGGTCTCAGAAAAGGGAGTTATTTCATTGAGTAAGACTAGCAATAGAAGTGTTAATGCAAGTGGTATGTTTGATATGGGCCTGAAAAGAATGGGAGGATTTTCATCGGCATTAAGAAGCTTGGAGAAGAATTCCAGAAATGTGAAATAGCATAAACCAAGAAATGCATGGTGGAAGTTGAGTAAATTGACTGTGAAAGACCCAAGGGCTTCTTGTCTTCTCCCTGACTCTTTGTTTTTCCCTCTTCGTCTCTCTATGTGCAGGCATTCCCCAGAGTTTTCAGCCTCTGTTCCTTTCACCTTCTCATCCGTTTCTCTGCCCAGCTTCCTAAGCCCTGTCATATATATCTGTTATGGTAGGGGTCTGCAACTCCTGGGCTCTGGACCAGTACTGCACTCAGCAGGAGGTGAGTGGAGGGTGAGCGGCCAAGCCTCATCTGTATTAACAGCCGCTTCCCATCACTGACATTACTGCCTGAGCTCAGGAAAAAAAGTTCAGGGAGCCCACTGATTCTGCATTATGGTGAGCTGTCTAATTATTTTGTTATACATCCCAATGTAATAATAATAGAAATAAATTGCCCAATAAATGTAATGGGTTTGAATCATCCTGAAAATATCCCCCTCCCCTGGTCCATGGTAAAATTGTCTTTCACCAGAATGATCCCTGATGCCAAAAGGTTGAGGGCTGCTGTGTTATGAGTTGTATTGTGTCGCCCCAAGAGATATGTTGAAGTCCTAATCCCCCAGGACCTCAGCATGTCACCTTATTTGGAAATAGGGTCATTGCAGGTACAATTAGTTAAGGTGAATACTCCACCACACTAGAGCAGGGTGGAGCCTTAATTCTGGAGGACTAATGTTCTTACTGGAAGAGGAAATTTGGACAGAGAGGCAGAGATGATGGAGAGAGATATTGAAGTGATGCATCTACAAGCCATGGGATCATCAAGGATTGCTGGCAAACACCAGAAGGCAAGTAATTCTTCCCTGCAGGTTTCAGAGGGAGCATGACTCTGCTGACACCTTGATTTCAGACTTTTAGCCTCCAGAAGTGTGAAGTAATACTTAATGTTGTTTTAACAATTTTGTGTTAGCAACCTTGCTTCTTCATGACTCCTGGGTGTCCCCAACACTAGCTCCTCCTCCTGCCCACCTTTATATCTGTTCCCTCAACATTCCTCCACGTGTCCACACTTAGAAGCATGGAGCTTGTTATCCTCACTTTTCAGTTTGCACTCCTTCGCTGTGATGGTTCCCATCAGAGGTGTTGTGTAATCCTGTTGAGTCTCTCTTTAATGTCTATCCATTCAGCTCCCACTACTCAGAGTTTGCCCCTTTAACTTTCACCATGAACATTGCAGTGATTTAATTTTTTTCTTCTGCCTTCTGCATTTAAGTCATTTACTTCATTTGGTTTCCTTCTTCTAAACCCATCTGCACACTGACAGCCTGTTAATAGTAGCAAATCACTAATCATGTCAACACTTTGCACAGAATTCTCTAATGACATTCATGGCCCACAGAATAATCCTTTGACATCCAAGCATTCAAGGATTTCCACAGTCTTGCCCTAGCCTGTATTTCTAGTTGTTTTAAAGTCACCATTTCTACTTCTGAAGTAGACTGTCTAGAATGGACTACTTGCTGTTACTCAAACATGATCATCCCATTTCTTTGCTGGGACTTTCTTTCCAGATCTACCTGTAAAATTTCTTCTTGTCAAAAGTGTTTATATCAAACCCCTGATGTTAATGCAGAAGTTCTCTCTCTCCTATGACCCTCCATATTACAGTCAACACTTTGTGGATTCAACTAACTCCAGATTGAAAATAGTAAAGAAAATTTCCAGGAAGTTCCAAAAAGCAAAACTTGAATTTTTCTTGTGCCAGCGAACTATTTACATAGTATTGACATGGCATTTACAACTATTTGCATTTACATTATGTTGGGTATGATAAGTAATCAGGAGATGATTCAAAGAATACTGGAGGATTTGTGTGGCATATATGCAAATGCTGTGGCTATTTTATATAAGGCACTTGAACATGAACAGATTTTGGTATCCGAAGGGGATCCTGTAACCAATTCCCCAAGGATGCTCTGGGATGACTGTATTTTGTTCCCATTGCCTAGGATGGCAGGTACAGACATACCTTGTTTTATTGCACTTGATTTATTGCTCTTTGCAAATACTGTGTTTTTACAAATTGAAGGTTTGTGGCAACCCTACATCAAGTGTCTTATCTGTGCCATTTTTTGAATAGCATTTGCTCACTTTGTTTCTCTTTATTACATTTTGGCAATTCTCACAATATTTCAAACTTTTTAATTCTTACTATGTTTGTATGGTGATCTGTAATCAGTGGCCTTTGATGTTACTATTGTAATTTTGGGGGCATCATGGATTGGATCCATATATGATAATTAACTTAATTGATTAATGTTGTGTGTTCTGACTGCTCCACTGATGACCTGTTCCCTACTCTCTGCCCTTCTCCTTGGGTCTCTCTATTAACTGAGACACAACACTATTAAAATTAGGCTAATTAATAACCCTGAAGAGGCCTCTGATTGTTCAAGACGAAGGAAAATTCAATCACCGTAGCAAATTTTGTTGTCTTATATTAAGAAATTGTCACTTTCAGCAGCCACTACCCTGATCAGTAATCAGTCATCAACATTGAGGCAAGACCCTCCACCAGCAAAATAACTGTGACTTGCTGAAGGCTCAGATGACGGTTAGCATTTTCTAGCAATACAGTATTTTTTAATTGAGACATGTTCATTTTTTAGACATAATGCTATTGTACACAATAGATGACAGTATAGTATAAACATAACTTTTATATGTATTGGGAAACAAAAACATTCGTGTGACTCCTTTTATTGTGATGTTCACTTTATTGCAGTGGTCTGGAACCTAGCCCTTAATATCTCCAAGGCCTGCTTACGTTTGTGTGTGTGTCTTTTCTCTGTGAGCCTCCCAAAAGCAAGATCCAAATCAAGACTTAATATTACAGGAGTCACTCAATGAATATAAGAATGAAAAGAAGGTTAGGATTAGGCAGTATAAAACCATTACATTTTTTTCAATCATGGGAGAGAGATGACAAAACACTCTTTAATTAAGATTTATCTGCCAAAGGCAAATAGGAGAGACCAGAGAAGGGAGCATGAGGATGAATTTGGCTCTTATTCACATACCTTAGACATACTACACACGAAATCTTGACTTTGGTATTTGTGAAATGGGAAAAGGAATAGCATGAAGGATATTATAAATGAAAGAATTAACCTCGTTTTAAGATGATTCAATATGAAATATCTGGAAAAGAAGGAAGTTGAACAAGTTAAAAAACAGAGGGAAAATGATGGTGTCATTACCTGAACTGGGACGATCAAGAGGAAGGCTGATTAGAAAGGAGTAGTCCTCGTGGCGCGGTGGTAAAGAACCTACCCGCCAATGCTGGAGATGTGGGTTCAATCCCTGAGTGGAGAAGATCCCCTGAAGAAGGAAATAACAACCCACTCCAGTATTCTTGCCTGGGAAATCTCGTGGACAGAAGAGCCTGGTGAGCTACAGTCCATGGGGTCCCAAGAACAGTTGGACGTGACTTAGCGATTAAACAAGAGAAAGTTACATTCCAGACATACTGAATTTGACACGATAATTGGATATCCGGATAGAATTATCCAGCAGCTACAGAGACAGAAGCAGTAATCTGTTCTGGTGGGAGTTGGAATCGATTTCCTCAATAAATTTTTAAGAAACTTGATGACATGAATGTTTTAACTACTTCCTCACGGTCGTCCATTAATAATGAAGAAGCAACTCCAGAAACGCCCTCTTGATTCTCAGGATAATATGAGTTCCTGGATCTTACCAAAACCTTATAAGAAGCACTCTCATTATTAAAAGTTTATGTTCAAGTCCCTTCTAAGTAGGAAAATCACAAATTAGCCCAATAGGACCAAGTGCTGCTCTCCAGGATCTTCCAGTTTGAGAACATGCTGGTACCAACACATTAGCTATAAAAATAGTAAACAGCAGGAACAAATATAAGCATTTTTATGATGTTCAAATAAAAAGCATGCTTTCCCCCCACATTATGAATACTGTGGGAGTCCATAGACATCTTTTTTAACCCAGAAACATGCAAATTTTGCAAGAGAATTAAAACTATTGGGGCCAAAAGGCCAAAGAGTTATTAGTGTGTATACATATGAGCTATCATGTAGTTTTCAAATGAAAGCACTTATAATGAAACTTTCTAAAAGTTTTACCTCCAGCTATTGATAAATTTGCCAGATGCTTGGCTCCTGGTTCTCAACAGAGAAAAAGGAAGGCACAGCCCTAAAATTTAAGACCTAAAAACTTCCTTCAATAAGAATGCCATCCCTATTACCAGTTTTAAGTGCTAGTTACTCTTAAATGCTACAGTATGAAAATTAGAGGTGCGTGCACAAGTGCATGTATGTGTTTGAAGAATGGTTCAGAAAAGCAAAATCATAGTCTTTCTACCTGTGAAATAACACTGGATTTTTTTTTTATATATCCTTCAGCCAAGAAATCTTTATCTTGGAGATAATTAAGACAAAATGCATTTGACAAATAAAATCAGTATAGAACCCCTATTTCTTGGCAGCTCTTGTGGACACAGCTGAAGCTTTCAGAGGTCTTTAAAAACCATGGCAACAAATGCCTTTGAAAGGTAAGCGAAGGTTCCAAATGTTTTTAATCGCTGGTGTTTTTTATGCTACCACTTCAAGCATTCTTTTTCATCTTTTTGTTCATCTGATTGAAATTAAATTTCCAATTTCCCTACTAAATGGTTCTGTTCTGATCATGGCATTGACTGTTTCCATTAAAGGAGTAGACTTTATGCCCATATATAGTGATTAAGCTTATCATCAATTCCATTAGAAAGCCTTGTTTATGAGCGGCAATGATTTCACACTAAAATTATAGATAGCCTTTCATAGGTATGTTTTCAAAGGGCATTAACTAGCCCTCAAAATTCTGTGCTACCTCTGCAGTTACAGTTCCTACTGATGGTGGCCCATGGCCTAATGCTGCCTGAATTTCCCTCTCCTTCATAGAAAGTTGCTGTTGATATCTTTAAAATGCTATTTCCTTCCATGTCCTTTCAGAGAGAATGGCCTGATTCTCTCATGTTCATTCAGAGAAAAGTATACTTTGAGAAATATAGTCTGCTCATTTCTGATCTCTATATTATACTTTGCCATTTCAGAACTGTGTATACAAGTTATACAATAACCTTGACTGAAAAATAACAACGTTCAAGAAAAATCTATTTCATAGATCTGCCATCCACTTTGTAAAGCTTTTTCTTGCAATTATGTTAATTCTCTGCTCATGTGTAAGTTTTAGAACAGATTTAAAGTTTTCAAAGAAAGGAAATGCTTTGCTTGAGAAAGATTATAGTGGGGGAAGGATTTCTGTTATTTTCTTCACATTTTCATCTTCCTTTAGCTGCAATAGCAAGAGATTTCATTTTTTTCAGTTGTTAATAAATATAGGGACAAAGAAGTAAACAATTTAGTTATTAAATTATAATTTCTCTCTGCCATAGGTACTGTTCTCTCTCTTTTCTTTGAGAAAGAGTATGTAGGCTTTAAATTTTATCCAAACAAGCATATTTATCTGATTCATTTGGCAGTTTGAAAATCATGTATTAGAAAGTGTGGAGTGAATGAGTAAAGAAATTCTTTAATCGCCTCCCAGGAGGGAGTGGCTAGGTTACATTTATAAATATACATCTTTTTGTGATTCATATTTAATCAGAGTGATTTAAAAGAATGCTGCATACACTTTACTGTATTTCATTAAGCGAACTGTAATTCACTTAATGAATTACACAATATTTTCCTTATACACCAGAGAAGAGAAATTACAATTCTTTGGCATCACCGACTCAATGCATGTGAGTTTGAGCAAGCTCTGGGAGTTGGTGATGGATAGGGAAGCCTGGTGTGCTGCAGTCCATGGGGTTGCAAAGAGTCAGACACAACTGAGTGACTGAACTGAACTGAAGATAATCAGAGTTTACCATTGTTTTGTCCCTTTGACACAGCAGAGTTCCTAATGAGAGATTTCATTAGAAAATTATGTAAAAGTGCACTTACCACCACTGCTAACCAGCGACACGGTGGTTGATTGTAGTCACCTTGGAGATGGTTTTCCTCTCTGTTTTGTTTTTCTGATTGCTAGCATGTTGATCACTCTTCCCGCCACACAAGTGCCTGCAGACCAGCCCCGTCTCTGCTCTCTGGACAGACCTCATCATGTGCAATTCCTCATTCTGGCCTCTTTCTTATCAAGTTAATTTGGTGGATGCCTTCACCAGCCCCTTGTGGGAGTTGTTTTCCCTCTGCTTGTGTTATCTGGTACAAGCCATTCTCTCCTCTCTTGCCACCCAACCTGACTTGTAAGAAGCATGGTCTCTCAAAGCAGACTCAGTTCTTGCTTTGCCTTAATGCAGTCTTAGCTCATGTTTTCTTATTCTGCAGACCTCCCTGTTCAAGTTTCTCACAGCTTCTCCACCTAAGAGGGCTAGCTCTTTGAGCTCAGACACTTAGAACAAGATTTTTTATGCAACAGATACTTCTTGAATGGCCATTTTATTTTAACCCTGGGAGAAATGCAAAACTATAAATGCCATAGACTCTAGATCCAATTAAAAATTCAGTTTGTACAGAAATGGAAAGATTATAACAATACACACTAAACCACAGAAGCATTAAACTCGGTGCCACAGGAGATGCCTCAGAGCAGTAAAAAGAAACAAAAGGGTGGGTATCTGAGAAGGTAAGGTTCTGAGTTGAGAGGAAGGCATGGGCACTGTGCACTGGAGTAAACTTGAAAACATTTTGGTGTTTAAAGTGGTCCTCTGCATCAGAGGGTCAGGCTGAGTTCTACTTCACTGTAAGGGCTTCATGATTTACATTGTGATTGCATGGCTCACTTCTGCATGTTTAATACTACACAGCATTATATAATATTTTAGGGGAGTGTGACTTTTTTTATTTTTTAAACTTTTTTAAAATTTATCTGTAGTTTACTTTTTAGATTTTTATTGAAATTTAGTTGATTTACAGTGTTACATTAGATTCAGGTGTACCGCAGATTGATTCAGTTATATATATATATGTACATATATATATACATTCATACACATGGGTTTTTTAATTATTTGTAACATATTTTAAAAACATATCCCATGTGTATATCTGTACTGCTGGCGTTACTAGTAAGTCTGGCATATATTCAGAAGTTGATAATACTTTACTCATTTCCAGGATAATGTGCTAGTACAGTTTGCTTTTAAAGTTGGACATGGGAGTAATAATAAAAATCTGAAGATGTTCCTCTGTAGTAATATATAACGTAGCTATTATACAGGCAAATACATTTGATATTTGATGTAGAAGAAAACAATTGGTCCCAAGCTAAGATGTATTTAAGTAGGCTTAACTTAGATTCTGTCATTTTTATGCTTGCAAGTTTCTTTATGTTTTTTCCTGGTTTTAATTTAATGAGATGTTTATGAAAGGGTGTTTTTTTTTACATTTTATTTTATTTATTTTTTTCATTTATTTATATTAGTTGGAGGCTAATTCTTCTAAGCCGTGGCATAAACTTCCCTATGATGTGAACCACTTCTCAGATGCATCCTTTAATTTTTAAAATTGTGGCAGTAAACCAGATCTTAGAGAAGAAAAAAAAAATGATTTGATCACCTTTTATCAGTTTTGCACAGGGCATTTAAAGGATTTCGATTCCTCAGTCCTCCATTCTTTCTATACAATACTTTACCCTAAGATTAGTACTGTTGGTGCAATTGATGTAAAGACATGAGATGACATTAATATGTAAATTTAGATCCCAGAAATGGGCTTTAAAAAAAAAAAACAAACTCTGCCCCCTGTTCTTGCTGTGTTCCTGACTTTTTGTAATCCACGTGAAGACAGGAGGAGCAGACTGGCTATTAGGTCAGCCCTGGGACTGAGGTACCCTGCTCCTTTTTCTTGCTTTCGTATTTCCTTCCTGAACCAAGTGAATGCATCAGAGTCACAATCCCTGATTTTGGATCCATTTTCCTAGAAATACAAGTACTGCTAAGGGCCCTGTAGACCATTCATGACTCTAATTAAATGCTTCTTAGAGAGTCACTTTTTCTGAATATAAGGCAGGGTAAAGTCTTGGCATCAGAGCTTTCTTGTAAATACTTCCTTTTGTCTGTGTGCATGCCGTGTGCATGTTCACATACATGTGTCCATACACGTGGCTGGCTGGCTTAGTCGCTAAGTCATGTCTGACTCTTGCAACCCCGTGGACTGTAGCCCGCCAGGCTTCTCTGTCCATAGGATTTCCCAGGCAAGAATACTGGTGTGGGTTGCCATTTCCTTCCAGGGATCTTCCTGACCCAGGGATCAAACCCAGATCTCCTGCACCGCAGGCAGATTCTTTCCCGACTGAGCCACCAGGGAAGCTCTCATGTACATACACATAGGTATGTGTACACATAAAGACACATATTTACATGCACACATATACAGAGAGGGACAGAAGTACTTAAGAGACTTTAGAAGTACTTACTACAAAATATTTTCAGTGGCTATCTCTGAGTCATTAAAAGCATGACTACATTTTAATCTTTTTGCTAATCTGTATTTTAATTTTTCCAATAAGTATCTTTACATGTGTAATAAAAAATGTTTTAAAGATTGATGTCGTAGTTGATTCTTTTCCCACTAGTAGAAACGTGTTCCTTCAAAATTGGCTTTGTTTTGGTGACCAATTAAGTAGGGTGAACTATTATAAAAAAGGCCTATGAGCAGGTTACAATAGCATTCTTTTAAGAAAATCTTTACGGGAGCAGCCATCATGGGGCTATCTGCCTCATACCTGCCAATGTAGCAGTGGATCCAGAAGGGTCAGAAAAACAAAGCTCTAGTATGGAATTAGAGGCAAACGCTTTTCAAATTATACTTGTTGGATGTGTAAATTATTGGAATCAACTTTCTTTTATGATTTGCTAAGCTGGAATGGTCCATTTTAAATATTGCTATGTCCTGAGAGTAATACCAAGAATATAATCTCTGTGAGCACATTCCCAAAGAGTTCTGCCTCCAAACTAAACAGGCATTTTGCATTAAAGTCAAAGTGTTCAGTTATGTCCGACTATTTGTGACATCTTGGACTTTAGCCTGCCAGGCTACTCTGTCCATGGGATTTCCCAGGCAAGAACACTGGAGTGGGTTGTCATTTCCTTCTCCAGGGGATCTTTCCAACTCAGGGATTGAACCTGGGTCTCCCACATTCCAGGCAGATTCTTTACCTCTTGAGCCACCACGGAAGCCCCATTTTACACTAAAGTAGGAAAAAAAATCCACAATAACCCTTGTATTAATAATTGCTGCTTCAAAATGGGAGTTTGGAATGGCACCAAATTATTAATCAGTTAGAAAGAATAGATTTCAAAAAAAGTAATTATACTAAATCTAGCACTTCTTGAAATATATTCTGTTAAATAAAATGTAGTCCTTCTTCCATGTTCTCATTTGTAAGCCATGAGGCTAATTCAGGTATCAGAGAATCCGGAATCAGAGTATAGATTAGCTTAGTAGTTTGGGGCTTATTAACCAGATGACTTTTGTACTTTACCTTTTTGGACAGAAGAGGTAGCCATGTTCACTTTCAAGTCCAGAGGTAAATTATTTTTGAGTTTAGTTCTTTTCAGAGACATGTTATGACTTTTTTGCATTCTTGGACAGTTAGACTGTAATTCTTGGTTGTTTAAAAAGGTATTTGAATGTGTTTTGTTAAGAGGCTCGAATAAATAGCTATTTCTCTTACATTTTCGGTTGCTTTTTCAAGCCTTAGAATAGTTTCCAGCTCTGACAGTTGGCCTTTTGCTGGCTGAAGTGAACTTTTGGACAGGATGAAGTGGATGAAGTATTCTGGATGATTTACACTTGACTGCATAAATGTAGCCTAGCATGCTACATAATGTGAAGAGAATTACTTAAGGGTAAAAAAGATTTTTTTAACTATTAGGAAATGATAGGTTATTACAAATTGGTTTGAAGATATTGTCATTTATATGCTGTCCTTACAAAGTTAAGCTCTGCTGGTCTGGAGACTGAGTTTTTAATAAGAATGATGGTTCATATTTAATGAGTACCTGCCCTGCACCAGGCTTTATGTTAGGGTTTCATATGAAAGTATTAGTTGCTCAATAGTGCCCGACTCTTTTCAACCCCACAGACTGTGGCCCACCAGGCTCCTCTGCCCATGGAGTTCTCCAGGCAAGGTTTCCATTTCCTACTCCAAGGGATCTAGACCCAGAAGTCGAATTCGGATCTTCTGTGTTGCAGGCAAATTCTATAGGGTTTCACATGCATCATCTCTCCCTGGAGTAGGAAATGGCAACCCACTCCAGTATTCTTGCCTGGAGAATCCATGGACAGAGGAGCCTGCTGGTGTATAGGCCAAGGAGTCCCAAAGAGTCAGACAGGACTGAGTGACTTAGCACACACAACACACATATCATCTCATTTAATCCTCCACAAAAGTCTAGGAAATCAACACTAAAATTACTCTTGTTTACAGATGAGGAAACTGAGGTGTATAAGAAACAAAACCAGTATTGAACCCAGCTATGGGACTGAAGAACTCATTGTGTTATATTAGCCACTGTATTGTTTTGCATCTCCCAAGGGAAGAAATGATTCCAAGGGGATGCTGAAGGTGAGGATTGTCACTGACCGTCACTGGCTTCTTTTCCCACTAGGTTAACAGGCAAGAAAAGTGAGGTACAGAGTTGACTGGTGTTAGTCCTGTTTGCCAGGTGAAAATGGGGCTGTATTACTATCCTGTATCTGCATGCCTGTGTATGTGATTAGTTATGACTCTTTGCGACCCCATGGACTGTAGCTCCCCCGGCCCTTCTGTCCATGGGGTTTCCTAGGCAACAATACTGGAGTGGGTTGTCATTCCCTTTTCCGGGGGATATTCCCGACCCAGGGATCAAACTCAGGTCTCCTGCATTGCAGGCAGATTCTTTACTGCTGAGCCCCAGGGAGGACCACCCTCTGTGCCTACTTATACCCTATTGGCATAACATAAAAGAGAATGATGACTCTACACTCAATATGGGGAGTGAACCGAAACCCTTTCAGGGTAAAGGTTTGTGTCAGCAGAAAGCAAGGGGTGCTAGACCCAGGGAGGAGCAGAAGAGATAGATACTCAGGATGGCTTCGAAACAGGAGCGTCTGCCTGTGGTTTGGGCGTCTGCTACTCATTCTCTGCTGGAGCATCTAAAGACCAAAACGTAGCTCACAATTAGCCTTTTCCCCATTCTTTATAAAAGAGATGTGATGTTTTCTCTTGCCTAGTGAGGTTCTGGTGGTTAAGTTTATTGCTTGGTGCATGAGTTGCTGAGTAGAGAGAAGTAACCACTGGATGGAAATCGTAGCAGAACCAGAAAAGAAATGAAGATTGTTGACGCCGGGCTGATGTTGGTTAGATATTTTAAAAATATTTTCTTTTTTGATTATCCCCCCAAAAACCCGATGAATACACAAATACACATAGTTATATGCTGCACAGTACAAAATGGTATATGATGAAAAGTTAAGGTCTTCCTCTGGTCCCATTTCAGAATCCATACTTCCTTTCTTGATAGGTAAACACTGTGTTAACAGCTTCTTCCAAAAATACATAAATGTGTGTACACATACACTTACTCACATACATATTTTTTGGTAACATATGTCTGTGCTGTTGTGTCCGACTCTTTGCGACCCCATGGACTGTAGCCCATCAGGCTCCTCTGTCCGTGGGATTTCACAGGCAAGAATACTGGAGTGGGTCACCATTTCTTTCTCCAGGGGATCTTCCTGACCCAGGGATGGAACCCATATCTCTTGCACCTCTTGCATTGACAGGCAGATTCTTAACCCCTGCACCACCTGGGAAGGCCCTTGCTAACATAAATGGTATTCTACTCTTCACATTATTTGGTGCCTAGTTTTTCTCAGTGTATAAAGTATAGTGGAGATTTGTCCACATTAGTATGTACTAGTTTCATTTTATTTGAATGGCTGTATATTAGTCCATAGTAGTGCCTCCATTGGCACAGAGTTTTATGATTGATCAAGTGTTTGCATATATTATCTTTCTGGGCCTCACAGAAGCCATGAGGGAAGGTATCAGATGGTCCAGAGGGGTTGCCAGCTTCACCCAGGATGGCATGGTACCTGGGACTGAAGGAGGAGTTCTGTGCTCCTAACACTTTGACATTCCCTGCTGCTACTGCTGCTAAGTCACGTCAGTAGTGTCGGACTCTGTGCAACCCCATGGATGGCAGCCCGACAGGCTTCTCTGTCCCTGGGATTCTGCAGGCAAGAATACTGGAGTGGGTTGCCATTTCCTTCTCCAATGCATGAAAGTGAAAAGTGAAAGTGAAGTCTCTCTCTCAGTCATGTCCAACTCTTAGTGACCCCATGGACTGTAGCCTACCAGGCTCCTCCGTTCATGGGATTCTCCAGGCAAGAGTACTGGAGTGGGTTGCCATTGCCTTCTCCTTGACATTCCCTAAATATGCTCATATTCCTTCCATTTAGTTCCATGACCACCAGTGAAGGTCAACTCTCGGAAGCTGTAAAAAAAAATCTTCAATCTAGAACCTCAAGAAGCCAGGTGACAAGGAAATGTAGAAGAAGAAGTGTTAGTTGCTCAGTAGTGTCCAGTTCTTTGGACTATAGTCTCCCAGGCTCCTTTAGCCATGGGATTTCCCAGGCAGGAATACTGCAGTGGGTAGCCATTTCCTTCTCCAGGGGATCTTCCCAACCCAGGGATCAAACCCAGGCCTCCCGCATTGCAGGCAGATTCCTTACCATCCGAGTCATCAGGGAAGCCTAGACAAGGAAATGTATACTTCATTAAAGTGACAAAAGAGAATAAAAAGTTTAGTACTAGAATGGGCCCCCATTATCAACACGTTCGGCCCTTTCCTTATACAGATGAGGATCTGAGGCCAGGACATCAGAAAGCTTGTTCATACCCTACAGCTATGCCATTTCCTTTCCTAAGGCTAGTTCTGGAGAGTGGAGGGAAAGGAGATTCTTTGTTTTTCCAGGCCCTCTCGTTCTCATCAGCCACAATGGGGCATGGACAGCATATAGACATCTGAGAAATGAGAAAACTTGACAAGCACAATGAGGTGATTTGTCTAAGAGAATGCTCCCTCCGGGGCAGTATAACAAAATAAACTTTAATTATCTGGATGCCCAGGCAATGTGCATTTTAATACCACTTCTGCTTCCCACTCATTCATTTATGGAGCGTCTAATGTACGCATAGCTCTTTGCCAGGCTGCAGGGCTCTTGAAGCATATGGTGAAGAAACTATCCCCCATCACAAGGACCATAAAATGCTTGAGATTGATTATCTGTGCTATTTTGGGTTAAATTTACCATGGAAATAAGTACAGTTCAGTACAAAACAATTCTCCTTGTGCGTAGGTTGTGTTTTGTTTTATCCAATAACCATCCTGCAAAGGTTCACTGGTAACATAATGAATGAAAAGCAACATCCATTTATTTCTTTATTTGTTAGGAGAAATTGTTATTCAAGCTGAGACAGAAGACTAAGTCTGACAGATTGTCTTTTGGTTTATTTCCATGTTTTTGAACTGAACTTCAGTTTTTAAAAAATGACTGAATTCATCTGTGAAAGCATGCTAGAAGCAACCTCTGACCATGAATTCAGAAGCTTCTGCTGCTTCTTTGATACATTTGCCAGGATGCACGAGAGGAACTTCCCCCTGGGTATTCATTTTGGAGGCCTCCTGAAGATGGATGAAACTCCCCATTTAGCAGTTTGATGGTCAGATGTCTCCAAGGGAACATTCAGATGTGGCAGCTTGAGGGATGTTCCTATTCCGCATCCCACCAGATCTTAGTAAATAGTGTTTCCTTTCTCTCCTTAAAGCACCACAATGACCCAGGGATAGGAGGGTAGGACAATGCACTTTTTTGCAGTTCTAAACATCCCTGATGTTGGGAAAGATTGAGGGTAAGTGGAGAAGGGAGCGGCAGAGGATGAGATGATTGGATGGCATCACTTGACTCAATGGACATGAGTTTCAGCAAGCTCCTGGAGTTAGATAATGACAGGGAAGCCTGGTGTGCTGCAGTTCATGGGATTGCAGAATTGGACATGACTTAGCAACTCAACAAGCCACCCAGGACAACAACAGTGACAGGACATCCAGGACCAGAAGCACAGCTCTGCTCAGGGTCTCTTGAGTTTGACCCTCTTGCTCTGATTGCTCGTCTATTTCACTTGCTCTCCAGCTTGAGACCAGAACAGTTTGAAATTGTTTCCACTGCTTTTGGCAACCACTGTGTGGACTTTAAGTGAATGCAAATAGGAAGAAAGCTTAAAGAACTGTCTGGAAACAGAGCCTAGTGAGTTTCTTTCTGGTGGTTAAGTCTGCTTGCTTGGTCTGTGGATTGCGGAGGAGAGAAAGGTAGAGGAGAGGTGAGCTGAAGGCAGCCTGGCATGGAACTCTTTGCTTCAGTTGGCACTCTGGTCTCCTCTTCATTTGAAACTTGTCAGTTTTTCCAGGAGAAGCAATTTCAGAAAGTCCTTCTCTGGGCTGTGAAACAGCACTTGCTTTTGTGTTGAGCCCTAAGAGGCATTCCGGAAAGTGATTCATTGTCTCTGGGCTATGACAGTGAGCTGGTGGTTATTGATTTCATTGTGTTTTTCTTTCTTACAGCTGTGGGTTTGATCCTGTGCCAAGGGCTTAAAACAATTGTGGTTTTGCACATCGTACACGAAGCTGGACAAGGAGATGGGTCCTGTTGCTACCTTGGCAGAAATGTTTGGGGTCTGACGAAGGCAAATAGATTGAAGAGTTTCCCTTACTTTATTTAGAAAAAGAAACTTTGCGGGACAATTATCTTTCTTAGAATTCCTTTAAAATTTGTCTTCTTTAAAGCTAGACTGAGATATAAATAATGCTTTTATTTAAAAATACTTTCATTAAAAATTAAAAGTAAAATGCCATTTGCAGGTGGTTGTTATCATTGATAAGATATATTAGAATTGATTAGCTATGAAAATATATTGGGGATGAGTATGAAGGCATACTGTTTTTATTTGCATGACATTACATACAGATGTGTTTGTGAAATTGTTCAAATCATGGCACATTGAATATCCTCACTGGATTTTTAGGAATGTGTTCACTGAGACAGCCAAGTTCTATTCCATTTTGTTTGGCTCATTGCATTGGCTGTAAATCACTAAATATTCTCTTTAATATCTGAGTCAAGCTTTAGTTCCAAACTCAATATTTTAGTTGTTTTTTCACAGAATGTAAATTTTTTATTTACTTCCTCAACACTTGACTTTCTACTTTCTCTTTCTGTCTTTATTTTATGCTGGAGTGTGCTGAAAGGTTTTCCAAAAATATATTTTTTTTGTAATGTGTTATAACCTACCAATGAATGCATTTCATGTGATTAAGTTCACATAGCTTTATCTGTGGAAGTATTAGGAATGACAGATTTTTTTAAATTTCATTGCTGCTTCTGAGATGCCCTCCCAAAGGCATAATAGTAATAGATTGATTACGTTAGGTAATGATATTTTTATTACAGTGTCAATTGTAACAATATTTAGGCATTCTGATTCAGTAGTTCTTGCGTTTTTTTCCCATTTCACCAACCCTATTATGGTGTTACTTGGGGAACCAGGATTTGTGAATGACACAGACCTGAATTTCAGCCAGGGTTCCTCCTGTTATCAGCTGAGTGACTTTCAGTAAGTAATCGAGTGTTTTGGAGTCTCAACTTCTGCTTCTATTACATGGGAATTGCCTTACCTACATCCCCAGTTATGATGCTTCGATGAGATAAGACCTGAAGTCACTTGGCACAGTGTCTGGTTCATGGGGAGTACAGCTAGTTCTGCTGGCAGTCCTGCCCCTAGTCATGCACAAGGAAATCTGAAAAGGCCGACTAAAAATACACAACTCTGATTCCTTTTCTACCCTGCGTGCCTCATGTAGATGCTCTTTATACCTCCAGCTTCTCATTTATTTATTTATTTATCTTGTCGGTCTACAACATGATATAAGTTGCATGTGTACAATACGACATTTCGGCTTCCATATGCACTGCATGTTCTCATCACCAGAAGTTTAGTTTCCATTTGCCACCATACTATTGACTTCTTGTACCCATTTTGCTTTCTCCCTTCTCCACTTCCCTGCTGGTAACAACTACTCTATTCTTTATATTTGTGTGCTTGTTTTTGTTAGTTTGGCTTAATTGATTAATGGATGGATAGATTTATACTCCACATACGGGTGAGATCATATGATATTTGTACTTCTGTCTGAATTATTTCACTTAGCATAATACCCTCAAGGTCCATACATGTTGTCGCAGATGGCAAGATTTCATCTTTTTATGGCTGAGTAATATTCCATTGTATATATACATCACCTCTTCTTTATACATTCATCCATTAATGGGCACCTTAGCTTGTATCCATATCTTGGCTATTAGAAATAATACTGCAGTCAGAGAAGAAAAATAAAAGGGATCCAAATTGGAAAAGAAGTAAAATTGTCACTGTTTGCAGATGACATGATACTATACATTGAAAATCCTAAAGATGCTAGCAGCAAAGTACTAGAGCTTATTAATGCAGGATACAAAATTATTACACAGAAATCTGTTGAATTTCTGTACACTAACAAAGAAAGATCAGAAAGAGAAATTAGAGAAACAATTCCATTTACCATTGTATAAAAAAAAATAAAATAAAATACCTAGGAATAAATCTACATAAGGAGACAAAAGACCTGTACTCTGAAAACTATAAGAGCCTGATGAAAGAAATTGAAGATAACACAACAGATGGAAAGATATGCCATGTTCTTGCTTTGGAAGAATCAATATTGTCAAAATGACTATACTACTCAAGGCAATGTACAGATTCAATATAATCACTGTCAAGTTACCAATAGCATTTTTTTTCAGATGTATAATAAAAAATATTAAAATTTGTATGGAAACACAAAAGAGCCAGAATAGCCAAAGTAATCTTGAGAAAGAAAAGCAGAGTTGGAGGAATCAGGCTCCCTGACTATACTATAAAACTACAGTAAGAAAAACATTATGGTACTGGCATAATGACAGACTTATAGATCAATAGAATAGGTTAGAAAGCCCAGAAACAAACCCACACACCTATGGTTAACTAGCCTACAACAAAGGAGGCAGGAATATACAATGAAGAAAAGACAATCTCTTCAATAAGTGGTGCTGGAAAAACTGGACAGGCACATGTAAAAGAATTAAAACATTCTCTAACACTGTACACAAAAATAAACTCAAAATGAATTAAAGATCTAAATATAAAGCCAGATACTATATAAAACTCTTAGAGGAAAATATAGGCAGAAGTCTTTGATGTAAATTGCAGCAATACCTTTTTAGATCTACCTCCTAGAGTAATGAAAATAAAAATATAAAAACAAAAAATTGGACCTAGTTAAACTTAGAAGCTTTTGTACAACAAAGGAAAACAAACAAAATGGAAAGACAACACATAGAATGGGAGAAAATATATGCAAATGATGGAACTGACAAGGGGTTAATTTCCAGAATACATAAATAGCTCATGCAGCTCAATATCAAAAAGAACAAAAAACCCAAGCAAAAAAAAAACAAAAAAACAAACAAACAAAAAAAAACGGGCAGAAGATCTAAATAGACTTTTCTCAATAGAAAACATACAGATGGCCAAAAAGTACATGGAAAGATGCTCAACATTGTTAATTATAGAAATGCAAATCAAAACTATAATGAGGTATCACCTGACACCTGTCAGAATGGCCATCATCAAAAATCTGCAAACAATAAATGGAGAAAAAGAAACCCTCTTACATTGTTGGTGGAAATGCAAATTTGTGCAGCCACTATGGAAAACAATATGGAGGTTTTTTAAAAAACTAAAAATAGAGTTGCAATATGATCTAGCAATCCCAAGCCTGGGCATATAGCCAGAGAAAATCGTAAAAGAGATATGCTCCCATGTTCACTGCAGCACTGTTTACAATAGCCAGGACATGGGAGCAACCTAAATGTCCAACAGATGACTGGGTAAAAAAGATGTAGTACATATAAACAATGAACTACTACTTGGCCATAAAATAAAAAGAAATAATGCCATTTGCAGCAACATGGATGGACCTAGGGATTATCATACTAAGTGAAGTAAGTCAGACAGAGGAAGAAAAATATATGATACTGCTTATATGCAGAATCTTTAAAAAAAATAATACAGATGAATGTATTTACAAAGTGGAAACAGACTTATAGACTTAGAAAACAAATTTATGGTTAGTAAAGGGGAAAGGTGGGAGGCAGGGATAGATTATGAGGTTGGGATTAACATATATACACTATATAAAATTGATAATCAGCAGGGACCTGCTGCATAGCACAGGGAATTCTACTTAATTCTCTATAATATGGAAAAAGAATCTGAAAAGGAATAGAATTTTATATATGTATACCTAAATAACTTTGCTATACACCACAAACTAACACAACACTAAATCAACTATATTCCAATATAAAATAAAAATTTAAAAAAATCTTCCTTTTTAAGCTTGAATATAACTCCATTCTATGTATAGCAGTCCCTCCTTATCTGCAATTTTACTTTCCTTGGTTTCAGATATCTCTGTGGTTAACCTTGGTCTGGAAATATTAAACAGAAAGTTCCAGAAATAAACAATTCACAAGTTTTAAGTTGTATGTAGTTGTGAGTAATGAGATGAACTGTTTTGCTGTCCAACTTTGTCCTGCCCAGTGATGTGAATCTTCCCTTTATCTAGTGTATCCCACTGTTAGTCACTCAGCAGTCATCTGGCATATCAGGTTGACTGTCGAGGTACTGTGGTACTTGTGTTTGAGTAACTCTTATTGTACCTAATAATGGTTCTAAAGAGCAAGAATATCGGTGCTAGTAATTTGGGTATTCTCTTACTGGGCCTAATTTATAAATTAAGTTTTATCATAGATTTGAATGTATGTTAAAAAAAAAAAAAAGCATGGTGTATATACTATCTGTGGTTCAGGCACCCGCTGGGGTTCTTGGAACTTATCCTCTGTGAACGGTGGGAGGATTGCTACATATACCACATTTTGTTTATCCATTTGTCTATTAATGGACTTCTGGATTGTTTCCACTCATCGGCTGTAGTGAATCATGCTTCTGTGAACATGGGTGTACAAATATCTCTTTGAGTCTGCTTTTAGTTCTTTTGGGCACATACCTGAAAGTAGAATTTCTGGATTATATAACTTCCAGCTTCCTTTTGACTTGCCTCCCAAGCTTCAGTACTGCATTTGTAATAGCTTGCTTGGTAGTTGTTTATTGGTATGCAACTGAAATCTTAAATACAGTGTGTTTAAACTTGTTCTATACCTCTTTTTCCCACCTGCCTCCAAAATCAGATCCTCTTACTAATTAATAGAATAGATTTCAAGACACACTGGTACAAACCGCGAGTATCTTTGACTTCTTCCTCCTCTTCTTTAGCCCTAAGAATTTGCAAAGCTATTTCAAACCTCTTCACATTTCTCTCTGCTTCATCTACTTTACTACTCAGAGATGATTAGTGCATATTTTGGTATGATTTTTTTCCCTTGGTATGACTTTGAATAGTTTTAAATTCTTCATTTTTTAGTGAAAATCATACACCCCCATTTTCATTAAAAACTCTTTTGAACTTTCATTTTGACAACAGATTCCCTGCCAGTCTTCTTTTCCCCTTTGCTGGTAGATCCCAACAACATCGATGTTTGGACTGATTCTTCAGTGCTACCCAGCAACTCTTGTAACACTTCTTTCCTTTGGTCACAGTATATGAGTGTGCGGGAGACTGCTAAGCAGAGATCAAGCTTCAGTCCTGACTCAGGGTTGGAGTAGATGGCGATAATACAGGAAGTCAGTGTTTTCCTTGGAGTGTAAGGGAGGGTTAGATTTCTCTTCCTCTGTACACTCATGTCCAAAAGAGTTGGACCATTCATTTCATCCCAATCATCTAAGTCAAATGTTATTGCCAAAAGAATTCAATATTGGTTTGGCCTTGCACAGTCTTTTTCTTGCAGATGTATTAAATAGAAGACAATAACATTGGTTCTGTTAATTCCTCACTTTTCACTTCCTCATGCATGAGCTACCTAAGAAGGAGAACATACAGTGCTCCACCAGCTGCAGAGAATCCGATCATTATTGCCTCTGGAAAGTAGATATACAGTTCCCCAGTGAAGGTCTTGCCCTTTTGGGATGTTGAGCTCTCCACGTATGCATGAGTTCAATCTCTGGAATAGGGAGACTTTGCTTTAAAACCTGTCTGTGCCGCTTGCTTGCTGTGTGGTTTTGAACAGAGTTTATAACATTTATCATAGTTTTGCATCTGTAAAATGGAGATTGATATAATCCCTTCCTCATAGAGTTGCTGGGGAATTGAATGAACTAATCCATGTATAACACAGTGCCTGGTGCATCATAGTCAGTACCAGTGTCCTGCATTGCAGGCGCATTCTTTACTGTCTGAGCAACCAGGGGAGCCCAGTCAGTACTGAAATGGATCAGTTTTCTTAGTCTCTAGGCTGTTTTGTCAGACAGTCTCATGAATGAGTGTGAAATGAAGAAACTGAGGAGGGGCAGTGCCTGAAGGCCTCCTCTCAGGTCGAAGTGGTTGCTTGTTTATTTTCAGTGCTTTGAAAATTCATGGTCAAACCCTTATTTTCCCAGTGCTAAATCTCAAAACTGTATTTTGACATGTTTTCTGTATCTGAACACCTCAAGAAAAATACCATCTTTCACTGATAAAATGAAAAGTTAGAGGCTTCCTTTGGGCCATGCATGTATCACATTGATGTGATTCCTATAAAATTTGAAACTGTATAAGTGCATGTGGATTCTTAGAAGGAGAAAGAAATACTGATTTTGCCATCTTATTTGGCACCTTAGTTTGTGTATGGCTCTTGGATACTTCAGATTTTAATAAATGCTAGTTAATTTTATGCAAATAGTCAGTGAAAGCCTTTAATGAAAAGACTCTAAAGCTAACTAAGCTTTATAGATGTTAGCTAAATTTATGGATTAACCAGGTATAAAAGAACAGGACTTTGAAAATGAAATACTATTTTGTTGGAACCTTCCAATGAGGCTTTTAAATAGGATTGGCTATATTTGGGCCTTTTTTGGATTTGTGGTTGCTTAAACACTGGAGATTATCTTTGAGAATTCATCTTCATATCTTAAAAATATGAATAATTAGTTAAATGCTCATACGTGAGATAAAAAATGTTAAGTGCTTATTCCTTACCTTTCACTACCTTCCATATTTGACTTTTTGCCTGACCTCATCAGAGTCTTCTTGATTTTAATGCATTTCCCCCCCCCCCCCGCAGAGTACTGTGTATATCTTATTGAGCTCATTTATTAAAAAAAAATCATAAAATAAGAGTTGATGTGTAGTTTAAAGTTTTCTGGTTATGACTTAAATCTGTATGTGTGCTTTCTTCAGACTTTGAAATGTGTCTGTAAGAGAAACAGTTGGAAAGGACAATTCAAGTACAACTTCTGATTCCACAAATTAGAAAGTAGAAGAAGAAAAAGTAATTATACTACATACATATCTTGGAACTGCTATTGAGGCAAATTGATGTTCTGATTTATGTAATATGATTGAAGCAAATATTTGAAGTGTCTTTATTTTCAACTGGTAAGCCATGAGTAGTATCCTTTGTATATTAGCTTCAATTACTGAAGAGTCCATGTATTTTATATGCAGGAAACCCTTCAATTAAGGTGTGCCTCCTTCCACACTAATAATTAACAATTCATTTCTAAGGATTTTAATTTTCTTTAGGAAATAATAAAAGAGGCCCATTATTTTCTCAGCTAAATCTGTTTTTTTTTTTTTCTCTCTCTCTCTTTTTTTCTTGGTCATGGCAGTGGAGGGGGGAAATGAGTGGAAAAAAATTGTTAATCACCTTGTAGGACTGAATTTCAGAAAAGTCATAAAGTAGAAGTTCAAAACAAGTTAAAACACTGAAAAGAAATCACTATTTGTAAAATGAACTGTATTAAGCTGCACCCAATATATTAGAGGAAAAAATAACATTTAAATTCACAAAGGCGTGTCTATAAAGAACAAGCTTTGAAATGATTAGAATATGTGGATTTTTAATTTGTGGGCAGTCATAAAATATGCTCATCTTAGAAAACCAGCAAGGCATCAGAACAGAAATAGTGGTGGAAATAATTCATGGGTAATCCAAGATCTTACTTCTCACTTCCTGACCTGTGGCATCTGTGAAGAACTGCTCCTCTATGTTAATGTCTGGTCGAATCCAGTGTTGAAGAGCAGACTTGCTCCTTAGGACCAAGTCTTGTTTTTATGGACCTAAGTTTTGCCTCCCCAGGAGGCAAATGCTCCATGAAGGGGGTTGGGAGGGTGAGGGAGACACAACGCAGAGCTTAGTGATTCCATTTTGTTCAGGTAGCAGATACTGGTTGAGCCCCACTGTGTGCCTGAAAATGTGCTGGGCACAGAGTAACTGGTGACAGATGAGACAGATGTCATCCATTCCTTGTCAGAGCAAAGTGACCTGAGGTTTGAAATGGCAATTAAAGTGCAATAGTAGGTATTATTAGAGAAAGGCAGACATCGCTGGAGGGCCAGAAAGAATTTCCGAGAGGACCGCTATCTGACTGACACCTGAAATATGAGTGGGAGTCAGTTGGGTGAAGAGTAGGAAAAGTGTGTTCCCACCAGAGAAACAGGCACGTGCAAAGTCCTGGGGTTTAGAAGGCAAACGGAGTGTTTGAACAGAGAGACTCAGCTAGAACGGGGATGTGACTTGGAGGGTGGCGAGGGATAAAACTAGGAGAGGAGGTAAGGGCTGGTCAGGAACGGCTTGGTGAGCTGTCTTGAGACTTTTAGATTTTATCATTCGAGCCGTGGGAGCATCAGATTGTTACAGCAGGATAGGGTCATGGTGGTGTGTGATTTTAGAAAGATGCTTTTGGCAAAATGGTGGGTCATGACTGGCAATGAAGACTAGAGGTTGGGGGGGTGGGGCAGGCAGGAAGTGATAGCGGTTACGGCAGTGATGACAGGTCTGGGACAAAATGGATTTTGCTCTGAAAAATAACTTTAACGGATTTAATAGGTGTGTGTGTGTTGGGGGAGGGGGCGTTGAGTGAGGAAGAGGGTAGAGTTGAGAACAACACCCATGTTTCAGGCTTCATGGTGTGGTGGCGAAGAGGAACAGGTGGGTGAGGAAAGAGGATGGTCAGTTATGTTTGGGACACATCCCTCTTGAAAAGTCTGTGAGATAGTTGAGTCTAAATGGACAGGGGTTGGCACAACATTGTAAATCAACTATACTTCAATTTGTTTAAAAATTTTTTTAAAAATAAGTAAATGAACTGGGGGTAGGTGGATATAAATGTGAAGCTTAGTAAAGAGATTTGGTCCAGAATGTACTGAGGGCCAAGGGTGACCAAGGGAAATATATACACTATTAAATTCTTCTCAGGCTACTGCTTGTTTTAATTTTTCAGCTTTATTGAAGTATAATTGACAAAGAAAATTGTGAGATATTTAAAATGTGCATTGTGATTGTATGATACGTATGCTTTGTGAAAGGATTTCTCTCCTTTGAATTAGTTAACACATCCTTCACCTCATATATTTACTTTTTATTTTTGTGTTATTTTTTTTCCTTTTTGTGAGGATATTTCAGTTGTACTCTCTGAGAAAATTTCAGTTCAACAAGAAACAGCACTATCAACTATAGTCACCATATTGTACATTAAATCTGGAGACCTTATTCATCTTATAACTGAAAGTTTGTTCTCTTTTACCAGCTTCTCCCCATTTCTCTCTCCTCTGGTCTCTGGCAATCACTTTTCCATTCTGTTTCTATGAGTTTGACTTTTTTCTAGGTTCCACATATAAGTGATACCATGCAGTATTTATCTTTCTCTGTCTGGCTTGTTTCATTTAATTTAACACCCTCCACCCCCACCTCCCATCCAGGCTCATCCATATTGTTGAAAATGAGAGTATTTTTATTTATTTATTTATTTTCATTTATTTTTATTAGTTGGAGGCTAATTACTTTACAATATTGTAGTGGTTTTTGCCATACATTGACATGAATCAGTCATGGATTTACATGTGTTCCCCATCCTGATCCCCCCTCCCGCCTCCCTCCCCATCCCATCCTTCTGGGTCTTCCCAGTGCACCTATAAGGGCAGAGAGTATTCCACATTTTCTATTTTTTCATCTTTTTATCGCCATGTCCTGTGGCATGTGAAATTTTAGTTCCCCCACCAGGGATTGAACCTGCACTCTCTGCATTGATAGCATGGAGTTTTCACCACTGGACTACAGGGGAAGTCTCTGTTGCACATTCTCCTCATCCGTTCATCTGTCAGCAGACATAGGTTGTTTCCATACTTTGGCTAGTGTGAATAATGCTGCCGTAAACATGTACAGATATTTCAAGATAATGATTTCATTTTCTTTGCATACATGTCCAGAGGTGGTATTGCTGAACTGTAAGGTAGCTCTATTTTAATATCTTGAGGAACCCCCACACTGTGTTTTCCATGGTGGCTGCACCAGTTTGCATTCCCACCAACAGAGCTTGAGGGTTCCCTTTTCTCCACATTGCCCTTGTTTTAATTTGGTCTGGTTTTATATTTCTCTTCATTCTCTGAATATGGACCATTGCTTTGTTTTGTAATTAATAGGCTTTTCTTTATGCTGATAATAATGCAAAAATAGCTGAAAGAGGGAAAATAAAAAGAAAAGGGAAAAGAAAAAGTCACGGGAAAGAATCCCAGAGAGTCTTGGGGGGAAGCTCTGTGTTAACCCTTCTGTTGCCCCTAGAGCTGAGGGTGAGTCTGGTGATTCCTGCTCACAGGTTATTCCTGGTGATTCCTCTCCCCACTCTGCCTGCTCATGGTTCGTTAGCCTCATCTCCTCCCCATTTCCTATTTTTTTTTTTCATTTTTTAAAATTAATTAACTTTTTTCAATTGGAGGCTAATTACTTTACAATATCGTGGTGGTTTTTGCCATACATTGACATGAATCAGTCACGGGTGTACATGTGTCCCCCATCCCAAACCCCCCTCCCAGCCCCCTCCCCATTCCATTCCTCTGAGTTGTCCCCAGTGCCCTGTTTCAGGCATCGGACTTAGACTTCCTATTATTCAAACCCTGCATTAGCCCAAAGGCTTTGTTTTTCTTTTTTTGTAGCCAAGACAATAATGAGATTATTTCTCCAAACCTTCACCTGCAGCTCACATCATGGATCTGTCCTCTTGCACTTCATATTCTGTACAAGAGGAACTTTTGGGCTGATTTGGTCATAGGTACACAGAGTTCTTCAGTCTCTTCGGCAGACACTGTATGTTTCATCAATACAGTTGTTGTGAGTATTAAATGAACTTGATTTCCGTAAGATTTTTCTCTTGCATATTTTCACAGGATCAAATAATAACCCTTAAACAGAAGTTTCTTCTTAAAGAAACTTAAATCAGTTGCTTTAAGAACACATCTTGACCAAATTATACTCATTAGGGAACAAAAATTTTTGTTTTTCTTTTTTCTGATGTAAGTTGAAGACTGACAAATAGTGGTTAATGGCGTTTGGTTAAGAAAAATTTGTTTTAAATGTATAGATCAAAGACATACTTATTAATTATTTCTTGTTGCCAATTTGTCAATTCTAAATTTTAATGTAGTTTAGGCAGGAGAAAACCCAGCTTTGTCACAAAAGGTTGGCATTACAACTGTGATTCTATTGTGCCTCTATTTTAATTCTTGTTAAGGGATGAATTTGATTGTACAAACCCAGAATGTTTTGTCTATTAAACATGTTAGTTCAAGAACTTCATTTGGTTTTGTAAAGATACATATCTATGATGCCTGGCCAATCCAAACATAAGATTTAACCAAGTGACTTCTAACCCAATTCAGTTCTCCCATCTTCTGGCTTGCAAAACATCTGGCTTTTGGGAGAGAAACTGAATCAAAGTAATTTTTTTATTCAAATGAGTGTTGACTGTTTTCTTCTGAGGCTAAATATAAACTTATTTTTAAGAGTTAAAATAAGTCAACATGTCCTGCACAAACATCATAGGAGATGAAACACTAAGAGTTTCTTTGACGTGTCAGAAGAATATACCTTTTACTTAGAGTTTACATCTGCCCAGGTAAATTTTATTTCTAGATCTATTATCTCTTCAATTTGTCTCTGTTAATAGGGAAGATTCTAAACATAATAACTATGCTTGGGTGTTTGAGACAGTGTGTGGTCTTTTACTGAAGTTACAAAATTTCAACTCTGTTGACTAGTTTGTTGTTTCATATTATGCAATAGAGGAAGATGCACATGTTAATTTAATCTGAAGCTTGTTTATACAATGGCTTTTATAATGTATATCTGAAGATAGAGAATCAAGTTTTATGAGACCAGTATTTCTTGTCAATTCCCCACCGCACCCTACTTTAATTGGACTGACCCTTAAATTAAATAAAGAACAAAGAGGTCTGCAGTTTCACTACATGTTCTGGCTTGCCCTTAGTAAATGAGAAAATAGAAACTTAGAGAATCTGAATTAGAAGGTCACATATACACTTACCTTTTTTGTGAATGGAACACATTTAAAAACTGTACATATCATCTATTTAGTCTCAATTCTGGTTGTTTTCCAAAGAGGTATAAGAATTTAGACTTATATAAAAGGGCTTCTTTATATAACTATGCTAATGATACTTTTTGATTTGTGAAATTTAATATTCTGCACATTATCAACAGACTTCTTCTGATGGGTAGAGGAATGGAGATGACTTCCAAATCTTAGAGCAGAAACTTCATGTGGCAGTTTAAGTCTGTGAGTCATCTGCATTTAGTGGCGATGAAAGCCGTAGATGTGGGGCAGAATTTTCTGGTGGGAGAATTCAGGGTCACAGGAAGAGAAAAGGGCTGGATGTTGAGCCCCAGGCATCTCTGGATTATTGTTGGATGGAGGGAGGCAAATCTCCAAACTCTGGGAAGCCCCAGCCTGGGAGGTAAAGAGAGCGCTGGGAGCATTTTGTGTTACAAAAGCCGAGGGGAAAGCATATTTCAAGGGGAAGGAGGAACTGTCAGACTCTTCTGATGGGTCAAGCATGAAGTGGGTTGAAAGTGGCTGTTGAACTCAGCCACTGAAGTCATGGATGGTTTCTAGGAAGCTATGTTTGTGGAGCAACAAAAGTGGAAAGCAGATGGATGTGATTGAGGCAGGCAGGAGAAAAAGGAGGAAGAAGACCTCTGGTGTAGACATCTGTGAGGAGCTGAGCTGAGAAGGAGGGGCAGGATAGAAGTTGGCGAGTGTTGTGGGTTCAGGGGGAACATTTCTGTGGGACAGACCTGCCTGATGTGATAAAAGCCAGTGAGAAAGAAGCCTTTGAGTGAGAGAGATTCAGTAAACAAGAGAAAAAAAAGAGGATTTAGAGTGAAATAACAGCAGCAGCAACAACTAAATATTCATTCAGTGTTTGCCAGACCCAGGGCACCAGGCTAAAAATTAACTGGGACATGTGTTCTCATAGTATGTGTCTTACATTATAATGTATATGATGTTATATAGTGGGTGCCATTGTGTTTTCTAGGTTAGAGTGGGGAAGTGTGATTTAGGGATATTAACTAACCTGTTCAGTGTCCTTCAGTTAGTAAGTGATGGACAAATTTATTAATTTAAAGGATGAACTTGGCCACTGCCCCAGTCTACCATCCCTGACTTAAATTTAGGTGTTCTGTGCTGCATTTGGAGAGCTGCTTAGTTCAGTTCAGTTCAGTTCAGTCGCTCAGTCGTGTCTGACTCTTTGTGACCCCATGAACTGCAGCACACCAGGCCTCCCTGTCCATCACCAACTTGCGGAGTTCACCCAAACCCATGTCCATTGAGTTGGTGATGCCATCCAACCATCTCATCCTCTGTTGTCCCCTTCTCCTCCTGCCCTCAATCTTTCCCAGCATCAGGGTCTTTTCAAATGAGTCAGCTCTTTGCATCAAGTGGCCAAAGTATTGGAGTTTCAGCTTCAAAATCAGTCCTTCCAATGAACACCCAGGACTGATCTCCTTTAAGATGGACTGGATGGATCTCCTTGCAGTCCAAGGGACTCTCAACAGTCTTCTCCAACACCACAGTTCCAAAGCGTCAATTCTTCTGCACTCAGCTTTCTTTACAGTCCAACTCTCACATCCATACATGACCACTGGAAAAACCATAGCCTTGCCTAGATGGACCTTTGTTGGCAAAGTTATGTCTCTGCTTTTTAATATACTGTCTAGGTTGGTGATAACTTTCCTTCCAAGGAGTAAGCGTCTTTTAATTTCATGGCTGCAATTGCCATCTGAAGTGATTTTGGAGCCCAGAAAAATAAAGTCAGCCACTGTTTCCACTGTTTCCCCATCTATTTGCCATGAAGTGATGGGACCAGATGCCATGATCTTAGTTTTCTGAATGTTGAGTTTTAAGCTAACTTTTCCACTCTCCTCTTTCCCTTTCATCAAGAGGCTCTTTAGTTCTTCACTTTCTGCCATAAGGGTGGTGTTATCTGCATATCTGAGGTAGAGCTGCTTAAAGAATCTTTAAATTATATTTTAAGAAAGAGCGTTTTGAAACTCTCTGTCTGAAAGTTCTAACGACTTTATTGGGACAACAATTTTGATGGGTGGCCTGAGTAAAAAAAATCAACCAACCAAACAAAACGTTATCTACTAAGAAAGCTTAACTTTGTGAATATATATAAAACATTATGCCCCCAAATATAGGCTATGTGAACCAAAGTGAATTTTCACAAAGAACTCTCAAAGCAAGTGGGAAAGGCAGAAATTCAGTCTCGGAGAGGTGGTTTTTTTTTTTTTTTTTTTTAACCCTTCAAAAAGCAATGGGTTGAGGGTAGCAACATGGGAAAGTCAAGTAAGTGATGATGGAAAACCTCCTCTAGACAGCTTCCCTGTAGATTCCCTATAGATTCAGACCAGCTAAATTTCCTGAAATAATACTAATTCTGTCCTCTTACTTTTCATAGGACATAATGACTACATGTGTCCGGCCACCAACCAGTGCACAATTGATAAAAATAGGAGGAAGAGCTGTCAGGCCTGCCGGCTACGAAAGTGCTATGAAGTGGGCATGATGAAAGGGGGTAGGTACCTTGGACCCAGGGCACCCACCTTCCCACCTGCCACGATGTCCTTGTCCATCACCCACTGCTGGCTGTTTCCATTCTGGTAACTGTGGGAGTGGAGTGATTTCTCTTCTAATTAATTTTTTTCCTATTCTTATTTTTCTTTGCAATGAAAGTATTTTATAACACATGTTCTTAAAAAAATAAGAAATTTGAGCATGCCATTTTGTGTTTCATATTTTTAATGTAAATAATGATGTTTAAAATCAAAGATGTGTGGGAGGTGGTGGTGGAAGGAAAGGAAAACTGCTTAATGAGTTGTTCTAGAAATATTTTTCAGTTACTGTTTTATATTGCTAATGTAGATCATGATATCTGGGAAGCAACTTTCACTTCGTTGAGACTTGTCTATGTAAAAGCCAAAGAGCTAATTTATAATCTTTCAATCCCTTCATATTCCTTAGGAAATTTGAATTTCAATTGACAGGCAGCTTTCTTCTGTAGAAGTTGAGTTAGCCAGCTGCTCCCATGATCTCAGTGTCTAGCGTGGTGCTGGGGACAATGCAGTGATTTCCAAGCACAAACCATCACGAGGTAGCTGGGACTTGTGCTTGTGTCTCTATGTGTATGTATGGCTTTCTGTCTCCTCATGTATCCAGTCTTCCAGGTTTCCTATACAGGAATCCAGTGTCTTGTTCTGGGGGTATTAGGTGCCCCATAAATATGGTTGCCTCATTGATCTCCTTGTATTCTTTGGAATCTGCTTTTGAAGAGCACTTTTAGTCTTGAATAGCCTTCAAAATACTGGGAGAGAACAAAGAGGAAATGTGTAAATAAAGGAATGGGCGCATCCAGTGTTTTAGGATAATATAAGGCTTCCCAGGTGGCACTAGTGGTAAAGAACCCACCTGCCAATACAGGAGATGTAAGAGACACAGGTTTGATCCCTGGTTCGGGAAGATCCCCTGAAGGAGGAAATGGCAACCCACTCCAGTATTCTTGCCTAGAGAATCCCATGGACAGAGGAGCCTGGCGGGCTATAGTCCACGGGGTGGCAAAGAGTCGGACATGACTGAGCGACTTTGCACAGCATGCACAAAGAGAGACAGACCTCTGACGGTGCTGCCTGCTGAGCATAATGGGGAAAGCTTTCTGGAGAGGAGGCCTGAGATCAGTTAAGGAGAGCAAAGTTGCCATGACAAAGATTAGTGATTGTGCAGACAGAGGACAGCTAACCTTTAACTCATTAATACTTGAACAAAGTGGGAGGCAGCGGAGAAACCAGCAATCATGCTTGATGATTATATAATTGAGCTTATAGGCAAAGATCCCTTAGTTAGAGGTCATTAATAAACCTACTAGGTTGAGATTTTTGAATATAACCTTTGGAATAAATTCTCTTGATGAACAGATGAAATGTTGAATTTACACATTGTGTGAGCTGTGACTATATGTCTTGAGAGTCTGAAAAAGCAACTTTAATTCAAAGGGTAATTAATTCCAGGAATTTAGCAGTCACATTCAGAAAATGACACTTTGAGTCATAAAGGGATTAAATATTTAAGGAATTCCTCTTTCTTTGTACTGTTGGAGAATTAGTCAGGCTTAATTAAACTCACAAAAAGCTTCTTAAGGTGACTTAATAAGTGACAGGAATATAACAGCTACATGTAAAAAGTTTAATTTGAAAGAGTGAGTCCAAGTTTAATATTCTTCTTTGGCAATTATAGGTAGATTAAGCCCAGCCTCTTAAATTCTCTCTAAAAGCCGGAATAATCAACTTGTAAATAGGTCCAAGACATTTTTTTTTCCTTTGAGGGTACCCATACATTGACCCCACTTCATAGAAACAATTCTGTTTTTCCTAATTAACATCCAGATACAGTCTGGCTGCATAAATATAAATTATGCATACCCATTTTTAATCTAACAAAAAATCTGACATGCGAAGACATAATAAAAATCTCCCCACTGTTTTCAAATGGGACTTTGGATAATTACTGCACATAGCCAATCTAAGTGCATATGCATATTCTTGTACATGTATATTTATGGCTGCAAAATATATATGTGTTAGTCTGCTACTGTATCAGTTTTCTGATCCTGCTATAACAAAATCTATAGACTGGGTGGCTTAAACGTAGAAATTGATATCTCATGGCTCTGAAGACTGGAAGTCCAAGATCAAGCTGTTAGCAGGTTTGGTTTCACCCTAGACCTTTCCCCTTAGTTGAAGATGGTCCCCTTCTCTCTCTGCCCTCACATGGCCTTTTTCTCTCTGTGTGTGTATCCCTGGTGTGTGTGTATGTGTGTGTGTTTTCTCTTCTTTTAGGGACACCAGTCATGTTGGATTAGGACCCCATCCTTAGGGCCTCATTTAATCTTCATTACATTTTTAAAGAGCCTATATCCAAATTTAGTACTGTTTTGAAGTACTAGGGTTAAGGCTTCAATTTGATTTTTTTGAGGAGACACAATTCAGTCCATAACAATTTCCCATAAGATTCCTTAGCATTTGTTAGTAGCCGTCTACATAAAATGAAAACATGTGTCTTTCTGGCAGTTTATAGATGTGTATAAGTTTTATGGCAAGCTTTAAAATTATAAAACCATAGACTGTGAGAACATCTCATTTTAATTATGTGTATAGTGTTTGCCATAAAGCAATGTAATTTATATTACTTTTAAATTATGGGCTAGCACACATAACCTTATAACATCTTGTGTAACCCCCAAATCCCACCCAATAAAGACTTAATTTACAGCTGGAAGTACAGTTACAACCAACTATAAAATCAGAAACTACTTGTAAAGAACAGCTGTGACTAAGTAAATCTTTACAATGTTTTCCTACTGGTTTCACAAGAATCCAGTTTCTGAACCACGCTAGAGACCAATTATAATATTGAATCTCTACATATGAAATAAAATGTTTCATTTCAGATAAAAGAGAGAGAACCACAAACTTATCCCTTACTTTTAGAGCAAGGCTTAATATGTTTATTATTTTTTAGAGATCCAAAAGAGTGCATGGTTTATCTACACAAAGAAATTATTTGAATCTCTTATGATACCTGCTGTACCCTGAAAATCCCAACATCATTGTTAGATTTGGTCCTGAGGCAAAATGGTTTGGTAGGATGCAGGATTTAAGAGGTGCTTTAAGGGATGCTCTTGCGCATCATAGTACCAGTGCTGGTTTACTCTGCCTAGCTTGCATTTTCCTTTTCCTCTGTCTCCCTCCTCTTCAACCTTAAGTGGCAGATTAAACATCTGTTCTTTAGGGAGAGGCTGTCTGTTGCATTGGGCTTCCCTTGTGGCTCAGCTGGTAAAGAATCCACCTGCAATGCGGGAGACCTGGATTCGATCCCTGGGTTGAGAAAATCCCCTGGAGTAGGGAAAGGCTACCCACTCCAGTGTTCTGGCCTAGAGAATTCCATGGACTCTATAGTCTATGGGGTCACAAAGAGTTGGACACGACTGAGCGACTTTCACTTTCTTTTTTTCCCCTGTTGCCTCACTCTACATTAGCCCCTTGTATTCTCCCTTTCACAGCAGACAACTCTTGCCTGAATTCTTGTTACTGTTATTGTTCGTTGTTCAACATCCGTTCATGACCTCCACAGTGGTGAGGGCTGCTCTCTCTGTCCTGTTTACTGATCTAGCACTAAACAAGTCACAAAGTGAGTGTTCAAGAATTTTCTTCCCCATAAATTAATGGCATAGTTCATTTAAATAGTTATTAGTTTAGGACTGTTTAGGGGTGAGCTACTACAGAGACTGCAAACATGAATAAACACCCAGTCCCTTGCATCAGTACCCTCACTATACAAAGAGGACGTTTGCTCATCAAGTGGCAAATAAAAGTCCCTAAGGCAAGTTAAGACCAGGATGGAAGATAGAGATGAGAATGGAAGACCATCGTTCAGTGGAAGCTCAGAGCTTTGGCCAGTCACTACTGGGTTTAGTTCAACCCAGAGTGTTACTCAGACCATCTGACTTTCAAAGTATATGTTATTATACAAGAACTTGGCATTTCTATCTTGGTTTGATGAAAGGGGAAAACTTCAGAGATGGAATTCTTGGTCCAAATACTGGCTTTTCCTCAGACTTGCTGAGCAATCCTGTTAACATTTTTATTGAGTTTCATTATCCTCAGATGTAAAATAAAAATAAACAATTTGTACTTAACAAGTTTCTTGTAAAGATCACAATTCCTGTGAAGTACTTATTAAAGTACCACACAAGTGTTAGTTAGTGGTTACAGGCAGCCCTTGGAGATATTTCAGGGTTGGTTCCAGACCGCTACGATGAGGTAAATATCACAATAAAGCGAGTCACAGAAAAAAAATTTTTTTGGTTTCCAGTGCATGTAAAAGATATAGTCTACACTACACTCTACTCTATTAAGTGTATAATAGTATTTTGTCTAAAATAATGTACATACCTAGTTAAGAAATGTTTGTTGTTATTTGGTTACTAAGTTGCTTCTGACTCTTCGACAACCCCGTGGACTGTAGCCCACCAGACTTCTTCCTCCTTGCGATTTCCCAGGCAGGATTACTAGAGTGGTTGCCATTTCCTTGTCCAGGGGATCTTCCTGACCAAGATGTTTACTCCATGTCTCCTGCATTGCAAGTGGATTCTTTACCACTGAAGCCCAATTAAGAAATACATTAGTGCTAAAAAAAAAAAAAAAAAGCTAGCCATCCTCTCAGCCTTTCAGTTCAGTTCAGTTCAGTTGCTCAGTCTTGACTGACGCTTTGAGACCCCATGGATTGCAGCACACCAGGCTTCGCTGTCCATCACAACTCCTGGATCTTACTCAAACTCATGTCCATCAAGTCCATCATCCTCTGTTGCTCTGTCATTCCCTTCTCCTGCCTTCAGTCTTTCCCAGCTCAGGGTCTTTTCCAATGAGTCATTTCTTCGCATCAGGTGGCCAAAGTATTGGAGGTTCGGTTTCAGCATCAGTCCTTCCAATGAATATTCAGGACTGATTTCCTTTACGATTGACTGGTTTGATCTGGCAGTCCAAGGGACTCTCAGGAGTCTTCTCCAACACCACAGTTCAGAAGCATCAGTTCTTCAGTGCTCAACTTTCTTTATGGTCCAACTCTCACATCCATATATGACTACTGGAAAAATTGTAGCTTTGACTAGATGGACCTTTGTTGGCAAAGTAATGTCTCTGTTTTTTAATGTTTTCTATGTTGGTCATAGCTTTTCTTCCAAGGAGCAACCATCTTTTAATTTCATGGCTGCATTAACCATCTGCAGTGATTTTGGAGCACCCCCCCCGCCACTGTTTCCATTGTCTCCCCATCTATTTGCCATGAAGTGATGGGACCAGATACCATGATCTTAGTTTTCCAAATGTTGAGCTTTAAGCCAACTTTTTCACTCTCCTCTTTCACTTTCTTCCCCCGCCCACCACTGGTATTTTGCTTTGATTTGATTTTTTTAAATTTTTTAATTTGTTTTTTCATTTATTTTTATTAGTTGGAGGCTAATTACTTTACAATATTGTAGTGGTTTTTGTCATACATTGACATGAATCAGCCATGGATTTATATGTATTCCCCATCCCGATCCCCCCTCCCACCTCCCTCTCCACCCGATTCCTCTGGGTCTTCCCAGTGCACCAGGCCCGAGCACTTGTCTCATGCATCCAGCCTGGGCTGGTGATCTGTTTCACCCTAGATAATATACATGTTTCGATGCTGTTCTCTTGAAACATCCCACCCTCGCCTTCTCCCACAGAGTCCAAAAGTCTGTTCTGTACATCTGTGTCTCTTTTTCTGTTTTGCATATAGGGTTATCATTACCATCTTTCTAAATTCCATATATATGCGTTAGTATACTGTAATGTTCTTTATCTTTCTGGCTTACTTCACTCTGTATAATGGGCTCCAGTTTCATCCATCTCATTAGAACTGATTCAAATGAATTCTTTTTAATGGCTGAGTAATATTCCATGGTGTATATGTACCACAGCTTCCTTATCCATTCATCTGCTGATGGGCATCTAGGTTGCTTCCATGTCCTGGCTATTATAAACAGTGCTGCGATGAACATTGGGGTGCACATGTCTCTTTCAGATCTGGTTTCCTTGGTGTGTATGCCCAGAAGTGGGATTGCTGGGTCATATGGCAGTTCTATTTTCAGTTTTTTAAGAAATCTCCACACTGTTCTCCATAGCGGCTGTACTAGTTTGCATTCCCACCAACAGTGTAAGAGGGTTCCCTTTTCTCCACACCTTCTCCAGCATTTATTGCTTGTAGACTTTTGGATAGCAGCCATCCTGACTGGCATGTAATGGTACCTCATTGTGGTTTTGATTTGCATTTCTCTAATAATGAGTGATGTTGAGCATCTTTTTCATGTGTTTGTTAGCCATCTGTATGTCTTCTTTGGAGAAATGTCTGTTTAGTTCTTTGGCCCATTTTTTGATTGGGTCATTTATTTTTCTGGAGTTGAGCTGCAGGAGTTGCTTGTATATTTTTGAGATTAATCCTTTGTCTGTTGCTTCATTTGCTATTATTTTCTCCCAATCTGAGGGCTGTCTTTTCACCTCTTTCCCTTTCATCAAGAAGTTCTTTAGTTCCTCTTCACTTTCTGCCTTAAGGGTGGTGTCATCTGCATATTTGAGGTTATTGATATTTCTCCCAGCAATCTTGATTCTAGCTATTGCTTCATCCAGCCCAGCATTTCACATGATGTACTCTGCATGTAAGTTAAATAAGCAAAGTGACAAAATACAGCCTTGAAGAACTCCTTTCCTAATTTGGAACCAGTCTGTTGTTCCATGTGCAATTCTAACTGTTGCTTCTTGACCTGCATACAGATTTCTCAGGAGGCCAGTTGGTGGTCTGGTATTCCCATCTCTTTCAGAATTTTCCACAGGTTGCTGTGATCCACACAGTCAAAGGCTTTGGTGTAGTCAGTAAAGCAGAAGTAGATGTTTTTCTGAAATTCTCTTGCTTTTTTATTATCCAATTTGATCTGAGTCTTTAGCGAGTCATAAAAGTGACATTGAAAATCACTGATTACAGTTCACCATAACAAATATAATATTAAAGAAAAAGTTTGAAATATGAAAATTACCAAAAAGGAACCCAGAGACAGAAAGTGAGTAAATGCTGTTGAAAAAAATGGCACTAATAGACTTGCTTGTGTTACCACAAGTCTTTAACTTGTGAAAAATACAGTATCTTCAAAGTATAGCAAGATGAAGTATGCCTGTATATCTTCCATCCTAAAAATAATCCCTATCACAGATGTGTTTTTTTGGGGGGGTGGAGGGAAGGAGGAGAATGGCAATTTTATCACTAGCACTAGGTATAAATATCTAATTCTTTTGTAGAATGTTGAACCCTGGCTAAGCTACATCTGCTTTTTCTTTTGACTTTTTGGTGTCATATGCTGAGCATATCTTCACGAGTGGGATTTGTTTTTTTCATCATTTTATGATGCCATAGATTTACACAAACTGGCTAAAATTCCTCACATAGACTCAGAAGTGTGTTGGTGGAAAGGTTTTCATTTTTCAGATGAGGAAATTGGCATCAGAAATTAATTGATGTGCAAGACTCATGCACTGCCCATTCTGGTCGTATTTCCTTTTTACATATTAAGAAGAACTTTAAGATAAAGTAATAATTGTCACTACCATTTACTTTGATGACAATGTTGCAGTTTAATTTTGAGAAATACTCCCAAACAATAAATAAATTTAACTAACATTACAGTCTTAAAGTGAGGAAATAAGATACTAATAATATAGATGGAGAAATGTATGTTATGTGTCTCAAGTAACTGAGATGCCGAATGAAGAGCTGGAAAATAAAATGTTTCCTGTTTTTCTGAGCTTAATAATTATAGTCCTGAGTAATTATAATTAGTTTCATTGATAGGATTGGCTTCCAGTCCAGAAAATTAGGTTTCTTTTAATCCTACACTGGCTATTTTTCTTTACCAAAATAGTCAAGTGTTTATTAAAGTTAATAACAGAGAACCAAATCAATGAGTTAAAAATGTAAATGTGAATTTCTTGCTAGGGATAGTCCAACAATTCTTGGGAGAACTGTATCTGCATGTGAATCCAAGCTTTTTCAGAAGGTAGGGTTGAGAATTCATGTTTAGGAATTGATTTAAGAAAAATGTTAAGGGAAAGCGAATTGCTGTTGACCAAAGAGATTCTGGGTGTTTTAAGAAGCAACTTAGATATTTATGACATTAAACATATCTTTTACTAATTTATATTATGAATAATTAATTCATGCAAAACTTCTTCCTTATTATCCTTTTTCATTTTCAAACAAAGAAATATACTGAATCACATTCAGGACCTTAAAGATGAATAAATTCAGGTGAGTGAAACAATATAGCAGTCATCCCAGTGTTTCTATCCTTCAGCTCTTTTAATGTGGACTAAGCAACTTTCTTAAAAATTTGGCAGAATATGATGGGATCATCTCAGTTCAAAGACTATTGCCCTACTGATTAGTGATTTCTTCCATCAGAGTTACCAATGACTTTCAAGCTGTTATATCCAGCAGTCAATTCCTAGTCCTCCTCTTGATAGATTAGCAGCATTGGACACAGTAGATAATTCTCTCCTTCATGTGCTGATTTTACTTACCTTTCAGGACAATGTATTTTCTACCCCCTTCTACCCGATTTGTCTCTTGCTCTAGATCTTTGGGTGTTTCTCATTTTCTTTCCCGACCTCTTAGTATTGGAGTGGCCCGGGATTCAGTCTAGGGAACTCTTCTATTCTCTGTTCTCACTCCACTTTGGTATTACCTAGTCCCATGGTTCTAAATACCATGTATATGCTGATGACTGCCCAGTTTATGGGCTTCCCAGGTGGTGCTAGTGGTAAAGAATCTGCCTGCCAATTCAGGAGACGCAAAAGACGTAAGTTAGATCCCTGGGTTGGGAAGATTCCCTGGAGGTGGGCATGGCCACGCACTCCAGTATTCTTGCCTGGAGAATCCCATGGAGAGAGGAGCCTGGTGGGTTACAGGCCACAGGTCGCAAAGAGTCAGGCACGACTGAAGTGACTTAGCATGCACATGTGTCCAGTTTATACCTTTAGCTTAGACTTTCCCCCAAGTTTATGACTTCTATATTACAATTTCTCATGTGTCTTCCTCACTTGAGTGTCTAATAAATATCTCAAATTCAATTTGTTCAAACCTGAATTTCTTGTCTTTATCCTCCAATATGCTTTATCTGTGATCCTTCTCATCTTAGCTGGTAACTTTATCTTTTGAATTGTTCAGACCTCAAAAATTGAATTATCCTTAACTCTTTTCTTTCTCCCATACCTCACATTCAGGAAGTTCTGGTGGCTCTGCCTTCAAATGTTTTTGGACTCTGACCACTTCTTACCACCCTACCACTTGTTGCCACTCTGGTCTGAAACAACATCTTTCTCCCACTTTATTGCTGAAGTCCTACTTGCTTTTTTCCTTGCTTCCCTGTAATCTTTTTTTCCCTATAAAGATATGTTAAAAATAGAAAATAATCAAAGAAGTGAAGTGAAGTCGCTCAGTCGTGTCTGACTCTTTGCAACCCCATGGACTGTAGCCTACCTGGCTCCTCTGTCCATGGGATTCTCCAGACAAGAATACTGGAGTGGGTTGCCATTTCCTTCTCCAGCAGATCTTCCTGACCCAGGGATCGAACCTGGGTCTCCTGCATTGTAGGCAGATGCTTGTACCGTCTGAGCCACCAGGGCAATCAAATAACCAAAGCACTTCTCAAAACCTTGCATTGCTTCCTGGTTCACTCAGCTGATGTCATTACGGTGGCCAGAAGACCCTGTCTCCTCCCTCTTCTTACTTCTTTCATCTCTTTTCCTATTACTCTCTATCCTGCTTCCTTTACTCCGACCATGTGAAGATTCTTAAATGCCAGGTACACTTCTGTCTTGAAGCATTTACTCTAGCTTTTCCTTCTCCCTGGAATGCCATTCCCCTGAATGTTTGTGTACCTAACTGTGTAACCTCTCTCAAATTCTGCTGCATTATCAATTTATCAGTGAGGTTTATCCTGACCATTGTATTGATAGTTTGCTTCACCCATGCATCCTGCAGTTCTCTCAGTTTCCCTATGTCCCCATCCTGCATCTCCACCTTTTAATACATCACATAATTAATTTCAAATGATTTATTATTTGATATCTGTCTCCCTAAAACATAAGCTCCAGATGGAAGCTTACAAATAAATAAAACATGCTTGTTTGTTCACTGATGACGTTTCAAGCACTTAGGTCAGTGCCTGCATCTAATAGACAATCAAGAAATAGTTGTAGCATACACAACTTAATAGAGTGAATGAGTACAACCGAAAGTGCATTGTTAAGTGTTGAGCTGTGAATAGGTTGAGTGTCAAGAGTCCTGTTTTTCTAATTAAGACTATCTGCTTGGAAATTAAAACCTGTATAGGAGTTAGCTTTTACTGCATAGCAGAACCTCACCTCAACACCTCAGTGGCAGGACAACAAGAAGCATCTCTTACTCACATGTCAAGGAGATGGCCTAGAGGCTGGCATTGGCTGGGCTCCCTCCAAGGTCTGGAGGTCAGCTGGCTGTTTTGGCTGGAGCTCCTGGGATGACTCAGTTTTGCTTCACATGTCTCCCATTCTCCAGCAGGCTTGTCCGGGCATGTTCTCATGGTAATGGCTGAGGCGTGGACAAGAACAAGCCCCAGACTGCAAGCCCATTCCAAATTTTGCTTGCACTATCCGTTGATGTCCAGGGACCCAAGCCAGCCAAATGGCTGGGTCTCAGGCTTTGTGAGAGGGGCCTTCAGAGTTGTGTGGCAAAGGCTACAAAGTTGGAACCATTTTTGTAATCTATCACAACCAGAAATATGAACTTTTCAGATTTTGGACTCAAGAATAGAGAATCATGAACTCTTACACTTGGAAGGGACCTATGGTTCATTTATTCTTCTTCCATTCTCAGTGTAGGAACCCCCATCTAGCACTGCTGGCAGCTCTGTTGGGGTGCTGAGTGCAGATGTGAATTTTGTGTTCACACCTCATACACATGATGAGTGGACACAATTGGGAAAAAAAAAAAACAGGAGTAGATATGAGCCAGTAATTCTGGAAAAATAGGGGTTTGTTTTAGATATGCCATATTTCACTAATTCATTTAGATATAGGTTTGGACTTCCCTAGTAGCTCAGATGGTAAAGAATCTGCCTGCAATGTAGGAGACTTGGGTTCACTCCCTGGGCCAGCAAGATCCCCTGGAAAAGGAAATGGCAACCCACTCCAGTGTTCTTCTCTGGAAAATTCCATGAACAGAGGAGCCTGGTGGGCTATCGTCCATGGGGTTGCAAAGAATCAGACAAGACTGAGCAACTAGCACTTTCAATTGGTTTTTAAAGGACAGAAGGAGGGATCTTCATTTACCTTTTCAAGGATAACCTTGTCTCACCTTGAATGAGACATAATTCAAAGACATGCTGACAGATATTTATCAAAATTCCAGAACTGTGTCTTTCTTATATATTCCTATAATTTGCTTTTGCAAAAACAAATCATTCTTGAGATGATGTAAGGACCCTTTCTGTGGATAGAACTTACAAAATGCAGAAATTCGGGGGCAGTAATTGTATGAATAAATTGCTATTTTTTAAGTTCTGTAAGCCTAAGACTTCATAAATGTTCATGTGTTTACTTTTTGTTTCAGTGATTGTGATTAGGATAATAAATGGTGTTTAGGGCTGAAAGAACTTAAAGATTACCTAGTCAACCTCTTTGTTTTTCAGCTCATTGTTCTTGTCCAAGTTCCACAGCTAGGTAGCTGCTCAGACTGGAAGCCAAGACTCCTGACACCTAGCTCAAGGCTCTTTTCATTCAGCACTGCCTCGCTGACCTAGAGGACTTATAGCATCATAAGAAACAGACACAGGCATGAGCAACATGCTAATATCACACAGACCAAAATTATGACTTAGGAAACCTTACTGTGGGCCCCAACCTGTTCTTCTTCAACAAAAATATTAACACATTTGGCTTAATTGCACAACAGAAGCACCAAAATAAATTTATATAGAAAGCGTGCTGGTTATTTTAAAAAGAATTACTTAATATTACTTCCTATTGCTTAATAAAATTTAAAAAGGACATTTTCTCCTTCAGGCCAAGGGTTTTCACTGTTTTGAGATAACAATGGCAATATTTGTTGAAAGCCCATCTGTTTCCTTTTTTTAAATATTTAGACTATTCTAGTATAAAAAATGGTAACTTTGCCAAGTAAAAAGGAGGGCTGGCTAAGGGTCCAGTCTGAACCTGGCTCTTTCAAGGACTCTTGGGCAGATCATTTAATTTTTCTGAACTCAGTTTTCACTTGTGAAAAATAGGAGCTTAGCACTGAGTGGTCTCTAGAGCATCTTTTGAATCTTAAATTTTATATTTTATGGAGAGTCAGAATCTAACGCTAAAGTTATGTATATAAGTGTCCCATTATGAAGAACATATTGGGAAGTAGCTATCATATCAATATTTATATTTCAATCTAAATTTTCAAAGTAGCTAGCAACTGGAAAAACCTGTTGGAATGGACAAAGCTATTCTCTTCATTGATTAGCATGAAAAGTGAATGTCTTCAGAGTGAAGAGTGTCACCAAAATGAGTTTGATGTTCATAGTGATAGGAGCAGATAGCTGTAACACCACTACATCAAACGGATTGAGAGTAAAGTTTGTTGATAGATAGGGCTTTGAGAAGATAACTAATTTCTTTTTTTGGTATTCAGTTCAGTTCAGTTCAGTCGCTCAGTCATGTCTGACTCTTTGTGACCCCATGGACCGCAGCACGCCAGGCCTCCCTGTCCATCACCAACTCTCAGAGTTTACCCAAACTCATGTCTATTGAGTCGGTGATGCCATCCAACCATCTCATCCTCTGTCATCCGCTTCTTCTCCTGCCCTCAATCTTTCCCAGCATCAGGGTCTTTTCAAATGAGTCAACTCTTCGCATCAGGTGGTCAAAGTATTGGGAGTTTCAGCGTCAACATCAGTCCTTCCAATGAGCACTCAGGACTGATCTCTAGAGATGTATTAATTGTAGGTGGGCTTCCCAGGTAACACTAGTCGTAAAGAATCTGCCTGCCAGTGCAGAGGTGGGTTCAATCCTTGGGGTGGGCAGATCCCCTGGAGAAGAGAATGGTAACTCACTCCAGTATTCTTGCTGAGAAATCCCATGGACAAAGGAGCCTGGTGGGCTATAGTCCATGGGGTCACAAGGAGTCAGACATGACTGAGCAACTAAACAACAATAAAGTTATGCTTAAAACTTGAGTCCCAATAGCTGAAACTTTACAGTGTCTGCTTTGTGGAACAGAGAAAGGAAAAGGCTGAAAAGAGTGTTTTGAGAAGTTCCTGATTAGATACCAGACAAATGAGTCTGGTGATTTTGGCTTGAAAACTTATCCAGTAGGTATAAACTGACACACATGAGATGAGATGTCTTAGAAATCTTGAAAATATATGCCAACCCTAAAAGAGATTTAAAGGTAAAGTGATGAGACATGTGGAAAGAAAGGTTCTGGTTACACCTGGAGACAACACATGGTTTAGTTTAAGCTTGACTGAGCAAATAAAAGTAATGAGAAATATGAAAATTATACTTAGGGGGTTGTATCTTTAAAAGTTTGCTTAAGACTAGTTACTATTATATTTATTTTATATTAACTTTCTGGCAGTCTTACTTAGAAAAATTTATATAACAAATGTGAGGCCAACTCCAAACTTCTTGCCTAAATAATTTAAAATAAGGGTAACCTTAAATGAGCATTTACTATGTGGAGGTGTTTGGAGACACAAGGGTAAAACATGATCACTGAACACAGTGTCTAGGCAAGCTAATGATTCAAAGAGACCTTTCACTTAAAAGGTGACCAACCCCCTTCCTTCCCTCAAAAGACCTGAAACTTAAGTTGGCCTAAATATTCCTGCTGTCTCAGTTTATCCACCAGTTCTGACCTTAGTGATATCTATTAAACTTTGTACTCCCAGGAATCAAGCTCAAGTTTGCTGGCTGACCTTTCATATTTTGTGGTTTCAAGTTTTGGCTGATATTCATGGGGATATGTCCTATTGCCAAACTAAGTCCTGCCCATCCTAGATTTATTTCCATCTCTTTGTGGGTCCCAGTCTCACAGAAAACATTCCTATATGAATCCATTAACTGCTTCATCAGGCTCTCCCAAGAATCAAAGGCATGAATTATATTTTGATAAGTAATAGTTGGTACACAAATGTTAGGTTTTGTTTTTCATTTATGATGTAGTATGATGTTTATGTCTTTAGCTTTTTTGAATCAGTCTCCCTGGCTTCAAAATTTTGCTCTGCCTGGAAATGAATGACCATGAAAAAGATACTTAACCTCTGCAGATCTCAGTGGACCATAATATACCTACCTAATATGGTTGTGCAAGAATTAATCTATAGTTTTTATTATTGTATTTGGCCTGTAGTGAGCCCTCCATAAAAGTTGGTTGCAACAATAGTGAGAGTACACTCAAAGCCAGGAGTTTTCACCACCGTGAGTCGCTGTTATAATGATGAGCTGCACTTCTTGGAAAAGATCAATAAAAACTGCTGGAGAATCAAGAAGGGCTTCATGCCCAACATGCAGGTTGAAGGAGTTTGCTATGTGAATGATGCTTTGGAAAAATTAATGTTTGAAGAATTAAGGAATGCCTGTCGAGGTGGTGGTATTGGTGCCTCCCTGCCAGCCATGAAACAGATTGGCAATGTGGCCCTCCCTGGGATTGTTCATCAATCTGTTGGTTTTCCTGATGTCCATTCAACTTATGGGTTTGCTATTGGGAATAAGGCAGCCTTTAATATGAATGACCCTGAAGCAGTGGTATCTCCAGATGGTGTCGGATTTGATGTTAACTGTGGTGTCTGCTTGCTGAGAACCAATTTAGATGAAAGTGATGTTCAGCCTGCGAAGGAGCAACCCGTCCAAGCTATGTTTGACCACAGTCCTTTTGGGTTGGAGTCAAAAGGTGTCATCCCAATGAATGCCAAAGACTTGGAGGAAGCCTTGGAGATGGGTATAGACTAATTCCTGAGAGAAGGCTATGTCTGGGCAGAGGACAAGGAGCATTGTGAGGAGTACAGAAGGATGCTGCAAGCTGACCCCAATAAAGTCTCAGTGAGGGCTAAGAAAAGAAGCCTCCCCCAGTTGGGGACTCTGGGAGCAGGCAACCACTATATAGAAATCCACGTTGTTGATGAGATTCTCAGTGAGTCTGTTGCTAAGAAAATGAGCATCAGCCATAAGGACAGATGGGTGTGACGATCAAAAGTGGAAGCAGAGGCTTGGGCCACTAAGTAGCCACAGATGCTCTCGTAGCTACGGAAAAAGCCATGAAGAGAGACAGGATCATCGTCAACGATCATCAGCTGGCTTGTGCTTGAATTGCTTCCCCAAAGGGTCAGGACTACCTGAAGGCAATGGCAGCAGCTGAGAAAGGAAATCAGTCCTGAGTATGCATTGGAAGGACTGATGCTGAAGCTGAAGCTCCAATACTTTGGCCTCCCGATGTGAAGAACTGACTCCTTAGAAAAGACCCTGATTCTGGGAAAGATTGAAGGCAGGAGGAGAAGGGAATGACAGAGGATGAGATGGTTGGATGGCATCACCAACTCAATCCATGGACAAGAGTTTGAGAAAGCTCTGGGAGTTGGTGATGGACAGGGGAGCCTGGCATGCTGCAGTCCATGGGCAAAGAGTTGGACAGAACTGAGCAACTGAACTGAACTGAACTGAGAACTATGCTTGGGTCAGTTGCTCTGCCATGACCTTCTTAACCTATCAGGCTTTTGTCAAGGTCTTCAACACAACCCCTGACAACTTGGCCCTACATGTGATCTATGATGTTTCTCACAATATTGCCAAAGTAGAACAACATGTAGTGGATGGGAAGGAACGGACTTTGTTAGTACACAGGAAGGGGTCCATCTAACGCTTCCCTCCTCACCATCCCCTCACTGCAGTTGATTACCAACTCACTGGACAACCAGTGCTCATTGGTGGCACCATGGGAACCTGTAGCTGTTTTCTTACTGGCATTGAGCAGGGCAACTGAGACCTTAAGAACAACTTGTCATGGAGCGGACCTTGCATAGTCCCAAGCAAAGTCAAGACATAGTTTAGATTTCCAGGATGTCCTAGACAAATTGGCAGATGTGGGAATTGCAATCCAAATTGCCTCACCCCGGCTGGTTATTGAAGAGGCACCTGAGTTCTCTACGAGCGTGACAGATGTGGTGAACACCTGCCATGATCCCAGAGTCAACAAGAAGGCCATTAATCTGAGGCCAATTGCTGTTATCAAAGGATAGAATGCTGACTGCCGCCCCCGGCCACCGCTGATCCTCACTGAAGTGGAAATGGATGAAAACACTCTCCGGACATCAGACTCGAGACCTGAGAGTTTCCAGGGTGTGCTGCTTTAGCTGCCTGTTTCAGAATGGCTGCTGGGGCGGCTTCCAATTCTGGAGTCAATGTTGTCAACTTTCCTTCTGGAAGGAGTCATGTTGTCCCCATTTGGAAAGGAAGGCATATGCTTCCTCTCTGATTATCCCACAGATTTTTAGGAAAATCTGTTAGGGGGTGGGGCTAAGTAAAAAAATTGCCTTAATCAGTCACACAAGTCTTCGTTCACCAGAATGAAATTCTTTACATCAACCTCTTTTTCCAGCCTGAGAGGTGTTGTGAAGAACATTCCATTAAATAGGAAGGGTTTGGAATGTTTCTTTTTTCCCTCTGTTTGTCACTTTGTTCACTTAGCCTCTTTTTTACCCCCTTGCCCTGCACTGAGCAAACCCCTAAAAACCATTCTTACTTGGTGGATACAAATGGGTCAAAGCAGGATGTTGAAAAGATGGATAATGGTATAAGTTATAGAGGGGGGATGTATGTGGAGGTGTTGGGATGGGTACCCAAAAGAGAAAATCACTCTTCATAGACTTGTTACCTTTGTCACTCTAAATAGAAGGCTGAGTTTTGACTTACCTGTAACAATGGCATCAGCTGGTGTCTGTCATTAATTAGGCCTGGTCAGGGAGACTTTTCTTGAATAATAACTTGGCACGGCTGCATCAGAGAGCCCCCACAAAATACTGAGTATCTTTACATTTGTGATTGACATTATTATAAAACATCAAATGGCCACAGCTGTGATGCTAACAGTTACTCTGCGTTGACAGGTTGACTAGTCTTGTGCTACCTAATCAGACGAGGTGCTATGTATTGTGACGCCCGAAGATGTTAAAGTTATAGGCTACTAAGGCCACAATTGAGTCCAAACACTAAAACAGAAAAACCTAATAAACTTGTAATACATTGTCTATATGTCATCCTTAATATTTTATAGCTTAGGACAGTTAGTATTTCTACTTGATTCACTTTGGTCACTGGTCCTGTTTTCTGATTTTCTTCCTGGTTGCTTTCAGAGATGTACCTTAAAAATATTCTTTTCTAACACTTACTCCTCAAAGCCTGGTGTGTTGCAGTCTATGGGGTCACAAAGAGTCAGAGTCGACTGAGCGACTGAACTGAACTGATCTCTTAACTTATGATAAACCTCCCCCCTCCACTGGAGTATCTTCTAAATGCAGAGTCTCTTCTAGAGGCTAAAATAAAGCAGACTTCCTCTGAAAAAATGTGACATGAAATAGCATGTCTTTACTCTGAAAACTTAGTAACTTTAATGATTTTGATGGTAGAGATTGAAAGGTATCAACAAGTTAGTAATATTAATGTAATAGTTTATAATTATTAATTATAATTTATAATATGTAATTACGTATGCCTCTGGGTTGGACCAGTGACCATTGTGCACAGATGACTTGATGATGCAGGTTGCCTGTGAACACTGGAGGGCATTTGAAGATGAGAAAGAGGCTTCTGGCAGGTGGTAGGTTCTCTAGAGATGAGGCAAAAGGCTGAGTATCTGTGTGGACTCCGTCTAACTGGGCTTTCCCAGTGATGTCATTTAGCAAAGTCCACTGCCAAAACTGTAATGTCAGTGTAAGAAATGCTGTCGATCATCCTAGGTACATATGTTACGTCCTATTGGATGCTTTGAAAGTCACTCTTTGGGGTGGGGAGAGGGGAGCAAATGAGGAAGAGAAATAAAGAGGAATGGTTTGTGCCATGGTGTTTCTGTATCATAAGCTTTTCTGATATGTAGCATTTCTCCCAAACTTGGCCCTCTTAATGACCTTGGGAAATAATGGTTAATATTTTGGGTTCAAAAAGAAAACTGCAAACATTTATAAAGATGTCATTTTCCCATTTGAAGCAAAAAGCCATTTTAAAATGAATGTTCAAATGAAGTTGAAAAAATAAAGAGTACACTCAATTTTTGCCCTGTCTACTTAATCTAATCTCCATATAAAATGCAATTCCACTATACTATTACAATTAATCAAGAATTATTAGTAATCAATTATTATGTATTTAGTTCAGTTTGGAAAATCAGCGATATGTAAAATGTAGTTGCTTCACCCCAAGCAACCTGTAATTTAACCTCCTGTCAACCTTGGCATTCAGAGTTCTTACCTTCTCAGTTCAGTTCAGTTGCTCAGGCGTATCCAACTCTTTGTGACCCCAAGGACTGCAGCACCAACTCCCAGAGCTTGCTCAAACTCATGTCCATTGAGTCAGTGATGCCATCTAATCATCTCATCATCTGTTGTTCCCTTCTCCTCCTGCCTTCAGTCTTTCCCAGCATGAGGGTCTTTACAAATGAGTCAGTTCTTTGCATCAGGTGGTCAAAGTTCAGAGTTTCAGCTTCAGCATCAATCCTTCCAATGAATATTCAGGACTGATTTCCTTTAGGATTACTTCTTTGATTTCCTTGCAGTCCAAGGAACTCTCAAGAGTCTTCTCCAACTCCACGGTTAAAAAATGTCAGTTCTTTGGCTCCCAGCTTTCTTTATGATCCAACTCTCACATCCATACATGACTACTGGAAAAACCATAGCTTTGACTATACAGACCTTTGTTGGTAAAGTAATGTCTCTGCTTTTTAATATGCTGTCTAGGTTTGTCATAGCTTTTCTTCCAAGGAGCAAGCGTCTTTTAATTTCATGACTGCAGTCACCACCTTTAGTGATTCTGGAGTCCAAGTAAATAAAATCTGTCCCTGTTTCCATTGTTTCCCCATATGTTTGTCTTAAAGTGATGGGACTGGATGCCATGATCTTTGTTTTTTGAATGTTGAGTTTCAAGCCAGGTTTTTCACTCTCCTCTTTCACTTTCATCAAGAGACTCTTTAGTTCCTTTATAGCTTTCTGCCATAAGGGTTACCTTCTGAATCACATCTATTTTTTAAAATTTATTTTAATGTATTTTTTGGAGAATAATTGCTTTACAATGCTGTGTTGGTTTCTGCCTTACAACAAGGTGAATTAGCCATAAATATTCCCTGGTATACATATATGGTATACACCATATATCCCTGGTATACATGTCCCTTCCTTTTGAGTCTCCATCCCACCCGCCCCCATCCCACCCCTCTGGTCCTCACAGAGCACTGAGCTGAGTCCCTTGTGTTATATAGCAGCTTCCCACTGGCTCTCTGTTTTACAGTAATTTATATATCTTAATGCTATTTTCCCAATTCGTTCCATCCTCTCCTTCCCCCACTGTGTCCATAAGTCTGTTCTCTATGTCTGCATCTCTATTCCTGCCCTGCAGATCGATTCATCAGAACCATTTTTCTAATTCCATGTTATTATACGATAGTTGTTTTTTCTCTTCCTGACTCACTTCCCTCTAACAGGCTCTGTGTTCGTCCACCTGTGATCTGCTGTCAGAATCCTGGTGTTAACCCAGGTACTGAACATCTTGATCCTTGCCAGTCTAAGGACAAGCTGGATACGGTGGTGGGCAGTCAGTTCAAACTGCAGGAGACCGGTTTCTCCCATCTTGGCACTTGATGCTTGACCTCACTACTTTTGACATTAACATATATTTACTTCATTGTCTGCCTTCTGCCTCCTCACTTTCATTTTGACTCTTTGGCATGATCCCATCTACATAAAGCTTTGATTTTTGACTACTAGGTCATATATCTAACTGATCATTTCTCATTGCCTGAATCATGTCTAGACTTTGCTGTCACTTACCCATGGTTATGCATACCACTCAGCTCTGGCCTCAATACTTTCTTGGAATCTTCTCCCGAGTGGCAGACTGTCCATACACCTTAGCTTTGGACCCTTTTTGATTGTGCTGTTCCCCAGCAGCCAGCCAGCTGCCTGGCACTGCACTTGATGTATCTTTGCTTATTAAACACTTAATTGAATAGTATATAGATTTCATCTTCTAGGTGCCAGGTTGAGTTGAGCCAAGTTAATGACTTTAGTATTTTATTTTAAAAATACGTTCATCTCATATCTATGTGTGTGCTTAGTCACTCAGTTGTGTCCAACTCTTGCGACCCCATAGACGGTAACCTGCCAGGCTCCTCTGTCCATGGGATTCTCCAGGCAAGAACACTGGAGTGGGTTGCCATTTCCTTCTTCAGGGGATCTTCCCAACCCAGGAATTGAATCCTGGTCTCCTGCATTCCAGGCATATCTATGCAGTTGGCTTTTTAATTTCTAGAAGCAGAGACTGTCATATTCTTGTTTTATTCAGAGCACAGTGATATCTTATAAATAGTTGCTATTGATGGTGAGTTTAATGATAATGGAAAAAGGAGCAGAGGTGGTTTATCTTAGTGTTTAGATAAGTCATTCTCTTGGCATTAGTCTGTTGTTCAGATCCCTAAGCGTGACTGAAGTAGCACCACTAATCATAAGGACCTCTCCTTCCCCTTCTTTCTCTCTCTTTTTGCCTAGTGCACAGACCTGTGGAAAATTATTATGTAATCTTAGGCATAAAAAGTAATGACATGAAATACTATTTATTTGAAATTATCATGACAAATATATATAACTATACATTAATTAAGTCAAAGAAAAGAAATTTTTAGGAAGTAAAAAGAAGCCACTTCCAAGTTTATTAAGTTAAGATTTCCTCATTATGGTATTATTTTGGTAGTATTCAGTATCACAGGTATGAACTATTTTGTTGCTTGTTTTATTATTGTTTTGTTGTTGTTTAGTTGCAAAGTTGTGCCCGACTCTTTGTGACCCCATAGACTGTAACCCACCAGGCTCCTCTGTCCATGGGAATTTCCAGGCAAGAATATTGGAGTGGATTGCCATTTCCTTCTCCAGGGGATCTTCCCAACCCAAGAGTTGAACCCATGTCTTCTGCATTGCAAGCCAATTCTTCACCGATGAGCCGCCAGGAAACTTTTTGTAGATATTTGTCTTGAGAAGTTCTAGGTATAGCATCTTCACTGTTGGATAATCCATGTTTTTCCTTTAGCCATTACTTTTATGTTCATTATTGTGTTTCTTGAGGATTCAAAGTATACATTTTGCTATACATGGGAATTTTCTATAAAATATTAGTTGTAGTATGATGGTTTCATAATGAATTTTCCAGGTATTCTTTCTTGCAGGCAGATGTTAACTATATTTAAAACAAACAAACAAACACCCAGACTATATTTATGCACATTTTTATTCTCTCCCTCTCTCTTTCTCTCTCTCAATATGGTTTCAATTCATTAAATGAAAGATTTCTTTAAAAATAAGTTTTAAGCATTTTCCTTAATAATAATTGATTTTGGAATAACTATGCTATTTTTGCTCCAGGGATTCAGTTCACCACTTATTTACTCCAGCCCTTCCCAAAATTAACTGTTGTACATGTGGAACTGATTCGCTTCACATGGATGTGCTGTTTACTCCCAAAGCAATGTCAGTTTTTGACTTTTAGTAATGGTAATGGGTCAGAAAAGTGCCCATCACGTCTGTCAGATAATCGACATTTTTGAAATGTAAGCTGCTGGGAAGGTAGGGAAATGAGTACTCAGTGACTTTTTTATTTAAATTAAGAGAAAAATTAGAGAATCATCTGATACAAAGATGGGCTTCCCTGATAGCTAGTTGGTAAAGAATTCGTCTGCAATGCAGGAGACCCTGGTTCGATTTCTGGGTCGGGAAGATCCCCTGGAGAAGGAAAGGCTACTCACTCCAGCATTCTTGGACTTCCCTTGTGGCTCAGCTGGTAAAGAATCTGCCTGCAATACGGGAGACTGGGTTCAATCCCTGGGTTGGGAAGATCCCCTGGAGAAGGGAAAGGCTACCCACTCCGATATTCTGGCCTGGAGAATTCCATGGACTGTATAGTCCATGGGGTCACAAAGAGTTGGACACAACTGAGCGACTGTCACTTTCACTGATACAAAGACAAATAACAAGACAAACCAAACAGCAAAACTCTACTAAGGTAAATTTCAAAAATACTAAGAATATTAGAATAAAATTCAGTCAGTCCTTTGTATCGTGGGTTCCACATCCACAGATTCAACCAACTGTGGATGAAAAATATTTGGGAAAAAAATTCAGAAATTTCCAAAAAACCAAAAGTAAGAATACAGTTTTATTTTGTTTGCATTTGGATAATCACATTGTCACAGAGCTACTAATTGAATAATACATTATTTCCCCATTGATTTGTAAAGCTGCTTCCTTTTTATATGAAGATCCTGCATAAAAGAGAATCTGATTCTGAGCTTTCTTTGCTATTTCTTTCCTCTGTTTGTCAATAAAATCATAGTTTTAATTTCTATAACTTTATAACTGTTTTCACTTTTTGATCTTTCTTGAAGAAACTTTGTTCTACTTCAAAACTGCTTTGGCTATTTATGGCCACTTTTGCTTCCAAAGGAATTTTAAAATCAACTTTTAAAGAAATTGCATAATTATAAATTAATTTAGGGAATTTTGACATCTTTATGAAATCTTCTCACCCATTGACATATAATTCTCCATTTATTTTAGATATTTTAAAATGATTTTTGATAAAAATTTAAAATTCTCTCCAAAAGATCTTACATATTAAAAAAAATTACTCCTAGCTATTTCATGCTAGTCATGTTTTAAAGACATATCTTTTTAAAAAATTTGCTCTATCTTATTGTTTTAGACATGTAAGTTTTAAAAAATTTACAAATTCAGGGTTGCATTGCTTATTCATGTAAAGTTTTCTCATGTTATTAAGTATCCTTCAACATAAGATTTTTGGGGTCTCTGCATTAATATTCCAAAGTAGATATGCTATAATTTAATTATTTCCCTGATTATTGGTGTTTACATTGTTTCTAACATTTGCAATTTTAAACAAGACTATAAACAACTTTTTGATAAATCTTTGCACCCCACAATAATTATTTATTTAGGATTCATTCCTAGAACTCAAATTGCTGAGTTAAAAAGTATGCTCTTTTCCTTTGACTTTTGATATAGTTAAAATCATCCAGCGTGTTGGTTCAGAAATCATAATATCACATAAAAGAACATGGTATGAATTACAAAATAAAAGATATTTCTTGATGTGGACTATGTCATGAAGAGAGCAGATTATAAATGATATTTAAGTATTTTATTTTACTTATGCTTATATTGAGCAATAAAGAGGAGAGTGAATAAGTGAGTGAATGCATGATTCTGGAAGGGTACTCAACAAGAAGGTAGTAATAGTTAGCCCTGCCTGGGGAAGGGCATTTGCATGGTTTTTATTTTCTACTTTTTTTCTTCTCTTTCTTATTTTCAACAATGCACATGAATTATTTATAAATAAAAAAATTTAAACTTTGATATCTTTATATAGGTTTAGTGGAATAATATTTCTCCTTCATTTCTTTAATATTTAGGAAGCTTTCTTCATGGCAATTTTTTTTTCTTCATGACAATTTTTTAAATGTGTTTCTTTTGCTCTTTTAAGAATGAGGTTGACCAGCTGTATTACTGTAACAACTGTGTACATTATGATCATTGTCTTTAGCTGCTAAATTTCACAACTGTAATTATTTTATTCCCCATTAGATACTTAACTATATTTTAAGCGAGCTCAGAAATATCATGGAATGAGTTCATTCAGCATCAGCATTATAATATAATGTCAATAACAAATGACTGTTTTGTATGTGTGTATTAGTATGCTTGTTGGTTACGAAGGTAGCCACTATTGCAAGTGAAAAGAATACATGAAATCCACTACTGCCTACTCTTTCCCCCTCTTTGCTTAAAACTGAAGCACAAATGACTAGTGTGATTCACTCTTGAGGTACTTCATAAAGCTGTAGAGAAATAAAGCTAATTTTTCCATTCCTTATCAGAAGGTTTTCAATCCCTCTTGAAGGTAAACAACAAAAAGAGATTTTGTGAACCATAAAAGCTTTCCAAACAATTGAGAAAAAAGTTGTTCTGAGACAATAGCATGTGCCCCATCCTTTTATTTGAGTGTGTTTTCTTAAGGCAATTACCGGCAGTTTGATGATTTTATGTTGAAAGTTATCTTTTTCTCAGCAAGGCATCCCAGTACCATCGGGTTTTCTTTCAGAGAGATTTGTAGCTGACACGTGGTAGTTCATTCTGATTGCTTGCTCCACATTCACTAAGCAGCACACCCCATTCTGAAATATTGCAATGCTGAAATATTTTTATTTTGGCACCTTCTGCAGTCAAGGTAATTCACCCCATCTTCAAAGAATAAAATGGAAAAAGGCAACCCAATCTCTGTGACCTTAAACTTTCATTGAAACTTAAGAGGTGGGTTAGCTCAGCTGAGGAGAGCTTGGTGCTAATGATACCAAGGTCGTGGGCTCGATCCCATTACAGCTGGTGAAACTCAAAGGAAAAGCTGCAAGGCCTTGACACAGACTCCTTGCGGCTTTTGCTAGCCATTCAGAGTGGGGCAAAGGAGTGTGGATTTTTTTTTTAATTAATCATGTCATAATTTTTTTTTTTAAGTTGCTCAGTCGTGTCCGACTCTTTGCGACCCATGGACTATACAGTCCATGGAATTCTCCAGGCCAGAATACTGGAGTGGGTAGCCTTTCCCTTTATGATTTAGGGATTCTCCAACTTGAAGCTGGTTGTGGGATCAGGGAAGAGGGCTAACTGAGGCTGGAAGATAGGACCGAGAGTGCCTTAGGCCAGGGCACAGTGGAGGGTGAGGAAAGCTACATAGGATTCAGGAAGTGGGTGTCAGGCCAGGCACTGTATTTAGTGGGTGAAGCAAAGAAAAGTGAGTTCAGCCACCAGGAATGTTTTCAGATGGAGTCATTGCATAAGCTGGTGTCAGGTCTCTGCCTGTAAGGAAGACAGCCATGGCAGGCAAGGGCCGAGGTCCATGCTAGAAGATGCGCTGGCAGATGTCATAAATGGTCCCCCAGCCACCACTGAGTTCACGGCTGACGCTCACTTCTGAAATGCTGGGGCAGAAGCCTGACCTCTAGAATGTGATCAATCAAGCCATCAAGGAGTGATGTAAGTGAGGGAAGGAGGACGTTTGGTGAACTACGCACCTGTCTTCTAAGGCCTTAGATGTGGATGTGGAATCTATACTGTTCTGATTTAACCACAAGCTTCACCAGGCTGACAGGTAGGAGTTCTGGCCCACTGTCTCTGTCTGCACTGGCTGGCTTGGGGCCAGGGAGAAAGTGAACTGTAGGTGTGGGCCACAAACAAATCCAGCTGTCAGATGCTATGAAGGAGGAGAGAGAGGACAGGAGAGGGAGCTGTGACCAGGTGTCATGACTGCAGAAACTAGGTGGAGAGAATGTTCCATTGGCAGTAACATCCTTTTCATCTCTGGCATAGTTCCCAAAGAATATACTACACATTTCATGCAGACTGTTCAGTTACGAATTTCTGCAAAGATGGAAATGTTCAGTTCTGCCCATTTTGGTAGCCACTAGCTGCATATAGGGGCATCCCTGGTGGTTCAGATCATAAAGAATCTGCCTGCAATGCAGAAGATCTTGGTTCGATCCCTGGGTTGGGAAGATCCCCTGGAGAAGGAAATGCTACATTCTCCAGTATTCTTGCCTGGGAAATCCCATGGACAGAGGAGCCTGGTGAGCTACAGTCCATGGGGTCGCAAAGAACCGGACATGACTGAGTGACCAACACTCTAACACACAGTTGCAAGTAGCTGTTGAGTACTTGAAATGTTGCTAGCATGACTGAGGAGCTTTTTAATTCAAGTTCAATGTAGAGGGCAACATGTAGCTAGTGGCTGCTGAATTGGACAGAGCAGAGTTAGATGCTAGGGTAAGTAGTAACAAACCCTATACTTAGAAGAACAAATTGATACTTATAAATAAATGAGCAGGGCAAAGCCCAAATGATTCTTTCCCTTTGGCCTTGACAATGCACCCAACCCCAAATAAGTAGCATTCATTTTTAAAATTTTTAGGCTGTAAACTCATCTGTCTATAGTGATCAAATTCATCTTGTTGAGATTCTGCACAGAGAAGGTATTGAATTCATTTTCTAGATCTGTATTGTACCACAGTTGGTCTTTCTGTAATATGGTGATTAAAAATCATATTGGTATTTATCATAAGCATTAGGTAGTTAATGTATCAATTTCCAAATATTCCTGTCCAGTGGTATAGTCATTTTCCAAGTAGTTTCTGAAGCAGAAAACTCAAATCTATTCAAGTACAGGAAGAAAATAATTTTTTTGTGTGTGTGTGTCATTGCTGCTGCTACTGCTGCTGCTAAGTTGCTTCAGTTGTGTCTGACTCTGTGCGACCCCATAGACGGCAGCCCACGAGGCTTCTCTGTCCCTGGGATTCTCCAGGAAAGAATACTGGAGTGGGTTGCCATTTCCTTCTACACTGGTCTCATTAAGAAACTTGTATTTCAGCTTGTATGTTTTAGTCGCATAATATGTTAGCACAGTAGTGCGTGCCTGCGTGCTCAGTCGGGTCCAACTCTCTGTGACCCTGTGAACTATAGCCCTCCAGGCTCCTCTGTCTATGGGATTTCCCAGGTAAGAATACTAGAGCAGGTTGTTATTCCCTCCTGCAGGGCATCTTCCTAACCTAGGGATCAAACCCGCATCTCCTGTGTCTCTGTAATTAAAATATGTACATCTCTTAGGGATGCTTGCTCAATTATTTTTCCTAAGAAATATGTAGTCAAAAAAAACATAAGCTCTCTGCTCAACAGTATGTCCTACAGACAAAACTAGTCCTGGGACTAAACAATATGGTTGAATATCCTAAACTCAGATATTTTGATAACAGGGAAAGTACAGTTACTGAAAGCTTTTCTTTCTCAATAACTCTGTTAACCAACTCCCTGAGAGCTCAGTTGGTAAAGAATCCGCCTGCAATGCAGGAGACCCCAGTTTGATTCCTGGGTCAGGATGATCCGCTAGAGAAGGGATAGGCTACCCCCTCCAGTAATCTGGCCTGGAGAATTCCGTGGACTGTATAGTCCATGGGGTTGAAAGAGTTGGACACGACTGAGCGACTTTAACTTCAATATTAACCGATTCACTTATTGTAAGTTTCATAGCTCTTTTATGCTCAGTGAATTTTCCTGTTTCCCCCCATGTCTGTATCTCTCCAATGTTTCATTTCCTGTGTCTTTATAGTGCCCTGTAACAATCACCGACTCGATGGACATGGGTTTGGATAGACTCCGGGATGGAGTGGTGATGGACAGGGAAGCCTGGCGTGCTGTGATTCATGGGGTTGCAGAGTCGGACACGACTGAGCGACTGAACTGAACGATTGAACTGAACAATCTCTGAAAATCAGTCAGAGGCTTTAAAATTGTGTCATCTCACTTTATAACCTGCTGTGACTTGGAAAGGGCCTCCGTCACAGCTGCCTCCACAAGTGGTGTAAAATGAATACAGTGTCAGAAACTAGTCCTGGGAGCATCTTCTTCCTTAAGCACATGTATCATTCTGATTTTGAGATAGCAATTGTGCTTCCACTGTGTCTTCCCAAACCAGTTAGGTTAGACACTCTGAGAGAGGCTACCAGAATTGTTTTCAAAACTCTCCAGGTGATTCTAATACATGCTATTTGTTTTCCCTCTAGCACTGTTAAGCACCACCAGATATTGCGTAGTTTTTGCACACTTGTTTACTGCATAACCCAATAGTTACCCACTAATCACTTGTGGCCATCTAAACTTGGATGAATTAAAATCAAATAATATTACAAATACCACTCCTCAGATGCACCAGCCACATTCATGAGTGGCTAGTGGCTACCATATTGTCCAGCCCAGCAACATAACATTTCCATTATCACATAGAAGTCCACTGAGTTAAGTTACCAACTGGGAAATGTCATATTGGAGAAGTGAAGGAGGGAGCATACAATGCAATAGAAACACCAACCTTTTCTGGCTGGTTGGTAGATGCTGGATCTTATACTACATTTGGAGCTTCGTTTATGAATCCCTTAAGTTTTAGATTCAGTTGAAATGAGTTTTAGTTAATTTAAGTGAAGTACTGGTTTGATTTTATATGATTTGCTTAGCCTTGGAATTGGAAGTTTTATTCACTCAGTCGTGTCCGACTTTTTGCGACCCTATGGGCTCAAGGCTCTTCTGTCCATGGAATTCTCCAGCCAAGAATACTGGAGTGGGTATCCATTCCCTTCTTTCTCCAGGGGATTTTCCCAACCCAGAGATCGAACCCAGGTCTCCTGCATTGCAGGCAGACTGTTTACCATGTGAGCTACCAGGGATTCCAGTTGCTTAGCTACCTACTTATCTCCCCTGTTAGCGTGCTTCTAGCAACATCTCACTTAATCCCTGTCTCAGTTTTTGTTGCGTGTTTCATTTAAAAACAGTTGAATCACAGAAGTTATCCCCTCTGAAATCTGTATTGTTTTACGGAAAAGGTGAACAGCTGGTGAAAATAGCCCCAAGGTTTCTGATCCCACCAAAGGAAAATATGGTGCCAGTCACTGCCTTGTACTGGGACATTTGTGAAATCCAGGGATGGATTACTTGAAATCCAAATTTCAAATTACCTGAAATCCTATTCATGACCTGATGCTTGTACTCACACCATTGTGTAGATTTTCACCTGTATCTCGTGTTTCACTTTGTATGCCCTCCTGCTCTTTCGGACACTTTCAGAAAGTCCCTTCCTTGCATGTAAACAGAACACATCAGTCCATTAATGGAACTCATTATGCTCGTTTGTCTTTGCCAAGAACTCTTGGAAATGATCACAAATGACTATGTAATTATAATTAAGATTGCGGAGATGCATTCACTTTATTTTTAACAAGTTCATTCTGTTAAGTTTCACCCTATTTCAGATAATGACATTTGCTGGTACAAAGAAGAATTATTAAAATGACAGTTTAACTCATATTTTTGGCAGATAAGCTGGTTATTATATTTGATCATTCTAATGAGTAGCTGATAGTATGTAGGTAATAAAATGAGGACGTTTATTCTTTTAGAATATCTATGAGCAGCTTCTTCTGATAGGACCTGGTAACCAAAGTGATCTCTTTTTCCCATTTTTTATCCACTTATCTTCAGTTTTAATTTTGTTCTCCCAAAGACGGATGAGTCTTTCCAGTGTGATATTTTAGAAATTGTAACACTGTGAATAAGAATAACATATATCAGATCTTCTTTTCACTTACCAAGCTAAAAAATTGTAAGCATCACTAAATTACCAGAAAATTCTTTTAACAATCAGGTCCTTAGTTCAAAAATGATTCCTTTTAAAAAGTTGTGATAATCTTGTAATTTTCAAAGTAGCGTCTTTAGAAACCCCCTGTCTGCCCATTATTCTCCTTGTTTCCATTTAGGATATTTCATCAAAACTTAAATTTTTCTTTCTCCTGCTGCGTGTGGTCTTTATGTGCTTTTACTGTGAAAAAATAAAATCTTTAGTTTCAGGAGCTCTGTGTTCTATTCCTTCACTTTAAAATCATGGGAAAAATAACTGTCATTTCTTTATCCCTGTCTTCAATTCCCTCCTCATTTTCAGACAGCCAATTTTCTCTCTTTTTTTCCTATCTACTTTAAGGAACTTTTTACTTTGCTCCATTCTCTGCAATTCAGGGCTCACAATTTCTTTGAGCTTCTCAGATTATCCTTTGTCCTTGTGTATACTTTTTTTTTTAATTAAAAAAACCCCTTCAACCTTCTTTGGACTTCATCATATGTATATTGCCATATTGAAAATTCATCTGCTTATTGACCGAAACTAACTTTCTGTCCTGCTTAATCATATTGGATGTGTATCTTCTGAATGAGTTAAAAAATCATCATGTACCTTGAAAGAATTTTCTAGTATATCCATGTTATTGCATAATATGCAGTGAAGCCAAAGTAAAATAACTCGTAATGAATATACTATCAAGAAATAATAATGGGGATCTGCATATCCTGAGGACTGAATCAACAAGCCCATAAGACAAATCATCATGACAGTTGACAAATCATAGCAGTATTGGGGATGGTATAATGAGACCCTGATGCTGGAAAAGATTGAAGGCAGAAGAAGGGGATGACAGAGGACAAGATGGTTGGATGGTATTACCAATTGAACGGACATGAGTTTGAGCAAGCTCTGGGAGATGGTGAGACACAGAGAGGCCTAGCATGCTGCAGTCTATGGGGTCACAAAGAGTTGGACACGACGGAGCGACTTAATAACAACAATAGTGAGTAAAAGGACATGGACATTGAGATGAACAGTCTTGAGTTCTAATTTTTTGTCAGTTCCTAATTGTGTGCCTTTGGGTAAAGCCATCGTTACCTCCCTGAGCGCTTTCATTTATAAAATCAGAATTAATAGCTCAGATGCTTCAATGAAGTGCTATGTAAAGTGCCCTCCCGAGAACATAGTATAATTGCCCTCTGTAACGATAATTCTCTTCCTCCCAGAAAACGGACACTTCTGTTCTGAAATCAGGATAGGTGAACTTCAGCCTAGATAAAACCATTTCATTGTCATGACCTCTCTGGTGGCTCAGATGGAAAAGAATGGTACAACGCGGGAGACCCGGTTCAATCCCTGGGTTGGGAAGATCTCCTGGAGAAAGGAATGGCAACCCACTCTGGTATTCTTGCCTAGAAAATCCCATGGACGGAGGAGCCTGTTAGGCTACAGTCCACGGGGTGGCAAAGAGTCGGACACGACTGAGCGACTTCACTTTCACTTTCATTGCATAAATGTACTACATGGGTAGCTACACTCCCTTTCATTTCATCTACTGGCTAAAGCCTTGGTATCAGCTCTTAAGAAAGTGTTAGATGGAATATCCCATATGATCAAATCTCAAATAAATATTCTTTCTAGTTTTAAAAACATCTCTTATTCAAGTTACAAAGCATGTCTATCACCTGACTTGAAACAATTTCTTCTACCTTTTCTCTAGTCAGACCATACAGGCAGTCATCACTACCTTAATGCTTTGTTGTTGTTGTTCCTTCACTGTCTCCTGGAGTTTACTCAAACTCATGTCCATTGAATTGGTGATGTTATCCAACTATCATCATCCTCTGTCGCCCCCTTCTCCTCCCATCTTCAATCTTTCCCAGCATCAGGGTCTTTTCCAATGAGTTGGTTCTTTGCATCAGGTGGCCAAAGTATTGGAACTTCAACTTCAGCATCAATCCTTCCCATGAATATTCAGGACTGATTTCCTTTAAGATTGACTGATTTGATCTCCTCCAGCACCACAATTCTAAAGCATCAATTCTTCAGAGTGCAGCCTTCTTTATGGTCCAGCTCTCACATCTGTACATGACTACAGGAAAAACCATCACTTTGACTGTACATACCTCTGTCGGCTAAGTGATGTCTCTACTTTTTAATACTGTATCTAGCTTTGTCATAGCTTTCCTTTCAAGGAACTTAATGATTATGTAAGCTTTTTCTGGAAGACTGGAGGCCCTAGCCAATGAGATATTCCCATGATAGACCTAAAAGTCCGTGTGTTCAATTTTGATAACTTCTTTCTTAAGTGAATCAAAGCCCTGCCAGCTTAAACAGGATAACTTCAGATTGTTTACCGAAAATTCTGGAATCACAACAAAAATATATTCACATATACTATAACCATTTCCAAAAGTAGAGTAAGCTTGAAAGAAGTATACACTTACCAGTTGTCAAAAATCAAAGAATTTGATGAAGTTGATTGTGTATGTGGCACTACCCTTCATGAGAAAGGGCAGAAGTCCCTCTGTGTTCCCTCCAAAAGAGACAGTATGCTTCGGGAGAAGCACTTTCCTTACCAAGAAAGCTTGGAAATCTGCTATGAATTTTCCACCTATATCTTCCTTTGAAATATATCCCAATTACCTATAGTATCTTGAGCTACAAATAGTGCCTAGGAACTTTTCTCTGAAGTTGCAGCAGTAGGGGTGTTTTTTTTTTCCCCAATTTGGACTACAATCTTCATTCTGGTGCTCAACCCTTTATCTTTTATAAAAACTTTTAGTTTGCACTAACCATGGGCAAAAGGACTGGTGTTTGGAAATGATACAAATGCAAATGTGGACAAGGCCAGGGAACCACCTAACTGTCTTCACAAAGTATTAGGACTTCAAAGAATCACATGATGAAATGGACCTCACTCTGCAAGTTAGATTTATGATGGTTCTGTTAATCATACTTGATGAATTATCCAAGTCTTCAGCTCTTTGTATAGATTTTTTTTTAAAGTTTGCACATGTATATTATCTGGGTTTAAGAGTCTTCTGGCCAGCTTATTTTGGAATTTCTTCTGCTATCCCAACTACTGATATAAGTTTTTGCATTCTAACTGAGGACTTCATTCTTTTTCTCTCTCTTCTTCCATTCCCAGCTGTGAAAATCTAGGTTATGTAGGAAACCAATAGTTATGCCAGGTTGCTAAGTATCTTCCCACTGAAGGACAAGTATTCTGGAGAAGTATATATTTAGCATTTGATATTTGATAAATAAGCTTGCTTAAGATATTTTCAATAGAATTTCAACACTGGCAATTGAAAGCAAAGGATACAGTTGAAATTTGGTGAAGCAAACAGATGTGAACACACTTCCTGCATTGAGATGCATTAATTTTTTTCCCTGAAAAGTAGATAAAAGCTTGTGAGAGTAAATAATAGAATTAAAATCATATGGGGCAAGGTATTTGATATTCAGGAATAAATCACAGTAAAATAAATTTGTTACTTTGTTTGATTTGAATGAGGCATTGCTAATACTGAAATACAGTCTAAGAAAAGGAAAATGGAGATTCTATAGAGGAGAGCCTGACTTGGGATGATGCTTCTACCCTCAGGGGACTGTTGTTTTCTTTGAAAGGCTCTGGTTCAGGTCAGTACATGAGACATTCATTGATCATTACCTAGGAAAGCTAGTTTATTTACAAGGCACAGAGTTAAGTTTGGGGGGGAATACTGAGAACTAGGTACAGTCCTTACCATTAAGAAGCTTTCAATTCGTGGCATGTTTCAGAGATAGAGACTTTGGCATTGGGCAGTAAGCGCCTCCTTTGGCTTAAGTATGGTGAGAAAGAATTGCTCCTGTTTAAAAAAAAAAAAAGAATTGCTCCTGTTATAAAAGTGATAAGAAATAAAGATTTCCTTTTGCTGTTGTTCAGTCACTAAGTTGTGTCCGATTCTTTGTGACTTCATAGACTGCAGGACACCAAGCTCCTCTGTCCTTCACTATCTTCTGGAGTTTGTTCCCATTCATGTCCTTTTGCTGAGCTCTCTATTAATGCGGTGGTAGAATTTTGTGATCCTTAAGGCTGTGGATAATTCTGTTGTCTCCTCCTCTAACATTAGTACTTGTTCAGATCAACATTTTAGGAAAGGACCCCCAGTGCTATCTATTAGCTACCAGGTTAAGTAATAAATTCATCATTTAGGAAATATTTGTTCAGTTCAGTCACTCAATCATGTATGACTCTTTGCAACCCCATGGACTGCTGCAGCATACCAGGCCTCCCTGTCCATCACCAACTCCCGGAGTTTACTCAAACTCATGTCCATTGAGTTGGTGATGCCATCCAACCATCTCATCCTCTGCCATCCCCTTCTCCTTCCGCCTTCAATTGTTCCCAGAATCAGGGTCTTTTCAAATGAGTCAGCCAGTATTGGAGTTTTAGCTTCAGCATCAGTCCTTCCAATGAATATTCAGGACTGGTTTCCTTTAGGATAGACTGGTTGGATTTCCTTGCTGTCCAAGGGACTCTTAAGAGTCTTCTCCAACACCACAGTTTAAAAGCATCAATTCTTTGGTGCTCAGCCTTCTTTATAGTCCAACTCTCACATCCATACATGACTACTGGAAAAACCATAGCTTTGACTATACAGACGTTTGTTGGCAAAGTAATGTCTTTGCTTGCTATCTGGGTTGGTCATAACTTTCCTTCCAAGGAGCAAGCGTCTTTTAATTGCATGGCTGCAGTCATCATCTGCAGTGATTTTGGAGCCCAAGAAAATAAAGTCTGCCACTGTTTCTATTGCTTCCTCATCTATTTGCCATGAAGTGATGGGACCAGATGCCATGATCTTAGTTTTATGAATCTTGAGTTTTATGCCAACTTCTTCACTTTCCTCTTTCACTTTCATCAAGAGGCTCTTTAGTTCTTCTTCCCTTTCTGCCATAACGGTGGTGTCATCTGCATATCTGAGTTATTCATATTTCTCCCAGCAAATTGGATTCCAGCTTGTGCTTCATCCAGTCTAGCATTTCTCATGATGTGCTCTGCATATAAGTGAAATAAGCAGGGTGACAATATACAGCCTTGACGTACTCCTTTCCTGATTTGGAAACAGTCTGTTGTTCCATGTCCAGTTCTAACTGTTGCTTTCTGACCTACACACAGATTTCTCAAAAGGCAGGTCAGGTGATCTGGTATTCCCATCTCTTTCAGAATTTTCCACAGTTTGTGGTGGAAAATGGTGGAAAACACAGTCAAATGCTTTGGTGTAGTCAATAAAGCAGAAGTAGATGTTTTTCTGGAACTCACTTGCTTTTTCCGTGATCCAGTGGATGTTGGCAATTTGATCTCTGGTTCCTCTGCCTTTTCTAAATTCAGCTTGAACATCTGGAAGTTCACAGTTCACGTACTGTTGAAGCCTGGCTTGGAGAATTTTGAGCATCACTTTGCTAGCTCAATTTTAAGCTCACTTTGTGAGGTGGTTTGAGCATTCTTTGGCATCCTTTCTTTGGGTTTGAAATGAAAAGTGATGTTTTCCAGTCCTGGAAACTTAGGCCACTGCTGAGTTTTCCAAATTTGCTGACATGTTGAGTGCAGTACTTTCACAGCATCATATTTTAGGATTTGAAATAGCTCAACTGGAATTCCATCACCTCAACTAGCTTTGTTCATAGTGATGCTTCCTAAAGCATCACGAGTCTGTGCCCAACCAGTAATGCTGAAGAAGCTGAAGTTGAACAGTTCTGTGAAGACCTACAAGACCTTCTAGAACTAACACCCAAAAAAGATGTCCTTTTCTTTATAGGGGACTGGAATGCAAAAGTGGAAAGTCAAGAGATACCTGGAGTAACAGGCAAATTTGGCCTTGGAGTACAGAATGAAGCAGGGCAAAGGCTAACAGAGTTTTGCCAAGAGAATGCACTGGTCATAGCAAACACCCTCTATCAACAACACAATAGTAGACTCTACACATGGACATCACCAGATGGTCAATACTGAAATCAGATTGATTATATTCTTTGCAGCCAAAGATGGAGAAACTCTATACTGTCAGCAAAAACAAGACTGGGAGCTGAGCTGTGGCTCAGATCATGAATTCCTTATTGCCAAATTCAGACTTAAATTGAAGAAAGTAGGGAAAACCATTAGACCATTCAGGTATGACCTAAATCAAATCCCTTGCGATTATACAGTGGAAGTGACAAATAGATTCAAGGGATTAGATCTGATCGAGTGCCTGATGAACTATGGATGGAGGTTCATGACATTGTCCAGGAGGCAGTGATCAAGACCATCTCAAGAGAAAGAAATGCAAAAAGGCAAAATGGTTGTCTGAGGGGGCCTTACAAATAGCTGAGAAAAGAAGAGAAGCAAAAGGCAAAGGGGAAAAGGAAAGAAATACCCATTTGAATGCAGAGTTCCAAAGAATAGCAAGAAGAGATAATGATATATTTATTGAGCCCCTAATTTTCCCAGCTCTGGGCTGTAGGGCATATCAAAGATTTCCAATATATTTAAGGTGATAGAGTTCATGAATGAGTTTTTAGAAAGGAATAGACCCTTTTTAGCCTCAGGAAATATGACATGCACCCACTGGAGGATTTGTGAAATCACCAGTGAGGGTGAACTAGTTTGTTGATCCAATCATAGGATTGTTGTAAGATGACTGTCCCACTGGCAAGACTTCTTGTCCAAGAGAATGTAGTTGGGTGGTGGTGACTCAAGCGAGGCTGGGAAGACTTCTCCATGACCAAATTAAAGACAATAGGAATTCTGCTTGCACCCAGCTCTGCACAGATCAGCATGAGACAGAGAAGAGACCTATGGGGAGGTGGGGAGACAAATTGTTTCTTTTTACAAGTTGAAGGAGGAAAACTGCAGGTCTGAGTAGCAGCCCTGCTAAGAAAAGGGAGAAAAGCAAAGAGCTTCACAGGCTAAACCTTGGTGTCTTATTTATTCCTCTTGGCTACAGAATGCCTGCCAGCAGGAGACTCATCACTAAGATATTACAAGGAAATGAAGCCAGGCAAGAAAAATATGTATTGCTTTTCTCCTCACCCCATAAATTTTGTTATTAATAAATCAGATTCTTATAGAACAGCCTGCCACAGCTGTCTCTCTAGAAACAAGATTTTATTAGCTGCATTTTTATTAAAATGCACAGTAGTTTTATGGGTGAACATTATACTTTTAAGTCAAAACGGGTGTCATCGAGAACACATGGGATTGGGACTTGCTTCATACAGTTGGTTTCGTGGCTGGGATAAGGCAGCATGATGTGACATGCAATGAAAGTTGTGGCAACCTTGATTGACTTCCCTTTCTTGGCACTCCCTGCCTAGACCTTTGGGAAAATTCCAAAACAGTGCAATTCCTATACGAGGGCTACCTCTCTGGTCGCTTTAGCTTCCAAACGGGACATTTTTAAACCAATTCTACAACACGTCAGAGCAGGAAAAGTGCAATCCATTTTTAAGTTCAATTTCATCAAAGTAAATTTGATAAATTGTCAAATATCATCAAAGCCAATTACGGTTTTCCAAGATGATTTGGTGAAGAGGGAGACATACTCTCTCCCCACTTGCTTCGCAGAAGGATTCCTTGTAAAAACAATAGCATGTATGGATATTGTCTTCCAGGTTGTAAATGTAAATACATGGTAATTGCAGAGAAGAATCACTGTGTACTTCTGCAGTTGGTGTTTGTGAAGTGATTTTCAGGCAGACAGCTCCAGCTCAACAGGGCAGAAACATGGGTTGTTGTCAACTTCTGGGCACACACTCTGCAATGGAGTAGGCATGACCAGGCAGGGCTGACAGCATATTAATTAAGTTTTCTTCCATGGTAGAGCTGCAGCTGCTCCCTTCCATCATTGCTGAGTCCTTCCTGTCATAGCAAAGAAGAATCTTGCTCTATGGGACCTGGGAAGAAGGGTGAAGTCTGGGATGGGGCAGCATGATTAACCACCATGGTGGGCTCTAATTACCCTTATGCACATGAAATAATTAGAGCAGGTACAAGTGGAGCCCTAGTTTAGAAGGAAAGGGGAGGAAATATGCTCTTTGCACCCACAGGAGGAAACCTTGCTCATCTGTACACAAGTTTACTCATCAAGGACAATTAAGTCACAATAGTTAATCACCCCAAAGGAGCCTACTGTTAGTAGAACTTGCCGGTTTATTTGAATTTGGGTGCAGGCAGACAGTGCCATGGGATACTGTGATTCCTCCTGAGTACTGCAGTTTGTTGAGAAGTTGATAGGCCCCTGGTCTGGAAGAGAAGGACAAAATGAGTTGGTGCACAGCACTTGGGACAATTGAGGTTAACTGGTGGTGGTTACAGTAGTATGGTGGAAAAGTTGGAATTCACTACTTTCAAGGAAAATGGGACTAATTAACCAATTTTGTCTGGGTCATGTACATAACCCTCTCTCCACTACTAACAGAGTTATCCCGAAGTTATATAAGGTAATGAGAAAAAAAACTTAACAATGTGGGGAGGAGACAGAGGAATCAAGTCATGAGCCTAGACTGATCCCTACTTACTTCTTTTATTTAGCAATTTATTTAAGACTCTTGTTACTTAAATTGATTATAGAAAGTGAATTGCCTTACCAGAAAGACCTATTTTAAAGACTGCCATAATAAAATTGCAACAACTGATGGTGGCCAAGATGTTTTAATATACCAAACTTGTGCTTTTAGCATACTCAATGTGATTCTAGGTCATGCCAAGACTCATTTATGTATTCCACCAACACATCTATTGAAGCCTAGTAGGTAATTATGTCTAATGGTAAATAAGACAGATACAGTCTCTGCCTTCATGTGGTTTGTAATTCAGTCATCTTTGCTACTTTGTTGTGATGGTTGTATGTCTTTAACAGGAGACTCTTAGAATTTTAACTTGTGCTAACACTGAACATAACTAACTCACTCTCTCTCTCATGTCTCTCTCTCTCTCTCTCTCTCTCTCTCTCTCTCTATGTATATAAATAAAGTGAAAGTGTAGTGACTCAGTTGTGTCCAATTCTCTGTGACCGCATGGACTATAGCCTGCCAGGCTCCTCTGTCCATGGAATTCTCCAGGCAAGAATACTGGAGTGGGTTGCCCTTCCCTTCTCCAGGGCATCTTCCCAACCCAAGGATCGAACCTGGGCCTCCTGCATTGCAGGCAGACTGTTTACCATCTGAGCCACCTGGGAAGCCCTATGTATATTTTAGGAACAGATGAAAAACTACAACACTGTTAAATTTATGTGCCCAATTACAAAGCTTATTCTGCATCCTGAAAACTTTTTAAGCCGGAAAGATATAATCTTTGTAGTTTCAATTCATAGGCCACTGTTTCTGACAGCCTTAAAATTTCCTATTAATCAACTCTATGGTCTTCTCCATACACAATGCTATCATGAATGTAGAATTATACTTTGACTCAAGCTCTTGGGTAAGATGACTCAGCTGTCCTCCTTCAACATAGCAATCTGAATGGCAGTGACTAGTTATCCCAAACAATCAAGGGGAAGTATAAAATTAAATTTCATATTATATAAAAACTGTTCTTGCTCAGGGTTTTGCACGTGACTTTTAAAAACTAAACTTTTCAGCTTAGATCAGTTTTAGATTTACAGAATGACTGCAGAGATGGCACGGGGAGTTCTCAGATGCTCCACACTGTTTGCTCTTTGATTAAGGCCTTGTGTTACTGTATAGTACTTTCATCACCATGAATGAAACAAAATTGATATTTTATCATTAACTGAAGTCTGTAATTATTCAGATTTCCTAAGTTATTACCTAATACTTTTCATCTGTTCTGGGATCCCATCAGGATATATTATATTTAGTATTCATGCTTTCTTAGGCTGCCCTTGGTTGTAACAGTTTCTTAGACATTGTTTTTGATTACCCTGCCCGTTTTGAGGATCACTGGTCAGATATTTTGTGGACTATCTCTCAATTTGGATTTGTCTGATGTTTTTCTTATGGTTAGGCTGGGGTTAATGAGTTTTGGGGAAGGAGATCGCAGAGGTAAAATGCCATTGGTATCACATCATTTCAAGGGCACACACAATCAGTACGAGTTATCACAGTTAATGTTGACACTGATCATCTGCCTTGAGGCAGGATTTGTCGGGTTTCTATACTGTAAGGCTATTATTTTCTTCACCTTTTCCATACATTTTGCTTTGAAAGGAAGTCCCTAGCTGTAGCTCATACTTAAAGAATAGGGGTTATGCCTTAAGGGTATAACTTAAAAAGAGAGTACTTACATAAATTAATGGAGTCATCTATTCTCCATTAATTTTTTATTCAATCATGTATTTATGTTAGTATAGATTCATGGATGTTTATGTTTTGGGGTGTAAGCCAACTCATTTATTTTGCTTCTCACGTTGTTCCAACCTTGGCACTGGGAAGTTTACAAGTTAAAAAAAGAAGTATTCTTTTGACATACACATCATTATGCAATTTTTTTTTTTTTAGCAAGTTCTTCCTTTTCTGTCACTACAAGATGGTTCAGACTCATCTTGTGTATTTCCTGCCCCAGACCTAGAATAAGCCATTTTTCCATGGAGACATGGTTCTCTTATTCGGAACCAAGATCTGGGTATTAGATGTACTTGCTGTTCCTGGGAGTATTGTTATTTCTAGAGCCTCTAAGCTGACAGTGTATGGAGATATATGTTTTTATACTACCCCATGTGTATACACCTATTTATAAATATTTTATTTATGTTTTTTATACAGCTTAATCTGTATCTGTTAAGTTCACCATGAATACACACTGATGTCTTCAACTCTAATCAATTGTAGAAGGAATCATTCTAAACTTCTCTTACCTTCCACTTCTTACTCCAACAGTGTGAAACCTGGCTGTAATCATGTGCCATTCATTTACTTCATTAATTCCAATATGCCTAATAGTGGTTTCACAATGGTTATAACATTTATAAAAGGAGCTATACATAAACTCCATACTCTAGTTAGTAGAGTTATAATAATTAAGGAACTTTTTATGGCTGGCCCAGAATATGGTCTGCCTTGGTGAATATTCCACTGGAGCTTGAGAATAATGTATATTCATTTGTTATTTGGTGGCGTCTTCTATAAATATCTACTAGAGCAAGTTGATAGTATTTTTGAAGTCAATTCCATTCATATTGATTTTCTGCTTACTTAATCTGTTATTGACAAGGAGATAATGATGTTTCCAACTGTAATAGTAGATTTATCTACTTTGCTTTTCAGCTCTAACCTTATTGCCTCCCTAAAGAAGTATCTTAAAAAATGGATATGATATATGAAACATATCATATATGTTTTAAACCTTAGATATCAGGCAGTGTGGGGCAGTGTTTCATGAGAAAGGGAAATAAATGAGATGAGTCCTGCTGCTGCTCCAGCTTCCTATCTGAAGAGAAATTCAAAGCCATAGTCAGGGAGGGGGAACTCGGGTGTAATCAAACACAGAAATTAAAACATGGCGGTTATCCAATGAATGACAAAGGAAAGAAAAGCTATAAGAAGGAAGGAGCTAGAGCCGGTAGGCTGGGGTGGTGTCCAAGATTGACTATGGAGGAAATGAGTTTTTACTTGGGATTTGGTGGCCTATGTCAGAGGAGTAGAAATTGCTCATGGTGGTGATATTAGAAAGTATTATAAAAGTGGCACGGCCCAACCCTATTTCATTAAAAAAAAAAAAATTCGTGGAGGGGATTTGTAAAGAGAGCTTGGAAAAGCACTTTAGGATCATTTGCAGAAATACGTGAGTCAGTGTCATGTTTGGTTTTATTCCGTAGGTTAGTGGTTTTTTAAATTTAAAGTATAACCTGTAAACTCTTTTAAAAGTAAGTTATTTCTCTAATGTGTGTGTGTGTGTATATATATATATATATACACACACAAGCAACTGATTTAGACAAATGGGGGGAATGGGACAACCAGAAGCCCAACCACACTGCCTCTGATACCTGCTTAGAATTGCCAAGAGTTTTCAGAGAACAGTTAAACCACCCTTGAGGTTTTGAGAGCTTTCAATGGACAATAAGAGGATACAGTGTGTGTGTAAGGGGGATTAATCAGCTGACAGTTGATTTGATTGGAAGGGAGATTGAAGGTAGGCAAGGAGACAATTTAGAAGCTGCTGCATCAATCTAGGCAGAAAGGGAGAAAGGTGTGAACTAGGGTGGTGGCAGTGAAGACAGAGAGAAGGGGAGTAACAGAAGTCACCGTCCAGCTCAGATAGTCAGTGTAGGCAAAATGGGCTGCTTCCATTGTTGGCATGCATCTTTTTAAGTCCCACAGTTGAACAGTGGGAACCAAGGGAGTGCCTGGGCATTGGTCTTTTCTATCTCTCCCCATTGTTAGATATGTGGGGAAATACAGGTAGGGGTGATATGCTAGATGCTAAAAGAGGAAGAGAAAGAGCATTAAGTAACTTTAAATGAACTAGGTAATTCATAGCCTCTATGCGTATCATCTTTTTGCCTTTTCATACTGTTCATGGGAGTTGATGATGGACAGGGAAGCCTGGTCTGTTGCAGTCCACGGGGTCACAAAGAGTCGGACACAACTAAGTGACTGAACTGAACTGAAATGTATCATTGTAAATGATACACTTAGAGGCTATGATAATAATAATCTGTAATTGCACTAGGGTTGAAATCTCTGTGATGCCCTTGGTATGACTTTGGGGAATGATAGTTACTGTATAAGTCTTTCTTCTATTAAGTGAGGACTCTAACAGTGCCTACTTTACAGGCTTCATTTCTAGTATTTGAAAGGAAAGCATTCAAATTGATGCAGGGGAGTTTCTCTGGCTGAAGTTTCATTAGTTATTATCATTATTTAATTCTTAACTAATCACCACTTCTGTTTTCTTCAACATGTTGAATTAGAAAGCTTTTAGCGTGTTTCTCTGTCTGGCTTTGTAATACCTCATGAATAATGTGGAATTCTTGAGAAACAAAAGAAAGGTGATTATGCAAGTGTTTGAAATATTTAATAATACATTAAAGTAGTCTTGGGAAATTGGAGAAATAGCTTTACTGAAGTTATAGTAGCTTTTTGTAGAGGCAACGGGTATTAAGAAGAAAAAAGATCATTTTAGGAAAAGAAAATTTAAAAAGCAGAATGCATTAGAAGCAAATGACCCAATAAATTCAATTAAGTAATGAATATTCAGATGGCATTCATTTTTCCTGAGATATAATGGCCAAGCCAAAGAGTTTAAAGAATGAAAAAAAAAAGGATGATTGAGTAAACTCTAAAGTATTAGAAGTAAGTCTTTCGAAACTCCTAGTTGGACGCATTAGGACAGATATTTTTATTTTAGGGCCAGGGTGTAAGCGGTGAATATGTCTTCAGACCCTTTCTCCCTTCCAGGACTTCACCCCTACACTGCCTTACCATGGACTTCCCCAAGTCTAGGCAGTCTTAAATTCCTTAGGGATCTTAGAGAGTGCCCTGGGCATCATCTCTCTCCCTTTCATTTTCATTCCAGTGATCTGTGCTTATTAGTTTAATAAATTCTCTTCAATTAATACTTCCTTGTGGATTAGAATCTCTCAAATTCACATTGAGTACTACTAAGTGGAAGTTCTATACTTGGCTTCTAAATCCTTAAGAACAGTGCAACAAAGATATTAAAGGCTTAAAACAAGGGCATGTAATTCAAAGTGGTGGCATTTCACATGTATGGTGGGCTTGCTGGATGAGAGAGTTTGTATCTCAAGCCTGAGGGTAATCCTTAAATTTTGCAAGTTAAAAATTTTTTTAAAGGAATGTAAAGAAATTTGCTGTGATATAACTCTTGTCTAGTCAGTGACACAACTTGAGATCTAATAATGTTTGTCCACTAGCAAATCTGTTACATGGCGTCTGTATTGCGTTGCTAAATATTTGCTCAGTCATTCTGGGAATTGACATTTTGGGGTGCTGAATACATCTGCTTATATGGTGCTACAAGCCAAAGTGCTATCTGTTACAAATAAACATCTCAACTGTCAAGGAGTTTGTTTAATATTTGCATGATCTAAGCTAGTTGGTTTTTTTCCTCTCTGCTTTGTGAACATTTGTTAAAATACCAAAATGGTTGAAATAATTTAGACAAAGAAAAATGAGCTTAAGTAAAATAGTTATTAATCTATGTTGTCTGGAAAAATCCTTGGTAGGGAACATAGAACGAGTTTTTTAACTTAATTTGGATTTCAGTTACGCATGCCACGCCTATACTCTGTCACTATATATAATTAGGAACTGGCTGTATATTCCATAGTGACACAGGTTATAATTATTGGCTGTGATCTGCAATTCTCATTTAACCTAGGTTAAAATAGAATTGGAAATTTGTCCATTTTTCACCTATTGCACTCAATTCCAGTTTGAAATTTTTTGAACTACTGTAAATATGCATTATTATCACTGGCATGTCACAGCTAATATGACCATTACTACTTCCAAGTAGACACGGTTGCTTTCCTCTTGGAGTTGTGCCCTGGGATCCTATCTTTGTAGTCAGGCATACGATATGTACAGCTTCCTAATTTTGCTCCATTTGTGCATCTTCCTGAGCCTTTGGCATTTGAAAAATATAGAGCATTTGGGGTCAATTTAAGAAAATATTTGTAAATGCCAGCTAAATCTCAGTTCAGTTCAGTTCAGTCGCTCAGTCGTGTCTGACTCTTTGTGACTCCATGAAGCGCAGCACGCCAGGCCTCCCTGTCCATCACCAACTCCTGGAGTTTACCCAAACTCATGTCCATCGAGTCGGTGATGCCATCCAGCCATCTATCTCATCCTCTGTCATCCCCTTCTCCTCCTGCCCCCAAACCCTCCCAGCATCAGGGTCTTTTCCAATGAGTCAACTCTTCGCATGAGGTGGACAAAGTATTGGAGTTTCAGCTTCAGCATCAGTCCTTCCAATGAACACCCAGGGCTGATCTCCTTTAGGATGGACTATTCGGATTTCCTTGCAGTCCAAAGGACTCTCAAGAGTCTTCTCCAACACCACAGTTCAAAAGCATCAATTTTTGGGCGCTCAGCTTTCTTTACAGTCCAACTCTCACATCCATAGATGACCACTGGAAAAACCATAGCCTTGACTAGACGGACCTTTGTTGGCAAAGTAATGTCTCTGTTTTTTAATATGCTGTCTAGGTTGGCCATAACTTTCCTTCCAAGGAGTAAGTGTCTTTTAATTTCATAGCTGCAATCACCATCTGCAGTGATTTTGGAGCCCAAAAAATAAAGTCTGACACTGCTTCCACTGTTTCCCCATCTATTTCCCATGCAGTGATGGGACCAGATGCATGATCTTAGTTTTCTGAATGTTGAGCTTTAAGCCAACTTTTTCACTCTCCTCTTTCACTTTCATCAAGAGGCTTTTTAGTTCCTCTTCACTTTCTGCCATAAGTGTGGTGTCATCTGCATATCTGAGGTTATTGATGTTTCTCCTGGAAATCTTAATTCCAGCTTGTACTTCTTCCAGCCCAGCGTTTCTCATGATGTACTCTGCATAGAAGTTAAATAAGCAGGGTGACAATATACAGCCTTGACGCACTCCTTTTCCTATTTGGAACCAGTCTGTTGGCCCATGTCCAGTTCTAACTATTGCTTCCTGACCTGCATATAGATTTCTCAAGAGGTGGGTCAGGTGGTCTGGTATTCCCATCTCTTTCAGGATTTTCCACAGTTTACTGTGATCCACACAGTCAAAGTCTTTGGCATAGTCAATAATCCAGAAATAGATGTTTTTCTGGAACTCTCTTGCTTTTTCGATGATCCAGCGGTTGTAGGCAATTTGATCTCTGGTTCCTCTGCCTTTTCTAAAACCAGCTTGAACATCTGGAAGCTCACAGTTCACGTATTGCGGAAGCCTGGCTTGGAGAATTTGAGCATTACTTTACTAGCGTGTGAGATGAGTGCAATTGTGCGGTAGTTTGAGCATTCTTTGGCATTGTCTTTCTTTGGGATTGGAATGAAAACTGACCTTCTCCAGTCCTGTGGCCAATGCTGAGTTTTCCAAATTTTCTGGCATATTGAGTGCAGCTCTTTCACAGCATCATCTTTCAGGATTTGAAATAGCTCAACTGGAATTCAATCACCTCTACTAGCTTTGTTCATAGTGATGCTTTCTAAGGCCCACCTGACTTCACATTCCAGGATGCCTGACTTTAGGTGAGTGATCACACCATTGTGATTATCTGGGTCGTGAAGATCTTTTTTGTATAGTTCTTCTTGTGTATTCTTGCTGCCTCTTCTTAATATCTTCTGCTTCTGTTAGGTCCATACCATTTCTGTCCTTTATCGAACCCATCTTTGCATGAAATGTTCCCTTGGTATCTCTAATTTTCTTGAAGAAATCTCTAGTCTTTCCCATTCTGCTGTTTTCCTCTATTTCTTTGCATTGAATCTACCTTACCACATTTGACTCTTTGATAGTTTTATAAATATTCTCATCTCCACCTCTCCAGTTGTGTTTAATTGTTCTGCATTCCAAGTCTGTGGTCATTTTTGACTTGTGTTCAACAATGTGAATCAAATATTTGAGACTCAAAGAGGTGCGGTGGTTCAGCTCACTGCTGTAATAGTGCTATACCTAAACCATCTGAAGAGTCTACTTCTAAATTTCTCCAAGAAAGGAAATCTCATGTATTGGCTCAAACATAACATTGTCTCCTAGAGATACCTTCTTTGTCTCCTCTTCTTAGCTTTACTTCCTCTCTTCCATTGTGTTTTGGGCAGTTCATTCATTCATTCCACAAATAACAGGACAACTTTTGATTCATGTCTTTCTCCCTCCAAGCTAAAGACTTCGTGGAGGGTACCATAATCTGTCTTTGTTTAGCATCGCATCATCTGTGAATATACATTGTTAGTATTGAGCAAATGTTCACAAAATGAATACTTTGATAAGCAATTTTTAATAACTGTCACTTTTAGAACCTGAAGTTTAAAATTATTCTAGAAAATAGATTTGTCTATTTGTCTATAGTGTGACTGCTGGGACCTTTTAAAGTGGGGGCAATACTGTGTTTTGTTTTGCTTAATTTACCTCATGTCTATTTGTCTTTATCTTGGAAATATTTTAAAATGAAGATAAATTGCGATGATAACAGAAAGCATCCGCTTCATTTTTAAAAAGTAAAATGCGTGTGTATAGTCATAACTTGATTACTTAGGTAACTTTGTTTTGTCTTAGGGTGAACAAAATCACCTTTAATTATTTCTTCTTTGTTCAGATCACCTGCCTTTATCTTTCCATGTAGATCTGATATTAAAAGATTGTATTGTTTACATCTGCTTACATTCTCTGTTTACATTCTCTCTCTCTTTCTAAAGTTATAGAGAGGGAGTCAAAGAGTATTTGAGTTATACACATACACTGCCTAATATTGAAGAACAATGCATTTTTTCACCCTAGTTGCCACCCAAAGTAGGTAAATAATAATCAGCATCATCCTGTCAAGAGTCTGACCTCAAAGTTTCTAAGAGATATGAATCTCTAGGAATTCTTTGCTTCTGATCTTCCTTTCCTGTTTTTCATCCATGGCCACTGGTCTTACATTCTAAAAGGGAGATCGTGGAGTCCTACACTCTCAGGAGAGAAAGTACATTGAAAGTCACGTAGTACAAATACTGGGAAACTGAATGCCTTTGGTAACACCCCTGTAAAGTCTTCATCTAGCCTATTCTTGGAAACCTCCAGTGACCCAGCACGTCCTTTCCTGTGGCAGCAGAGTCTATCTTTGTTGTCAGCTTGGACTATAGACCGAGTCTTTGTAGCGAGCTCTGGCTTCTCATGATTTCCACATATTTCTTCTGTTTTACCATTTGGACTCGTAAGGAGCAGGTTGAGCCCATCTCTCTTAGTCAGTTTAAGGTGCTGGAATAGAAATACCACAGGCTTCATGGCTTAAACAGCAAACATTTCTCACACTTCTGGATCTCGGGAGCTCCAAGTTTGCCCGCAGATTTGGTGTCTGATGAGTTCCTGCTTCCTGCTTGTAGACAGCTGTCTTCTCACAACCTTACAGAGTGGAGAGAGCAAGTTGGCACCCTGGCCTCTATATATAAGGGCACTAATCCCATTTGTAAAAGTTCTACCCTTGTGACCTAATGACCTCCCAAAGGCTCATATCTTTGGGATGGTATTCAAAGTGTGAATACCATCACACTGGGGATTAGATGTCAACATATGGATCTGGGGGAGACACAGACATTCAGACCACAATGCCATTTTATCAGGTACAGCCCATGTGAAGGTGACACTCATGTTTCCTCTAAGTCTTTTTTTCTCTCTGGCTAACCCCTGTTAGTGCCTCAGTGGTTCTCTGTGTGACCTGGTTTCACCTCTCCTCACCATCCTCGTTACTCTGAAAAGCTTTGCTTTGCTGGTCTCTGCCCCATCCAGCACTGTGTGTGATAGTCCGGGTGTGCTCTGATGAGCTGAGAGTAGGGTGTGAGTTTCGCTTCCTTAATTCAGATATTATACTCACATTAGCACATCTAGTGATGAAAAGAATTGCCTTAGGACAGCAACTGGCCAAAGATTACTCTCATTTGACCTATTTTATTTCTTTTTTGTTTTGTTTAATCACTAAGTCATGTCTGACTCTTTTGCGACCCCATGGACTGTAGCCCACCAGGCTCCTCTGTCCATGGGATTTCCCAAGCGAGAATACTAGAGTGGGTTGCCATTTCCTTCACCAGGAGATCTTCCTGATCCAGAGATTGAAATTGGCAGGGGGATTCTTTACCGCTGAGCCACCAAGGAAGCCCATTTTACTTGTAGATGTCCTTAAATTTGTCAACTATGTGGGATACAATTTTGAAACTCTGGTAACTGGGGAAAAAAACACAAGCTTCATTTAGAAGCTTGGATCTTGGGTCATACTTAATAGAGAATGGCCTTGGACCAGTTCATGAATCTTTCTAAAGGAGCAGTTTTCTGGCATTTACCTTACAAGGTTATTGTGAGGACTACATTAGTTGTAAAATGCGTACATGTAAAGTGTATTTAAAGTGCTTAAGCACATGGGAAGTGCTCAGTGTATGTTAGTGATAAAAATCTTTATGACTGTTACTTATTCCAAGAGTTCTGAGAAATGCTTACTTTGATACTGAACAAATAAGGAAGGGTCTGTGGCACCATTATATTTTTAATATCATGTAACATATCTAATCTAGATCTATAAGAATAAAAGCTATGCATAAAAACTCACCAGTGAACATTTGTCCAAACTCCTTGACAGAACAAAATAGAGCAAAGTTCTAACATTAGTTATTCATCTGTTTTGGAATCAGAGGACAGGTGATCTGTTACAAAGAATTTTACTTCTCATGTCTTTAATATTAAAATTAATTATATTAGATTTTTACCAAAATTATTATTTCTTTTATACAAATCTAAGAAATGTGGCTTTCTGGTCTGTTTTGGAGAGATTCGAGTTTTTGAAAATATGAACCCTTGTGTTCATTTTTGTCTTTTAAAATATTTGTTTCTGCTGATACATTTTAGTACTACAGCCTGGCGTTTTCTAGGTTAAGATGCTGAACCAAGCCTCAAAGCATCTCTGTGAAAAAAATCGGAGTCTCTCTCCTCCTTTAATTAGTTAGAGGGAACTACAGCTGGTAAATCTTTGGGGGAAGACTATTTACAACTATTTTAAAACTTTAATATTAGGAAAATAGAAAGACACTTGTGACAACTTAGAACCTAGTCAACAAGTTGAGGGTCTTGGGTCGATTACTCAGGTGATGAGGTACAGCTTAGTAGCAATAAAAGACTGACTAGACATCTGTGGAGGCTAGAGACTGTCAGATACATTTCGGATAAATCATTCCTCTTTAGTGTCTTCCGTTAAGAGGTCTACTTGGGTGATAAGGACATTTATTAAGCACTTTATAAAGATGCTTTTTAAATTTGCTATTGAAAGAATATTCATAGCAGGAGCGATCTTTGATATGTCATATTTCAAGAGTAGCTAATTATTATGTTGTCTTTTTTATAGCATCTGTTACACACACACACACACATCCTGCAATGGTTTGAAAGAGCAGCTTGTACTGGCTCATAAAAGCCTATTGTTAAATTTGTAGGAGTTTTGTACACTGCTTGATCTTAGACAAGAAGCTTGAAATTTGCCATGGTGGGAGTAGTTACACCATGGAAATTGGTGAATGCTACAAATCAAAGCCTTTTTTTCCCCCCTCTTGTGGACAGCTGGTTGTTAAACACTTAACCGCACAACTGTGTCCCAAACTATTTCCTTAAATAAAATAAAGGCTGTTCGTGTTGAAAATGGTTTTCATGTGAAAGTTTATTTGAGCAAAAGAATAAGCTGTTGTTTGTGTGTGTTCTCAGGGATACGGAAAGACCGAAGAGGAGGGAGAATGTTGAAGCACAAGCGCCAGAGAGATGATGGGGAGGGCAGGAACGAAGCGGTGCCCTCCGGAGACATGAGAGCTGCCAACTTTTGGCCAAGCCCCATCATGATTAAACACACTAAGAAGAACAGCCCGGTGTTGTCCCTGACGGCTGACCAGATGATCAGTGCCTTGCTGGAGGCTGAGCCCCCCATAATCTATTCTGAGTATGATCCTAACAGACCTTTCAGTGAGGCTTCAATGATGGGCTTGCTGACCAGCCTTGCAGACAGGGAGCTGGTACACATGATCAATTGGGCAAAGAGGGTGCCAGGTAAGAACACTAAGCTTGACTTTTATTTTGAAGAGCCATTAACTATTTTTTTCCCCTGTATACAGAGATTTTATTCAATTTTAAAAGAAAACGAGAACTTTAGACAATGCTTTAACAAAGCAAATCTGTCCAGCTTTGAACCAAATTCCAAGAGTAGCCAGCTTCTATTTTTCAGCAGCTGGCAAGAGCACCCTTAATGAGCTCTGTTGACATTTCTATCTTCTTCATCCATAAGGTATAAAACAAAAACCAATCTAGACTCCTTGATAAGCTTTATGTGGTCATTTGAGTTTTACAAATGGTTTCTCTAATGGTAAGCCAAAATCATTTTTGTGTCCTCTCGAGACAGCTTTACTATAACATACGGCAATGTTTATCTTGGTAGTGAGTCGTCTGTAAACAGTCAACCAACACTGTATGTTCAATTGCATATAGATTGGTTGCCATTAACTATTCATGAACAGGTTGCTGTATGTACCATGGGAGAGATGAAAAGTGAAAGTGAAGTTGCTCAGTCGTTTCCACCTCTTTGCGACCCGGAGGGCTGTAGCCCACCAGGCTCCTCCGTCCATGGGATTCTCCATGCAAGAATACTGGAGTAGGTTGCCATTTCCTTCTCCAAGGGATCTTCCTGACCCAGAGATCGAACCCAGGTCTCCCACATTGCAGGCAGACGCTTTAACCTCTGAGCCACCAGGGAAGAGATAGTGGGACACAATAGCTTGTTATCTAGTTGGTTTCAGGGTTATATCAGAATTGATTAATTTTCAGTATCTATACACTCTTAATTCTCCTGGAAGTCAGGAAATAGTGTTTTGAAATAAAAATCTAGATGTTTAAAGTTTTTAATCTGACATTGTTTTTTTAACCCATCAATATTCACCCCCAAAATCTGGGGTGAACACTAGATAATAAATGCATTTAATATTATATGTTCACTGTGGCAGAAATTTTTAGCGCTAAATGATCTATGTCCTATAAATTTTTAATGTTGAAGACTTTTGTTCAAAACACCTAAATTGTGAATCATCAATTTTACCTTACAAGATTTTATTTTAAGGTATTTATGAACTAAAGAAATAATGTTTTTTTTGTTTTGTTTTTACTGAATGCCAAATATTCATTTAACTGTCTATTAACATTTTAGGAACAAGGCAATGCAATAGAAAAATCAATTAGGTTCTCATCCCTGAGAGGAGCTTGTGGAAAGATAACAGTGACTGAAGTTATACTTGATCCTTCAGCTGATACTCTCAGAACTGGTGTTCTTATAAAACATGACTGTTGCTCTTATTGTTCAGGGAGAAGACCTCTAATTATTATGGAGACAAGACTAGAAAATGACCTCCTCCTTACCCCATCATATCCATTCAGAAGCTAACATAGATGAATCAAGGCAAGAGGAAGTTAAATCTTCTTTTCTGGGCTTATAGACCAAACAAGTAGTGAATTTAGATAGTGACTATCTTGTGAGTTTTCTTTTAGTAGATGAACTTATTATCTATGAAGCATGGGTTTTTTTTAATTAAACTAAATAAAAAAGGAGTTTTGTAACTTACATTTCAGAGATTATAGGCCAAGTGAATATACATCTGGCCTTAGATTTGCATTTATTAACATGTAAGCATGTCGTCCTTTGAATAAGGAGCCAGCAATGTTGTGATCCAAACTGGATAGAGGGCATCTATTTAGGTGGCAGAGGTTGGATTACATGGAAACACGGGGATTCACAGGCATATTTAGATTTTGAGTCAGTCCAACTGGCAAATAGACTCCCAGCCATGTTTGGAATTAAGAGGTTTTTTTTTTTTTTCATTTATTTTTATTAGTTGGAGGCTAATTACTTTACAATATTGTAGTGGTTTTTGCCATACATTGACATGAATCAGCCATGGATTTACATGTGTTCCCCATGGAATTAAGAGTTTTAATGAGCACTTCTCTACCTTAATATTCCTATGTGAGGCAAATCCATGATAAGTAAATATTGGAGTTTAAATGTAATGTGGTTATAGGTTTTCTCATTATATTCATTATTGCTTTCATTTTTTAGAAAGGTACTTCAGGAAGAAAACACAAACAAATAAACAACTAATGGTCATATCCCTGAGAACCAACTCTTAGTTGCCCTTAAGTTTTATTGTTGTATAAGCATGTATTTTCCCTAATGAGTTTTGGTAATATTAGTTCCAGAACACTGCTGAAGTCAAATATATATCTTTCATACTTAGCAGTAGATTTCCATCTTGACATTTTTATAAATTTAAAAATTTGAAGGACACTTGAAACAATGGGAATTAAGTTCAAATACAAAACCAGTGGGAGAAGGGCATGGTAACTTACTCCAGTATTCTTGCCTGGAGAATCCCATGGACAGAGGAGCCTGGCAGGATACCATCCATAGGGTTGCAAAGAGTCAGACATGACGAAGCAACAGCACTCGTGCACATTACTAATGAATGAAGAATTCATGGCAATAATCATCTGTGAAAGTGAAAGTGTTAGTCACTCAATCCTGTCCGACTCTTTGGGACCCCATGGTCTGTAACCCACCATGCTCCTCTGTCCATGGAATTCTCCAGACAAGAATACTGGAGTGGAACAATGAGAAAACAGAAAGAGAAATTAAGGAAACAGTACCATTCACCATTGCAACAAAAAGAATAAAATACTTAGGAGTATATCCTCCTAAAGAAACAAAAGACCTATACATAGAAAACTATAAAACACTGATGAAAGAAATCAAAGAGGGCACAAACAGATGGAGAAATATACCATGTTCATGTATTGGAAGAATCAATATTGTCAAAATGGCTATATTACCCAAAGCAATCTATAGATTCAATGCAATCCCTATCAAGCTACCAACGGTATTTTTCACAGAACTAGAACAAATAATTTCACAATTTGTATGGAAATAGAAAAAACCTTGAATAGCCAAAGTAATCTTGAGAAAGAAGAATGGAACTGGAGGAATCAACCTGCCTGACTTCAGACTCTACTACAAAGCCACAGTCATCAAGACAGTATGGTACTGGCACAAAGACAGAAATATAGATCAATGGAACAGAATAGAAAGCCCAGAGATGAATCCACGAACCTATGGACACCTTATCTTCGACAAAGGAGGCAAGGATATACAATGGAAAAAAGACAACCTCTTTAACAAGTGGTGCTGGGAAAACTGGTCAACCACTTGTAAAAGAATGAAACTAGAACACTTTCTAACACCATACACAAAAATAAACTCAAAATGGATTAAAGATCTAAATGTAAGACCAGAAACTATAAAACTCCTAGAGGAGAACATAGGCAAAACACTCTCCGACATAAATCACAGCAAGATCCTCTATGACCCACCTCCCAGAATATTAGAAATAAAAGCAAAACTAAACAAATGGGACCTAATGAAACTTAAAAGCTTTTGCACAACAAAGGAAACTATAAGTAAGGTGAAAAGACAGCCCTCAGATTGGGAGAAAATAATAGCAAATGAAGCAACAGACAAAGGATTAATCTCAAAAATATACAAGCAACTCCTGCAGCTCAACTCCAGAAAAATAAATGACCCAATCAAAAAATGGGCCAAAGAACTAAACAGACATTTCTCCAAAGAAGACATACAGATGGCTAACAAACACATGAAAAGATGCTCAACATCACTCATTATTAGAGAAATGCAAATCAAAACCACAATGAGGTACCATTACACGCCAGTCAGGATGGCTGCTATCCAAAAGTCTACAAGCAATAAATGCTGGAGAGGGTGTGGAGAAAAGGGAACCCTCTTACACTGTTGGTGGGAATGCAAACTAGTACAGCCACTATGGAGAACAGTGTGGAGATTTCTTAAAAAACTGGAAATAGAACTGCCATATGACCCAGCAATCCCACTTCTGGGCATACACACTGAGGAAACCAGATCTGAAAGAGACACGTGCACCCCAATGTTCATCGCAGCACTGTTTATAATAGCCAGGACATGGAAGCAACCTAGATGCCCATCAGCAGACGAATGGATAAGGAAGCTGTGGTACATATACACCATGGAATATTACTCAGCCATTAAAAAGAATTCATTTGAATCAGTTCTAATGAGATGGATGAAACTGGAGCCCATTATACAGAGTGAAGTAAGCCAGAAAGATAAAGACCGTTACAGTATACTAACACATATATATGGAATTTAGAAAGATGGTAATGATAACCCTATATGCAAACAGAAAAAGAGACACAGATGTACAGAACAGACTTTTGGACTCTGTGGGAGAAGGCGAGGGTGGGATGTTTCAAGAGAACAGCATCAAAACATGTATATTATCTAGGGTGAAACAGATCACCAGCCCAGGCTGGATGCATGAGACAAGTGCTCGGGCCTGGTGCACTGGGAAGACCCAGAGGAATTGGGTGGAAAGGGAGGTGGGAGGGGGGATCGGGATGGGGAATACATGTAAATCCATGGCTAATTCAAGTCAATGTATGACAAAAACCACTACAATATTGTAATTAGCCTCCAATTAATAAAAATAAATGAAAAAAAATAACAACAAAAACAAAAACCATTTCCTCAGCTATTAAAAAAAAAAAAAAAAAAGAATACTGGAGTGGGTTTCTATTCCTTTCTCTAGGGGATCTTCCCAACCCAGGGACTGAACCTGGGTCTCCTGCATTGCAGGCAGATTCTTTTACTGTCTTAGAATCTTCTGTATTTAGGAATAAAATGGAGATGGAAATCAAGGGAAGGAAAATATCATGTCCATGCTTAGCCATTCCACTGTTAAACCCCACAAGTAAACAAATTTATGGTAATGAGAAGTACAGCAAAACCACTTTATAACTTGATTTGTTTAGGAGACCTGAACGTTTCCAAAGTCCTTGGGCCAAACTGTCTTGTTATTTGATGGTTTAAAAAAAAAAGAATTATAAAGGCGAAAATGAAATTATATATATGCTATGGTGATAAGATGAAAAATGAGGGAAAAATAGTCTTCTGGAATCATCTTTGGAGATGATTATCAAGTTTCTCAGAGAATTTGACAAAGTCGCACTTTGAAAAGTTTTTTTACATCCAAATACCATCTGTCATTAAAAAAAAAAAACCAACTCACACCTGAAATCTAAAATCTAATATAGACAATACTACATTTATATGGTCATAGTTTGAGATTAACAATAATATTAATCTAATATAGATTTACCTTATATAGATACACTTTTTGCCTTAGTATGAATAGTAGTAGGAAAGCCAGTTGTAGAGCTACCTGGAATTAACTATATGATACCTGCATGGAACATTTGGATATCCTCAGACGGCTATCAGTATAACAGAGATTGTGAATGACTTCATTTTTAAGATTTTCAGCATTAATTGAGTATACTTGACAAATGTAATATTTAAAGTATATGTTACAGTCATTTGATAGACATTGTAAAAGAATTCCCTACATCTATTTAACTAAATATCCATCACCTTACCTATTTACCTTTTCTTTCTCTAATGAGACCCTTAAGTTCTACTTTCTTAGCAAATCAATTATCCAATATAGTGTTTTATACTAGATCCTCAGACTTTTTTCATCATATAGCTGAAAAGTTATACTCTTATCTATCTTTTTCTATTTGTCCCATCCTCCAAACCCTGGCAACCACTTGTGTACTCTCAGGAATTTGACTTTTGTTTTTAGATTCCATGTATAAGTGATAGCATGCAATAGTTATCTTTTTCTGACTGGCTTATTTTTAATCATAATACCCTCAAGGTCTATTCGTACTGTCGCAAATTGCAGGATTTCATTCTTTCTCATGGCTGAATAACATTCCATTATGTATATCATTGTAGATACAGATTTATCAGATCTTTTTCCATTCATCTGTTGATGGTCACTTAGTTTGTTTCCATATCTTGGATACACGAGAGTATGAATATTTCTTTTGATATTCTGTTTTCAAACCCTTTGGATGTATATTTAGAAATGAGATCGCTGGATCATATTGTAATTCTGTTTTATTTTGGCAGGAGTGGGGATCTCTTTACTGTTTTCCACAGTGGTTGCACCAGGTTACAATCTCACCAACAATTTGCAAGGATTCTCTTATCTCCAAATCCTTACCAACACTTATTATTTGCTGTCTGTTTGATGATAACCAGTGTAACAGGTATGGGGTGATATCTCATTGTAATTTTGATTTTCATTTCCCTGATGATTGCTTGAGGACCTTTTCATGTACCCATTGGCAATTGTATATTTTCTTTGGAAAAAACGTCTATTCATTTCCTCTGCCCATTTTTCAATCAGACTGGGTTTTTTCCTTTCTTTTGCTATTGAGATATATGTGCTCTTCATATACTTTGGATATTAACCTTTTGTCCAATAACATGATGTGCAGATATTTTCTCCCATTTGGCAGGCTGCCTCTTTGTTTTGCTGGTGGTTTCCTTTGCTATGCAACAACTTCTTAATTTGATGAAGTCTCACTTGTTTATTTTTGCTTTTGTTGTTTTGCAAATAGAGACAATTTTATTTCTTCCTTTTAAAATTTGCATGTCATTAATTTCCTTTTCTTGCCTAATTACTATATTAGGACTCCCAGTACTATGTTAATCAGGAGTCATGAGACTGGGTACCTTTGTTTTGTTCCTGATTTTAGAGGAAAAACTTTCTGTCTCTCACTGTTTGGCATGGTGCTAGCTATGGACTTTTTATATATGACCTTTATTATGTTGAGGTATGTTTCCTCTATACCCAGTTTATTGAGAGTTTTTATTAGGAATGGATGTTAAATTTTGCAAATGCTTTTTCTCTATTGTTGATATGGTCATATACTTTTTATTCTTCATTTTGTTAATGTTCTATATTGATTGATTTGAAGATGTTGAACCAACTTTTTATCTCTGAAATAAGTCCCACTTAATCATGGTGTATGATTCTTTTAATATGTTGTTGAATTTGGTTTGCTACTGTTTTGTTGAGAGCTTTTGCATCTATGTGTATCAGGGATATTGGCCTGTAATTTTTTTTCCCCTTGTAATGTCCTTGTCTAGTTTTGGTATCAGGGTAATTATGGCTTTATAAAATGATTTGGGGCATATTTTCTCTTCTTCCATTTTTGGAACAATTTGAAATTCTTCGTTAAGTGTTTGGTAGAATTCACCAGTGAAGCAATCTGAGCTTGTCTTTGTTGGTATGTTTTTGATTACTGACTCTATCTCCTTACTAGTAATGGTCTATTAGAATTTTCTGTTTTCATGATTCAGTCTTGGTAGCTTGTATATTTCCAGGAATTTATCAGTTTTTTCCTGTTTGTTCAGCTTGTTGGCATATAATGATTCATAGTAGTTTCTTACGATTCTTTGTATTTGTGTTATATCAATTATAATATTACCTCTTTCTTTTCTGATTTTATTTTTTTTCTCTTGGTAAGTCTAGCTAAAAGTTTGTCTGTTTTGTATATATTTAAAAGAAAACCATCTCTTAGTTTCAGTGATCTATTCTGTTGTCTTTTTAATCTTGATTTCATATTTCCAAGCTAATCTTTGTTATTTCCTTCCTTCTACTAACTTTTGACTTAGTTTGTTTTTCTTTTCTATTTCCTTGTGGTATTAAATTTGTTGTTAATTTGAGTTCCGTTTTTTTCTTCAATGTAATGAGCACTTTTCTTTTTTTTTCTAATGCAGCTGTAAACTTGTTAGACTGCTCTGCTGCATTTTGTAAGTTTTGGTGTTTTATTTCAATTTTTGTTTCCAAGTATTTTTTATTTCCTTTTTGATTTTTCTTTGACTCATCTGTGGTTCAGAAGCATGTTGTTTAATTTCCAAATATTTGTGAATTTTACAGTTTTCTTTTTGTAGTTAATTTCTAGTTTCATACCATTGTGGTTGGGAAAGATACTTTATGTGATTTCAGTCTTCTTAAATTTATTGTCTTGTTTTGTGGTCTAACATATGATTTATCCTGGAGAATGTTCCATGTGTGCTTGAGAAAAATGTTTTCTGCTGCTACAAGAAGTTCATCTGGCCTAATATGCAGTTTATACAGTTTAAGTCCAATGTTTTCCTTGTTGATTTTCTGTATGGGTGATCTATCCATTGTTCAAAGTGGAGTATTAAAGCCCCCTACTGTTATTGTATTGCTGTCCACTTTCTTAAGGTCTGTTAATATTTGTTTTATGTGTCTAGGTGGTCCTATGTTGGTTGCATAGATGTTTGCAAATATTATTATATGTCATCATATTGGATTAACCCCTTTGTCATTTTAAAATGATGTTTTTGCCTCTCATTAAAGTCTTTTGCTTGAATTCTATTAATATTTTGTTTGATAGAAGTATAGCTATCCCACTTTCTTTTGGTTTCCACTTGTATGGCGTATCTTTTTCCCATCATTTCACTTTCAAGCTGTGTGTCCTTAAACCTGAAGAGAGTATCTTGTAAATAGCATATAGTTGGATCTTGTTTTATGATCCATTCAGCCTTTTGTCTGTCTTTGCACTGGGAAATATAGTCCACTTGTATGTAAATTAATTATTGACAGATGTTTACTTATTATCATTTTGTTGATTTTTTCTGACGGTTTTGTATTTATCTGTTTCTTTTTTCTTCTTGTGCTGTTTTCCTTTGTGTCTCGATGTCTTTCTTTAAAGGTGTGTTTAGGTTTCTTTCTTATGATCTTTTGTGTATTTAGTACAGATTTTTGCTTTGTAGTTACCATGAAACTTATATAAAAACTTAGAAGCCTATTTTAAGTTGTTAACAACTTCTAAAGCTCTATATTTTTACTCTTCTTCATGTTTTATGGTTGATGTTGTAATTTATATATTTTTTTACCTTGTGTATTTGTTAGCAAATTACTATAGCTATAGTTTTTCTTTTTTACCATTTTTCATACTAGATTTAAAAGTTAGTAAATACCTACCATCATTACAACATTGGAGTGTTCTGAATTTAACTCTATATTTACCTTATTATTGAGATTTATATTTTCTTTTTTTTTTAAGTTGAAGGATAATTAATTGAAGGATTGTTGATTTACAATGTTTCCAGTGTAATGTGATTCAGTTGTGTATGTGTATCCATCTATCCTATTTGTCAGATTCTTTTCCATTATAGGTTATTATGTTGAATATAGTTTCCTGTGCTATGCAGTAGATCCTTGTTTATCTGTTTCTTAGATTTATACTTTGATATGTTTTCCTGTTACTAATTAACATCCTTTCATTTAAACTTGAAGGCATACCTTTAACATTTCTTTAAAGGCTAGTCTGGGATGATGAGGTCCTTTGGTTTTTGCTTATCTGGGAAACTCTTGATCTCTCCTTCAATATTGAAGGAAAACTTGGCTGGGTAGAGTATTCTTGGTTGGTGTTCTTTTTTTTTTTCTTCAGTTCAGTTCAGTTCAGTTCAGTCGCTCAGTCGTGTCCGACTCTTTGCGACCCCATGAACCCCATGAACCGCAGCACGCCAGGCCTCCCTGTCCATCACCAACTCCCGGAGTCCACCCAAACCCATGTCCATTGAGTCAGTGATGCCATCCAACCATCTCACCCTCTGTCGTCCCCTTCTCCTCCTGCCCTCAATCTTCCTTTTCTTCAGCACTCTGAGTATATGATGCCCTGTAAAGTTTCTGTTGAAATATTGCTGATGGTCTTATCTATCTTGCATGTAACAAGTTGTTTTTTCTCTTGGTTCTTTTAAGATTATCTCCTTGTTTTTAACTTTTGATGCTTTAACTTTAGTGTGTCATGCTGTGAGTCTCCTTGGGTTCATCTTATTTGAAACTCTTTGAGAAGCCCAGATCTGGATATCTGTTTCTTTCTCCAGGTTAGGGAAGTTTTCAGTGATTATTTCTTTAGCTTTCTACTCCTTTCACTTTCCTTTTTTCCCTGAGACCACTGTAATGTGAATGTTGGTTTACTTGATGTTGTCCTTATATAAATTCCTTAAACTATCTTCACTCTTTTTCATTTTTTTTTTTTTTGACTCCTCTGATTGGATAACTTCCACTACCCTGCTTTTTAATTTGCTAATCCTTTCTTATGCTTGACCTAGCTGACATTGAACCCTTCTATTGAATTTTTCCACTGTAGTTATTTAGTGTATTCTTTTGTACTGTGATTTCTGTTTTGTACTTATATTTCCTGTGCCTTTGTTGAATTTCTCACTTTGTTCTTGCCTTGTTCTTCTGATCTTGGTATGCATATTTGTGATCATAACTTTCAACTCTTTATTAAGAGCTATCTTAATAACTTATCTTCATTTTGAGATATCTCTCACTTATCTCCATTTTGTTAAAGTCTATTTTTGAGATTTTATCTTGTTCTTTTGTATGAAACATATTCCTCTATTTTTTCATTTTCCTTGACTCCCTTCATTGGTTTATGTGCCTTAGATAAAACAATTACCTCTCCCAGTCTTGACAGAGTGATCTCATGTTGGAGATGAACCTTAATGATCAGCCCAGCCTGAGCTCTTGGTTGTCTCTCAGACCTTTGTGATTTTCCAAGGTGACTTCTTTGTTCTTAGAGGCTTCCAGTAGTTGAGACTATGCCTAGACCTGTCAGTATCTGAAAGGGAAAGATTCAAGTGAGCATGTAGATACAAACTGATTGGAGCTGGACCTTCAGGTACCAGCTTTTAATGTATACAAATAGATCTCTTTTAGGGGAAGACTGAGTGATGGGGTTTTGTTTGCATCCTCTGTGCTGAGCCTTGGAAGGATAACCTCTTAAGAATCCTTTGTTTGTTTGTTTGTTAAAGAACTGTGGGGCTGATAAGTGCAAGCTCTGCTGGACACTAGAGCCAGATGATCAAGTTATGTTTTCCTTCGGTGGCAGCTGCAAAAGCTAGGGTACCAAGTATATGTACAAGCTCCTTCCAGAGAGATATTAGTGATTTGGAACAGGTTACAAGGAGAATGCAGAGATGGTATGTAACACTTTCCCAGTTTCTGGGGGACTCAGTCATTCATTCTCTAGAGAATGAATTCATCTAGAGAATCAGTCATTCTCTAGATAGTGCTAAATTAGAAACCTGACTCTCAGCAGCTCTTAAAGTATGCAGATGGGCCTTTTTCAGGAAAAACTCAGAGATGAATCTATCTGTTTGCTTCTTTTGTACTGCACCCTGAGAAGATTGTGAGTCCTTGTGAGCCCATTAAGAACAATTTGCTTGCTTCAGTATTGTGAGTATGGTAGATATAAGCCCTGTCGGCTTTCAGAGCATTGTGTTTTGGGGGCATATCCCTGGGGTGCTAGATATTAAGACCAACCCTTCCCTCCTCAGGGAGAAGCTAGGAGTTGTGAGTTCCCTCCTGATTGTACAGTTCTGTACAAGGTTTGAGTGTGTTTATGGTAAGAGTGTGTCTCAGTCTTTCCTACCCATTTCAATGTGAGTATTTTTTCATTTGCCCAGAGTGAAGGAATCACTCAACTCGTTTCTGGATTTCTTTTAGGGGAAATCACTCTGCATGTAGTGGAGATATGTCCAAGGGAGGTTATGAGTTCAGGGGTCTCCTACATCTCCATCTTGGACGATAACCCCAAGTTGACTTCATTTTGCATGATGAATTTTAATAAAAAAAAAAACAGTCAATTCATTGGACTAGTTTATTCTAGAAGTATACTTTAGTAATAAAATACTGTCCAAATTTTCACATGTTGGTGATTTTAAGTTGAATTTCCCTTTATCTTAATATCTAGGGCATATTTTTGACTTGTAATGTCTCTCTACTCAGACTCAAGATATTAAGAGCATTATGATAAAGTACATCATGCAAGAATGATAATCAAGTTCCTATCTGTAAAGTACTTATAGTTACCCTAACTAAACATCACATCATGACATTAATTTTTTTCCCCTCTGCAAAAAGCAGCAGCAAGGAGAATGATAAAAACCTACCTACCTACCCAACTCCAACAAGTTATGTTTTTTTCATAACACATGTTACATACCTGCTTTTTGCTATCTAACTATAGAGAAGGATTTTTCTCTTTATTGTTTCCACTGAATTTGTTAATCTTTAAGAAGCACTTGGGCTTCCCAGGTGGTGCTAGTGGTAAAGAACCCACATGCAAGGCAAGAAACATAATGAGATGCAGGTTCAATCCCGAGTTGGAAAGATCCCCTGGAGGAGAGCATGGCAGCCCACTCCAGTATTGCTGCCTGGAGAATTCCATGGACAGAGGAGCCTGGCAGGGTGCACTTCACAGGGTCTCAAAGAGTTGGACGCGACTAAAGCAACTTAGCGTACATGCACGCAAGAAGCACTTTACATAATCTATCCATGGATGGAAATTAGTTTTAAGAGATTGTTAGATCTCAATTTATTATTATCATATACATGGTGAAATGGCAACAAATGCAACATCATTACCTGAAGGTCAAAAAGGAAAAGAAGTATGACTGCAAAGTTGCTGTTTTTAATTTCTGCATCACACTCATTTGCATCTTTGACTGGCTGATTTTTAGTTTCAGTGTGAATCAAGTACATTTGATTTTTACCCCAGAAGCTTGACTTGCATCATGAAACTGTTAATTTGACTTATGAAAAATTATACATTTTCCAAAATTCACTATAATTTTACATACCTGAAGGGCAATTTCATACTTCATGTTTATGTTCTAGTTCTGTTTAATGGATATTTGGACAAACATCTAGCCTTGGGCTCTTCACTGCCTGATAAGTAGAAGCCTGACAGTCTCACTGACCCCCAGGGACATCTGGGAGGGTTATGAGGATGCTGAAGCTTCTGGCCCAGGAAGAATAATACAAGGGACATATGTTGACAGTTGAGCTCAATTTCATGGGAAACATACTACATTACCCACTTCTTTCTTTCAGTAGCAAACTAGATAACTTTTCTCCTTCTCCTTTCCTGCCCAAGGCCCTCTCTACTCAATACTAGAGAGTCCCCACTTCCTTCCGAGCCCTGACTCCCCATCATTTGACTGTGCATTCCTTTCTTGCTCTGTTTGGTCCCAAGGGGAGGGGAGAGCTTCACTTTTTCTGGGTACACCCCCCATCAGCCCCAACCACAGGTTTCTCAGGAGCTTCTTATGTTGTCTCTGAGGGTGCAAGTTTGTCTTAGCTGTTCCAGGGCGCAAGGCTGTGTCTGCCCCTGTGTTTACTAGGAATCTAGTAAGTAGCTTCCTCCTCATTCAAATTAGAAATGAACTGAGTTCAGGACATTCTTGTTGAATGAACTAATAAATGAATGAATGAATGATGCTCTTGGAAACCCCTGATTTTTAAGAAATCTCTGAGCCTTGTTAGAACCCAGTTTTTCCACAAAGTCTATGTGATTTTTAAGGTAAGGGTGTTACTCTTTTTTTCTTTCCTACAGAAACTGTCTGCCGTTCTGACAACCCTCTCACAGCTGCCTTCATGAGTCTCATTTCCAACCTTTCTTTTTAAAAAAATTAATTTATTTACTTTAATTGGAGGCTAATTACTTTACAGTATTGTAGTGATTTTTGCCATACTTTGACACAGATCAGCCATGGGTGTACATGAGGGCCAGAGCAGTATCCACAGGCATGGACAGAGCTTGGGCTGAGGACTTTAACAGGCTTCCTTGGCCAGCAGCAAGGTAGTTTCACTTCATGAGAGTGTAATTTAAACCTTAAAATGGGTATGGCCAAGAGGAGAGCACAATACCTCAGTCTGGAAATTGGGAACATCTTTAAGGAAACGTTTCTATTCTGGGAGGTGGATTCCAGGGACTTGGCAATCCTACCCTGTATTCTGATTCCCAACCTGTAATCAGACCAGTGGACCCTACTGTAAAGCTCTCCTAGTTTTCCAGCCTGTTTCAGCGTGGCACAGTGATGAATGATAACTTGGAAGTGACTTGGAAGCATAGGTGATGTCCCAGAGAGGCAACAGAAAGTTATGTTTAAGGGTAAGATTTATTGGTTAGATTTTGCAAGCTTTCTATAATAAGAGCCTTGGGACTGGGTTAGAATCAACCCCACATGAATGGTGGCAGCCCCCTGGGAGCTTTCATTGGAGTGTTCCATTTCCAAGTCAGTCTTGCCCAAGTTTTCACTTCTCCTCTGGAAGCTCTGGTTGAAATCCAAGGAAAGCAGCTACTTAATTCATTTTTACTTTCGCTTGAAACTTTGAAACCCCATGGAAGCTTGTTGGCCCAGATGCAGTTAAACCTTTAAAATCCTTTTCTCATCTTGAGAGTATTTGAGAAAAATGCTCCATCTGGGCTGCTTTGCCCCACCCTCCTCAGGGTTCTCTTTCATTGAGTCTGGGCTGACGGCCCCTGGTTTCTCAAGCCATCCTATGGGGAGCTGTTGGCCTTTGGCTCTGTTACTTCTGGGGGAAATTTGGCATGGAGAACGTCAGGGGTTTTTTTTTGTATCTATGGTTGGGAAGATCCCCTGGAGAAGGGAATGGCTATGCACTCCAGTATTCTTGTCTGGAGGATTCCCTGGACAGAGCTGCCTTGCAGGCTACAGTCTATGGGATTGCAAAGAGTCGGACATGGTTGAAGTGACTTAGCACACATACACATACACACACATATATGTGCTAAACAGATGTAATGCTGTTGAAGTGTGTTGAAATAGGTGGAACTGTATCCGCCCCCGCCCCCCCCACCGCCACAAAATATGTGAGGACATTCTAACCCCTTTATCTCAGAATGTGCTCTTATTTGGAAATAGGGTCTTATAGGGTAGATAAAGTTCAAGTGAGTTCATTAGAGTGAGCCTGAATACTTTTAAAAAGAGGAAATTTGGAAGAGAGACACATAGAGCAGGAAGGTGATGTGAAGGCTCCCAGAGAAAAGATGGCCTTGTAATAGGAGTGATGCATCTCCAGGCTAAGGAAAACCACAGACCGTCAGTAAACACCAAAGGCAGACGAGGTCAGTAAGGACCCTTCTTTAGAGCCCTCTGAGAGAGCAGGGCCCTATCACCTTGGTTTCAGACTCATTTCTGTTGTTATTTTATAGTTTGTATGAAAGTCCTAGCAACCGATTACCAAGCATTTATTTATTCTTGGCTGGGCTGGGTCTTCATTGCTCTGTGGGTTTTTTCTCTAGCTGTGGCAAGCAGGAGCTACTCTCTAATTGCTCCCACTGGCTTCTCATTGTAGTGGCTTCTCTTGTTAGGGAACAAGGACCCCAGGGCGAGTAGACTTCAGGAGCTGTGGCTCCCGGGCCCTAGAGCACAGGCTCAATAGCTGTAGTACATGGGCTTAGTTGCTCCTCGGCATGTGGGCTCTTTCCAGACCAAGGATCGAACCCATGTCTCCTGCATAGGCCAGTGGATTCTTTACCACTGAGCCACTAGTGAAGCCGACCAACAGTTATAAAAATAAAAAAGGCTGACTTTTAAGGCAAGAGAAAGAAGGAGTTTTTTATTTAAAAGGATGTTGGGCTCATCTGATGGAGGCTTGGCTAATCATTTACTCTTCAGATTCTCCTTTGCCTGTCCAAGTGGTTCCCTGAACTTCTGACTTTGAAGTTGGTTTAGAGCTTCAACAGTTCTGTGCGCCTACCTGGCAAATGCCTGGTAAAAGTTTTTAACCAACAAAAGAATGTTTTCATCTGGTCCTTTGATGGTTTCCTTTCTTACATGTATGTCTTTGATCCATTTGAATTCGTCCTGGTTTACACTATGAGGTGCACTCCAACATTTTTCTACACGTGGCTGCACAGTTGTTTTGATTCCATTCATTGAACCACCTCCTACAGAAGTATTGTTAAGGCTCTTTTCTTGACCTTCCAAGTTTACTATTTTTGAAGAGCTTCTATTATTTATTTTTTTTAAGCTCTTTTAAAGTAGAGTGATAGATTAGTTTACATGTTTCATTATTTTTCCCCTAATTCTGAAATAAAAAAACAAAGGACTTATTCACAAGCTAATTTTTGCTTAATTTATATTAGCTGAATATATAATGTGATTTGTGTATCTTGTGCAGATATATTTTGGAACATTCCATTGCTTTTATAAATAAGGAGGAAAAGTTCATGAGATGTGACACATTTAGGAAAGATTACTGCTGATAAGAGGTAATCAATAGAATTACCATGTAATATTCACAGGACAGAAAAATTGTTCCCAGGAGAGAAAAAGAAGGCTACACCAAGCTTCCCTTCTCTTTGAAGGTGTTCCCCAGATTCTCCAGTACTGGGCCCTGAGCACTTTGCTGCCTTTAACCAACTTGAAAAGCTAGTCTCCTCAGAGCTTCAGCTATTCATTTTTAGGCCTATGATTCCAGATTTCTTTCTGGAGGTTCCAACACCTAAATATTCAGTTCCCATTTTCCAATGCCCACATTGCTACCACTATATCTAAAATCAAACTAGTCATTTCCTCTTTCTGCCCTTATAACAAACTCATTTGTTTCTCCTAATCCTCCCCGTTTCTGCCAGGGGCTCCAGTCTTCTCCATCGAACTTTGCAATCCTCTGTGTGCCTGGCACTTCTCCACTGTGGACCATCATTTCTTCATCCTCAGCATCTCTAGATTTTTGGCTCTGTTTTCATTCACTGTCACCAGTCTAATCCACATCCCCATTGTTTTGCAAGCCCGAATTACTATCATATCCTCCTGGCTGGTCTGTTTTTGATTCCAACCTCTCCTCCCTTCAATTCCTCCTGCTCATCCCTGCCAGAGTAATTCCCATAAATCATCATTTCAGAAGACTCCACTCCCCGTGTTAGTTTCCAACGGCTGCCATCACAATGTTTCACAAGCTGGACGGCTTAAAACGCTAGAAATTGATCGTCTCACAGTTCTAGAGGCCGCATGTCTGAAATCAAGATGTTAATGGTGTTGTGCTCTCTCTGAAGGTGGGGAGGAGCTCTCCTCGCATCTTCTTAGCTTCTGGAGGCTTCCGGCAACCCTTGGCATTCCTTTGTTTATAGTACTTCTCTGCAATCTCTGTCCCTCTGTTGTCACGAGATGTTCTTCTCCCCTGTGTCTGTATCCAAGCTTCCCTCTTCTTATAAGGACACCTGGGCCCACCCTAATCCAGTGTGATCTCATCCTACTTGGTTAAATCTGCAAAGGCTATTTTTGAATAAGATCGCATTCATAGATTCTGGGTGAATATGTGTTTCAGGGGAGACAACTATTCAATTAAAAATTTGGCAGTAGACTTGACTGTCTAACTTAATAATGGCTTTAACAGAAAAGTGATGGTGTTCCTTGAAATTTAAAATGCAGGGTTAAACTATGCCTCAGGGTGCCGAATCCCAGGTTAATCTTTTATAGAGCCTTGGGAAGACCCACTGGCTCTCTCATCTTATTTGATTTCTACTTTCCAACCCAATCTCCTTGCCTCGCCCTTTCTTCCTGCCAGTTTCTTCTCCACACGGTGTGTTCATTTTATTTTTCTTCTGCCTGAATACCTGCGTCTCCCCCTGTCTGTTTCAATTCTATGCTCATTCCCCCCCCCCCACCCAAATGGACACTTAACTCCTACTTTCTTTCTGAAACTTCAAACTAGCTTAACCAGCATAATCTCGGATCAAGTGTGGCATCACAGGATAACCAGTCCATGGTCCAGGGTGCCCTGTCAGACGTATGTAGATGAACTAATTCAACCAGGGCCTAAAGCACACACAGTAAGAGCTTTTAAACTATATTCTTACTTCACTAATAGTAGATTTGAGGCTGGATCATTCATTTAATACTATGGTTGGATTTCTCCTTTTAAATGGAAAGTTGAAGTTTTTGTTGGCCACTGTCTCTTTTTGTCTAGGAAACTTTGTCAGAGGAAAAGTATTTTTACAATCTGGGTTGACTGGCTTAAGCCATGTACTTGTTCTTTAAAGGTTGTATATGTGCAAAATGAATGTATATTATATTAATCATATTTTAATTGTAGGAAGTGTGTCTCCCTTATATAAAAACGGCTATAGATGCAGATATGTGAAGTGAGCCTTCCTTTGACAGACAGGTGTTTTCCTTTTTGTTGAAATATGCTTCTTCAGAAATTGATATTTCTCAGTGTTCTGATCATTTGCTGCGTTCTCAGAGTGACCCTGAAACCGTACGTCTTCTCCAAGATACATGCGGTAACTTCCTGGGTTGAGTGCACTTATCTTTTGGCTTAATCAGTTCTCTATCTAGAACCCCAGAATCCATTTATTTCTTTGTTGCTATTGTTCAGTTGCTAAATTGTGTTTGCCTCTTTGTGACCCCATGCTGTAGCCTGCCAGGCTCCTCTGTTCAAGGGATTTCCCAGGCAAGAATACTGGAGTGGGCTGCCATTTCCTTCTCCAGGGGATCTTCCCAATCCAGGGATTGAACCCACATCTTCTGCATTGGCAGGCAGATTCTTTACTACTAAGCCACCTGGGAAACCCCCCGCCCTCCTTTATTCCTAACAGGGATGTTTTCAGACCCACTGTGGGCCCTGAGCATCACCATGGCCAAACAAAAGTTTCAACTTCCCTACTACCCAGTGGAAGTTATACTTCAGTGATGTAAGATGTTAGTTTTCTTTAGGGGATTGAAGACTACAAAACTGCAAAAAGGAGAGAAAATCAGTATTGGCTCCAATGAAATCCAAGGAGGCAGAAACATCAGCAACGATGAGAACCTTGGAAGCAGTAGGGAAGTAGAATTAAAAGAATTCACCTATTTCCTACATAACTCTATATAACCAATAATTTCTCGGCATATCTCAATTAGTAGATTTGAAATTTGTTTTAATGCCACCACTCTATTATTTCATGGGAACCAGAGAGCTCTAATCAATTGGTTTATGCTGCAGCCTTTATGTTAGACTATAGTCTAACCAGATTATTTGGGGCACAATTATTCTCTCTCTCTCCTTACCTCCTCACACCCACATCTCTTAAACATTCGTGTGAAGCATTTCTCTTGCCAGTGTGAAAATAAATCCAGTGCCTATGGCAAATGCTTCAACATTGCAGTAGGTTGGAAAGTATTGGTATTAATCTAGAGATATTATATTAGCAGTTATTTATAGCATGTTGTAAAACCCAGTGACCTCTTAACTTTGGGGATGAATGAACAACCTTCAGAGTCTTGGCATGGATGAAATAGCTTGATGCTGATCTCTGGACTACTGGAATCCAGAATGAAAGTTTGATGGGTGTAGGGAGTTTGCATTGAATATCAAGGAAGACTAGACAGAGGTATTTGCTAAAGAGGTGGAGGGCTTCCCTGGTGACTCAGAGGGTAAAGAATCTAGTTACAATGCAGGCAGACCCAAATTCGATCCCTGGGCTGGGAAGATTCTCCAGAGAAGGAAATGGTAACCCACTCCAGTATTCTTGCTTGGAGAATCCCATGAACACAGGAGCCTGGTAGGCTACAGTCAACCGGATCGCAGAGAGTCGGACATGACTGGGCAGCAGCAGATATAGAAATGTGTTCCTTTTCTCTAAATCAAATACATTATTTCCCAGAGAAGGCGGTGTAACTGTTCTCTTAAGGTGATTCATAGTCATTAGGTAAATAGATGCTCGCTGTATACCCTGCTGCTGCACAGAGGGTGGGAATTAACAAAAGTGCTGTGGTAAAGTCCTTTTACTACTTGTGGTATTTTAACATTAATAGTAAGGTTGATCCAACCTTGGGCTTGTTTATATTTGATTTTTAACCTCACCTGAGCCACCACAAACAGCTTAGTGTTAGTTCATCTTCTTCAAAAGGATAAGTGACAAAATTAGCTGTTCCTGTTGGGAACCCCTGGTTCCAGGAAATCTTAGAGGTTCGATCCTGTTGCCTTGGTTACTGAACTGTTCCATGCAGGTTGCTCAACTTCGTATGGGTACTTCTCTGAGGAACATTCTCCTTTGTAAGTCAGTTGCTTGATGTGTTAAAATCTAATTTCTGCTTAAAAATTCTTGAGTCAAATTCACCACGATTTAGTTCAAAAAACAAATGGCCTTGTGGTTTTGGTCTAGGATTTTTCACCTAGTTGTACCTGGCAGAACCCCTAGCACAATAATATGAAAAATTAGAAGTGTGTTTGCTAAATGAAATTTAATAAAATGGCAGCAGTGCTCTTCTTTAGAGTGAGCTGAACTGTCTCTTTGTAGTACAGCATGTGTTTATCATGTGATTGTTTCATAAACTTGAAATCTAATAAAATGGTGGGCAGTTTCTTTCTCTGGAGGGTATTAGAAGTGTATCTTCATAGAATAGCATGTCATGTAATAACATTTGGTTCTTTTTTGCCTGATCAAGATGTTTGCTAAATTTGCTTAGGTGATTTGAAAGGCAGTGGATTTTTGAAAATCAGTGGACAAATGCTATTCCAGTGTTCTTGCCTGGAGAATCCCGTGGACAGAGGAGCCTTGGTGGGCTGCTGTCCGTGGGGTCGCACAGAGTCAGACATGACCAAAGCGACTTAGCATGCAGGCATGCTATGAACTTGAAAAGTTGTTCAAGACCTTGAGCTGGGGCCTTGAATGTATGCATTAAGTTGTATCTGGCAGGGTTTTTCTTCTTTTATCAATAAAGTAGAAATAGGATATAATCAGTTTTGTTTTTTTCTTCATTGCTAAGCACAATTCAGAGGTATAACTGAAAGAGGTATATCCTTCTTGCGTAGATCTGAAGTTCCCCATACTATGATCCAGAAAAATGCTATCTTTAGATTGGGTCTGTGAGAGTAATAGGCTCCACTGAGACTGGTTATGAAAGATCTCAAATTTGAAAGGTTTACAAATGTGTAGCTATATAATCAATTAGCATCAAACAAATGTGTGTCAAAACACATGACTCACAATCTCATGAAATCAGAGTGGTCTACTTAAATATCGGTTATTTTTCCTTCCTAATAACAGACCACTTTGGTTGAATCTTTAGTGTAAATATGACTGTCGGAACTGGAACATGGAACAATAGCCTCATTAATCATTTTCTGATTTGTCTTGATTATAGTAAATGGAACTTAAGGTATCCTAGAAGCTACTTTTTTATAAAAGAGGTAGGTTCTGAAGATGGGTAGTGGTGATGGTTGCACAACAGTGTATTTAATGTCACTGAACTGTACACTTAAACATAGGTAAATGGTAAATTTTATGTTGTGTATATTTTGCCACAATAAAAGAAGAGGTGTAATGCTTTTTGTAGGATACATGAAAAGGAAAGAGGCATTCCATGGCAAAAAGGTAATAGAGAAAAATGATACTAAATTCAGAGATCATATGTCTTATCCATAACTTTGCTTTTGGTTTTTAGATAAGCATACAAACACATTGTAAAAAGATAAATTAATAAACCAATGAAGTGAAGTGCAACATGAACTGAACAGTTTATGTATTAGGCTCTTATAGAGTCTTCTATAATAGGAGCACAGTTTTATTCATTTTACAGTGATTTAATGAATTCCTCCTTTCTGTTCTAGGTGTGGGAATATTCTAGAGAGCTAAAGTGACACAATTCTTGCTTTCAAAGAGCTTCTCTTTCACTCTGCTAGCTGTCGCATGAGGAATGTGAATGCAGTTATTGTGGTTTGCCCATTTTCCAGATGAAGAAGAAGTGGAGCTGACTTTATCAATTTACCTGTTACAAAACAGTAGCCAACTAGGTATCAGGCTCTGTTCTAAGCAGTTAACTGATATTGACAGCTGAGTGATTTATTGTCCCCATTTTATAGGAGAGGAAACTGAGGGGCAGAGAGGTTAATAAAGTTTAGTATTAGGGAAACAGCATTCTGGAATACTTTCTGGTGTGAAATTCTTAGAGTGGGCTAAAAAAGTGATTACACAGTTTTAAAAAGTTGTACCATTTTATCACTATTAGATTAAAAGAAAAACACCTTCTACCCACCCACCCCCTTCTCCTGCCATTTTAAGACATAGATATCATCAAGAGGGTTTGTATTAATATAATCAAAACTAATTGAGATTTGATTTTTCTTTGCCTTTGTTTTGTTTTTACATGTTGTTACAATTAAGCAAAAAGAATTCCTGAGTTATATCGGCTTCTGCCAATTTTTCTGAGTTAATATTAACTAGAGATTTTGGCTACATTTAAATGTGTTAAATTATCCTACAAGTTTAAAGTATTACAGTTATTTACATGAAATTGGAAAGACTATGGGAGAAAAAAATAGTATCTATTTTAGAAAAAACTCCATTTCAAATATAATTTTCTTTTTAGGATTAGAAACCCTCCATGTAATAGTGGCCTAATACACAAAGCTTATTTTTGCCTCACATAAAATAAATCTGGACTTCTTTACCAGTCGTACGGCAGCTCCAGAGTCAAAATTACCCAAACTCTTTCTGACTTGCTTTTTTCTCTAGCCTAGCCCAGGGCTTCCATTCTCAAAGTCAGCTCTTAGTCTAGTGTGGCTACTGGAGCTTCAGCCATCATAACTGCAGTTGTGCCGACTCTTTGTGACAATGGACTAGCCCTCCAGGTTCCTCTGTCCAGGCCCGCATGTCTCTTGGGTCTCCTGCATTGGCAGGCATATTCTTTACCACTTACACCACCTGGGAAGCCCCATAGGCAAGTGGAAGAGGGAAAAGTCAGTAATGGCACACTTCACTGAAGCAATTTCCTTTAAGGAGCTCTTGGAAGGGCTTACCCAGCCTTTCCTCTTAGATCTTATTGGTGGCAACTTAGGCTCCGTCTGCCTGCAAGAGACACTGGGAAGTGTAATCTTTAAGCTATGCACATTGTACCTGGAATAAAATCTGAGTCCTGTTAGTAATAATAAAATTTGAGTGGATATTTGGTAAACAAATAGCAGCCGTCCCTATTATAAGTTATCTTCATATAATTTGAGAATTGGACATCCTCTTTAATGAATATTCTGACTTGCTGAGCATGAGTATATAACACAGATAGATCATCATTTTAAAAAAGAATCAGAATGTGAAAAAACAAAATTCATATAAAAGCCATATTGAGGCAAAGCTAATACTTACTGAGTGTTTACCTAAGCATTGGGTAAACTGTTGTCACAATATTCCTATCAGCTATGTACTATCATTGTGGCCATGTTAAAAAAAAGAAATAGAGGCATCAAGATGATAGATAGCTTTTCCAAGCAGCATAAGCTAAGAAATGGTAGAACTTTGGGAAGTCTTGATTCCTAACAGTATACCTTCAATGCCATCACTTCATTTTGTCAGTCAGGATGTTGAAATATTTTAGGACAGTACAACTGGTCATCATGAGCATCGATGATCATTCTATGGTCTGGTGAGAAATTCTGACCATTCAAATGATTTGACTACTAGGATTCTGTACCCTTGTGATTGTACTCTATGCATAATTTTTTAAATGCGGGCAGTAGTTCAAAATACACACACTCACATTTACCCCTGAGAATGGTTCTTGAGAGAAGATCTCCTGTATGTGAGGGAATGTTCTGAGCACAAATAGTGAACAAATATTACATACTTGTCCTCAGAGGGCTTAAGATGCTGAGCCCTCAGATGCTGAGTCCCAGAACTCAGCATCAGTGCTGGTTGAGAGCCAGCATCTGAAGTTTTTAGTTTTTGCATCCCTTCTGCTTTTGCTTGTCTTTGAGATTCAAAGATGATACATTTGAAGTAGAGTTCTACTTCTTCCATTGGAGGAGGCAAAGTTTCTGCAACTGCATGTGTGTGTGTGTATGTGTGTGTGTGTGTGTGTGTGTGTGTGTAGAGTGTGTGTATGATTAGAGAAATTTCAAGCATTTGCAAGGAGTGCTGCCATTAGCCAGTAGAGTGGCGTGGAGTGGAAAGGAGAGAGAGGAGGAGTTAGGGACCAAGACTGGCATCTCCCTGGGGCTTCAGAATCACTCACCTAGTTATATGAATGCAAACATCTCCCCCCTCCCCAGTGTATGAACTGGTCATCTCAGGACAGAAATTTTCAACAGGAAATGCCCCCTTCAGACCACACCTTTTCAGGAGTAGAACTTGGCTTGTTCTTCCATCTTTGTTTAAATCATTGCATTAATCAACTGTAGTGAAAGATCCCTTAGTCATCTGTGAAAGTGTAAACTCTTCATTGTTAGGAATCACTGGTGTGGCACACATCTTTTTCTACTTATGAACAAATGCAAACTCCAAAGCTGATTTTTCTCATGACTTTTTAAAAAAAATGTTTCTTTTGCTAAATAGTCACAGCCTCTTTTCTTTCGTCACCCCACCCCACTAATCATCCTTTCTCAGTCTCTCTACTCCAACATGTCTCAGAGGAGTCATGGCCAGTGCATGCCATGGGTGACTCCTGTCTCAGAACCAGCTTTTGAGAGACCTGCAGCTCTCAGAGGTCTACACATTATTGATCTGAGCGTATTTTTATTACTAAGCATTTTGTGAATTGACACTCACTAAAAAGAGATTAATTTGTGTGCTTAGGGAAGGGGGATTGCAGATAGGTCCTCAGAGTCTACTGATGTTCCAGTGGAGTTCTGCATTTTAAAATGTGGAGAAATGCTAATGAACCTAGAGGATGGTTGGAAATGGCAGCTACTAATTTACTGATAATTTTGTTCATTTAGCGATTGTCATTGAGTCTGCTACAGGCCTGGCACTGTTCTAGATGCTTACAATCTAGCAGAGGAGAGAGAAAAAGCCAAACGTGGTGAACAAGTTAACAATCTATGTTTGGAAGGTGACAGTGGGCAAAGGAAATGGAAATAGGGGAGCAGAAGTGAGGGTGGGGGACAGGTTGGGTCAGAGTAAGACTCAGGGAGAGAGCCTATGTGTGACATTTGAAGGAGGAGGTGAGAGAGTTGTTAGTCATGTGGAGGAACAGCATTCCAGGCAAAGGGCCCAAGGAATGCAGAGTTCTCAAAGCAAGATGGATTCTGGAATATTCTAGAAACAGGAAGGAGGTCAGCGTGGTTGGAGCAGGAGGCAGGAGTGAGTCAGGAGAAGATGCTGTCTGAGAGGTGAGGAGGGGAGCTCCTGTGAGTCCCTGTGGCAACTAAGAGTTTGGCTTTGATTCTGAGGGAGACGAGGACTCTTGCCAGATTTTGGAGGACGTTTGACTTATATTACGAGGGTTCACTCTGGCTTGCTGGTTTGAGAAGAGACCAAAGAGCACCAAGGGTGGAGACAGGGAGAACAGTTGAGCAGTAGGTGAGGAATGGACAGTGGTGATGGCTCTAACAAGAGTGGCAGTGAGGGGCGGGTCACATCTTAAATATTTCTTGAGGAGGTGACATGATTTTCCTCAGGCTGGTTGTAGAGTGTGAGAGAAAGAACAGAGTCAAGAATGGCTGCAGTTATTTTGGCCTGAATAATTGGAAGGTGGGGTGGTCAGCAACTGATATGAAGTCTATAGGTAGAAGTTTTCTGGGGGAAAAAAAAAATCAGTTTTGAGGTGTTTTCAGACAGTTCAAGCAGAGATGTCCTGGGGTTTGGAAGTGGTTCTGGACTTGATATGATGTCATGAGTCCTCAGCATAGAGATGATTGAAGTCACCAAGAGTGTGAGTATACAAACAAAAAGAGAAGGAGACTAATGTTTTCATCTTAAACTTTTATCATATGCATCTACTCTATTGTTGGATTATGCCACTTTTTCTTAACATCTAGAAATTCTCCAACATCTTAAAAATAGTGGAGAAAATGGTACAGTTCCCTATAATACACTTGTGTATGTATGTGTATTAAAAAAAAAAAAACTTTAGATGCTATATTTTTGCACCCATAAATATTAATACCTTAGTGTATAGCTCTACTAGGGACAGACTTTTAAAAGTAGAGTGCTATATCATAACTATATTTAACACATGAAAGTGATAATTTTTTAATATTAAATCCGTAGTTTTTGCCAGTCATCCCCAAAATGTCCCTTTACAGTTGCTTTGTTCCAGTCAGGATCCAATGTCCAAACTATGCATTTGGTCAGTGTGACCCTCCAATTTTTTCCTCACCATTTATTTACTGGAAAAAAAAATATCCTGTAAAGTGTTCTACAGTTTTGAGGCAGTCAGCTGAATCTTTATGATGACATTTAGCATAATCTCCTCTCCTTTCTTCTTTATCTGTCACCTATTAATTGGATCTTAAGGCTTGATTAGAGTCTTGTTCAGTATTATTTATAAGAAAAGAATGAAATTGCATCAGGAGGTGATAAGGTCTAGAAACATCACTTTTAGAGATGTTAATATTAATCAGCAATTCCAATGTTAACAGTTTGTCTGTTATTAAGTTTCCTGTCAGCCTTTCATCCTAATAGTTTTGGTTACCACTAGTTGCCTAGATTCATCAAGGTTGAAAAGAAAGATAAGTTTAACAAGGTTGGAAAAAAAGGAGACCAAAGGCCAAGGCCTTGGGACACTCAGACATCAGGTCAGAGTGAAGGAGAGGACCTGGCCGAGGACATGGAGTTGGAGTCCTCTGTGGCATCTTGAAAGACAAATGAAGAAAATGCAGGAAGTGATCAATTATATCACTCTTAGGTCAAGTATGCTGAGAATCAATCACTGGTCATTGGAGTTAGCAACATGGAGGTCACTGGTGATCTTGTCAGGAGTTTTCTAGAGTGGTCAGGGTGAAGGCCAGTTGGAATGAGTTTATAGAAACTGGGAGGAAAGGAAATGCAAACAGGAGAGATGAGAAGGTGAGCCCCCCTCTTGGGAAACTCCAGTAACAGAATTTCTGTGGTTGCTTGAAACTGAAGTGGGTTACCTCAGCTTATACAAGATCCATACTGTGTTCCCTGGGAGGACACGCCACAGCCTCCTGAAATGGCTTTGCTGCTCTGATATCCTTCTCTCTGCTTTGATGTGATTGCAACCTTCAGCACCTATCCTCAGGTGCGATGTAGGGCTCTTAGTTGATCAAATTCCTTTCCAAATAGTATCTTGTACTATAGCAATCTAGCAAGAATTAAACTGATTGAGTTTTCTTTCCCTTACAAACCAAACCCAAAACTATGGCAGAAGAAAAGAAAAGAAACCTGAAACAAGCAAAAGAAAAAGCATAAAACATTTTAATGCCAAGAACCCTGAAATAATCCAGTCAATGCTTAAGACAAAGCACTTCACATTTATTATAAGTAAAAATTCTGCAGCATGCATGCTCAAAAGCTACTAATTAACTTTATTGTCTTTACTAAATCAAACCAGTAAAGTTTTACTCAGGAGACTCTTTGAGGCTACAGGATTTATTATTAGAAGGCAAAGAACATGGTTTTAAATGAAGCTACATGATGATTTTCAATTTTCTGTGAGAGAAGATATGCAGAGATCTTATTCTACCTCTAAACAGGAAATAAAATGAGCATAGATAATTTTACTGTATATCTCTATTATTGACAAACTCTGTCATCACAAAATCATGTGACACTGGGAAACATACCAGAATGGAGCTGGACAAATGATCTGTAGGTTTGAGCAGAGAATTTGGGCAAAGCTTTTAGCTACTTACTGATTGTATTTGCACAACAGTCCTTTCAGAGGTGGTCAGAAGGAGGCTGTCTGAAGCTGGTTGTTCAATGGTGAAGCATTCAACCTTGTTGGTTAGAGAGATCCTGGATTAAAATCAATCTTTGCTACTAAATAGCTGATTAACCTTGTTTGAATCAGTCTCTCAAAACTTCTATCATCTGTACTAATATCCATGTTATAGGTTTGGAAGGGGTTGGAAGGATTGAGACAATACATATATTTAGTTTGGTACCATCATCTCAGGAGCTACTCATCAGAAACAAGTTTCCACTTGGTTTGCCATTTCCCTGCTGTCGACAGGTACAGTAATACAGAGAATATTTGTTGCTGTTCGTTGCTCAGTTGTGTCCAACTCTTTATAACCCCACAGGCTGGAGCATGCCAGGTTTCCTGTCCTTCACCGTCTCCTGGAGTTTGCTCAAAATCATGTTTGGACTCATGTCCATTGAGCCGGTAATGCCAGCCAACCATCTCATTCTCTGTCACCCGCTTCTTCTGCCCTCAATCTTTCCCAGCATCAAGATCTTTTCCAATGAGTCGGCTCTTCACATCAGGTGGTCAAAGTATTGGACTATTTCTTCTTTAAAAATTTTATTGACGTTTGATTGATTTACAAATGTAACACAGCTTCTGCTGTATAGTAAAGTGATTCAGTTATACATAAATAAATACATAGATACTCTTTTTCATATTCATTTCCATTATGCTTTGTCACAGGATATTGAGTATAATTCCCTGTGCTATATAATAGGACCTTGTTTATCCATCCCGTGTATAATAGTCTGCATCTGCTAATCCCAAACTCCCAGTCCTTCCCTACCTCACCCCCCTCCCACTGGGGACCACACATCTGTTCTCTACATCTGTGCATCTGTTTCTGTTTTGTAGATATGTTTGTTTGTGTCGTATTCTGGATTCTACATTTATAGCTCTTATGGGAAGCAATGTGAATTAGATACGTTCGCTTGCAGCCTCTAACACTGAACCAATTTAAACTAGTAATTTTAGGTGATAAGACAAAAAGTGTGTAAATACCTGCAAAGTGTGTGAATACCCTGCAAAGAAGATAATTACTTTACAGATACAGTTTAATTTTTTCATACTAAACATAGTAGCTCATTACTTATGAAATTGTTAGGACTCTTGATAACATGCAATCAATGCTATCCATTTAGAAATAAATGCTGTTTTGCCAATCACTGTGTTGATGTTAACCTAGCAATTAAATCATACACTGTTGTAGGACTTTTCATACTAATATGGAGAACTTTCTTTGTTCAGGAGCAATAGATCCTATTCTCTATTTTCTTAATTATTTGGTACACGCTGGCTTGTTGAAAAAAATCTAAGTGATGAGAAAGTTTATAAATTAAGAAGCAAAAGATATGGTGTCGTTTCCAAAACCACTCTCCAGTAGGTAAACATTGTTGAACAGTGTTATGAAACTCTCTCCAGATATTTTCTAGGCATTTTCACACATATACACACCGAATTAATTTTTATACAGTTGAGATCATATACCATCTGATCTGCAACTTGCTGTTTTTCACTTAATATACTGTGACTGTCTTTCCAAGCCATGGTCTGTATCTCTAAATTTTTTTAAACTGCTATAGTTTTTAAGCATTTTAATATCTTCATATACTTGTGTGTGTGTAAATTGATTACTTACTTATATCTTTGTTTATTTTTTCTTGTTTCTGTTGCTGTTTGGTCACTGAGTCATGGTCTGACTCTTGCGACTCCATGGACTGTAACCCGGCTCCTCTGTCCATGGGATTTCCCAGGCAAAAATGCTGGGGTGGGTTGCCGTTTTCTTCTCCAGGGGATCTTTCTGACCCAGGGATTGAACCCGAGTCTACTACGTCTCCTGCATTGACAGGTGGATTCTTTTCCACAGAGCCACCAGGGAAGCTGTTTCTCTCTTTGTTGTTGGTGGTCAGCCACTAAGCCGTGCCCGACTCTTCGTGACCCTGTGGACTGCAACATGCCAGGTTTCCCTGTCTTTCACCATCTCCCAGAGTTTGCTCAAACTCATGTCCATTGAGTTGATGATGTCATCCAACCATCTCATCCTGTCATCCCCTTCTCCTCCTGCCCTCAATCTTTCCCAGCATCAATGTTTTTTCCAGTGAGTCAACTCTTTGCATCAGGTGGCCAGAGTATTGGAGCTTCAGCGTCAGCATCAGTTCTTCCAGTGAATAAAAAGGGTTGGTTTCCTTTAGGATTGACTAGTTTGAGATTTTTTCCTGCTGTCCAAGGGACTCTCAAGAGTCTTCCCCAGCACCACAGTTTGAAAGCATCACTTCTTTGGTGCCCAGCTTTCTTTATGGCCCAACTCTCACATCCATACATGACTACTAGAAAAACCATAGCTTTGACTATATGGAGCTTTGTCAGCAAAGTGGTGTCTCTTCTTTTTAATATGCTGTTTAGATTTGTTATCGCTTTCCTAGTTTCAAATTATTTCTCCCTCAGAACTTTGAAGATACTGCCCAAGTGTGTTTTAGAATCTGTTGCTGCTAATGAGAAATTTGGATGTCAGTCTGAGTCATTTCTTTTAGATCAGTTGATTTTTCCTTCTAGGAAACTATTATTTATCCTCTGAATGATGAAACTTTTCTGTCTCTAGGTATGAGTATTTCTTTTGTTTAAGTTCTGTAAATCTTCAAAAGGTCTTTGAAATAAGCTCTCATTTTCAACTTGGAAAAATTTTCTATTATGTTTTTTTTCTTCCCCTTACTGTCTGTCTTTTCTCTTTCTTGAATGCCTTTTTGATAGATATTGGATTCTGTATTTCTCTCCTCCATGTCTTGGAGATTATCTCATATTTTTTATATCTTTGTTTTCTTTTTACACTACATTCAGAATACTCTTTCACCTTGGATACCACCTGTTAGATCTTTAGTCATGTCAATTTTATTAGTAAATCTATCTTTGAATTTTTAATTTCAGTTATGGTTAACTATATTTTTAATTTCTAAGAATTTGTTGCTTGTATTCTACTTTTCCCTGAAGCCCTGCTTTTATATCCCACAATATCTGGAAAGAATTTATTCATAGGTAAGTAGGAGTACACTCTGAGTGCAGATACAATGGGGCAAGCATTTTATTAGTTTCCCTACCAATGTCCAAAAGTTATCATGTCCCTCCAGATCCTTTTTTCTCTTTTTCTCTATGTCTCACCACCATCACTCTTTGTACTGGAACTAGTGGACTTCTGTTTCATGCTTTCATCCCTCAAACCTTCATTGTCAGTACTGCTTTGCATTCCCTTATTTAGAGTGAGGTGAGAAAAATAGAGACTGTGAAGGGAGATGAATTCAGTCCCACTGTACTCCTTTTTCATTGCAGTCTTCACCCATTTTATGAATGAAACAACCTGTTTCAGATCTCTCTGAGGACAGAGAAGGCAATTTTAGAAGTACTCTTTTATTCCCAGAATCATCTCTATTTTATTTCTTTCATGACTCATTAATTTCATTTGTTTATCTTATGTCCTCTATTTTTTTTTTTTTTTTGCTCTTGCTTTCCCTCAAACATCCGGTGGTCCATGGTGGTCTGTTTGTTGTGTTCTCATTTATTAGTTAGAGTCAAGGTTGGAACAGGCAGCTGGTCAGTGGCTCCTCTGCAGTTGTGGGAATCTGTTCTCCCACTGCACCTCTCCCCATTCTGGGCAAGCTGATCTGGTTCTGGGTCAGTGGATGGAGCATTTCCTCTTGTAGGCATACTTCAAGCTGATGGATGGGAACCTAGCAGGGAGACAGGCTGGAAAAATGTCAAGTTAGAGAAGACTTCCTCTGTGCATGGTCCTGGGCAGAGCTGCCTTCTTGATTTATTTTTCCTTCTTCCTGTCTACAGTTGATCATCTAATTTCTTAGTCTTTCTCTGGCATCAAAACCCCTGGCAGGAATGTTCTTCAAACAACTTACCCATATTTTTAACAGAGCTCAGTCTTTGGGTGGAGGCTTAAAGGCTCAGGTTTATTGGGTGAGAGGCAAGAAGAATATGGTTTTCCAAGCTGTTCTGAATGCAGTTCTTAATGAACTATTCTGATAATTGCTCCAGGGTGCTTAGCATTTGTGAACTTCTAGCTCTCAGCAAGAGCCCCATTAGCTCTGATGTGTTCAGTTCAGTTCAGTCACTCAGTTGTATCCGACTCTTTGCGACCCCATGAACCGCAGCACGCCAGGCCTCCCTGTCCATCACCAACTCCCAGAGTCCACCCAAACCCATGTCCATTGAGTTGGTGATGCCATCCAACCATCTCATCCTTTGTCATCCCTTTCTCCTCCTGTCCTCAATCTTTCCCAGCCTCAGGGTCTTTTCCAATGAGTCAGCTCTTCCCATGAGGTGGACAAAGTATTGTAGTTTCAGCTTCAACATCAGTCCTTCCAATGAACACCCAGGACTGATCTCCTTTAGGATGGACTGGTTGGATCTCCTTGCAGTCCAAGGGACTCTCAGGAGTCTTCTCTAACACCACAGTTCAAAAGCATCAATTCTTCAGCACTCAGCTTTCTTTATAGTCCAACTCTCACATCCATACATGACCACTGGAAAAACCATAGCCTTGACTAGACGGACCTTTGTTGGCAAAGTAATGTCTCTGCTTTTTAGTATGCTCTCTAGGTTGGTCATAACTTTCCTTCCAAGGAGTAAGTGTTACCTCTGCTCTAATTTCTGCTCCAGTTCAACTCACCTGCTTCTGACCTTGGAGAGAGGGGAGACATATGGATGTGCTCTATCCCTTCCCCTGAACTGGAAACCCTTCTGGTATATTTTAAATAAGCTTTTTATTTTTACAGATTCATGAACTTTACTATTATAACTTATTAGTGTTTGGGTCCAGAGTCAAACCTTTATAATTCTGTAATTTAAAAAATCAGCTTTCATTTTCATATGGAAGGCAGGAGAAGACTGAAATGATGTTCTTCTGTATATTCCAAAATGTTTTGGGATGTTTTTCTAAATGAGTCATTCGGGTGTACAGCGGGCATGAGTCCCTGTGAAAGAGTGTGTACATGCAGGTGTGAACACACACACACACCACCACCACCATTTCTGCATGTCCCCTCTCATCTCACCTTGCCAGCAGGCAGAGGCAACTGAGGGGTGGCTGGTGGTAGTAATTTCTCCATTTGCAGTGCCATGCTAGGAATGGCTATGGTAGGAATTGTGCACGAGCCAGCCATATCTACAATAGGAGTGCCATATTGAGTCATCAGGAAATGACTTTCCCTCTCACTTACCTCTTCTCTTGCAGCTGACAACTCCCCCAAATAGTCATGAAGGCAGTTGTGGTTGACTTGCTTAGCCTGTGTCCACTGGGAGCCACAAAAGCCTTAGAGAGTCTATTTCAGGATGCTGGACCTCATGAAACGCAATGAAACTCATGGTCTCTTCCCACTCCTCAAATCCTGTTATATGCCTCTTCATAAGTGGTCCTTTCCCTCCCCACTTGACTTTCCGTTTGAAACATACGCTAGTTTTCCCTAACTTTAGCTTACTCATTGTCACCCTTGTGGATCTCCTCCTTTCTGGAGACAGTGCTATGGCACAGTCCCCGTAGCCTTGGACTCTTACCCTAGTCTCTGCAGACCTTCTGCCTTCTAGTTGCTTCTCCTTCCCATGATTTCCGAATTTGCCTCCACAGAAGCCCTTCCAGTGCGTGGCTCTGATGATGACCAGATTAGACCCTTTGCAACGAGAACATCTCTGTTCAATACCCTTTTCATCCCCTGCAAGCTTACATGTTTGGCATTCAGTCATTCAGGGTAATGAGGATCAAGGATACAGAGCTGGCAGAGGAAGGAGGTGAATGAGGGCTTGCATTCTTCTGTTGCTATTCATGCTCTATGCCTTCTTCACCACTGGCCCCTTGCACCTCCGTCTTCCTATCACGACATGCCTGGCCAGGGACACTGATATGTGAGAAGCCCTCTCGTGAACAGATGTCTGTTTTATAGAAACAGACATAAATCTGTAAGGATCCAAATCCCTCTGGGGCTTCTTCTTTCTGGGATCCCTGAAGATAAGCCTAGTGATGGAGTAGTCCCAGCCTTGGAACTTACAGGAAGTGGGCTTCTTTCTCTCCTACTTAAAAAGCAGAGCTGAGATAATGAAAGATGTTACTTCAGGCAGTGCTGTGGAACTCCTCGAATTTATATTTTAAAGGGAATCTTTCACAGTTTATTGCTAGTAACTGATTACATGGGGAAACACTGGATGGCTGACCAGGCAACTCTGCACCTGAATAAATGAAACATCGCACTTAGCAAGGTGGTGAGTCTTGTGCAGTGGCTCATCCATGCTCTCTGTTCTGCCCAACAGGGTGACTTCCTATCTTGTTGAACTCACTCCTTTTTCCTTTTCCTTTGCCACACCATTTCATTTGCCACACCATTCTCTCCCCTTCAAGTGCACACGTGTGCGTGCATGCTTAGTCTATCAGTCTTGTCTGACTCTTTGTGACCTCATGGACTGTAGCCCGCCAGGCTCCACTGTCCTTGGGATTTTTCAGGCAAGAATACTGGAGTGGGTCATCATTTCCTTCTCCAGGGTATCTTCCCAATCCAGGGTTCGAAACTGTGTCTCCTGCATTGGCAGGCGGATTCTTTATCCGCAGAGTCATCAGGGAAGCCATCAAGTGTACCTAAGATTCTCTAAAACAAGCTTAATTGCTACTTTTTCTGTGACATTCATCACCCCTATCCCAATCAAAAACTTTTATCCATCTAGCTATTTGTTTACATTTTTATTAGAATATATAATTATATCAGAATTTTTAGTGGGTATGCTTTATTTCCTTTATTTCCTCCAGGCTCAGTGTATTTCATTCATTTTTGTACTCTATAGTGTCTAGTGTTTTACACCATAGATGAGCAGTATATTTTGTGGAATGGATTTATATTAAATTGGCATCATTTGTTTGTCCTGGATAGTAGAGGTTTTAATCCAGAGGAGAATGTCTATAGTTAATTTTTAATTGTGGCTAGTAGTCTACAAGTGGCACTAGTGGTAAAGAATCTGCCTGCAATGCAGGAGCCGCGAGAGACCTGGGTTCGATCCCTGGAGTTCCTGGATTGGAAAGATTCCCTGGAGGAGGGCAAGGCAACCTACTCCAGTATTCTTGCCTGGAGAATTCCATGGACAGAGGAGCCTGGAGGGCTATAGTCCATAGGGTCACAAAGAGTCGGACATGACTGAAGCGACTGAGCATGCAAGGAAAAATAGATAGTAATGACAACAGTAAAATCTCATTTAATCCTTATGACAACTTGGTGAAGTAGGTATTTGTTTTCATTTTACTGAAAGGGAAACAGACCTGGAGAAGTTGAGTAACTTGCTGGTAGGAAAGAGTAGAGCCACTGTGTTCTGTGTGTGTGTGCGTGTGCGCTGGGTTATTATTGTCTAAATTGTAAACAAACTAAAGAATATAGCTGGATTTTCAGTCTACTCCTATTTTGATAGCTTGGTTCACCATACTGTTAGGCCAAAAAGGGGGACTTTCCTCGAGTGACTTTCTGCACTGAGAGTTTGGGATGCCCAAAGCTGTTACTATGCTGTCCATGTATATCATCATTTCCTGGGTACGGATCGTGTTAGAAGCTGGAGTTAAGAAAGTCGCGTAAGTTACCGCAATTTGCCAGATGCTTTTGGGAATAAACACAAGTTCATCAGAGGGCCAATGAGCGTGTCTTGTTGGTTAGAACGTAAAGCTCCATGTATTGTAAACACTCAGTGAATGTTTTCAGGGGAGAGAAAGTGTTAGTCACTCAGTCGTGTCTGACTCTTTGCAACACCATTTACATATATGTTGGCGAATAGAAAAATATATAAGGAAATATAAATTATGTGTGCCCATGTGCTCAACTGCTCAGTTGTGACTGAGACTCTTTGAGACCCATTGACTGTAGCCCGCCAGGCTCCTCTGTCCATGGAATTCTCCAGACAAAAACACTGGAGTGGGTTGCCATTTCCTTCTCCAGGGGAGTTTCCCAACCCAGGGATCAAACATGGGCCTCCTGCGTTGCAGACAAATTCTTTACCATCTGAGACCAGGGTGAGACAGGACGGGAAAACCTGGCTTTCTAGAGTCACAGATGGTTCATGGACCCTTCCCATCTTTGTAATTCTCTCTACTTCCCGACAGATACCTTGTAGAGTTATTTACTTGCTTTGTTTTGTTTGAATTTTCATTATTGAATGAAAGCAGAAGTTGACGAACTTGTTTTGTAAGGGCCAGAGCGTAAGAGCTTTCAGCTCTGTGGCCTGTTCTAGTCTCTGTCGCTCCCACTCAACTACGCCACAGACAGGAAAGCAGCCGAGACAATCTGTGCACAAGGGACGTGCCAGTGGTCAAATCCGACCTGATTGGGAAAAAATGAGGGGATCGGCCTGGCTTGTGGCTTTTTCACCCCTGATTTGAAATGTGCTGTGTTTCTGAGATGCTTCCATGTTTGAGTCTGTGTTCTTTGCATTTTTCTAAAATTTACCAGGCAGGAAATGACTAAATTGATGACCCAGCCATCTAATTTCATCATTGAGATAATAGCGGCTCACACGTATTGAGTGTTTGCTAGTGGCAGGCACTTTGCGAAGCACTTCACAGGCTTCATATTATTTATAAAGCAAGTACTATCATTGTCTTCATTTACAGCCAAGAATAAGCAGCCTGGGTGGCTCAAAGGGTAAAGCGTTTGCCTACAATGCGGGAGACCGGGTTCGATCCCTGGGCCCGGAAGATCCTCTGGAGAAGAAAATGGCAACCCACTCCAGTTCTCTTGCCTGGAAAATCCCATGGACGGAGGAGCGTGGTAGGCTACAGTCCATGGGATCGCAAAGAGTCGGACACTTAGCGACTTCGCTTTCACTTTTCACAGCCAGGAAAACTGAGTCACAGAGCGCCTGCCAGGGGTTACATGTCGCCAATGTGTTAATGCAGGCGGTCTGATTACAGGATTCATGAGCATCTACTCAGATAACAATAATACTAAACTGAGAGGGAAAAGCATGGGACTTACAGTTGGAAATGGGGTTTATATTCCAACTCTGTTCGTGGCAAATTACGTTTAGGCTGAGCCTCAGTTTTCCCACCAATAAAGGGGGAATACTAATAAAAATTGTTCTTCCAACCTTAGAGACTCCTGGGAGGATAAGAAAGTATATGAATGTGCTTAATGAACTGTAAACACTCTACCATTGTTAGTTACTAGTCTGTTGTTTGGATAATTCTTAGTCTTTTTTATTGAAATGTTAGCTTTAAGTGTACAGCAAAGTGATTTGGTTATACATAGGTATATATCTGTATTCTTTTGGGGATTCTTTTCCATTATAGTTTATTACAAGGTATTGAATATAGTTCCCCGTGCTAATCAGTAAATCCTTGTTATCTGTTTTATATATAATAGTAAGCATCTGCTAATCCTATACTCCCAATTTATCCCTTCCTTCCCCCCACCCCCAACCCTGCCCTGCAGAGAAGGACAAATATGATATCATTTACATGTGGAATCTAAAAAATTATACAGATGGACTTATTTGCAAAACAGAAACAGACCCACAGACATAGAAAACAATCTTAGTCTTTTTTTTTTTAATGTGTAATAACAAGTAAAAGATTTAAAGAAAAACTGTGAAATTCTTGAACTTTAAGAGGGTTATCAGGGTGTTGACACCTAAAGCAATTTTCATGGTTTTTCTCCTAGATCTCTCCCAGCCCTGGAGCACTTACCTTTTCTAGGTGTTTGTGGTTGTGTATCTAGACTCCTCTCTGCTATAAAGGAAAGCTGTACCTTTCATTCTTTTCTTAAAAAATTTTTATGGGAGTATAGTTGCTTTACATGTTGTGTTAATTTCTGCTATACCGCAGAGTGAATCCTCTATACACATCTCCCCTCTTTTTTGGATTTCCTTCCTATTTAGGTCACCACGGAGCATTGAGTAGAGTCCCCTGTGCTAGACAGTAGGTTCTCATTAGCTATCTATTTTATGCATAATAGTGTATATACACGCTATGCGTACTAAGTGGCTTTAGTTGTGTCCAACTCTGTGAGATACTATGGACTGTAGCCTGCCAGGCTCCTCTGTCCATGGGGTTCTCCAGGGAAGAATCCTGGAGTGGGTTGCCATGCCCTCCTCCAGAGGATATGTCAGTCCCTGTCCCCCAGTACATCCCACTGTCTTCTCCCCTCTTGGCGTCCATATGTTTGTCCTCTACATCTGTGTCTCTATTTCTGCCATGCAGTCTTTTACTCCTTTGCTCTGTTGAGCAAGATTAAATTTTTTTCAAAGGGCTTTTCCTAGATCACTTAGGCTGGGTGGATATAGGGTGTGTAGAATGAGGCTGGAATGCAAAAAAAGAGGTCCAAGCGCACAAAATATAGTTAGGTTTTTATGGAGTTGAAATGTGTGATTCTTAGGTAGCCATATCTTGTTAAAGATTGACTTGGCTGATACAGTTCTGAGGCTTCTCTTTCCCAGTGCCTCCATCCCTCTTCACAGCCTCTGGCCAGATGTTAGTAGCTGACTCACGGGGATGCATGCGTGCTACATTGCTTCAGTCCTGTCCAACTCTGTGTGATCCTGTAGACTGTAGCCCGCCAGGCTCCTCTGTTCATGGGGTTCTCCAGGCAAGAATACTAGAGTGGGTTGCCATTTCCTTCTCCAGGGGATCTTCCCAACCCAGAGATTGAACCCAGTCTCTCGCGTTACAGGCAGATTCTTTACCATCTGAGCCATCAGGGAAGCCCTGACTCACTCCCAGGGATGGAATGGTACATCTCTCTCCATCTGGAAAAAAACAAAAACAAAAACACACAAAGTAAAAGGGTTGGTATAACTTTAAATGCTACACCTTTTCCCACCCAAGCAACTCCTTCACAGTACTATGCTTAGTAAATCCCCCTTTAGTTTTTCCTCAGCTCTTTTATCAGCTCTTTATGGAGCAAATGTCTGTATCAATTTATTGTATTAGTCAGGAGTCTCCAGAGAAATGAACCAATAGGATCTATGTATCCATCATCCATGGGCTTCCCTGGTGGTTCAGATGGTAAAGAATCTGCCTGCAATGCAGGAGACCTGGGTTCAATCCCTGGGTCGGGAAGATTCCCCTGGAAGTTGGCATGGCAACCCACTCCCGTATTTTTGCCTGGAGAATTCCATGGACAGAGGAGTCTGGCAGGCTACAGTCCATGGGGTTGCAAAGAATCAGACATGACTGAGCAACTAAGCACATCCATCATCTATCTACCTATCCACAGAGTGATACTTATTTTCAAATAACTGACTTTTGGGATTATGGATGCTGGCAACTCCTGTGGTGCAGGCCAGCATAGTGGAAACTCAGGGAGGGTTGCAGTCTTGAAACAGAATGCCTTCTGTCAAGACCTTGCTCTTAACTCTAGCTGATTGGGCAAAGTACATCCAGGATAATCTAGAGGATAATCTGCTCTATTTAATTTCCTGACTGTAAATGTTAATCACATCTAAAAAAGATATGTTCTTGATAACATCTCAACTTGTGTTTGACCAAAAATTGAGCACCATAGTTTAACCAAGTTGACACATGAATTTAGCCATCTCGCTTGATATCAGTAACCTGCTGTTTTAGCTTATATATAGACCAGAAGTAGAGAGAAATGCTGGTCATGCTGAACAATGTCCTGCAAAATGCTGAGATCAAGGAACCTCCTCTTAAGTCAGAGGCAACAAGAGACATCTGGAGTGTGCTTCTGTCTACAATTCACCTGACTGGTAGATGCTCCCACAGTTTGGCTTCAGGCATATAATATCATACTGACTAATTTGAAAGAACTTTTGTCAGTGATGGGGATGATGGTGTATGTATTATTTTTACCAGCTCAAGGATTGTAAAGAGCTCTTCTTTTTTCAATTAAAAAACTTCACTCTTAAAAAAAATGGGGAAAAAAAGATAATCTACAGAAGTGCGATTGCCTGCTATTTGATAGCATCATAACTTTGTTTTCACCTACGGTATTCTGTTCTGCTTATGAGAAATCTTGGCCGAGTTCAGTTACTGTCTATATTAGTTTCAAAATAAAATAATAAGTTTATCAACCAGTTCCATTTTCATGAGAGGAGTTTAACACAACAGTAAGCCAACAATTAACGTTTGCACAGAGACTTGATTTAATTGATCGCTAACTATGGCACCATAATTAGTTATAGAACCTTTCTTTTCTCTTATCTGAATTCTTTCTTTTAATGACCATAAAGTTGGAAGAGCATGCTCTGATTGAATTCATTTATGTGTTTGAAAAGTCAGAGTAGACAATGTTAACAAATGCTTTCATAGTTATCTCAGAATAATAAACTGGTAACAGGATATCCAATGGGAATTTACCCATTCTTAGATTTTTTTTGGGGGTGGGGGAGGGGTTTCCCAATGGCTCAGTGTAAAGAATTCACATATAATGTAGAAGACATGGGTTTGATCCCTGGATTTGGAAGCCCCTGGAGGAGGAACTAGCACCCACTTCAGTATTCTTAAGGCGGGAGGAGAAGGGGACGACAGAGGATGAGATGGCTGGATGGCATCATCGACTCAATGGACATGGGTTTGAGTAAACTCCGGGAGCTGGTGATGGACAGGGAGGCCTGTCATGCTGCAGTCCATGGGGTCGCAAAGAGTCAGACACGACTGAGTGACTGAGCACACACAGATTTTTTTTCTTTTTGTTCCCCCAGCATTTATAGTGAATTCATTTATGCCACAATATAACCTCTATAAATTCTGATAAATCTGGTCTGAAGTGCACATTTATTTCTTGAAATGTAACATCACATCAATTTAAAAGATTCTTTAGATTTTACAAAGTGTGAAATTTATTCAAATATAATTTACATAGGTATTTTAATGTCTGTTTGATAATGGTTGCAGTGAAGCTCTTCATAGTTGTGTTAGGTAACTTTTACATTAAATATCAACACTTTAGAGCTCTCTGCTGAAAATGTCATTAAAGTCTGCTTATAAAACTATGATGGAGGCAATAGGTCCTGGTAAAAGTAACACAACATGCCATACCATTCTGTACATAATTCAAGCTTTTAATAAGCTTTCAAAATGTGTCCCCTTTCTGAGGTAAATAAATAATATGGATGCAGTGTGAATAACCATAAGAACTAGAAATGGACATAATCAAATATAATATCTCTGAAGAATAGAACTAGGAGTTTTTCATTTTTAATTTTGTACCTTCTGCACTCTTTGAGTGTTTATTTCTGCATGCATAACTCTAACAATAATAGTTCCAACAGTAGTAGCTAAAGGTTTGTCTTTTCAAATGTACGGTTGAGTGAAAAATAAAAGGCAGTAACTTAAGATATAAAATTATGAAACTGTTCTAAGTGATTTTTATGTGAATGAAAATTCCTCCCTTTTAAATGACTTCAGAACATTATAAAACTTTCCCATCTTTTCCCCTAGCTTTATTAAGATAGAATTGACATATAACATTGTGTAAGTTAAAAATACAAAATGTGATGATTTGATACATGTATCTATTGTGAAATAATTACCACAATAAGGTTATTAACACTTCTGTTGTCTTACATAATTACAGTTTTTGTGGTGAGTACATTTAAGATCTATTGTCTTAGCAACTTTCAAGTATTGCTAACTGTAATCAGCATACTGTACATTAGATTCCTTGGAACTTATTCATCTTATATCTGGAAAATTGTACTCTTCAACCAGCATTTCTTGATTTCCTCTGCACCTCAGCCCCTGGTAGCCATCATTCTATTCTGTTTCTGAGTTCAACTTTTTCAGATTCCATGTGTAAGTGAGATCATACAGTACCTGTCTTTCTCTGTTTGACTTTTTTCACTTAATATAATGTCTTCAGAGTCCATCCAATTTGTTGGAAATGTCAGGCTTTTTTCCTTTTTCTGGCTAAATAGTATTCATATATATGTATATATTGTAAATATACAAATATATTATTTAATCCATTTGAGTTAACTTTTCTGAGCAGTGTAAGATAGGGGTCCAATTTTATTCTTTTGCATGTGGCAATCCAGTTTCCCAGAGCCATTAATCAAAGAAACTATCCTTTCTTGGCTCCTTTGTCAATTTTAGTTGACATATATACATAGATCCATTTCTTGGCTCTCAATTCTATTCCATTAGTCTATATGTCTCTTTTCATGCTGGTACCCTACTGTTTTGATTACCATAGATTTGTAATATGGTTTGAAACCATGAAGTATGACGCCTCCAACTTTGCTTTTATATCTTGGGAGTGCTTGGACTCTTTTGGGGTCTTTTGTGGTTCCATGTGAATTTTAGGATTCTTTGCTCTGTTTCTGTGAAAAATGCCATTGACACATTGATAGGAATTGCATTGACTCTATAGATGTTTGGCGGGCACTACGGACATTTTAACACTATACCCTCGGTGTTACGATACATGAGAAAGCAACTCTCTCTGCAGAAAGAACAGTAACAAAACTTGCCTGGCACAACCATGGTTCTGGATAGAGGAAAGGAAAATATCTTCCTTGTGAAATGCTAACCACAAGCTGGCCCTCATGTGAGTGTTCAGCTAGGACTGTAGTCCAGACGAACCACAGACAGACTTTGTTCTTTAATGTGGACCCAGGTTGATAGTGACCACAGGGCACTGGGAAAAGGAAACACAAATCCTCATGGGGGGATGGAATTTCACGTTGGGCCTCAAAGAATTCCCACTAAAATGTTTCAAAGAGTATGCGTCCACAGTCAGAAGTCACCAAACACCCACCCCTGCCAAAAACAAACCACTATGAGTAAGCCCTCAGGGGAAAAGAAAGAGAGACAATAGAATTGGACTCAGAGACTTCAGATGTTGGAGATTTAGACACTTAATACAAAAGATATATGTTTAAGAAGCAAAGGGGCATTGAAAATATTTGCAAATAGTAAGAAGTTATAAAAATGATGATGCATATTTAAAAATAGAATAAAATAGAGAGCTTTTGGAAATAAAGATAATAATTATAGTGAAATAATTTCTGGATGAGCTAAAGAGTAGAAAGGATATAGCAGACATTTAATGAACTGAAAAATATATTCGGATAGTTGATCAGGAATGAAGTTTAAGGAGATAAATAGATGGCAGGTGTGATCTTCAATTTAAGAGACATGGAGAACAGAATATGAAGGTGTAGTAACTTCTAACAATGACTAGAGGAGATAGTGAAGGGATTGGAAACATAATATTCAAGAAATATAATGGCTGATAAGTGTCCAGAAACGTTAAAAGTCACTGATCTTCGAATTCAGAAACCTAGTTTGCTACCTTAAGGAAAAAGATTCTAGAAAGAATGTTTGATATACAAGAAGAAATCATAAATAAAATATTAAGAAGTATGTGAGTAAATAAAAATAAGCATGGACTAATTAAGCAATGGAGCGGCGGCTGCGCAGGCGCAGGAGGGCTGAGGTGAGCTACTCCACGTTCAAGGTCAGGAGGGGCGGCCGTGAGGAGATACCCCTCGTCCAAGGTAAGGAGCAGCGGCTGCGCTTTGCTGGAGCAGCCGTGAAGAGATAGCCCACGTCTGAGGTAAGAGAAACCCAAGTAAAACGGTAGGTGTTGCCAGAGGGCATCAGAAGGCAGGCACACTGAAACCATAATCACAGAAAACTAGCCAGTCTGATCACAGGACCACAGCCGTGTCTAACTCAATGAAACTAAGCCATGCCGTGTGGGGCCACCCAAGACAATCCGGTCATGGTGGAGAGGTCTGACAGAATGTGGTCCACTGGAGAAGGGAATGGCAAACCACTTCACTATTCTTGCCTTGAGAACCCCATGAACAGTGTGAAAAGGCAAAATGATAGGACACTGAAAGAGGAACTTCCCAGGTCGGTAGGTGCCCAATATGCTACTGGAGATCAGTGGAGAAATAACTCCAGAAAGAATGAAGGATGGAGCCAAAGCAAAAACAACACCCAGTTATGGATGTGACTGGTGATAGAAGCAAGGTCCAATGCTGTAAAGAGCAATATTGCATAGGAATCTGGAATGTTAGGTCCATGAATCAAGGCAAATTGGAAGTGGTCAAACAGGAGATGGCAAAAGTGAATGTCGACATTCTAGGAATCAGTGAACTAAAATGGACTAGAATGGGTGAATTTAACTCAGATGACCATTATATCTACTACTGTGGGCAGGAATCCCTTAGAAGAAATGGAGTAGCCATCATGGTCAACAGAAGAGTCTGAAATGCAGTACTTGGATGCAATCTCATAAACGACAGAATGATCTCTGTTCGTTTCCAAGGCAAACCATTCAATATCACGGTAATCCAAGCCTATGCCCCAAACAGTAACACTGAAGAAGCTGAAGTTGAACGGTTCTATGAAGACCTACAAGACCTTTTAGAACTAACACCCAAAAAAGATGTCCTTTTCATTATAGGGGACTGGAATGCAAAAGTAGGAAGTCAAGAAACACCTAGAGTAACAGGCAAATTTGGCCTTGGAGTACGGAATGAAGCAGGGCAAAGGCTCATAGAGTTTTGCCAAGAGAACACACTGGTCATAGCGAACACCCTCGTCTAACAACACAAGAGAAGACTCTACACATGGACATCACCAGACGGTCAACACCGAAATCAGACTGATTATATTCTTTGCAGCCAAAGATGGAGAATCTCTATACAGTCAGCAAAAACAAGACCGGGAGCTGACTGCGGCTCAGATCATGAACTCCTTATTGCCAAATTCAGACTTAAATTGAAGAAAGTAGGGAAAATCACTAGACCATTCAGGTATGACCTAAATCAAATCCCTTATAACTATACAGTGGAAGTGAGAAATAGATTTAAGGGACTAGATCTGATAGACAGAGTGCCTGATGAACTATGGACAGAGGTTCGTGACATTATACAGGAGACAGGGATCAAGACCATGCCCATGGAAGAGAAATGCAAAAAGGCAAAATGGTTGTCTGAGGAGGCCTTACAAATAGCTGTGAACAGAAAGGAAGTGAAAAGCAAAGGAGGAAAGGAAAGATAATCCCATTTGAATGCAGAGTTCCAAAGAATAGCAAGGAGAGATAAGAAAGCCTTCCTCAGCAATCAGTGCAAAGAAATAGAGAAAAACGACAGAATGGGAAAGACTAGAGATCTCTTCAAGAAAATTAGAGATACCAAGGGAACATTTCATGCAAAGATGGGCTCGATAAAGGACATAAATGGTATGGACCTAACAGAAGCAGTAGATATTAAGAAGAGGCAGCAAGAATATACAGAAGAACTGTACAAAAAAGATCTTCACGACCCAGATAATCACAATGGTGTGATCACTCACCTAGAGCCAGACATCCTGGAATGTGAAGTCAGGTGGGCGTTAGAAAGCATCACTATAAACAAAGCTAGTGGAGGTGATAGAATTCCAGTTGAACTATTTCAAATCCTGAAAGATGATGCTGTGAAAGTGCTGCACTCAGTATGCCAGCAAATTTGGAAAACTCAGCAATGGCCACAGGACTGGAAAAGGTCCGTTTTCATTCCAATCCCAAAGAAAGGCAACCCCAAAGAATGCTCAAACTACTGCACAATTGCACTCATCTCACATGCTAGTAAAGTAATGCTCAAAATTCTCCAAGCCAGGCTTCAGCAATACGTGAACTGTGAACTTCCAGATGTTCAAGCTGGTTTTAGAAAAGGCAGAGGAACCAGAGATCAAATTGCCTACATCCGCTGGATCATCGAAAAAACAAGAGAGTTCCATAAAAAACATCTATTTCTGTTTTATTGACTATGCCAAAGCCTTTGACTGTGTGGATCACAATAAACTGTGGAAAATTCTGAAAGAGATGGAAATACCAGACCACTTGACCCACCTCTTGAGAAACTATATGCAGGTCAGGAAGCAATAGTTAGAACTGGACATGGGCCAACAGACTGGCTTCAAATAGGAAAAGGAGTACATGAAGGCTGTCACCCTGCTTATATTGTCACCCTGCTTATTTAACTTCTATGCAGAGTACATCATGAGAAACGCTGGGCTGGAAGAAGCACAGGCTGGAATCAAGATTCCCGGGAGAATGGTGATTGCAACAATGAAATTAAAAGGCGTTTACTCCTTGGAAGGAAAGTTATGGCCAACCTAGACAGCATATTAAAAAACAGAGACATTACTTTGCCAACAAAGGTCCATCTGGTCAAGGCATGGTTTTTCCAGTAGTCATGTATGGATATGAGAGTTGGACTATAAAGAAAGCTGAGTGCCGAAGAATTGATGCTTTTGAACTGTGGTGTTGGAGAAGACTCCTAAGAGTCCCTTGGACTGCAAGGAGATCCAACCAGTCCATCCTAAAGGAGATCATTCCTGGGTGTTCATTGGAAGGACTGATGCTGAAGCTGAAACTCTAATACTTTGGCCACCTGATGCGAAGAGCTGACTCATTGGAAAAGACCCTGATGCTGGGAGGGATTGGGGGCAGGAGGAGAAGGGGATGACAGAGGATGAGATGGCTGGATGGCATTACCGACTCGATGGACATGGGTTTGAGTAAACTCTGGGAGTTGGTGATGGACAGGGAGGCCTGGCGTGCTGCGATTCATGGGGTCGCAAAGAGTTGGACATGACTGAGTGACTGAACTGAACTGAACTGAATTAAGCAATGATAATGTCTAATTGGAAGGTTAAATAGCTAAGTAGAACTAAAATATGGGACCGTAATAATATCTAAGTTGGAATGATGAGACTTGAAGTGGTCTATGAACCTCGTGTCCCTGGTACCTCTTTTATGCCCAGACTTCATCTTCTTATAAGGAGAGGGGTCAGATTGGATTAGGTCCCATCCTAATGGCCCAATTTTAATTTAATCACCACTTTAAAAGCATTATATCCCAAAGTAGTCATACTCTGAAGGACTTGCGGTCAGGATTTCAACATAGGATTTTTGGGCGGGATACCTCTCAGCCTGTAGCCACACAACTTTTGTAATAAAATCCCATTTTCTGAAACAGGAAGAGACCAAAGTTATTTTGGAGGATATTTTGGTTTGGCTATTTAATCTAAGATGATTTTTGAGAATATGAATATTAAATATGTCAGTTCTCCTCTTTTTTTATTTTATTAATGATGTTGAAGGTGAAACTCCAATACTTTGGCCACCTGATGCGAAGAGCTGACTCATTTGAAAAGACCCTGATGCTGGGAAAGATTGAGGGCAGGAGGAGAAGGGGATGACAGAGGATGAGATGGTCGGATGGCATCACTGACTCAGTGGACATGGGTTTGGGTGGACTCCGGGAGTTAGTGGTGGAGAGGGAGGCCTGGGGTGCTGTGGTTCATGGCATCGCAAAGAGTCAGACATGACTGAGCGACTGAACTGGACTGAACTGAATGACTAGACATGTTTTAAAAATTCAAGAAAATAAACAATAGGCTTATAATCATAACTCAATTATGTGCTTCTTACTTTAGTCTTATAAAACTATCATTTCTAGGAATAACATCATGAAAAATAGTATTTTAATTTATTTTCAAGCCTGTATGGTGACTCACATTAAGAAAGCAGAGTGTGAAACCTCCTTTCAGGAGCAACTGATAATTGAAAATTAATCAATAATTCCAAAGTTCTTGAGAATAATCTGTTTTAACCACAGTGAATATTCCTCTTCTTCAGTATTGTTTGCAATATTGCATTGCTTGATTAATCTGGGTTTATTTCTAAATAATGGAACATAAATCTTGGACTCATTTGCTTTCTAAATACTGAATTGCATGTGGAATTAAAGCTTACTGAGCTTTTAGGATTGTACTCTCAATAAGCATAATCCGTAATCTCTGTTTGCTGTTGGTTTTTCGGTAAGAATATTTTGTGATATAATGAGAAGGCGTTAGTTACTCAGTCCTGTCTGACTCTTTGCAACCCCATGGACGGTAGCCCACGAGGTTCCTCTGTGCTTGGGATTTTTCAGGCAAGAATACTGGAGTGGGTTGCCTTCTCTTTCTCCAGAGAATCTTCCCAACCCAGGGATCAAATCCGTGTCTCCTGTTTTGGCAGGCAGATTCTTTACCACTGAGCCACCAATGAAGCCCTTTGTTGGGTAATACAATGGGTCATCTAAGAACTATAAAAATAATCAGGAGGACAGATTTCCCAAGTTGCATAATGTTATTGCCCAGTTCATTGAACATAATTTTTTTCATGACAGCTATTTTACTCAATATTTGCGTGTCGGTAGTTGAAAGATTGCAGAGAAGGCAGTGGCGACCCACTCCAGTACTCTTGTCTGGAAAATCCCATGGACGGAGGAGCCTGGTGGGCTGCAGTCCATGGGGTTTCGAAGAGTCTGACACGACTGAGCGACTTCACTTTCACTTTTCACTTTCATGCATTGGAGAAGGAAATGGCAACCCACTCCAGTGTTCTTGCCTGGAGAATCCCAGGGACGGGGGAGCCTGGTGGGCTGCTGTCTATGGGGGTCGCACAGAGTCGGACATGACTTAAGCGACTTAGCAGCAGCAGTTGAAAGATTGAGACAAACAATGCACTTTTAGTTGTCATTTTGGAAGGGTTCTTAGGAAACATAAGAGCCCTTTGGTTGGTTAGTAAGTGATGGGTTTCTTAGAACACATTGCTTGCTAATTTTATTAGACAAGCAAATAAATTCAAATGGTCAGCTACATTCCAATTTGTATTCTTCTAAAAGTCCTCCCCTTTTTCATTCTCGGATTTTGACACTCCTACACACCAGTTAAAGAACTTGTTAGAGTGTGTTCAAAAGAAACTGTTGCGATTAATTTCCTGGTCTCTTCTCTCTTTGATGTGTTACTATAATGCTTTGAATAATTTTCAGCGTCTGGCATTTGTTCAAGGACAGTTTCTTGTCTTGGAGGAGGGGAAGAAGAAATGAAGGAAAGAATACATATTCTTTCTTAAATAGAAGACAAAAATCATTTTTGTCTAAATAGTCTAAAGCATTTTGCTAAGTAGGTGACGAAAAATAGATAACTATTTGGCAGAGTCAGTTACCATAAAGATCTTTTCTTTGGGATAGTCATGAAGGGCAGAATTAGACCAGCAGTTGTTAATATCCAACATGTCTAGGTTATCTTGTCCAAAAGAAATTCAGATAGGTGAGCTTTGCAAACTGGAGCCATCTGAAGTTTTAAAATGGCTGCTGGTGTCTTAGTAGGAGACTAATTTTATTTTCTAATAATTAGAAAGGATGACCAGACCATGAACTCTAGGGTTATGCTTCGTCTCTCATGTCCTACACAGGATGTTCTGAGCAGTTTCTATGTGTAAATTGTACAGTGGGTCTACTCTGCCTGTTCACTCTATACTTGCATTTTAAGGTTTAGAGGTGTTTTACCTTTCCTTCCTTCTTTACAAACTTGTATGTTTTCTTCCATATTTCCATTCCTAAAGTGATGACAAACTTTCAGTAGTGGGTGAGAATGGAAAGAAATGATAAAACCATTGATCTGGAGGAGTTTCTTATTCATTACCTTGTTCACTTTTTAATAATCAGCCCCTAGCACCCAGGAGGTATTTGGTCAGTTTTTGTGGGGTTGAATTGAATTCTTTACAGAGTAAATGACAATAATGAAAATAGTGTTACAGAAGCTTTTCATCTAAGGGAAACATCAAGACTAAAATTTCTATGTATCCTTCTTATTATAGATCACGAGCTTTACCTTGTAAACCAAATCTACATTTAAGCATGAGACTTTCCTTAGTGACAGATCAAGGCCAACAGAATGAACTTGAGAAATATGTGTCAAATGTTTATTTAAAAGTCTGTTGTGAAATATAAATCTAAGAGTATACGGTTCTTCTGTTCACATAAAGTTATTGCTGCTCTAGCTTGAGCAGGTTCAACTATATTGAACTTAAAAATTCAGATGTGTGAAAACTTTTAGTGTCTCTTGCTTTCTTGGTAGACCTTTGCCCAACTTGCCTTCTCAGCAGTTTATCCATCTGTCATTAGGTTAAACCTTTCATGTTCATAACAAACATGTTTTCCTCAAAAGGATTGTATGTCTTTGGTCAAATGTAAACATCAAAACTAAGAAGTTCTTCGGTGTTTCCAGGCAAATCAGATGTGTCTTTACGTATTGTTAAACTTGAGTTTAACATTATGTAGATTCTTTTTATATGATACTAATATATTTACATAGATAATCCCATTTAATTCATTCACTTTGTGTTTCATTCAGTCAAAAAGCATTCACTGGTTGCCCGCTGTGTACAAATTGAGGAAGACAGAAATACGATTAAGGCAGGTTCTGTGCTCTGAAAGACCTCACAGCTTAATGGGCAGACTAACATGTACTGGGTGTTCATTGGAAGGACTGATGCTGAAGCTGAAACTCCAACACTTTGACCGCCTGATGCAAAGAGCTGACTCATTTGAAAAGACCCTGATGCTGGGCAGAAGGAGATTGCGGGCAGAAGGAGAAGGGGATGACAGAGGATGAGATGGTTGGATAGCATCACCGACTCAATGGACATGGGTTTGGGTGGACTCCGGGAGTTGGTGATGGACAGGGAGGCCTGGCATGCTGCAGTTCATGGGGTCACAAAGAGTCGGACACGACTGAGCAACTGAACTGAACTGAACTGAACTGAACATGTACACACCAGAAACAAAGAGCAGGTGAGGGCTGGAACTCAGAAGCCATGGAGACCTGGGTCAAATCCCACTCTAACTTTGTTCCAGGCGATGTTACATGACTTTTATTTAGGAGCCTCTGTTTCCTTACTGGTAAGACAGGTTTAACATATAAAATGCTTATCTTAGTGATAGCATTTAAGAAGTGTTCATAGAATAGTCTAGAGCAATGCTTTTTCAATAGAAATGTAACCTCGGTCACATATGTAACTTAAATTTTTCTAGTAGCCACATTAAAAAGGTGAAAAGGAATCAATGAAATTAATTTCAATATCTTGTATTTAATTCAGTATGTCCAAACTATTCAGTCATGTCCAACTCTTTGCACCCTCATGAATCATAGCGCACCAGGCTCATCTGTCTATTGGGTTCTCCAGGCAAGAATACTGGAGTGGGTTACCATGCCATTCTCCAGGGGATCTTCCTGACCCAGGGATTGAGTCTTCTGTATTGACAGATGGGTTCTTTACCACTAGCACCACCTGGGAAACCCTTTATTTAATTCAGTATGTCCAAAATAGCTTTTCAATGTGTCATTAGTATAAAATATTATGAATCAGCCAGTTTGCATTCTTTGTTTTGTATTTGAAATATGCTTTGTATTTTACATTTTTAGTATGGATGGTAACTTTTCATTGAGGGTATTTGAATCTGTATTTAGATTTCATAAACTTTAGGGTGGAAAAAAGTAGATTTACATACCCAAGTAGATCCAAATAGGAGGTTTTTGCAAACTGAATTGAGCATCAGTTTTAAAATTTAATCCAATCAAGATTAAGTTAAAAATTCTGGTCCTTATTCACACTAACCACACTTTAAGGGCTCAACAGCTTAGGGGGCCAGTGGCTATCATAGTGGGTAGTGCAGTTCAAGAATGACAACTCAGTAAGATAAGTACTATAGCAGAGGCATGAGCAGAGAGCTCTAGGGAGTTAAGGAAGGAATCCGTGAAGTGGATCTTGAAAACCTAATAGAAACTTACTAAGGAGAAAGGAGGAGGGAAAACACTTCCATCTGATCTCTTGGAAGCGTGTGAAGTAGCAACAGTAGACTCATTTAATCGTTTAAGAGCGAGTCATTGAACACACATCATGTGAGATGCAGGGGCTAGATGTTGGGGCTTCAGTTAGCTAGACATGGCCCTTGAGCTTAAGGAGCTTAGAGTCTAACTGTGATTCATGGGCCTGTTTTTCAGAGAGAGAGAGAGATGTAAGTGTCATTTTGGGTGTGCCAAAATGCCTAGCCTCTGTAGCTCGAATTTCTAGCTTGTCACCTTCAAAGGATTCTTGTGAATAGGACTTTTTTGAGCTGTAAGCAAATTTACTTTGGTTATTCATTTCCAGTGAAAAAAGCTGTTTTGTTGTTGTTTTATTATTGCTTGTGATTGGCGTGGCCTGTACTGAAGGTTTCCTGTGGCATCTAGCTCTAGTAGTCATTTGCTTGTTGGTATTTCAACTGTCAGCTGTTGGGTTGAGCTAAATCTCGTTCCTGTCTTTGGCTCTTTTAATACCTGGGCAGAGGTGGGAGTGGTTGCTGTTCTGTTAGCTGTCTGGGATATTGGACCTGTCCCTGAGGCAAGCAGAAGATGACTTAGACTCAAATGAATCATGTCTGCTGCTAGTGAAGGCACTCATAGAGTTATCAACACATTACTTAATTTTGCAATTCTGGGTCCTTAGTATGGATCAAGTCAGCTCTCAAATTTGCAAATTTCTATCCAGTTGATTGTGTAGATTTTGCCTGTTGCTTTGTCTTCACCAACTCTCCTTGAACATTAGGCAAAAGAGACAAACAAACAAACAAAGACACCAGCAAAACAGACAAGAAACAGCTTGATAATTCTAGAAAGATTCTCAAGAAAAACTGTTTTCTACAAGATAATTGTCTACTCCTTAGACTATTCAATAAAGGAGACTTCTATGGCATTCCTGATTATGTTTTTCAGTATCTCATAATCCTTCTGGTTACAGGAAGCTTTTCCTAAAATCTAATCCATATGTCTATTTTCTCATTGGATGTCTTTATTTTTTTTTTCCATTAGATGTCTTTAATAAGGCTACTTCCCATCAGTAATAGAGCTCTCTTATCTTCTGAGAAATGTGGGCTGAGATGACATTCAAAACCAACTGTGAGAAATTAAAATATCTAAGTAGAATTCAATTTGGGACCAAAACACTAGAAGTAGCAAATTTGGTAATCGATTCTGGCATTGAAAGCTAGGCTAAAGAGAGGAATTATAGCATCTGTGTGTACAAATGCAAAGTTTTTTACAAAAAGTGATTTTTGACCCCTGTTGCTAAGCTCCAGCCATGTTTGAGCAGACAGTTGGGTTCAGAACCTATTGTCCACTCTCGGTTGTAATAATTTGAGCACTGAGGGGCTACTATTTTCAAGTATTGTTTCTATGATTAAAAGTGATTTTAAATAGGTAAATTACACATTTCATGGTCTAAGTAGTTATTTTTAGAAAATCTATTTTTGAAAACCTCATTAGGTATAATGTAAAAGTCAAAAAATTAAAGTGCATGTGGGTATTACATTTTAGAAATGTAAGAGTCCCTTCCCACCTTTTCTTCACTCCTTCATTAATTCATCAGTTCTCCTGGCAGCTATGAAAGTGCCACTTGCTCAGTCCTGTCTCTTTGTGACCCCATGTACTGTAGCCCGCCACGCTCCTCTGTCCATGGAATTTTCCAGGCAAGAATACTGGAGTTGCTTTGCTATTTTCCCCTCCAGGGGATCTTCCCAACCCAGGATCGAACTCAGGTCTCCTGCATTGCAGGCAGATTCTTTACCGTCTGAGCACCAGGGGTTATGACTGTATTTTAAATGATTTGCTTGTATCTCTCACAGCAAACAGAAAGTCCTGACTTCCTGCTGTGGAAGATTAAGAATATACATCATTTGTTGTATTCCTTCTCCCTTCCCCTTTCTCCACCCATCAATTTTTGTTTCACACACAAGTGTGTGTGCATGTGCTTGTGTGTGTGTTATATGCCTGCTCTTGGGTTTATTTTGTCTAGAAGATAGTTCAGGAAGAAGATAGGTCAGAGTTGCTGCCTGCCCATCTTCCCTACAGGGAAGGATTCTCATGCTGGAAGCCTTGACCTTTTCCAGGAAGATCACTTACATTTCCTCGCGGATTGTTTCTCATCCTTTGACCTAAGTACTGATGGGCTTTGTTGTGAGCAGCGGCCCTAGGATTTCAGATCTCTGCTAGGCTTCTATTACCCTGCTTCATCTCATTTCACCCATCAATCATCTGTCTTCCAGGAATTCTGTGAAAAGTGTTTGGTTGGTTAATGTTGTATTCCTCCAGTTGGCAGCACTTTTAAGAATGTGTCCCCCCTGTATATCATTATCATTTTAATAGGCTCTTGGATTATTAGTATAAATTACAAAAACTATACCGTATCTGTCTTTTAAGCATCTATTTCTTTGCTACTTGGGTGTCTCATAAATGCATATAATAGTTCTTTCCCCAAATAATATGAAGAATGGAAATAAATAACTATCTTCTTTGCTTGTTGTGCTGTGCTGAGTCACTCTGTCCTGTCTGACTCTTTGTGACCTCATGGACTGTAGCCCGCCAGGCTCCTCTGTCCACGGGGATTCTCCAGGCAAGAATCCTGGAGTGAATTGCCATTCCCTCCTCCAGGGCATCTTCCCAATCTAGGGATCAAACCCCAGTCTCACACACTGCAGGCTGATTCTTTACCGTCTGAGCCACCAGGAAAGCCCAAGAATACTGGAGTGGGTAGCCTATCCCTTCTCTAAGGTATCTTCCTGACCCAGGAATCTAAGTGGGGTCTCCTGCATTGCAGGTGGATTCTTTACCAGCTATAACTACCATGGAAGCCCTCCTTGCTTGCTAATTGGGTTTAATTGTGAGGTCAATACAAGTAAAGGCTCCAACTTCAGATAGTTTTAAAGAATATGCTTATATTTATATATGAATCTCCAAATATAATCTCTGGTCTCCTCTTTTTATTTCCTGGTGAGCACCAGAAACCTGTGTGTGTGTGTGTATGTGTGCTAAGTTGCTTCAGTTGTGTTTGACTCTTTGTAACCCTATGGACTGTAGCCTGCCAGGCTCCTCTGTCCATGGGATTCTCCAGGCAAGAATACTGGAGTGGGTTGCCATGCCCTCCTCTAGGGGATCCTCAAGACCCAGGGATCAAACCCATGTCTCATTATGTCTCCTGCACTGGCAGGAGGATTCTTCACTACTAGTGAGACCTAGGAAGCCCACAAGAAATCCTAGGCACATATATACTCAATAAAAAGTTGTTAAATTAAGATGGAAAATAGTCCTCCCAATAAAGTGAAAGCAAAGCATAAGAGCCCACTAAAGTCCTAACACACTCCTCAAGCTGCTGATCCAGGACCTGTGGGTTTTAAACTCCATCCCACTTATTATTTCATGTGTGACAACAAGCAGCTTCAAAAGCCCTCCATCAAAAGTGAGTCCAGGAAACTATGTCAAAATAAGTAAAGAGGCTTTCTTGTTTTCTCTTTATGCAGTAAGGTATGTTGTGACCAGTAGTGGAAAGCTTACTAAATCACATTAAAAAAAAAAATCTTTGTAACCAGGAGAGAGGTGCTCATTGAGAAAGAGGCAGGAGAGAGAACACGAGAGAGACAGATTCATTAAGCCTGCCCATTTCTTGCTTAGGGTACATTTATTTGAGAATTTATCATTGAAAGGATCAATTTCCCCACTTTCCAAGGCAGGTTTCTTACCTTGACTTAAAATGAATCTTTAAAAATGCTATTTAAATAATGTCATTTTCCCAGATGCAAAGAAGAAATCTTTAGGCCTTTCACGTGCCCTCACATATCCTCAGCATTTCACAAACTCCAGCAAGGGATCTTGTTGAGGGGATCCACAAGTAGAGAAGACACAGATGGGCACACACTCAGAAGCCACAGTGTGCTCATGTGTCAGCTTCTATGTTCTCAAGGTCAACATCTGCGTGAAAATTAGCCTTTAGTAGCAGGGGTGTTTGCTCTAGATACCTAACTCCTGAGTCTGTCAAAGGGTTTTTGACTTCCCATGCTGGAAAAGCAAATAACTCTTACCTTACTGATCAGCCCAACTGCTTGTCTTTCTTCCTTCTGACCATCTTATCCATCCATCCATCCAGGATTTATTGAGCACTTATGTGCCAGAAGGCACCTAGGGGATAGCAAAGAGAATTGTACACAACTTTTCTAGGTGCATAAGCTCATAATTAAGAGACAATTTCAAATGGGAAATAAAATTATGATTTAAAATGTATGTCTATTATTTGATGAGAGCATTTTAAAGTTCAGCATTGAAATTCTAAATATATTGTGTTCTTAAGTTCATTTTTTTGGTCAAACCTTCACAAACTGAATCATCCATATGGTTACTTTACTGGATTTATTTCACCTAACTGGCAAGAATTGTAGGGGAAACTGAATACCTTCGCAACAAAATTCCTTACATGGCAAACTGATTCTCTCACCTTGAATCCTAGTGAGTACTGTGATTATTAATAAGCTCCCACTTAATGAATGGTTACCAGACAGCGGGCACTATTTAAGCACTTTCTATTTATTGGCTTGTTTCCTCATCATGGCAACTCTGTGAGGAAGGGGCTTTTTTTTTTTTTTTTTAATTCTCTTCTTTTCAGATGAAGAAACCGAGGCATGGAAAAGTTAGGTAGCTTTCTCAACGTTTCTCCACTATGAAGTTGATGAGTGAATATTCCAGAGGTCACATTCTTAAGGGCTCACACCTGAGTCACACTGAATATTATCTACTCTACTGAAGTTTCCTCTGAGGAAAGACATTGCCTATCAAGAATAGTAATATCTTCTCATAAACAGCTCATCATATTAGTCCTTACAGTATGCTTGAACCAATGTTCTTGTCCATAAAAAAGGAGAACATCATGACTGCCGGCCGTGGTTACCACTGTGGTTAGCACAGAATCGCATTGAAATTTCTCTGCACAGTATTGAGATGCTTCTCAGTTTGACTGCACTCCCCTGGACAAATGCTTCCTTCTCTCAGCACACACCCTCGGCTTGAGCCAGAGCACCTCAATGTGTTATACTCATGCCCGGGCAAGTCTCTGCTTGTGTGGTTCCCATGTTGCTTCTTCTGCCCCACTGTCTTCTTTTGTGTCATCATGTTCTCATTGACGTCTCCATCATATCTGATGGTCTGCACCAACCCCCTCTGCCTTAATACACCCCTTCTCCATTGCTTTTCCTCTCCTCAAAATGCTTTAAACTTGTAGGTTGTGCCTCAGGATTGGGTGCCAAGTCTTGCAGTGCCTGATTTTGACCCTATGAGACCTTGTTATATATATATAACTCTTTATAGATCATTTACTTCCTAACAGTTGAATAATAAACATGTCCATAGAGGCAAAATTAGAACTTTGGGGTCTAACCCAATATGCAAAATAAATTAAAGTGCACTAATTTCAGTCCCTAATACATGCCTTGAACTTAACAGATCGTCAATGAATATTTGGGGGAATCACATTGGTTGTATTGGTTTTCGTGAACATATCCTAAGTGTCACAGTTGGAGTAAGGTACAGAGAAGCTGATCCTTTGAATCATCTTAAACAGGTGGGAAGCCACTGTCTCCTTAGTAAAGACAAAGGAGATTTGAGTGACAAGAAGGTTTTCAACCCATCCGAGGGTATTTATTCTAATACTTGATCCCAGCTGACAAAATGGGACAAATAATCTTTCATAAGCAGGTGCTATTTTCTTCCTACCCAAATGCCCTTCCTCATCCTGGCCAAAGGAAGAGCAAAATGGTAAAATAAAAAAACAAGCAGACAATGTGAAGAGCATCTCCCTGTTGATTCTTTTGCCCAATCTTAATAAGCCTAGATTTGATCATTCTTTGGGGGAAATCAGTATTAATATATATTTGGCTCCTTAGTTTTCTCATTATGTACTCATTTATTTTTTGCCCATTCAATTAACATATAATTTATCAATCAACTAGTACATGAAAAGATCTGTGGTAGCCCATTCACGGAATAGAAACTGAGACATCAAATGTCTGTAAACCCAAACTGTTGTGCTCAAATTCCACAATCATGTTTTGGTAATAACCTTAGGAAACTTAGAATGCTTTTACACTCTGATCCAAAAAAAAAGTCGTTTTCTTCTTTTCAGTCCCAGTCCCAGTGTTGCACAAGGAGACAGAGGACATAAAGAATCCCAGAGGGTTAACACTGTAGCTTGTAAGAACTTCAAGTGGACAAGTATAACCCATTACAAGCTCTAATACTGATGAATCACAAGAAAACTGTCCCCTGAGAAGTAATGTCCAGAATAACTATGATTGCTGGAAGCTGATTGATCCAGGAATTTAAGTTATTTCTCAACAAACTGTCATTCCACTGTCTGCCTCTTTCTTGACACTGACTGTGCTTTTAGTAGGGCAAAAGTATTTGAAATTTTTGTTAGAATTCAAAATTCAAATCGAGCTCACTTTGCTAAAAGTCCATTGGATGGAGTAGCAGAAGAGAAAAACATAGAAATGAAAGCAAAGGGAATGGAAAAACTTTAGAGATGCCACCACCATCCTGAAAAGATTAACAAATAGGCCACTGAAAGCCAGGGGGAGGGAAAGGGCACTTGGCGGTGTTCCTGAAGTCTTCTGGAAGTGCTGAGGGGATCCCAGCCCTCGGTATTTGCTAGGATTTTGTTGTTAGGAAGATTATTTGCTTTCAGATGTACTGCTTTCATATTTTCTGTGTAGTTAAGACTATCCTTTTTCTCGTAGTTATTTCTCTGAATCATTCCAAAAGGGAGGTAGTAAATGGCTAGGTAAATTGAATGTGTAAACATGCTGTTTACATATAGCCACAAAGATAATGAGGCCTAGCCCGGGAGACTCTACCATTAGGATATTATAGTTGCCAATGAAATCAGGATTATGTTTTTTAATTGATTCGTAGACCCTTGCAAGGGGAATTCCCTGGTGGCTCAGTTGTAAAGAATCCACCTGCCAATGCAGAAGATGTGAGTTCAATCCCTGGGTTGGGAAGATCTCCTTGAAAAGGAAATGGCAACCCATTCCAATATTCTTGCCTGGGAAATCCCATGGACAGAGGAGCCTGGTAGGCTGCAGTCTATCGAGTTGCAAAGAGTTGGACATGATTTAGTGACCAAACAACAGCAACAAGACCCTTGCAAACATTTACTCAGAATCTTTTTCAATGTTAGTTTTGTGAAAAGCACTGTTCTGGGTTCTTTTGGGTAAAACAAAGATGAGTGAGCCTGCATCTTCCTCTCCAGTAAGTTCATCCATTAGAGGGGTGGTATCTTCTAGAACTGGGCAAAGGCTGACAGAAAGGATAAAAAACCTGATATAAAATGAAAATCAGTTCCATTTTTCTGAAGGCATGTCATTAATCACACACAGTTTTGCAAACTTCAGATAAAGATGACATCATTGGTCCACTTAGCCAAATATAATCAGTTCTCCTAAGACTGAGAACTGTTTTTTTGTCTTCATGTTTTTATGACTAAAAACTGTTTTCTTCCTGCCAGCTCACATTCTGAAGTTTAGGTATTCTTCACATTCTCCTTGTATTTCAAGCAGAATCCTATCACACACCTGCATATATTTTAGATGATTTGGTCTCACTCTCCATTTCTAGTCCTAAAATTTGAATTTTATTGGTATCTAAGATACCTTGGACAGAATATTAGAAGTCCTTCAAAGTGGACTGGGCGGCCATTTCTTACCTCATTTGTCCTGGCCACCCCTTATAATGGTTGCGTCAAAGTTAATGACCAAGTGGGTGGTCCTGTCCTCCTGACCAGTTCTCAGCTGGCCAGTTACATTTGGAGAAAAACTCACACATCTGAGATGTCTTTATAAGAGATATGAAAGTTGAAGAGCATGTATTTTTGAGGTTTTGCTTATTTCGTGTATAACTTCTTGGTCGATTTTACTCTCTTAGAAGTAAATAGAAGGTGCTTTTTGATATCTCAAAGTCATTTTATAATTCATTAAACTACCTCTTTATTTTAAGACCTGCCATTTGCCTGTACTCTTCAAATCCTGATAAATTTTTCACAGACATTCTTTAGTTAAGTAAGGGTATAAATGGTTTCCCTTAGTATTAATAGCTTATGAAGGGAGTCACTGAACCTGAGTCATTAAGGCCAATTCCTGTAATGCTCTTAAGTAGCAGTTTGTTTGTTTGTTTGTTTTAATAGATCCATATGGACAGAGGCGCTTGGTAGGCTACAGTCCATGGGGTTGCAAAAGAGTCAGACATGACTTAGCGACTAAACAACAAGATCTGTATTATAACTTTTTTCCTCATCTCTTTGTCTCTTATGCACAAAGCATTCCAATAGTTTGTAATATTCTTGCTCTTCAATAATGTTTTGAGAGCATTCCAAGAAAAGTAGGGGATGAAAGAGAACTTCCCTGCTGTTACGTGATGTGCTTGAAATTATCAGCAGCCTCTGTGTATCTGGGAAGTCACTGGCTGCTGTCACTCCCCTACCAGGGGTTCTTAACCCAGGGTCCATGGAAACACAGAGTTCTTAAAAAAGAACTGAATGTCAGTCTTGTTTTGTTGTTTAGTCCTGAAGTCGTGTCTGACTCTTTGTGACCCCATGGACTGTAGCCCACCAGGCTCCTCTGTCCATGGGGTTTCCCAGGCAAGAATACTGAAGTGGGTTGCCATTTCCTTCTCCAGGGGATCTTCCTGACCCAGGGATCAAACCCACTTCTCCTGCACTGATAGGCAAATTCTTTACCATCGAGCCACTTGGGAAGCCCAATTTCAGTATAACGGGTTTTATTTTGTGATTTTTAAAATATCTTCTTTTATGTATTTAGAACTTTATTCTGAGAAGAGTCCATGGACTTTATCAGACTTCTAAATTGAGCAAAAGGTTTAAGAATCCTGTCATAAATGTATTTCAACCTACAAATTTAGATGATCGAACTCATGGGCATGGTGTAAAAAGAAAATATGTCATAATATTTGTGGCATATTTTTTTATCATTCAAAAGGAACCAAAGCAATGATAGCTACTATTCATTTGTCAACTGCCAGTATTTTCCAGACAATGTCAATTTTTTTAGTTTTAACCACAACATACTGTAGGGATAGTATCATTCCCATTTTCTAGGTGAATTAACTGAAGCCCAGAGCAATTCAGTTATTGAAACAATACATTAAAAGCAGGCATTATGCTAGGCATTAGGGATGAAATAATTCACCCAAAGTCACATTGCTAGGAAGTGGCAAAGTTGAGTTCAACAAAGCCTATTGCCACCCCCCACCCTCCATCTCACATTGCATCTTCATAGTCCTAATTCTGCATTGGAAAAGTAAAAAATCCTATTGAAAAACACAGACCTCTAAGAAAGTAGCCAACAGATATTTTTTTCCTTTGTATAAATATGAAACATAATTAAATAATCCTGCAGAATATTAGTAATTCTGCTTATACTTTTCTTCTTTCTAGCATTGCCTGAGCAAACCAGAGTCCAATGAGCAATTTCCTGGAATAAGCTCATTCTCTTCTAGGACCTTCACTAGTCTGTCATCAAGAGAGAGAATGATATATCATTTTCAGTGATGGTATCTGTATGTCTGTGAATCCAAGAAAACATTTCTACTCCTCTGCCTCACTAAATAGTCATAAACCTTGCCTCTAATTTGGCGCATGTGCCATTGGTTTGTGTGTGGTGGGGAGGGAAAGGTATGGAGGAGTGGTTTTGAATTTTCTAGTGATCCCATGATTTTCTCTTTGTCGTCTGGAACAGTTAGAACAAGAGACTTTACAGTCTTGAAGACAGATTATATTTTCCTTGTGGAGTGTTATCCATGTTTATGATGATAAACACAATTTCTTGGAATCAAAAGAGCCACTTCATGCCCTTGTCCAATTCTGGCTCAACTCTTCTTTGTGGATTGGAGGCTGATTTGAGAAGCTGATCTTGACACCAGCAGCAGTTGAAAATATGATGAAGAGTTTTAGCCCATTATAGCCTGGAGGATACCCTAACTACTTCATAGGTGGTAAGAAGAGAAAAGGGAAAAAAAAAATCCTTTCCTTTGGGTTTATGACGGGGGTTATAGATTGGACATCTGACTAATCCAGACTAAGTGGGCATGGATATTCTCTTGAATTTTAATTTGTAAAAATAAAGACAACTTCTCCATAAAAGTGCTTCCCAGCTGGCTCAGTGGTAAAGAATCTGCCTGCAACGCAGGAGACGCAGGTTCAACCCCATGGACAGAGAGAGGAGCCTGGCAGGCTGCAGTCCATGGGGTCGCAAAAGAGTCGGACATGACTTAGCAACTAAACAACAATAGTCTCCACAAGAAGAAGAAATAGTTATGTTCAGAATATGTTTAGTTCCAAGAATTCAAAATAGACAAAGCAGTTTTGAGTTTCCTTTTCCTCAAACGTCATTCCAGGTTGATACGTTGGTTGCCAGGTTTGTAAGAAAAAACCACCCCATCGACTCTGTCTGCTTTCCTCTGGGACGAGCAGTGGACAGTTCCAAGGCTGGTGACCCCCGCAGTGCAGTCAGACCATCTCTCTTGTCCCCAAAGAGGAAGCTGGTGCAGGGTCTGCTGGGAGGCATGAGGTGACAACATCTCATAGGCTGGGGCTGCATTTGCAGTCTGAGTGGACTTTCCCAGGGTCCTGGGGGAGGGCGAACACAGCTGCAGGGACTCCTTGAGGCTGGGACCCTGTCTGCCCTCAGGATTCCCTTGGGATTAAAGAAAAAGAGTACATGTGATCTTTTAATGCTCATCTCCTAATGTGAGAAAGTGGATGGAAGTGTTGCTTCTCAGCCAGCAATGACCAGGCAGCAGTGTATTTTATGCCATTTTCGAATTCTTATTATTGAAAATATTTTGATAAAAAGTCACAAGCATGGCCAGAGTTTTTTTTTTTTTTTTTTTTTTTTTTTTTTTTTTCGGAATCAGTAAATAACAGATGTTTATTTTTCCCTTTCTGGACATCTGTTTAACAACTTTGGACATAATGAGTACAAAGAAAAGAAAGCATATGCCAGTCCCATGCTGATCTTTATTTTCTTTTTTAAAGTTATCAAGTCATTCTTTTCAGTATGGGGGAACAAACAGCTATCTTTTTGATGCACTGGCATTTTTCATGGCATCTTGGTGTCCTTTTCTCTGCACATCCTTTCTAATCGATACTATCAATCACATGATTTCAATTCTCACCTACTTCTTAATAAAACCCAAATTTATGATTTTGGGCTGCCCTAGGCTTCTTGGCCTCGGACACTTATTTCAGCAATCCGCTAGGCTTGATCCTTTCCTGGTGGCTTAGTAATAAAGAATTTGCCTGCAATGCAGGTGATGCAGGAGACCAGAGTTCGATCCCTGAGTCAGGAAGATCCCCTGGAGGAGGAAATGGCAACCCACTCCAGGATTCTTGCCTGAGAAACCCCATAGACAAAGTAGCCTGGTGGGCTACAGTCCATGGGGTCACAAAGAGCCAGACACGACTGAGAGACTGACCACCACTTTTCCACATGGTTGCACCTTAAGAAGCTTAGACTAAGTATGTTCCACCCGGCGCTTACTGCCTTCCCCTGAGAACCTCCTCTTCCTTCTGTCTGCCCATCACATGGCCAACTCCACTATCTAGATCCTCCGGAGATGCTGGGCCCCTCCTCTCCCTCTTTTCATCTCATCAGTTGCTAAGTTCATTTTATTCACCGTCCTTTATATCTTCTCAGCGGGTCTCTTTCAGTTCATTCTTGTGGAATGAAGTCCTAACGAGTCACCCTAGTTAATACTCTTATTTTTAAAATCCTCCAGTGGCTCTTCTTTGCACCAGAGTGAAGCCTAAGCTCCGTGGCAACCATGTGGCCCTGTCTTTCTTCTCCAGCCCCATTTCTGACCACACCTTCCTCTCCTCTCTGCCCCAGCTTGTCTGGTCTAGGGACACTTCCAGGAATGTTCCACCCTCTCTAATCCCTCAGTAGGTTTGCCTCCCCTTTATCAAGTATGCCTTCAAGACCTGAACCAGAAATATGAGGAAGGCTTGCCGCTATGGATTAGCTGCCAGTCCTGTTGCGTCCAGTAAACCCTGGACAGTCCTCTAATGTGATCTTAGATACTACTCTTTTATTTTATTTTTAACCATTTTATAATTGAAGTATAGTTAATTTACAAAGTTGTATTAGTTTCAGGTGTATAATAGCAAAGCGATCCAGTTTTATTCATATATTTATGTATAAATATTTATACATATATATGTATATATACTCTTTTTCAGATTCTTTTCCATTATAGATTGTTACAAGATATTGAATATAGTTCCTAGTGGGTCCTTGTTGTTTATCTATTTTATATATAGTAGTGGTTGCAATCTTTTAAAAAATTGGACCGTCTTTTCTTTTAGCTTTGGTGTCAGAGAACAAGACATATTAAAATTTTTGTTCATAGCATTAATATTGTGCCTGACACATGGTAGATGTTCAAAAAAGTGAAGAGATTTATTTTTCTGTAACTAATTTATGCTTGTAAGTACTCCAAAAATACTCTATGTGCAATGTGCATTTTTTTTTTTTTAAGTGATTGGATTGGGTATTTAAATTTCACTTCTTGTTCCTTAAAAAGTTGGGTTTGCGCAAAGATTTTACAGACTTTTTAAGACTGAAGCAACACTGTACTCAACAGGACAATTTCCCAATTAAAGGGAATGATACATTCCTATTTTAATCCATGATCACGTTTAGACTTATTTTTAGAGATTGGAAGGTCTAACAGTTGAATTCTCCAAATATTCTTCCTGTCTCCTTAGCATGTTCTGTCTCCCTTTGTCTCTGTCTCTGTCTCACTCGTCCTCCCGCTCTGCTTTCTGCCTATTCCACAGCAATTATTTCAGTCTGATGCCTTTGGTACTCCAACACCTTGTCCTCTCCTTTTCCCCTCTAGAGACTAGCTCCCCTTCTTTTCCCCTGAGGTACTGGATACCTTCTTACAGGAAGTCCTTCAAATTGCTATACCTACTACTGGAAGATAGTTCACGTACACTCATTATCTCATTCATTGACTTGTCTGCCCACCCCACCTCTATTCGTTTGAGAAATGTTTATTAAGGGCCTTTTCTCAGCCAGGCACTGCATGAAGTACTGCAGGTAAAATGTCATCAAGACATAGTCCCCGTATTCAATCCGTTTCCATTCTGATGAGTGATGCTAAAGAGCATAGGCATTCACACAGATAAGAGCAACCCTAGGAATAAGAACTTAATCTCGAGGCTGTGAGCACTGAAGTCCTTGGAAGAGTGTGCTGGGAGGAGGGGAAAGCGTATGCAGTAGCCCAAGGAGTAGCCTTCTCTCCAACCTCAAGAGATTAAAGTGTCCGTGCCTCAGATATTTTCCTATGTTTTGGCACTCGACACCTGCTGTTATTAGCATATGTTCATTTTGTTTGCTTCCCCTGTAGACTAGGAGCTTTTTAAGAATGAGAACATTGTCCCATCTCTGTACCTACAGTACCCAGCCTCCTGCCAGGTTTATATATATTGGAGATGCTCGAGAAATAATTGGTGAATATTGAGCATGACCAGGTAAGAGGTAAAATGTTAGTTTCTTATTGCTGTGGTTTGAATTGCATCTTCCCCCAAAAGATATGCTGAAGTCCTCACCCCCAGCACCTGTGAATATGACTTTATTTGAAAATAGTATTTTCAGATGGAATCAAGTTAGGATGAACTCCTGCTTGATTAATGTGGACCCTAATCTCATATGACTGGTGTCTTTATAAAAAGAGAAAAGACGCAGAGACACACAGAGAAAACCATGTGATGATGGGGGAAAGAATGGAATGACCCATCTGCAATCCAAGGAATGCTAAGGATTGCCAGCGACACCAGAAGCTGAGAGAAAGGCCTGGAACACTGCTGCTCCAGAATCTTCAGAGGGAGCATGGCCCTGCTGCAACTTTGATTTCAATTTCTCGTTTCCAGAACTCTAGTTTTCTGTGTTGTGATTTTAAGCCACCCAGTTTGTGGAACCTTGTAATTGCAGCCTTAGAAAACCAATGCAGCTTCTCTTTACTTTTACTGGAAAATATTGTTGTAGTTCCTGTTGTAAACCTTAGGCAGTCAACATTATTGATGAGACCCAATACCACGCCATGGGCTGTATTGCGTTAGCATAAACATGGAATCATTCTTGCTTTGAAGGTAACTGGCATTTAGAGAATCTCTCTTTCAGGTTTGCTTAGCGACCCACTTTATTTTTAGAGTGGTTTTTAATGGAGTGGCAAGAACGGCTGTACTTATAAAAGGATCCACCGTGGATGAAAGGAATATATTCTCTGACTTTCTTTCTCCTTTTGGCCTCTCTCAACACTGGTGTAGCTAAGGTCAGTGTTCGTTGACTTCAGATACAGGGTGGAAAAGGCTGACTTCAGATATGGGGTGGAAGAGGCTGAAATCTGTTTTTGCCCCTTTATGTTGGTTGTTCTCTCTGGGGCTGAAATTTGTGTAGGATAATGGAAAGATGTGGGCGGTAGGCACTTTGAGAAGACCAGAGGAGAGGGAGCAACCTTGTCTAAATAAATCCCCCCACACGCTTGTGAGACCCTCAGGCCTCCACATCCCCAGACTTGCAGCCCTGCCTCTTCTTGTTACGGGGCCCTGGACCTTGTCCTCTGATTTCTCAGCAGAGGTATTCTTATGTGAATTGATACTCAGCAGTTCTTTTACTTCTTGAAGATTTGGGCTTGCAAAACTCCCATTCTAACCTTCCAATTTAAAGCAAAGGGAGATTAAGCCTCTTTTTTTGTTTGTTTTTTTCTCCTAATTCATTCATTCTAGAACTAGATGTCCTTGGGTAATTGGCAACAACAGGTGTTCCTCTAGCTTTTAAATCAAGTGTGTATGTGTGTATGTGTATGAGGAAACACCCCCCTACAATGATCAGGGTCAATTTGGGTTTCACTGAGGGATTTGAGCGGGATGGATGTAGGAGGAAATCATCATTTTTCATTTGTTTGGGGGATTTGCCCTTAAAAGGAGATTGCTTCCCTCTCGGTCTTTGCATTGATGACATTTGTAGTGTTTACTGGGAACCCACGGTTATCCGGAAAACTCAGACTGATGACAATAGTATTTGAGATGCTTCTGTAGGTCTGCTTTGAGGTAGACAGGAAAAAAAATGTATGTTCCAAGGTACAAGTGCTTGTTGACTTTTAAACGAAGCCAGCCCTGCTCTTTATCAGGGAACTCAGAATCCCTGCACAGGGCTGCCCTTTCTGTCCATTTGACAAGCATGTCAAAGGACAGTCTTAAGTACTTATAGTTTATTAATTTTTTTCCTTCTTTAGTTTGCCTTCTCCTCTCAGAAACTGGAAAATAATTTCTTCAACTCCGCCCCCCCCCACCCCGCCTCCACCTCTTTCTCATTTAAACTGAAATTGATTTCTTTCTGAGCTTGGAAGGAAAAAAAAATTAAGCTGTAGTTAATACAATTGCTTGGCTGAATAAAAATAAAAGACCAGTTTACGTTCAAGCTGTGCTGTATCAGAGTGAAAAGCTGTTTTGTCCCTCCAAGGAGGATTTTGACATGAGAGAGTGCAAAATTTGATAGCATCAATATAGGATATGGTTTTGTAGCCAATACAAGAAGTAATAGAATTGTTTATTTGGAGGATGAGGGGGATGGGATTTTTGTGTGTGTTGGGAAAATTGGGAAGCTAGGAGACACTCTTAAATCCATCAGCTTCTCCAGAACTCTTCTCAAATGCTTATTGTCATGACAACCATCTCTTCGTGAACCGAAGCTTCGAGTATAATACAGATGGGATTGGTAACAAGGTACAGTTGCCATCTGCTTTGTTTTCTCTGAGGGACATTTTTTTTGATCCCCAAGTGTGATCCTCATATCTGAAAGTCTTGACTTATTTTTCTTTCTAGAGTCAGATATAGTTGTGAGATTAATTCTTTTCTCCTGATGAACAACTTCTTTGTCATCGTATACCTTACTTATTGTTAAAAGTATGAAAAAAAAAGGATAATTATTGTCTTTGGATATTCTGTCTCAGTGAGTAATCTACTCATTGTATGTAAGATATTTTCAGAGGAAAGACAGTCTTCTGCACTTACTCTTTCCCTCATGTATGCATTGTAAGAGAGACATCTGGGAAATATCTCAGGTCCTTCCAAGCGAGCTCTCTGTGGGTTCTCTTTCACTTAGATAAAAATGGGGAAGATAAAAATGGGTAATAGAATAACCACAAACAGCACTGTTTGTTTTTCTTTTGGAGGTACCATAAACAGAAGCTTCGAATCTGTGCATATAAAAATAATTCTCAGCACAAGATACATTAAGCTCTGTTGTCCTGTTCTGAAGGAAGTACTAATGATGTCATAGTGTCTTCATCATGTATGTCAGCTTCAACACAGCACCCTTGTCAGGCTGCAGAGTCAAAACTGGGAAGTTCATGGATTTATACAGATACCTTGACTTTCATCGGGCTTCCTTGGTGGTTCAGTGGTAAAGAATCTACCTGCAATGCAAGAGATGCCAGTTCGATCCCTGGATCGGAACGATCCCCTGGAGAAGGAAATGACAACCCACTCTAGTACTCTTGTCTGGAGAATGCCGTGGACAGAGGAGGCTGGCAGGCTGCGGTCCATGGGGTCACAAAGAGTCAGATACTACCGAAGTGACTGAGCATGCACATGACTTGCATTATCTCTAATTCTTTCAGTGTATGGCCATCTATCTGAGTAAGGGGTGTCTGAAGGATGTACCAGTAGCTTGAAAAGACAGTACCTTTGTTACCTTAAAACCTCTGGACTGACTTCTTCAATCTTTACTCAAAATTAATTTGGCTGTCAACTATGCTAAATGTGACATATTTTAAAAATATCAACTTTGTCGCATTCAATTCTTCACTTCCCACTGGTTTTTACTGCCTAGCATTGCCTTGAGAACACCACTTTATTTCCCAAGGCAGGCAGTTACCGCAGGGTAGGATCCACTCTCTCTACCCCAAGGTGAATAAGGGGCAGTGCATTGTGGTTTTCTGAATTCAATAGAAAATCATCAGCCATTTATATTGGGGGTGCACAAAGACAGCTGCATTCTGAATTTGCTAAACATCTTGAAATGCTTTGCGTATAACAAAACCCCAAATGTGCTTTTTTTTTTCATTTTTTCCCACATATGTATTTTAGGAGAAATATAATCCACATGCTCTTGTTCCCTCCACTTTTAAATCATGAAAATGTTGTTTCATAAGAGACGTTTGATGTCTAGAAAGTATTTTATTTTTTTTATTAGGTTTTTTTTAACATATAAATAGAAAAAAATAAACAAAAAGCCCAATGTGCATGACTTAGGACAAACGCAAAGTACCCAGTTGAATTTCGAAGTTCTAAATCTACAACATCTTAAAGCCTATCATTTCTCTTGGTGCTTTGCAAAAGCAGTCTTCCCTTCTATTGGATGGGAAGTTTCAGAATGCCAGGGTAAAGTAGGGACGAGAACAGATGTTCATTGAGAAGCAACTGTGGTACTCGGGGACATCTGCTAACTCCTTAATGTTAACAGTAGCCCTAAGTGGTCATTTTACAGATGGGAAGAGCTTTCAGAGACCTTAAATAACTGGCCATGGGCCACAGAAGAATTTCAAGCTAGGTCTGTGACTTTTCACTTTGTACTCTTTTAATTACTTCTGTCCTCCTCCTTCTGTTGCAGAGCACTGAGGAGGTATAACGTCCAGAAAGTCCCATCTTGGGAGGTGACTTGGAAATAACTAATAACCAGCAGGCCTGAGGATAAGGATAACCTCTGGAAAGTGGCCACTTGCTATTGGCAAGGTGGATGTTTAGGACAGTGTTTGCATAAGGGCTTTGGATACATGATATTGTGCCAGACAGGCCTGGGCACCTTCTTTTTATTATAGGGGGGGAAAGCCAAAATATACACGGGATGGGAAGTGGGGCAGGCTCGGTCGGGGGCCCATTTCTTGCACTGTGATGCAGTGTCAAAGTGATACTTGATTGCCTCTTATTTTGTAACCGTGGTACATATTTGGTGAGAGTGGTACATGACATTACTTAAATGGCTTAAACTCTTTTCTTTGAAAAGAATTTTTCAATGCTTACATCTTAAAGTATATAGGGTGAGGATCACAGTTCTAATAAATCCTTCCATAATGAGGCCACACATAAAAAAGAATCCAAAATTTTATTTGGAGGGGAAGGTTATAGTTGGCTATACCGTGGGGTACATGATTCATAGTATGACATTAAGTTACTATCTTCTGGAGAAAAGGAAAAATAAACTACAAAATGGAGGACGTGAGACCTAGGATCTTGGCTCTTCTGATATTACCTGTTCTATCGCAGAAATCCTGTTTTATTCAATGTGGAGCTGTTTTGTGCCACAACCTCATGTTCCATTATGTTCTTCCTTCCTTTCTTTTTTTTTAACCTTATTTTATTTTGGTATCAAGGGGGAAAGAGATGAATTATTTAAATCTTCTTTCATTGAGTCAGGGCAATACAGAAAGAATGCAACGAGCAATTTTATAACTGACATTTTGGAGAACATTGGGGTCATCATATGACTGAGAACATGATTAATTTTTTGAAGGTCAGGACACTAATATTTTTTCCAGTGCATTTACTAAGGGAACCAACCACCTGTTTTCGAATTTTGAGAGAACTGTTCCCCAGGAAAAAGTTGCTTTTTTCTTCAGAGAGATTCTACTTTGTTTTGCATCTAAATGGAGTGTATCCCCTGGAAATAAGAAATATAATTACTGTAGCATTCTTTTTTTTTCATGCCTCTACTGAAGAGCCACACTGGTTTATCTTTTACACAACCGCAGTGCAGAACCTAACCGGCATTCATATCACGTTAGTCATTTTGCCTTAGGCTCTCAGCACACTTTTCAATGTCTTGCCACACCCGGTAAGAGTGGCTAAGGCTTTAAATGTTTCTTGTGTGCCAAGGCAAATTAAGCAGTTAGTATGGCACTCCTTAGCAGAGTGGGGAAGAGGATCTTCTGAGGCCCAAGGGAGGGGGTGGGGGAGACACGCCACGAGCTCTTTTCATAGTCAAAACTCAGTTAAAAATCCTGGAGGAAGAACAGTTACTTTGCAACCAAGAAAGAAGGCAGGAATATCTTTACTTGGTGATGAGGCTGGAAATAATAAGCTGGTTGACTGTACAGAGAGAATTTTTTTGCTCTGAAAGAAGGCTCCCTCAGCTTCATCAGATCTATGTCCACATAGCAAGTGGGGAATGGGACTTGAGGCATTTTCTGTTTCCAGTATATCCTATCTGTGGGTACTCTACGACTAGACCTGTGAATGCAGACTAGAGGAAAAGGCCCTTGTTCACTGTCTTTTAAAATTTCATTTTATAAAATGAGATTTCCTTACATATGACTTCACTTGCTCTCAATCAACTATTGTTATTACTCTTGACAAGTGCATTCGGTCCCACTGGTGTAGACTCCATAGCCCCAGGGGGCCCTTGTCACTGTCACTAAGATAAGGGTCCCCAAGTGATGGGTGTGAATCACATGTGTCAACTGTAAGGAGATCTGTCACTGAAGCCTCTGTTCATATCCCGTAGATGCTATAAGCTCCCAATTCATATTGGTAATACTTTCGAGTGTTCAAGAAAGGCATAGAAACCAATGCAGTACTCTAAAGCAATTATCCTTCAATTCAAAATAAATTGAAAAAAGCAATAATAAAGTAGTATTCTACTACTTAAAAAAAAAAAGCGTTGTTGGATGTCTCTAAGTTATGATAGGAGATTCCACTGAAGTTGCATATTAGATTATTCTTCCTGTTTATAAGGAAAACAAGCCAAAGGATCAAAACGATGTCTACAGATAGTTGTTTAGCCGCTAAGTCATGTTCAACTCTTTTGCGGCACGATGGACTCCAGCCCATCAGGCTCCACTGTCCATGGGATTTCCCAGACAAGAATACTGGAGTGGGTCTCCATTTCCTTTTCCAGAGGGTCTTTTCCAACCCAGGGATTGAACCTGCATTTCCTGCATTGGCAGGTGGATATTTTACCCCTGAGCTACCTGGGAAGCCCCTTTCGATAAGTTGGCCCAGGACAATTTTGTGTGGAATTTATTACGTTATTTTTCTTCACTGGATATGAATTTAGAGTATTCAAGGACATTTATTCTACACCAAAAGAACATTTAGCTTCTGTGTGGTTAAAATAATATTGAGGTCAGTATATTGGAAGAAAGGAGACACTCCATCCAGTAACCCTCTTTGGAATCCCTCACGTTTATTGGGAAGGTTAATTGACAGTCTTTGCACACTTCCTGGAAGTCCTGCCCCAGCAACTTGCACAGGATCCTTTGCAAGAGACATAGTAACCCTTGCCTGCAGGCAGTGTGCACAGCTGGGAACGATAATTAAATCAACTATTTCTTTTTGAGAGATCTACATCATTTCAGCAGAAGGACCCAGCAACTCTGCTGGATTCAGGCTGAACACTATTACTAGCAGATGTACTTCGGACAGGTTTCATAATCACCAGAATTCTGTGGTACAAATAGTTATGGTGAGCTTCTGAGGCTCCTCAAAGGCCACTAAAATTGTCCGACTTAAATAGCACTGAAGTTTTGATGCGAGAATTGGAAAGTATGACTCAGTTTAATCTGTAAGGTTGGATACCAGAAAATGCTCCTTTGGTTTTCCAAACTTAAGTGGTTCAATGGCTACCATTCTCGCATGAGATTGCCCCTAAATCTCATCCTGTGTGATTACTGGGGGCTCGTGGAGGGTATTGAATAACATGGATTGGGTTTCATTATGGGTGACATTATCACATGATTACTTTCCCCCCCATGTCAATTAGGGAACGTCATGAGAAAAGAGAGAATACCTTTTGAATGTTAACATTTCTGAAAGTGAGTTGGATTTACCGGGTAGTTTATTTATTTATTTTTTTATGTAAAATAGATAGCCAATGGGAATTTGCTATATGGCTCAGGAAACTCAAACCAGGAGCTCTGTATCAACCTAGAAGGATGGGGTGGGCAGGGAGATGGGAGGGAGGTTCTGAAGAGAGGGTATACATGTATACCTATGGCTGATTCGTGTTGAGGTTTGACAGAAAGCAGAAAGCAACAAAATTCTGTAAAGGAATTATCCTTCAATTAAAAAAAAAAAACAAACTACTCCGAGAATTTACTCAAAGATTGGGGTGAACGTTCAGAGAATTAAAACTTCCGTGTGAGCTTTCCTTTTAAGCACTGCTCACTAGAGTTGGTTTATCCCATTAAATGTTGGCTACTGATAAAAAGAAGCATTCCTTGCTGCCCTAGACAGTGCTTCTTCCTAGCAAGGCTGGTCCATTTTGACCCAGTGCACACTATGGGTACAAGACTGTAGGGTGTAGGGGTTTATTCCCCAAAGTCCTGAAACCCAGTCACAGTTTTTTAATCCTTAAGTTTTTCTTATGAACAAGAAAGGCCCATTTTCTCTCTGGTTACAAGTCAGAAATGAGTGAAACCCACTCTTTCCAGGGAGAGGACTCTTTCTCTGGTAAATGCTACACTGTTATTGGACTTGGCGTGGCTGAATGATGTAGCAGAAGGGGTAATAAATTGAGACTTTTAAAAAGCATAATTTGATAGAATCATGCATTTTGTGCTTCTAATGAATACATAGTTTAGCAGAATTTACAGATACATGCATAATTAATGTGAATATAGTATAAGATAATGACCTGATAGAAGCACATGAAAAGATGCTCAATATCATTAATTTTTAGGGAAATGCTAATTCAAATCATAGTGCCAGTGTGAAACCTCTGTATATCTACTAGAATGACTAAAATGAAAAAGGCTGGCCATATCAATTACTGGCTAAAGAGGTAGGGTAACTTATTCTCATCTATTGCTATTGGCTGGGGGCAGGGGGTGGGGGGAGCGGGGAGGCTTCCCAGGCTTCCCTAGTGGTAAGGAACCTAAGAGATGCGGGTTCGATCCCTGGGTTGGGAAGATCCCTGGAGGAAGGCATGGCAGCCCACTCCAGTATTCTTGCCTGGAGAATCCCATGGACAGAGGAGCCTGGCAGACTACAGACTACAGTCCATAGGGTCGCACAGAGTTGGACACACAGTGCTGTTAGGGATGTGAAATGGAACAATCACTTGAAAACAGTTTAGCAGTTTCTTAAAAAGTTAAACATATACCTACCCCATACCTTCTATATACTACAGTCATAGTACATTTAATATTTACCCAGGAGAAATGAAAGCATACGTTCATACAAAAAATTGTGCATAGGTTGCTCATGGCAATTTTATTTGTAATAGCCCAAAGTAAACAAACCAAATATTCAATGAAAAGATAACAAAATTGTATTTATTGATTGGCTATATCCATACAATGACATATTCAACACTGAAAAGAGTCAACTACAGTGTTTCTATATTCAACAACATAGGTAAGTCTCAGAACAATTACGCTGAGTTAAAGAAGTCAGGCAAAAAGGTGAGAGCCTCTTGGGAATTAAATAAGTAGAGTAGTGGTGAATGTATAGATTGAACAAAAATAATTTTATCATTATTTGAAAGGTAAAATTTATGAGGCTTGGTTTATGGAATAGTGGCTAGAGGGTCTTTCTCTAGTTTGGGTTTTTCTCTGTGGATCATCATCTATTTAGTGGTAAGGATTTCATGAAAGAGGACATTTAAATATGAAAGACATGGTGAGTTAATTGTTTAGTGCTGATTCTTTTAACCAACACCCCCAAGAAGAAATGTTCAGTAGGCAAAACATCAATACTGCTGCTTAAAGAAAATGAGCTTACATTTTTACTTTTTAGTAAATACAAGCATAGATAACTAATAGAAGTATAATATTAGTGAGAAAAGAATAAAGAAGACAGAGAAAAATGGAAATCCTAGACCCACTCTCACGGATGAGAGAGAACAAAAGAGCTGGGGGCAGAGAGGGAAAGAAATGTGATGGGATGTCCCTGGGCAAAAGCATAGGGAACTGATTTAGAAAGCAGCAGACTTTATGGACATCTCGTTTATGCAATGCCCTGGTCACTCACTCTGGCATGTCTTAATTTGTGTGGTTAGGTTTATTTAGCCACTTGATCCAAAGTCTCTAATTACTTGCAGTTCACAAGAAGTGGTGGCACTTGTGGTCAAGGGCATAGGTTCTGGAGACTCTATTCCTGTCTCTGACCTTAACACATATCGAAGCTCTCTGAACGTTTGTTTCCTTATCTGTAAAATGGTGTCCCCGTGGGTTCCTTTCTCTAGAAATTATTGTATTAGTAAATACATTTAAAAATTGGCATGGTGGTACTCAGCATTGCTTCTAACCCATAGTGGAGGTTCAGTGAATTGATCTTCCTCTTCTTTCTCCCTCTTCTCCTTCTCATCCTCCTCCTCCTCCTCTTTCTCATTACTAGTAGGCATCCACCATATTGTCAGTGATGATTGGAAAAAGCTTTACTCTCCCAATAAGCCATTAGAAAATAAGAAATCAGAATGTCACTTTTTTTTCCCATCTGACTCATTCTCTCCCAAGTGATCTATGTACATATACTATTTTATTAGTCTGTCTTTTACTGGTGTGAAAAAAAAAGAGCATGACTTGGTGATGCAGCAAAGAAGTAGAAATTGAGTGACTTTGGTCCTGCCTGTTCTTCAATATCTCTTTGGTTTAGTGCAAGTAATTTAAATTTCTTACACCTAAATATCTTCAACTGAAACAGAAATGAAGTATAATAATCACATAAGGCTATTAGAAAAGCCTAAGTAAAAAGCATACACATGTAAACACCATTTACGTTCAGAACTTTATAGAAAGCTAAGTGGCTTACATAAGTTAGTATATTTTTGCAAAGGTGACTCTAAGAAAATGCCACATTACTGTTCGTTGATATACAAGGCTTAAAAAATAGTTGTTTGATTTTTCTAAGTGTGCTTCTAATAAAAAATAGACCCTAACCATTTAAATCCCTGGTTGCATTCATTTCACCAGCAATTCTTTTTCCTTGGAGTCAGGGGAGTTTTCTTGTCTCGTTTCAGGATTTGTGGATCTGGCCCTTCACGATCAGGTCCACCTACTGGAATGTGCCTGGCTAGAGATCCTCATGATTGGTCTTGTCTGGCGCTCCATGGAGCATCCAGGGAAGCTCCTATTTGCTCCCAACCTTCTCCTGGACAGGTGAGTGATCTGGCTGTAGCTTGGGGAAAGTACATCCCTGAGAATCACCAGTTTTGTACTGAAGCTTCTTTATTCAGCATTCCATGAAACTTCTAAGAACTTTATCAGATATGTTTACAAATGGGTGAATTCGAGTGAGTTCGGGTACCTGAGTTCACGGATAGCTAAGGTTAACTGTCTGCCTGATGTCTCCACAGGTTAGCTCTATCGTTTCTAACATAGACATATGAATATTATATATGTGTTTATAATATACATATATGGATTTATGTATGCACATGTATTTGCTTGTATTTATAACATTATGGGGGCTTCTCAGGGGGTGCTAGTTGTAAAGAACCCGCCTACAAGTGCAGAAGATCTAACAGACATGGGTTTGATCCCTGGGTTGGGAAGATCCCCTGGAGGAGGGCATGGCAACCCACTCCAGTATTCTTGCCTGGAGAATCCCATGGACAGGGGCACCTGGTAGGCTGCAGTCCATAGGGTCACACAGAGTCAAACACGACTGAAGCGACTTAGCACACATGCACATAACATTATGAGCTGTAATTTTCGAACTCCATCTTCATCTTGTGTTATATAAAAAAATGATGAGTAACTTTCCTGTAATTAAAATATTTTTTTGGTTCATGTACATCCAAACCACAATAGTCTTTTCATTTCCTCTTCCAATTTTTCCATCATTAAATGAGGAAATTTGATCAGAGTTCCAAAGGCCCCTTCCAGTTTTATGAATTCATAAAAGCTAACTTGCTTATTTTTGAAAATGGAGATTTCAGTTTTCAAATGCGCTACCTTATTTCACGTGTTCTATTTGGGTTGACTGGGAATGTGAGTCCTATTGTTCTTACTCAGTCATTACTTAGAGTAATTGGATTTAGACATTATTTAACAGCAGCTACCCCTGACAGAGTTCCTACCCAGCACCAACTGCTGTGCTGAAGGCTTTCCATACATGATCTCATTTAATCATCAGGGCACTCCTGGGAAGCCTTATCACTCCCATTTTCCCAGAAAGGAAGTTCAGTTTCAGACACATTCTGCTGCTTGCGAAAGCATGGAATGAGCCCATGGTGGAGCTAGGATTGGAATTCAAGATCTGTCTGGCTCTGGCATAGCATGTTGCCGCCTGCGTTGTGCACATGTTCTTCACATTCCCTCCTCATCAGTGATGCCTTCTTTGGTCTTGGGACCTTTTCTTTCCAGGTATACCTTGTCTTTATGGATGGCATAAACATGTGAATGGGAAAGAGCCATTTTCTAGTTTCTTGCCGACTTTGTATGGCTCTGCTCAGCAGTCCAAGGTCGCCAGGTTGCTCTCAATGCATCTCTGTGCTTTCCTTCCTTTCAGAGCCAGACTGCCTCCCGTCCCCTGTCATGCTCTGGTTTCCTTCCTTATACCTGCCAGCCCCCCCCCACCCCCACCCCGGAGCAGACTTCTGACAACTTTTATTTAATTCTGGAGAATTGCATCAGTATTGGTTACCATTTCATCATTTTGTATTATTATAGCTTTTGAAAAACAGTGATGATTCTGTTTAAGAAGCAACTCTCTCTTTCCATGGAATATGATCCCATATCACAGTTTTTTGGAAAGATTGAGGATGGCCACTGGTCTTGTTCCATAGAACTTCCCTCACGCAGTGTCCTGTCTGCCTTAAAGGAGGTCGCTACAGTGCTTCTCACTTCTTTTTTCTTCCTTTTCTTTCCTTTCCCTTCTCTTGTTTCTCTTGTCTTGTCATGTTTCCCTTCCACTTCTCTTCTCCTTCTTCCTTTGCTTTCCTCTTAGCTTATTTTTTCACCTGTCTCTTCCTTCTTTTTCCCCCCTCCTCTTCCTCCTTCTACTCTTAAAAGAAATTTTTTTTTCTCCTGTTACAGTTGTGTGGTTCTGTGACTGAGTTACAATAAATTTGCAAATGAAAATCACAGACCACATATAATATTTCCCCACTACAGACTGGAAGGTATCTTGAAGGTTAAGGATTTGGGGGACATTCATGACTGAATTGATCTGTCTTATGATTTCATGATGACTACCTAGTCCATGTTTATCTTCTTGGGTACACACTTCCTGAAAGCAGTCATCAGTTGTTGCATTTTAGATATGACTTCATCCCAATGAACTCACTTTGCCATGAGGTGATATTGCCTAGTTTTATCATGCATCTGCTTATCTCTCTTTTCTGCATATTCTCACTGTGGTTAATTTTCTCCCCTGTCTCTCATTGCAGTGTGAGTGACTAAGAGTCCTCATCTCTCTCCACTCATACTTTCTAATATTCCAGATGTGCAGTTCCTACCACCTCTAGACCAGGATTTCTCAGCTTCTGCACTATTGACATTTTTGGTTGGATTGTTCTCTCTTATGGGGAACTATCCTGTGTGTTTTCGGATGTTTAGCAGCATCCCTGGACTTGACCTAATAGTTGCTCTCATAGCAGCATTCCTTTCCCCAGAGATAACAACCCCAAATGTCTCTTCATGCATGCTAAGTTGCTCAGTTGTGTCTGACTCTTTGGACCCCGTGGACCATAGCCTACCAGGCTCCTCTGTCCATGAGATTTCCCAGGCAAGAATACTGGAGTGGGTTTTTGTTTCCTTCTTCAGAAGATCTTCCTGACCCAGGGATTGAATGCTTGTCTCTTATGTCTCCTGAATTGGCAGGTGGGTTTTTTACCACTAGTGCCACCTGGGAAGCCCATCTAGACATTTCTAAATGTCCCCTGTGTGTGTGGCAGGAGGGAGGCACAGAACTGTCCCTGGTTGAGAACCACTACTCTAGATTTTCCTATTTCAATATCCTTTAAACTCTTCAGACTCACAAGAACCCTCACTGAATCTTCCTCATCAAGTTTGTTCCTTTTCTTTATTGCTGTCGATTAGTGGCATCAACATTCACCTAGACACTGAAGTTGTCAAGTTCAAATTAACCATGGATTCCACTCCCCCAACCCCCATCAGAATATCTGGTTAATTGTCAAGTCCTTCCTTCTCTGTTTCTGAAATCCACACTCCCCTTTGTCTCCACGCCTCCCCTAACACAGATCCAAATCATCCCTCCCTGAAGTGTGGCCTGGCCACCACTATGTCTCTTTCTCGGCCATCAGCCCTCTTTCCTTCAGTCTCTTCCCAGAGGGCTGCCAGACACTTCTCTGAAAGGCACAGCTGCGATCCTGATGCTTCCTGACTCAGCTTTCATTGGCTTTCTTTCTTCTTTAGTAAGTACTCTCTAGACTTTTTATCTTGATAATCATGAATCCCTTTTGCAAGTGCCATAGACACAGACATCTGCAGAGCTGGGCCGATGATGTAATGGGGAAGGCCAGTCATTGTGAGTCCAAAAAGGGGTTCTAGGGATTAAGTGAGCCTGGTGAGCTCTTGTCCAGGCTGAAAACGCCTGGACCCTGACTTCAGCCTGAGAGCCACGAACTTAGTTTCACTCTTCAAGGATTTTTTTCCACTGCTTCTGAAAGGCCCTGTACCTTTAGAATTGTCAGAATCTTGGGACCTTCTTAAGGCTCTCTTTAGATGTCACTCTTCTGGAAAAACCTACCTTTATAGTGTCTCCTCTTCAGCCAGAAATTAACCTTTCCTTTGTCTAAGTTCTCAGTAGGTTTGGTTTCTGCTCCTCTTCTCCTTCTGCCTGTAAGTTATGATCATATGTCTTATCTTCCCTTCAAGCTCATGAACTTCTTGTGGGCAGGAACCAGATCTTGTTTGCCTTTTTTGCCGCCTCCAGTGAACAAAGTCTTCGTGATCCCCAATAAGTATTTGTTAATTTCACTGGCCAAGGCCCCTTGGGTGGCTCATGACAGAGTCAGGAGAAGCCACATCTTGTGATGGTCATTTCGACCGTTCTTGTCATCATACTCACTCACCTCTTGTTCAGAGCTACTCAACAATTCCTGGCTTAGACCCTTCTAGACTTTGAAGAAATTAAGGTACATATGTTTTGAGAGGATTTTTCAAATTGCTAAATGTACTTGGTTCATGCTTACACTTCTGCTTATATTCTGCAGACCTGTTAAATTCTGAATGAGGATAAACAAAGGATCTTGCTTTTCTTCCATCACTAGACCCACTATCGAGTAAAATCCTCAAGATCTACATACATTTACATATATGTTAGTGAATAGAAAAATATATAAGTAAATATTAATTATGTGTGCATATGTGCTCAGTTGCTCAGTTGTGACTGAGACTCTTTGAGACCCCATGGACTGTAGCCCACCAGGCTTCTCTGTCCATGGAATTTTCCAGGCAAGAATACTGGAGCAGGTTGCCGTTTCCTACTCCAGGAGATCTTCCTGACCCAGGGATTGAATCTATGTCTCATATGTTTTCTACATTGGCAGGTGGATTCTTTACCACTGTGCCAACCCCTAGGAAGCCTCATGAGTTATATAAATAATTAATATTAAATATGTTAAAAATTATGGCCTATAGTATAAAATTTTCTATACTTTTCTATTTATCATCTACCTAAATATGAAAAAATTGTCAATATCATTAAATTACTCTCTTGGTATTAGAAGATAACTCCTTTTGATGATGTTGATATAGTCATAACAGTAAAAAATATTGTGACCAGGAACTCACTTGAAATTTTATACATTTGGAAGATGGCTTTTGAGTGAAAGATGAGAACACTATTTTTTTGACTTGCGGGCTCCCAACCCCTCTGATAACATTCAGCTCTCTGATTAGCCTCAGTCATCCTGATCTCCCTTTTGCCCTTTTCCCATCCTTTTGCACATTTTAAACACTTTTTGGTAACAAGCTGTAGAAATCCATGAGTTTCAAAACCAAGTGTTCGAGAGCTGGTAAGCAAAAGATGAGTGTTAGTTGCATCATTTTTGTTTTATCTCAAGCTTGGTGATACCACCTTTGCCAAGTCAGTCTCCCTTGGCTGCTTACATCTTCACGGACACAGGGATGAGTGAAAGCCAGAAGTCCCAAGGAGTCCTGTCACCCTTGGATTACCAACGTTGCTAACTAGAGACAGGGATTTCTCTGTGGTAGATCATATTGATGTCCTGTTTTCTCAAACCTTCTTTGCAAATCCAGGCATTTGTGCTTTCCAAGGCTATCAAGAGGATAGAATGTACCCCAGCCTTTCCTTGTAATTACTCAAATATTAGCACTAGTAAGTGGGGTTTAGCGATTATAGGAATATAAAAATCTGCTGGGTTGCCATCTCATGTTTGTGAGCAGAGGACGTATTTCCTATCTTACGTCCATTTAAAAAGAGTTATTGCTTGATTTACGCCCTGATGACACGCCATGATATCTTGATTCTCGTAGTTTGTAACTTTCCTGGTAGTCATATGCTCGAAGGCTAATTTTATCCTTGCCATGGTTAACCTACCCACAATTTCCAATTCTTCCCCCATAGCCTGCAGGAGTGAGTTCCAAACACTTAATGCAGTCATTTCTTTCTGCGAAAACCAAGAAATAAAGCTTATTATACAGTATTAATAGAGAACCCAGTAATCTCTCTTAGTGTGTGTGTGTGTGTGTGTGTGTGTGTGTGTGTGTGTGTATGTGTGTTTTACAAGAGGAGAGTTAAAGATAATAAGAACGCCTGTGAAAGTCATCAGGAAATGGAGAAAACTCATTTTCCATTCTAGCACCTAATCCTTTGGTGTGTTTTGGCACCAGAAAACACAAAATATGTCCTCTGTGTCAACTAGGAATGCGCCTCCTCATTGAGTCCTGTTTGAGCGCTCACCCTGGAAAAATAGAGACCAAAAACAGAAGCAAAAGCTTCAAGATATGTCATTCCTTGTGGGATCTCTTTGTTTTCGCAGGAGTAAAGTTTACTATCGCTGGAAGGCAGATGTGATGTTAGAGGAAACAATGTGAATTGCCAGTTCAGTAAGACCATCCAGTTTCCAGAGCACTGTCTAATTCTGTTTTGCTGGCGCCATCCGTGCTAACAAATTCTGAGAAATATTTGTGGATTTTTCAGGGAGGCCAAAGCACTCTCTTTCGATTCCTATTCATTCTCAGGGTAAAAAAAAAAAACAAAAAAAAACTATTCATCCATTTAAAAAGCAGAGTTTAATCCGACAAGCAGAATATTCTCTCTACCAAGTGTCTGGCCAAAAGGTTGTTGATCTGGCTCTTTCCATCACTCCTGCATCAAGAGGCTCTGCCTGTAGGAAATAATATTGGACAACAGAAAGTTCTTTGACTTGTAGGCATGGAATAGGAATAAGTTCTCTTCCTTAAGAGAAAAACAGGTTGCTGCCCTGGGAGAGGATATTTTGCTTCTTCTACTAAATAGCTGACTGTTTTCAGACCATAAATTAATTTTAAATAGAGAAACAAGTCATTTTCTAGAAGCAAGAATACACTCGAGTTATTTATTGTCAGTATTTCAGAAAACAAAGCATGCAAATAAAAACATGCAAATGAAACAATGCTTCCAGCAATGCTTTTACTGGACCTTTTTTTTTTTTTTTATTGGCCTTTTAAAGTTTTTTCCTGTGTAAAATTTGATGTAAATTCTTTGCAGATTTTTTTTTTTTAACTTGGAAAAGTGAAAAAAGAAAGTTCTGGAATAAGCTGATAACTTCAGAATGTAATTTGTTTAAAGGTTTCTTGGGTATAAAGAGGAGGACCTCCCTTTACACTCCCGTTTTAGATTTCTCTTCTCTGAACTGTGTGCTCTGCTGAAGGGGGATGTTGTAGTACCAGAGGCAGCAAGTGGGTGGGGATGGCGGAGTGGTCGACTCACCAGCAAAGTGAGTCTTGGGTTAGGGTTTTGGTTACTGTAGTGGCTTTGCTGATTCCCTCATAACTTTCCAGGTGTGCAGTGGTTTGCACGCCTGTCTGGCCCACTCAGATCTCAAGGACTTCGTTCATAACATGTTTTTTTTTTTTTTTTTTTGCTCTACCTTGTAGAATTGGATGAAGAAAGAAAGGAAGCCAACATTTATGTAACTTCTTTAATCTGTACAGTAGTGTGTTGGGTTATCTTTTATACTGTGTTTTAGTCATGATATGAGACTACAGGGAGCAAAGGGTTTTACCAGTTTAAATTCTGGCTATGTATCCGTTGGTTCTTTCCAGTTATGAGTCCTTCATTACTCAACAGCAGATGCCACCAGGTTGACTTGTAAAAGTCTTTGGTGTAGCATTCTGACAAACCCTGGAAATATGAAACTGTAAACTGCAGAGAGAAAAATGGAGGCCAAAAGAAGAGAGAAATTAGAAAGAAATAAAATTATCTATTGGACTAAATCTCAGTTGCATTATACAGTTTAAGTGGGTCAGTTATGTGATATGTGAATTATGTCTCAATAAAAATATTAAACACACACACATATTGGAGTTTTAGAAAAAATCAATTTGCTCAACAAGACCTTCAATCATGAAAGCGCATGTAGGGGTTCTACTGGAGAAAGGTGAAAACCAAACTATTCAAATCATGATTGCTCCTTAAAAACAAAAGCAGGTGAACAGAACAGTGTTATAAGCCTGCTAAGCCACAAGTCTTTAACTCCTCAAGAGGAACAAACCTATAAATAGTAAAGATCCATTTAATATAAAATCCCTCCAGAGGAAAAGGCATAATTCCAACCAAAGAGTTAATCCTGTGTAAGAGGCTTGCTTTGACTTTTCTTACGTGTTTACCTACCACATTGTATTTGTATTTGCCATATGTTGTTAATAATTAAACCTTGCTAATTGATCTAAAATGTAATCAGCATAATGTTTTTGACAGTTTAATTCTAAAATATCTTGATGTTATTTAAGTCACACATGCTCCGTAGAGGTAATCATGTAATCCCCCTCTCATATCTATTTTAATCTCAGCTGCCTTCCCATAGTTGGCCTTGGAAAGATCCTCATTTGTTTGAATGAGTGCAGTTAAAATCCAGTGATAAAAGGAGATAACACAGCTTCAACACTGTTAGTTAGGAGTCAGTTTAAGTCAACTCAGTAGATATTTGTTGAGTTTGACCATGTCTCTAGGGTTCTGTCTGATACTGGAGAGTATGGAAAAAATGTGTAAGAGGCAGATCTGGCCTCAGGGAATTCAGTGTCTAGTGGAGGAGTAATATTGGTGTACAAATGAATACAAGCAAATACAAGCAAAAGCAAGATACTGTAAGCAAACCTCCTCCACATCCCACATCATCCCTGTCTAGTTTATCCTCCTTCATCGCTTTCTCTTTTCAGCTGAGATATAAGTGACATGACATTGCATTGTACAGCATATGTATACAATATATGATTTGATATATGTATATATTATAAAATGTTCACCATAAGAAGTCTAGTTAACATTCCATCACCACAAATAGTTACAATTTTTTTCCTATAATGAGAAATTTTAAGTTCTACTCTCTTACCAACTTTCAGCTATACAATAAAGTTTTAGTAACTATAGTCACCATGCTGTATATTGCTGGGCTTAGTCACTCAGTCATGTCTGACTCTTTGTGACCCCATGGACTGCAGCCCACCAGGCTCTTCAGTCCATGAGATTCTCCAGGCAAGAATACTGGAGTGGGTTGCCATGCCCTCCTCCAGGGAATCTTTCCAATCGAGGGATGGAACACAGGTCTCCCATATTGCAGGTGGATTCCTTACCATCTGAACCACCAGGGAAGCTCAGGGATAGAATGCTGTACATTACCATCCCCAGAACTTATTTGTCTTATAACTAAAAGTTTGTACCTTTGGACTGTCTTCACTCAATTTTCCCACTCCCCGCTTCTGGCAAACACCAGTTTGTTCTCTGTATCGTTAAGCTTGGTGGATTTTTTTTTTTTTAATAAGATTCCACTGTGATGTGTCTCTCCCTATCTGACTTATTTCATTTAGCATAATGCCCTCAAAGTCCATGCATGTTATCACAAATAGTGGGATTGGATTTCCTCCTTTTTTATGGCTGAATAATATTCATTATATATATATACACATACTTTTTCTTTATCTGTTCATCCATTGTTGGACACTTAGGTTACTTCCGTATCTTGACTATTAATAATGCTACAATGAACATGCAGAAATCTTTTCAAAGTAGTGTTTTCATTTTCTTTGGATAAATGCCCAGAAGAGGAATTTGTTGATCACATGGTAGTTCCACTTTTAAATTTTTGAGGAAACTCCACCCTGTGTTCCATAGTGGCTGCACCAATTTACATTCTCACTAACAGTACACAAAAGGGTCCTCTTTTCTCCACAACCTCACCAACACTTGTTATTTCTTCTCTTTTTGGTAATAGCCATCTGACAAGTATGAGATGGTATCTCCAGGTTTTGATTTGTATTTCCCTGATGGTTCATGGTGTTTGAGCACCTTCTCATACACTTGTTGGCCATCAGTATATCTTCTTTGTGAAAATGTCTATTTAGATCTTCTGCCTATTTTTTGATCAGATTTTTTTTTTTTTGCTATTGAGTTGTATGAGTTGTGTACACATTTTGGATATAAACTCCCTATCAGATACATGATATGCAAATATTTTCTGCTGTTTGGTAGGTTGCTTTTTCATTTTGTTGATGGTTTTCATTGCTATTTATAAAAGCTTTTTAGTTTGGCCTAGTCTCTCTTGTTTAGTTTTGCTTTTGCTCCCTTTGCTCTGGTGTCAAATCCAAAAAAAAAATATTGCCAAGACCAATATCAAGGAGCTGACCACCTATGTTTGTACGTTCAGGTATTATGTTCAAGTCTTTAATCCATTTTGAGTTAATTTTTGTGTATGGTATAAGATTGTGGTCCAGTTTAATTCTTTAGCATGTAGTTGTTTAGTTTTCTTAACACCACTGACTAAAGAGTGTCCTTTTGCTATTGTATATTTTTGGCTCCTTTGTCAAATTAATCGACCTCATATGTGTGGGTTTATTTCTGCACTATCTGTTCTGTCCCCTTGACCTATGTGTCTGTCTTTATGCCAATACCACACTGTCTTTGTTACTATGGGTTTATGGTATAGTTTTAAATCAGGAAACATGATGCCTCCAGCTTTGTTCTTTCTCAAGATTGTTTTGGCTGCTTGGGGTTTTTTGTGGCTCAATACAAATTTTTGGACTATTTTTTCTCTTTCTGTGAAAAGTGCCATTGGAGCTTTTATAGGGATTTCATTGAATCTGTGGATTGCTTTAGGTATTATGGACATTTGAACAGTATTAATTCTTCCAACCCATGAGCATGGATATGTTTCCACTTATTTGTGTCTTCTTCAGTTTTATTCATCAATGTCATAATTTTCAGTCCTTCACTTCCTTAGCTAAATTTCGCCATAGATATTTTATTGTTTTTGTTACAATTGAAAATGGGATTGTTTTCTTAATATCTCTTTCTAAATAGTTTAGGTCAACATAGAAACTCAACTGATATATTGAGTTTGAAGACTGCAACTTTAAGAATTCATTTATTCTAACAGTTTTTTGGTCTTTAGGATTTTCTAAATATAATATCAGGCTTCCCTGGTGGCTCATATGGTAAAGAATCTGCCTACAGTGTGGGAGACCTGGGTTTGATCCCTGGGTCAGGAAGATCCCCTGGAGAAGAGAATGGCTACCCACTCCAGTATTCTTGGAGATTATCATGTAATCTGAAAATAGTGTTAGTTTTACTTCTTCCTTCCTGATTTGGATACTTTTTATTTTTTTTCCTTGCCTGATTGCTCTGGCAAGGACTTCCAATACTATGTTGTATAAAAGTGATGAAAGCATCCTTTTCTTATTTCTGATCTTAGAGAAAAAGCTTTCAACTTTTCATCATTGAGTATGATGTTTGCTGTGGGTTTATCATAGACGGCCTTTACTATGTTGAGATACTGCACCTACTTTGTTGAGAGTTTTAATCATTAATGAATATTGAATTTTATCAAAAGCTTTTCCTGCATTTATTGAGATGATCATGTAATTTGTGTCCTTCATTTTGTTAAAGTGGTGTATTATGCTGATTGATTTGCAAATGTTGAACCATTCTTGCATCTCTGGAATAAATCTCACTTGATTCCATTGCTAATATTTTGTTGAGGACTTTTGCATCTCTGTTCGTCAAAGATTCTAGCCTGTAATTTTCTTTTCTTGAGTGTCTTTGGTTTTGGTACCAGAGTGAAACTGGCCTTATAAAGTGAATTTGGAATTATTCCCTCCTTATATTTTTTGAAAGTGTTTATGAGAATTTGGTATTAATCTATCTTTAAATGCTTGGTAGAATTCACCAGTGAAGCCATCTGGTCCCATCCCTCTGTTGGGATGTTGTTGATTACTGATTTATTCTCCTTAGTAGTAATTAATTTGCTCAGAATTACTATTTCTTCATGATTCAATTTTGGTACGTTGTATACTTCTAGGAGTTTATCCATTTCTTCCAGATTGTCCAATTTGTTGGCATGTAATTGTCCACAGTAATTTCTTATGATTCTTTGTTTATCTGTTGTATCAATTGTACCTCTGTCACTTTCTAACAGCTATGAATTCTAAGGGGAAAATCAAACTCTGATTTACACTTACATTTATAAACTGATTCATTTTCGACATTTCCATGCCATCATAACTCTACTCATTTTACATTTATCTTGCCTAAAAATGCATGCTAATATAGATAGCTCTAAAAGATCATTCCATATGTTGATCCTTTGGGACTGGGAGGAGGGCAACATGTGGTTTTAGCAGAGATTTGTCAGGTCTTTGTGCTTGGCAACCACAATTTACACATTTTTGAAATATTACATATGACAAGGTATTAATACTACTTGGATGTTTTTCTATGATTACAGCTTTTAATTTTATGACTGGCTAAGGATTTAGAATTTCACTTCAAAGCAAATGAAGTTAGTATGCCTATTTCCATTTCTTAAAGTTGTAATTGTTTTTATCATTAGTGTCATGGTTATATACCCTTATGATCTATAATTGAGTTCCAGTCTCTTCTTTGGTATTATTGACTTCTCCCTATGGGCTCCTAATCCAAAGATTAAGGGTCATATTTCTCTTGTGATTCTTCAAGAGACACTTCTAAGTCATTTTATGTTTGTATTCATTGTTTTACCTGTGTTTTTATTTTATCAAACACAAGAGAGGTGAAAAGGTCACTGTTAGTATTTTCTTTGGTCTTTTGCCACGGCAGAGAATCAGTTGTTTAACCTGCTATATATTGTGGGCTTCCCTGGTGGTTCAGATGGTAAAAAATCTGCCTGCAATGCAGGAGACCCTAGTTCGACCCCTGGATCCGGAAGTTCCCCTGAAGGGAATGCCTACACCCACTCCAGTCTTCTTTCTTGGAGAATCCCATGAACAAAGAAGCCTGATGGGCTACAGTCCATGGGGTCACAAAGAGTCAGACGTGACTGGTGACAAATGCAGCAGCAATATTGACCACTCTCCACTGGCACAGATTCTAAGATCCATCATGACTTCATCATTGGAAAATATGATGCCTTGGACATGTTACGATAATAAGGAAAGATTACCCATGTCCCCGATAAGAAAGGGGCTTCTTCTGTATCTCCGGGTGTGATAGGACAAACTTAATCCTGTGTGAAGCCTAAAGGCTTCAAAGGCTAAAGTCCCTCTTAGCCTTTGAAGAGAGCAGAGCCTGAGGGAGAGCTTAATTTAGTGTGAGTATGGCGGGAAGTTCGGGGGATGAAGAAAGTTTCAAGATATGTGGTCCTAGGAATTGAAAGGATGGCTGTGCTGTTGATAGGAGACAGAAAAAGAATAGATGTTGGAGAAATCTGATGAATTTTTCCTTATATATATTGGACTTAAGGTAAAGGGAGGGTATACTGAAGGCGGTGTCCTTCAGAAAGTTGGAGCTCAGAAGAGAGATGGAGATTAAAAGCTGGAGATAAAAGATTTGAATCATCTCCTTAGTTGAAAGTGTGGAATGCATGAGACAAGTAGGCAAAATATTGGAGAAAGTAGTATCCAAAAGGTTGAGGAAAGACTTCTTAAAATGCTCAGCTTTAAGAGTTATAAGCGAAAAAAAAAAAAAGAGTTATAAGCGGAAAAGAATCCTAGCCTGGGGTTTGAAGCAAAGTTGTTTTAGAGGTAGGAGCCCAAAGTCTCTGGTTCCAAGTGAAGGATGGCTTTCCAAAAGGTTTTTAAATTTATTGCATTGAATTGGACAAAGTAGTTTCTGATGATTTAGAAAATTTTTTTCTCTAGGTTGATGGTTACTTCCACCTTATAATTTATTTTGTATGTTTATCTTTTTTTAGAACTTAAGTCAGCTAGTGGTTTCCCCATTTTGTCAATTCTTTTCCCCTTGTTTTTTTTTTTTATTAGTTCTACTGGTTTTCTACTTTCTAATTCACTTATATTTTTAGATTTATTGAGACCTTCCTTTTGCTTCCAGTTAGTTAACCTTGTAATTCTTTCTCTAGCTTTTTGAGTTGATGTTTAACTCATTTATTTTCATTTCATAATATAGGTAATTAATGCAAAGAATTTTCTCAGAGCTCTAGTTTTGCTTTAATTACGTGTAGATTCTGATATACTTGCTCACATTTTTCTTAAGTAACTTTTAAATAATTGCTTCTTAGTTTTTTTGTGTGAAATGCTGTTGTCAAGAAGTTGGGTGGCAGTCTGACTTACTTTCCTTTGTTAGCGATTTGGACTTTTATCTGAATGCTTAGATAAAGTTTGTTTTTTCATAGTCTTAAATTTCAGTAGTATTTATTAAGATATATTTATTAAGTTTTATTAGGATACAGCCTCTTAATGGTCTCTGTGTTTCCATTTTAAGTTACTTATCCCAGGTACATGGTGTGTCTTTTTGAATATATTGATTGAAATCTTCTGTTACTTCTCAACTCTTGATTTATAGCTTTGAGTAACTTTTGCTATATTGCTTTGGTTTGCTTCTTCAGGGGCTCATTTATACATACAATGGGGATCCTTTACTGTACTCTATAATTAAGACTTTATTCTATGGAGAAGGAAATGGCAACCCACTCCAGTAATCTTGCCTGGAAAACCCCATGGACAGAGGAGCCTGGCAGGCTACGGTCCGTGGGATCACAAGAGTCAGACACGACTTAGCGACTAAACCATCCACCACTACAAAGTGAATATATGCCTAAAGATAATACGTGAAAAGGATATTTGCCATATACTAGCTAGTTTTTTGGTGGGAGGGTGGGAGTCAAGGAAGACTTGGGTTATTTTTTCATCAACTTCCATTTTATACTTATTTATAATGGCCATTATTTTTACTAATACTATAAAACTATGAAAATGAATAAAATACTAAAAGTTTCATATAGCCAAAAATTCATAATATGATGACTTTATTTTATATGATAATATGAATTAAAACATGTATCTGTCACAGATGTAAAAAAAAAAAAAAGACTTTATTCTAAACCTTTTTATTCTTTTTTTTTTACTCTTTATCTTTCCATCCTTTATTCCCCTCACTGTGCTGTCCATGGTGTCTATTTGCTGTTATACCCTCCTTAATTTAGTCTATCTTTCTGAATGTTTTTCTTTTATTTTAAAATTTATTTCCAAAATGTCTCAGTTCTTCTTTATTTTTTTTTCTGTTGCCTGATCCTATCATTTCTGCATTTTCTGTTTCTGAAATATGCAACTCTTCCAAAGCTTTGATTATTGTCTCCAGTATTTTTAACTTCATCTTAAAGATTAGGCTATCAATGAATCATAGATCTCAATCACACCAAGTTTTTACTAACAACTAGCAAAGATACATGTTAAAAATGGGCATTAAACAAACATATCATCATCCTTCATTAGAAGGACTCTGAACCATCAGATGGAGCTTCCAAAAGACCCTTTTTCTTTTCTGAAATGTGTTTTAAATTTTGGAGCAATAGATGATTGCTATATGTGTGGTAGAAGTTCACTCAGGAGAAGTCATTTAGATTTCAAATTACTCAGTTTTTATATTTTGTTAGGAAGATAGAAAGCCTATGAGATTAACTTGCATTCTCTAGCAGCTGCCTCCCATAAAACTGAAAATTCCAGGTTTTTTGTTTAGCCGGGAGAAATTTAGACAGACTTGATTTATCTGGTTTAAAACATTCCTAGATAAGAATTTCCCTTGCTATCTTTCTGATATTCAATGCCATCAGAATGTTTACAAGAAGGTTTAGTTCAGTTCAGTCACTCAGTCATGTCCAACTCTTTGTTACCCCATGGACTGCAGCACGCCAGGCTTCCCTGTCCATCACCAACTCCTGGAGCTTGCTCAAACTCATGTCCATCGAGTCAGTGATGCCATCCAACAATCTCATCCTCTGTCATCCCCTTCTCCTCCTGCCTTCAATCTTTCCCAGCATCAGTGTCTTTTCTTTCTTTCTTTTTTTTTCATTTATTTTTATTAGTTGGAGGCTAATTACTTTACAATATTGTAGTGGTTTTTGTCATACATTGACATGAATCAGCCATGGAGTTACATGTATTCCCCATCCCGATCCCCCCTCCCACCTCCTTCTCCACCCGATTCCTCTGGGCAGTGTCTTTTCTAATGAATCAGTTCTTCACATCAGGGGCCAAAGGATTGCAGCTTCAGCTTCAGCATCAGTCCTTCCAATGAATATTCAGGACTGATTTCCTTTAGGATTGACTGATTTGACCTCCTTGGAGTCCGAGGTACTCTCAAAAGTCTTCTCCAACACCACAGTTTAGTTAATCAATATGAAAAAACCAAGTCTATTTCCATATACCAGCAATAAATATAAAATATAATTATATATATATAAAATTATGTAAACATTTCATATAATTATATATACTTTTTACAGTAATAATAGGATGTTTAATGTATTTTGGAATAAATTTCATTGAGAGATTTCAGGAGTTTTGTAGACATAATTAGAAAATTCTGTTGAAATATACTGAAAACATAAAGCATTAAAACAAAAAATATACCATGTTTATGGCTAGGAAGATCCATTATTGAAAATATACCAGTTGTCCACAAATTATTATTATTATTCTTCACTGATTTATTAATTCAGTGAATTTATAATCAAAATCTCAAGTTAATTCTAAAATTTATATGGTAGAGGTCAAAGACTAAGTATAGCCAAATGTTTCTGAAGACTGAATTAAGGTGGGGAAGATTGGGTTAAAAATTATAATAATTGAGTTACAAAGTCATAAAGCTATTATAATTAAGACAATGTGGTACTGGCATGAAAATAAGCACACTGACAAATGAAATAGAAAAGGGTGTTCAGAAACTGACATTTATGAAAAATTGACATCAGATAGAGCATTGAGATTGGAAGGGAAAGCAAGAAAACATTGATTGTTCTGAGACAACTGGTCATTTACAAAGGAAAAAAAAGAAAGAAATCTGATTTGATTTCATAGCATATGAAAAAAATAATTCCAAATGAATGAAGGATTTAATTGAGAGATAAAATTTAAAGTTTTCTAGGAAAATATCTATCTCAGATTTGAGAATGAATTTGAGAATTCAAGAAGGACAGTACTTTTTGTGCTCTGTCTAAGCAGGGCACAAAAAGTACTAATGCTGGAAGAAATATTGCTAAAGTTGATCTCTCTAAAATGAGCAACTTTATAAAGAAAATAAAAATAAGGTAGGTTGCTGGAGAAATGGGTATTTATTTTTTCATTAAGTTTTACAAAACATATATGATCAAAATTCTGTCGTCTGAGTCAAATATTAGGCTAAAAATGAAGTCAGGAAACAGAGAACAACCTAAACAGCCCAGAATGAGCACCCCTTTACATCCATCATCAGCTCATTCAGGAACCTGGGCCACTCTTAAGTTTTCTGAAATGTGAAATGGAAATACTTGTGAAGGGCCCTCACAGATGCATTTAGAAATGTATGTTCAGAAAATGGAATTGAAATGTTTTAGTAAGAGTCATGGGCTCAATCCTTGAAATAGATGATGGTTGAATTTCCTATAGTATATAATTACAACACAATAAGACTCAAAAGCAGTTTCAATAAAGGGTGGGTGGAAGAGAGGCAGCCTGCTTCTAGGGCTTCATTAGCTTCTGCCGACTGGAGCTCTCCAGGCTATGGGAGGAACCCTGTTTACCTTGGTTCAGAATCAATTTTAACCATCACTGAGGCCCCGGGGGTCAGAGTGCAGCAGGAAGTCCTTGGAGAGAAAAGATAAAAATGTTTCTCGAACAGCCCCGAGATAGGCTGCAGTTTTGTTGACCAGTTGTTACCAGAACAATGTGTTGTAGTGCCAGTCAATGATGAAATGATACTTAGACCCCTACTTTAGTTTCTTCACGAAGTTTCTGGTAAATTAGAGCAATGCTATTGGCCTAGTTTAGGCTATTCTGTCAGATGAAAGATACAATTTCTACATGTTCTGCAGCCCTGGGAATATTTAATAAGGGGAGAGAGGCAGCAAAAAAGAAAGGAGTATCATAAAAACAAATGAACAGCAGAATAAGAAACAAAACCTCGCCCTTTATGGTGAGGATGCTGAGAAAGACACACTTACCCATAAAGGACATGTAGGTAATTTCTCATTTCTCTCCTGAAAATGCCAGCACACACTGCTCTGGTTGGAGTAGAATTGGTTCGTCTGGCCTTTGAGGTCACATTGATGATGTCGTGTCTTGCTGTTAATGAAACTCTGTGAATTATTCTTAATTTTTACTTCAGTTTCTAATAAGCATTCATGAGCTATAACCTTTCCCTCTCCTAGATTGCATTGCTTCAAAAAAAATCCTTAGAATCAACCCTTCTAGAAAATAAGGTTATGTTTTAAGTAATAATTATAATTCTACAATGTGTCACACTGGTGGTTTCTAATGTGCTAACCTCCACATTCTCTCATTATCCCTGAAATGGCTCTTTGAGGATATTAAGATAGACATTATAATGTTCACCTTTCCCCTGGGAAAATGAGGTTTATGGCTGTTCATGTATCTCCTTACAGTTGTAAGGCTCTCTAGTGGCAGGAATCAAAGCTCCTTACTTCAGCATCAGTGTTTTTTGGTTGTTGTTCAGTTGCTCAGTCGTGTCCGACTCTTTGCGACCCCACAAACTGCAGCACGCCAGGCTTCCCTGTCCTTCATCATCTCCCGGAGTTTGCTCAAACTCATGTCCATTGAGTTGATGATACCATTCAACCATCTCATCTTCTGTCACCCCCTTCTCCTCTTGCCCCCAGTCTTTCTCAGCATCAGGGTCTTTTCCAGTGAGTCGACTCTTCCTATCAGGTGGCCGAAGTATTGGAGCTTCAGCTTCAGCATTAAGCCTTCCAATGTATGTTCAGGGTTGATTTCCTTTAGGATTGACTGGTTTGATCTCCTTGCTGCCCAAGGGATTCTCAAGAATCTTCTCTAGCACCATATGGTGCCAGAATGTTTTTTCACTCCACCATTAATGATCTAGATGAATAAGAGCAACATTTACCTGGGAATTAGAAATATAGAGAGAAATAAGATACAACCCTGTCCTCTGATAGCTTATAATCTATTAGAGGTGCGGGCTGTAGTAAGACAGTTACATGAGTATATAAGGCTTAACATGTGTCAGTAACAAGTAGCTAAATGCCAAATGGGGCTTTCCTCGTGGCTCAGATGGTAAAGAATCTGCCTGCAATGCAGGTAGCCCAGAGTCCCTTCTGGTATGTAAATTGGCCTGTAGGTGGAAAGTGTGAGAAACCTCCCCCAAGCCTGAGTTGGGAGAATCCCCTGGACCCCCTAGAGAAGGGAACAGCTACCCACTCATAGAGGTGGTAAGTGCTGCCTATGGGTATGTACTTAGTTCAGAACTCATCTTGGGAGAGCTGCCGGTGGGGAGTGATAGATGGAGAAGCAGAGGGATAGTTGCTGTAGGAAGATGCCTGGTTCACTCCCCAGGGACACGAAGAAGATGGAAGTGCAGTGGAAGTTTCGGTCCATGAATTTGGTGCCAAGCTCCCAAGTCTTAGTCCCAGAACTGGCACGATGTCCTTGACACTGAACAAACCTTTGGAACCTGTTGAAGAGAGGGTTGTAGGAGTTTGTAAAGTTTCAGAGCAACAGAAGCTTCTCCAGGCTCATGTTCAGATACATTGGTTCGAGGGGAGTCGCAGAAAGAGAAGACCCTCTGGGAAGGGTTGAATGTGGGCAGGGGTGCGGTAGAGATAAAGACACATGAAAGTGAGCCTAACTGAAGAAGGGGATGGTCGGGGGGTGGGCTTGGGGCTATTCAGTGTGGTGTTTGAAAGCCCAGGCTCTGGAGCTAGGTTGCAGGTTGACCACCCACCAACTGTGATTTTGGGTAGTCACTTAACTTCTCTGTGCTTCAGTTTCTTTCCATGGAGGTTTTTTTGTTTTGTTTTTTTACATTTATTTATTTACTTGTTTATTTATTTTTGGCTGCACTGGGTCTTGGTTGCTGCACTTGGGCTTTCTCTAGTTGTGAGTGGGGACAACTCTAGTTGCCATGCACGGGCTCCTTATTGCAGTGGCTTCTCTTGTTGCAGAGCGCGGGCTCTAGGCACGTGGCCTCGGTAGCTGTGGCTCATGAGCTTAGTTGCTCTGCAGCATGTAGTATCTTCCTGGAATGGGGATTGAACTGGTACCCCCTGCATTGCAAGGTAGATCTTAACCACTAGACCACTTAGGGAAGCCCTCCATGGAGTTTTATAAGGACTCAAGGAGTGAATGCTAAGTCTGTAGACCATGTTTATCATCACATAGTGAGAATGGAATAGACACTGGCTTTCACTGCTATTCTGTTATTGTTAAGACTCATAGTGGAGGTAAGTTACATCATGGTCCAACCTAGGAGACTTCATTGGTGCCAAGGGTAGCTGTATTTGAAGACGTTTCATCACCAAAAGTGGCACTTAGTATTGTAATTAAAGGGCTGAGTGAACCCTTTTATTTTCTCGTAGAGGTTAGTAAGTATACAAACTGTTGATTCCGTGAAGTATGATTTTGGAGACTTATCTTGTTTGCACTTAGAACTGAAATAACATTTAAGACCTAGGGCACTGCTTTTTAAATTCCTTCTGTGGGTCTTTCCAAGGAAGTAACTAAGAAGTTGCCTTGGAGGAAGGAAGATGTGGTCTCCTGGGCATCCTTAGAGTTTTTCCAAAGCAGATGCACTTTATTCTGTTTTATAATTGAAGTGCCACATCGTATTTCATTTAATAAGGATACCATTGCTAAAAACAGTTTGAACACTATTGATTCACCCCAGCCTCCTTGTTTAAAGTGAAGTCGCTCAGTCGTGTCCGACTCTTTGTGACCCCAAGGATTGTAGCCTGCCAGGGTCCTCTGTTCATGGGATTTCCCAAGCCAGAATACTGGAGTGGGTTGCCATTTGCCTAAGGTTATACAGCCAGCTACTGCCAGAGGGCCAAAAACACAAGGCCACTCCTTCTGGTGCTTGTCACGAGTTATATAATGCTACCTACTGTGTAATCAAAAGAAAATTTCAAAAACGAATCAGCACCTATGTGTAAGAGCTACACAGAACAAGTCCAGTCAAGAGCACTTTAGTATTAGGACTCCCCTGGTAGTCCAGTGGTTAAGACTCTGTACTTCCACTACAGGGGGCATGGGTTCAGTCACTGGTGGAGGAACTAAGATTCTATATGCCACATGGCATCGCCAATTTTTTTTTCAAAAACTAGTATTTATCTCCACGCACACATATCCCAGCACACTGGAAACAGCTCTCAGTGTCAATTTGCTGTTGTTCAGTCACTCAGCTGCATCTGACTCTTTGTGACCCAAGAACTGTAGCCTGCCAGGCTCCTCTGTCCATGGGATTTCCCAGACAAGAATACAGGATTGAGTTGCCATTTCCTTCTCCATGGGGTCTTCCCAAGCCAGGGATCAAACCTGCATCTCCTGCCTTGGCAGGCAGATTCTTCACTGCTGAACCACAAGAGTTCAGTGTCCATTACCCTTCTTCAAATTAATGTTTTCTCTCCGTATTTTTATTTGGCTAAACCTTAGATTGAAATAAATGAAATGAAATTAGGAAGTAGAAATTATATAGTGAAGTCAGGGCAAAGATCATCCATAATAAAAGAAAAGATAAAATTTTAAAAATGAAGTAAACCAAAGAACTCCATGTGAGTTGTCAACATTAAAGAAAGATGAATTCTGTCAAACAGGACTGGTTCCAGTGTGAGCTAAGAAGTACCGCCGCCACCTTCTGTAGACTCTTCATGGGCTGAGTTTGTGAACTGGCTACCAGGGAAAACCATTCTTCTCCTAACAGTTGTAGGTCCAGTTTTAGCATGAAAAAGACTGGAGCTTCTAAGAGGAAGGCAGTGCTCTGGGCACCTCTGATTCTCCTTTTTCAATTCCAGTTTCTTGGATTATTTGACACAGTGCTTTCTCTGCGCAGATCTGCCTTATTGGGTTGCAAAGCCAGAATACTTTTTCCTAGCCTTAAAAGCAACCATTAAAATGACTACCTTAATTCTTATTCTGATGAAAAACACTTGAAAATTTTCTCTTCTACAATTAGAGTCTGGGTTATCTCAAAACATCTTGTCACTTGGGCCTCGGTCCAGATGTCACCGTCCGGAGGACAAGCTAGCTGGAGGTGGCCCTCTGCCACACTATACTGCTCCCCGGTTTAGTTCCTGGAAAAGCACGTCTCACAGTTGGAGTTATCCTACTCATTATTTGCTTTTCTTTATCTGCCTTTACCATGGAAAGTGGGGACTTTAACTAACTTGCAAAGTGCTTGGGATCTAAATAAGAGCTTGATAAATCCTAATGAAATGACTCTAGAATCCCCATGAGAATTCCTAGGTCATTAGTTTAGTTCTTGGCGTGTGTATTGAATATGTGTCATTTGTCCTAAAAGATAATGAACAGATTAAGGTTTTCCATATAAGAAAGGCGAGGCCCTATAGCTCAGGGATTAGAGCACTGGTTTTGTAAACCGGGAGTTGCAAGTCAAAGACGGGATAAGAAAGGAATTGCTTTTTCTTCGGACATTTAAATGGCCATAAGTGATTATGTTGCATTTAATTTCTGCACCATAAGCAGCATTTGGTGGTGCATTTTGGTTTGTTTTTTGTGTGTGTGTGTGTGTATGTGTGTGTGCATAAGAACTTTTGCAATTAGAATGGTGAGGATAGGAAATATGAATTTTATTTTCTTCTTGCTAAGAATCTGCTGCAGTTCAGGAGACCTTGGTTCGATTCCTGGCTCGGGAAGATCTGCTGGAGAAGGGATAGGTGACCAGCTCCAGTGTTCTGGCCTAGAGAATTTCACGGGCTCTATAGCCCACGGGGTCACAAAGAGTCAGAGATGACTGAGCGACTTTCACTTTCACTTCATAGAGACTTGGGGCTTCCCTGGTGGCTTGGATGGTAAAAATGCAATGCAGGAGACCTGGGTTTGATCCCTGGGTCAGGAAGATCCCCTGGAGAAGGGAATGGCTGCCCACACCGGTATTCTTACCCAGAAAATACCATGGACAGAGGAGCCTGGTGGGCTACAGTCCATGGAGTGATAAAGAATCAGACATGGCTGAGACTTTGAGGCTGAGACTGATGAGTTTTTTCATAGAGACTTGAGGAAATATTACCCCTGTGAGTCTGGTCTTTGAAAAACACAAATCTTGGTCACTCTTCTCTTAAGTTATCCCCGGCATTCTCTTAAACCTGCAATGGCCTCTCTTGGCCTGGGGCTGAAGATCACCCTCCCGATCTAAGCCTGAAGGCCTTGTTTCTGTGACTGCCTCTTTAGCCTCCTCAGGACCACTGTGCCTGGGATCACAGTGCGTTCCGGCTTTCCAAAGTGTTGACCTTCTTTTTGGTGTCTCAAACGCATCAAGCACTTTGCTTTTGCTTCCCAAACCTACGTACACTTCTCTCTCTTTGATTCACTCTTCCCAAAGTTTTTCCTGACTAATTCCAAGTTCTGTAGGTTTCAGGTTAAGTGTCACCTCTTTAAAAAGGTCTCTGAGACCCACCTTTCCTCTGGGTTAAGGCAGTCAGCCCTCTTGTTGCTCTCTTGTAAGACCCTACTCTTCCTTCTTGGAACTGATTGCAGTTACTAGTTTTATTTTGTTGTTGCTGTTGTAGGTGTGTGTGTGTGTACTTAATATCTGTCTACCTTACTAAATTGTCCGCTGTAGGAGCATAATGTTTTGCTTATTGTTAAACCCTCAACACTCAGCTCAGTGCACGGAGCACAGTAGATTCTGATGTAGTAAATATTCACTGAATGAATAAAGGAATGAATACATTTGATCTTTGAGTTCCTAGTGTCTAGCACTGAATCCGACATATATAATAGACTTAAAAAATAATGTATAACTAAAATCAAGTTAATGAAGAAGTGTTTATCATACACAGAGAAACAATTATTGGTTTATCAAAAATAGAAACCCTGCTCTCATACAAACCACATTCTCTCTGTTCATTTGTTTGCCTTCATTTCAATTAATAAAATCTGTTTGTTGAAGTACATGCAAGAGAAACTACCTAACCTCTTTGTGTAATTACAGCGTTTTCAAATGAGAAGTGAATAACCAGGGAATTCTTCCCAATGTTTTACATACTTGATGTGGACATCTTAAAAGATTGATCGACTCTCTTTTCAATTGGATATTTGAATAGACACAACCATTAGAGAATTTTCTTCTAGAGACTTACTTTAGCTCTTAAACTGTATACACTGAACAAGCAAACTCAAGTGGATCATTATCTATAGAAGTGCAGAATTCCATCTCCCTTTGGGAAACCATTCAAACCCAGAAGTGTGTTTTACACATTCTGAGAGAAGCACCTATAATAGCCAAGTGTAACCTTCTTCCTTGCTATGTTAGCACCCAAAAGTATATGAAAAGAGTGCATGTTAAGGCTTTTTCTGTTTATTAGAAAACATCTCTTGGCTTCAAAACTCTTTTGACTATCAACCTACTAATGTGAGAAAAGTAAATAAGCAACGAATTCCATAGAGTTTTACTTCTGTGTGAGAAGTGGCTTAATAAAGATAATTGGACATTAGATGACCAAGTGTCTGAAGCTAATATACAGACACATCTTTCAGATAGGCCACTGTAATGTTCCCTGTGTAATTTTCATGACAACCATTTGCACCAGTATGAATAGAAAGGGTCTGGATCCTTCTGCGTGAGTAATAGGCATGTCAATTATCTGTACTCTGTATCCAGGATTAGAGATAGGCTCACAGTGACTCTTTTGAGCCTGAAGTCCCCCCTTAGTGACTGAAATGAAGAGAGAGGAGAGTCCTCTTGGCCTTGTGTCAGGACATGATGTTGGGGGGTGGGGGGTGGGGGGGACCATGAGTAGAGTCTTCCTTCTAGAAAGGATTGGATATATGATGTGATATGTGTGGATGGCCAGTCATTCTAAGACTTCAGTCATCAATGAGTTAATGTCTCAGCAAGGCAAGTCTCTGAATGAGAATGACTTTTCTCTTTTTAAAAATATTTATTTATTTGCCTGCATGGGATCTTAATTGCAGCACGCGGAATCTTTGTTGTGGCACAAGGGGCTCCGGAGCTCATGGGCTTAGTTTCTCTGTAGCATATGGGATCTTAGTTCCCCAACCAGGGGTCGAACCTGCGTCCCCTGCATTGGAAGGTGGATTCTTAACCACTGGACCACAAGGGCAATCCTAAAGAATTATTTTTTTTCTTGAGCTGAACGTATCCTTCGGACACTGCCTGAAAGAAAGCCTCATTCCTCTCTTTGATTTTAATGAGCGTGGACTTCCTTATGCTGAAAGAGTCTTTTTGGCATTTTTCCCAGTTTATTGAAAGTCCACTTACTGGGCACCACTGTTGACTGGCTTCTCTTGGTAGACTCCTTAATGTTTCTGAGGAAAACAGCAATAGCAGCAAAGATTCATATGTATTGAAACAGAAAAACAGACCTAAAAACCTTCTTCCTACTGTTAACCTCTCCTACTTCTTCAGGAAGGTCTGCTTGACTTGCAATGTGTCGTCTGAGAACTTTCCGTTTCTAAAATGTTCCCAAATTGTCCCATGCATTTAATCCTCCAGCTCTCCATGAAGACATCACTGGCTTTCAGTTTCATAGCAACTCTCCTCAAGGTAATGGACCACTTGAAATCCAGTTCTTCCAAATGAATCATAGAACATAGTTTTTATCTCCGTTTTCTCAGAGTAACTCTAAGAAGATGATCTTTTGGCCATATTCTTAAAATTTCCCCTATTGGTTTTTATTGTATTCCACTTTTCCTTTCTCTGCCTAAACACTATCCTTTCTAAGAGAAATGACATTTTTGCTAGTTATCATTATGTGTTCTTAGCTTATTTGCCTTGACATATAGCCTATGATAGGTAAAGTACGCTCATATATAAAGCATAGACTTTGATCCAAAGCCACATGGGTTACATGTTCTCAGGTACACAGAGGGGTGGCTGAGCCCTAAGAGAAATATGCTGTCCTTCTAGTGAGTTTGTTCAGCATATCCTTGCAGACATCAGATCATTACTTTTATTCAGAATCATTTTCAGAATAAAAGCCTTCAAACCTGGGAGGTCTTTGAAGAGTCGGAAGCAAATGAGTCCTGGGTAATTTTTCAAAACACTCAGACCTTTGGTCAACTCCAAATCAGTCACTTAATACTAGATTTTGCTATAATGATAGGAACCTTGATCTCAGTAATCATAAGATTCTTGTTGTTGTTGTTTACTTGCTAAGCTGTGTCTGATTCTTTGAGATTCCGTGGACTTTAGCCCACCAGGCTCCTCTATCCACAGGATTTCCCAGCGAGAATTCTGCAGTGGGTTGACATTTCCTTCTCCAGGGGATCTTCCTAACCCAGGGATTGAACCCAAGTCTCCTGCTTAACAGGCAGATTCTCTACCACTGAGCCACCTGGGCAGTCCTTGTAAGAGTCTACATTTCAGTTATTTGGTTTCTTCACTCCTTGAGTGGATGTCACCAGCAGTATCATATTTTGGAGGCTCCCTCTCCAGGAATACAGCCCCTGGAGCCTCGAATTTCTCCATCCCTTATGGCACATGCTCATCAACCTCTTTCCCAATGATACCAGCTAGAAGTGTCTGGTTTCTCTAAAGCAAGATGTCACGGAGATACATTTCTTATATCCCTTTGGTCAGTTGTTCGTAGTCACCATGTCTCAGAAGAGCACATCTTTGCATCCTAAGTGTATTTGTGTGTCAGCTGTTGTGTCCTGGGTGGCTTGGAGCACAGAGGATGCACCTATGCATCTATTCTGTGTCTTGGGGTAGAGGCTAAGTATTGTCACGGTTCTCGCTAAAATGTCTGCTGCTCAACACAGTGAAAATCTGCTTCCTACTCAGGTTACCATCCAATGCAGGCATTTTCCTTGGCAGGTGACCTTCCAACTCAAGGACCCAGGGTCTTTCTAACCTCAGGCTCTGCCCTCTGCTAGGTCCGTGGAATGCTCTGTATTCAGGCAGTAGGTGGGGACAGGGACTGGAGAGGCATGTCTGTTTCTTATCTATCCACTTTATCACAGAAGTGGTCCCAATTGCTTCCCCTCACTTTCCACTAGCCAGAACCCAGGCCCATGTCCACTTTTAACTTCCAGGGAATATTGGGAAATGTTTGTATGTCTAGGAGGAAGCCCAGGAGGGAAGGGAAATGTGTTGTGATCAATACAGCAATCTTTCACTTCTGATCACCAAATATCCACTCCCCCCATACCCAAAATTCACACTGTTCCTCTCCAAGAGAGAGAATTCAGAGTTCAGCCATGTGCTTGGTTCCAAGTCAGTCCTGCACACTGATTTCTCAGGAATGTGTGGTCCCCTCTGTCCAGCACGGATATGGTTTCTCCTGGTTTGGTTACCTCGATCCATAAATACATTCAGTATCGCCCGGTGGAGTAGGGGCGAAAGAACAGCAATAAAAAGTCAATTGAGAAACAAGGAAGTAGGAATCAGTTCAGTTCAGTTCAGTCACTCAGTTCTGTCCGACTCTTTGCGACCCCATGAATCGCAGCACGCCAGGCCTCCCTGTCCATCACCAACTCCCGGAGTTTACTCAAACTCATGCCCATCGAGTCGGTGATGCCATCCAGCCATCTCCTCCTCTGTCGTCCCCTTCTCCTCCTGCCCCCAATCCCTCCAAGCATCAGGGTCTTTTCCAATGAGCCAACTCTTCGCATGAGGTGGCCAAAGTATTGGAGTTTCACCTTCAGCATCAGTCCTTCCAATGAACACCCAGGACTTATCTCCTTCAGGATGGACTGGTTGGATCTCCTTGCAGTCCAAGGGACTCTCAAGAGTCTTCTCCAACACCACAGTTCAAAAGCGTCAATTTTTCAGCACTCAGCTTTCTTCACAGTCCAACTCTCACATCCATACGCGACTACTGGAAAAGCCATAGCCTTGACCAGACGGACCTTTGTTGGCAAAGTAATGTCTCTGCTTTTTAATATGCTATCTAGGTTGGTCATAACTTTCCTTCCAAGGAGTAAGCATCTTTTAATTTCATGGCTGCAGTCACCATCTGCAGTGATTTTGGATAGCCTGTGTCATTTGTCAGACAATAGTCAATATCGAGACTGCAAAAAACCAAGAGCTTTATCTCACATCTTAAGAACTGCAATTCAGGAGATACAGATTCAGATAAAGCTGAGAGTGTTCTGGGAAAGAGAGTCGGGAATTTCTAAAGGCAGAAGTCACCAGGCTGTCCTCTGATACGAGAAAAGAAATATTTATTTTTGAGGGATAGGCTGTCATGAGTTGCTTTAGAATAAGAATCTGATAAACATTTTGAGTTTCTGGCAAAGGTTCTGGATATCTTCCTTAGGACAGTGAGTGGTCAAATGTCAGGTTCCATCCAGGCTGGGATGTGCTCAAGTTCCACTTCCTTCAGGCCTCCTGGCACCATCGGTCTCTTAGCAATACCGGCTCCATTTTTATTTTCTTGTCACATACTTTTTCATACCAGTCATAACATCGTACTGGATAGAATGTGTATGCATCCTAAGTCACTTCAGTCGTGTCTGACTCTTTATAACCCTATGGGTTGTAGCCCACCAGGCTCCTCTGTCCATGAGATTCTCCAGGCAGCAATACTGGAGTGAATTGCCACGCCCTCCTCCAAGGGATCTTCTTGACCCTGAGATCAAACCCATATCTCTTAGGTCCTCCTGAACTGGGAGGCGGTTCTTTACCACTAGTGCCACTGGGAAGCCCACTAGACAGAATGTGGAGGTTTCTACTCTGAGGAGCCTGAGAGTTCTTTAATTAGTTCCTAAATTTGCTGGCTGGGGAGAAGGAACTTTCCATTCTTCTTCGAGAACCCTGACTTTACCTTCTGGGAGGTTCTTTCTTTCCATCATCCACATTGGCTACAGCTAAAGTGAGCGCGAGACTGCTTCTCCTTCAGTGACCTCTGCCATGTTCATAGCACATCCTGTTGGCACACGTTCCGAGTCTGCCTGAGTCCTTTCTCCATCTCCTGTCTGAATGAAGAGCACTTCAAGGACCTCTACAGGGCAGAGCTAGAGGTTAGAGGGATCCTGAGTCCCTGCATGGGAAGTTCATTTACCAAGGAAGATGCTTACATTGGACAATGATCTGAGACGGGAATACACTTTTATTGTGGTGAGCAGCCTAAATTTTAGGGTTAGAGACTTGAACAATCAAAGGCTTTTGTTTATTAGTTCAGACTTGTGATTTCTTTGGTAGTACAGTTGTCTTAAAAAAAAAAGAAGAGCAGGCTTCTATTCCATTTGCTCTTGTCAGTTTCATCTGCTTGTAACCACACCCAAGGTCTTTCCTCGACACAGTTCTCAAGTCTGATGTTCTCTTTTGCTTCTTTGTCCTTTGGCCTCTCCCCCATGATTTATTGGTGACAACCTGAGGCTATTTGAAACCACAGGCTTGGATGAAGAGGTAAGACCCTCTTGATGTCACCCTTTACCACCTGAGGTGCTTTAAACACTGAATCTAAACCTTGTAAATCAAAAAGTCTTACTGGGCCTTCCAAATACAAAATGCTTTTTGACTTCATCTCTTTAATATTTCATAGCCAGGAACATTTGGCTTTTCCAAATTTGTAAGACTATTTATCTTTGGGATTTCCCCATTTCCTTCAGTTTCTGCTTCAGAACCACTTCATTCTTGCCTGAGTTCACTTCTTTTTTGTATGGACAGCCACATACCATCACTTGGACTCCCTGTATCTACTTTTCCAGGTGAGTGGTCTGCCTTGCAAGTTCTTTCAGACCATGGTTTTACCTGGTAATTTGCCAACAGGGCTCTCTAGCTTGCTATATCTGTTTCTTATTACTCAGTATCAAGGGGGTAAATATTTCTATATCAATACCTCACTTCCAGGGCCAATTTCATTATTGATCCTCATAAACCAACCACTATATCAAACAATCATATATTAATGACTTACTTATTTCTCATTCAACCTACAGTCCACTGTGAGTATATACTCATTCAGGCACACAGAATTTAAGTAACTGGTTCAAGGTGACATATGGTCTCAAGATTTGGACCTGGCAGTCAGATTCCAGAGTCTTAGCCACTTTCCTATCAAGTAATCAGCTTTAAGATATAGCCATTCCAATGTTGTATCTCTTAAGATACCTTACAATTAGCCATCTTTAGTAATTTTTTTCCATACATCAAAGGGTTGTATATGTAAACCTCTTGATTATACAAATATTTATGGGGTCATAGCATGTCAGAGCATGTGCTGAGAGATTTTGTAGCATCAAAGATACAGAAACTCTTTATTTTGTTATTGGAGTATAATTGCTTTACAATGTTGTGTTAGCATCTGCTGTACAATGAAGTGAATCAGTTATATGTGTATATATATCTCCTCCGTGTTAGAGCTCCTTTCCACCCTGCCATCCCCACCCATCTAGGTCATCACAGAGGACAGGCTGAGTTCCCTTTGCTTTACAGTAGGTTCCCACTAGCTATCTATCTCACACATGGTAATGTATATATGTCAACCCTGACCTCCCAGTTCATCCCACCTTCTCCTTCCCCCACTATGTACACATGTCCATTCTCTACATCTGCATTTCTGTTCCTGTGCTAGAGGTGAGTTCATCTGTGCCATCTTTCCACATATATAAGTTAACACTCTTGATATTCAAAAGCATCTTAATTTTTAGCCTTTCTCTAACCATGTTGTAATTTTTCAGGATAGCTCACTTGAATGTCTTATGTTGATCTCCTGGTTTTCTGTCTCCATCTATCAATGTTCATTTATACAGAGAGAGGCTACAAAGTGGGCTTCACTAGTGTCTCAGTGGTAAAGAATCTGTCTGCCAATGCAAAAGACGTGGGTTCAATCCCTGGGTCGGGAATACCTCCTGGAGAAGGAAATTCCAATCCACTCCAGTGTTCTTGCCTGAGAAATCCTACGGATACAGGAGCCTGATGGGCTACAGTCCAAGGGGTTGCATAAGAGTCAGACATGACTTAGCAACTAAACAACCATAACAACAAAGTCCAAGGGGTAGCTTTACATTTTAAGATGACTTTTGAAGATATGCAAGTGCAGGTTTGCATCAAGTTTGCATATCCTCATTAGAGTTCTTTATTTCACCTGTGGAGGAATGAGCACTTAAGGGCTTCTGTAAAATGGGCATTCATTTCTGTAGAGGAGAATCTTCCATGAGCAAACGCGCTTTCCAAACCTGTTGGTTCCCCCATAACTTAAGTGCACTGGATTGCATTGGGAGAGAGGGTAAGGAGAAGAATGAGGTTTTCCCTCAAGGCACTTCTGGGGTGATCTGAACAGCAGACTGTGTGATGGCGAGAGCTGGTCACTGCAGGCTGACATGTCTCACAGTGGGAGTCATGGACTGGTCTGCCTGGTAAACTACTTGGGTGATCTATGCCTGAAGGTGGGCTTCTTTAAAAAAATATATCTTGTTCTTTAAAAGCCCACATGTCTCACAGCCTCAGGCATACCTCAAGGATTTAGGCTAATCCTGTCTTATTGTAGTCAGGTTACCTCCAGATTCTTAGCAATCACCCCATGGCTGGCGCCATTGACTCATCTGTTTTCTCTGATATTGAGTTAACTGTGCTAATCTAATTGGCTCCTCGAAGTTAGTGCAGGGTATTTCGTCAGGGATTGAAAGTGAATCGCTGACCCCAGTGTGTCATGACCTCTGTGGATAGTAAACGATACTTTTGTGTCAGGCAGGTGACGGGCGTCTGTTAACCTTCCAAATCCTTGTGGATTTGTGTCTGATCTTAGGGTGAGAAATCATCTGTCCACTGGCTCACTCAGCAAACCTTGTCACCTGGTGGTAATGCCAATGGGAGACCCTCATGAAATCAGTCATTTCCATGCAGCTGACATTCTAGTGATTCACTGAAAATATCATCAGGGATATCAGAGTACATGCTTTTTATTGATTATACAAATAATGGATTGGCTGAAGCGTTTAGACCAAATGAAGTTTTTCCACTGAAAGACAGTGAGTTCATTCTTAAGGAGACATCAACATCAAGTTTATCCAGACTCTTAGAGCACGGCTTAGAAAATTGCAGCTTCACTGCAGTGAATATTCTGCCAGGAACCTCAGAGTTGAAACTCACACCAGCACATATGAAGCGCTTCAATTTTCTTGGAAGATTAGACCCAGGGTTCTTCTATCAAACTGTCTCAGTGATTTATATTTAATGTATGCCCCCTCCATGTCCTCTAAAAGAAAGCATGCAGGTGCGTGCAAACACACATGCAAATACACACACACACACACACACAGATACACATTAAGAACCGAATTGAGAGCCGTGGGTGTGCGCCGTGGCTGAGGGCTTGGTCCTAAAGTGTGCTGAAGTGCCAGCATGGTACTGTGGCCGGGTAATAACTGCCCCTTAGAAATGCCAGGATCGCATCCGATGAGAAGAGGCTGAGAAGAATACACTTGCACTGTCAGAGTGAAGAACAAACTCCTCATGAGAAAATGTAGGAGACTGTCGTAAGGGGTGAGAAGAAAAGAGGATTGTTAAAGACTCCACTATCTCAGTTTCTGAACTGAACTTTTGCTCACAGCAGGCAAACACAGGTTCCCTCCCACACTGAGAAGCTGTCCCCTACCTGGTGTGCAGTCTGTTAAGTAAACAAAGACTTTATACTGAGAAAGGAACATTTCTCTATTTTGGCTATGAGTTGTTATTTTTAAAGCTTTAGCTTCCAAACATTTCCCCCTCTCCTTGTTTATTTTTTCACTAGAAAGAAAAAAAAAAAAAAACCAGCTACAGGACAGAAAAGCTCACTTCTAGATTAAGGCCACTTTTGGTTTAAGGCTCACTTGGGCTTGAGGCCCACTCACCTTTTGTTGTAACCACCAGCTCATTCCTCCCATGGAGCAATATATCTTTTCAAGATTCCCCTCTGCTTACGTTGAGCTTTCACGAACCCAGATTTCCACAAAGCAGAATGCACTTTGGGAATTGTTTCCTGGATACTTCAGGTAAAAAGGCCAGGCTCTACCCTGATATCTATGGCTCTACCTATTTATCACTATGTCTGTCAGTTCAGTTCAGTCGCTCAGTCGTGTCCGACTCTTTGAGACCCCATGAATCACAGCACGCCAGGCCTCCCTGTCCATCACCAACTCCTGGAGTTTACCCAAACTCATGCCCATCGAGTCAGTGATACCATCCAGCCATCTCATCCTCTGTCATCCCCTTCTCCTCCCGCCCTCAATCTTTCCCAGCATCAGGGTCTTTTCCAATGAGTCAACTCTTCGCATGAGGTGGCCAAAGTATTGGAGTTTCACCTTCAGCATCAGTCCTTCCAATGAACACCCAGGACTTATCTCCTTCAGGATGGACTGGTAGGACCTCCTTGCAGTCCAAGGGACTCTCAAGAGTCTTCTCCAACACCACAGTTCAAAAGCATCAATTCTTCGGTGCTCAGCTTTTTTCACAGTCCAACTCTCGCATCCATAGATGACCACTGGAAAAACCATAGCCTTGACTAGACGGACCTTTGTTGACAAAGTAATGTCTCTGCTTTTTAGTATGCTCTCTAGGTTGGTCATAACTTTCCTTCCAAGGAGTAAGCGTCTTTTAATTTCATGGCTGCAGTCACTGTCTGCAGTGATTTTGGAGCCCCCCAAAATAAAGTCTGACACTGTTTCCACTGTTTCTCCATCTATTTGCCATGAAGTGATGGGACCAGATGCCATGATCTTAGTTTTCTGAATGTTGAGCTTTAAGTCAACTCTTTCACTCTCCTCTTTCACTTTCATCGAGGCTTTTTAGTTCTTCTTCACTTTCTGCCATAAGGGTGGTGTCGACTGCATATCTGAGGTTATTGATATTTCTCCCGGCAATCTTGATTCCAGCTTGTGCTTCTTCCAGCCCAGTGTTTCTTATGATGTACTCTGCATATAAGACATATACTATGTCTGTAGCTAAGACTTAAATATGGCCCCTACATGCCATTTAAGGACTTTACATAAAAACTCATTTACCCTTAACTGAGAACTTTATGACAATTGCTTCAATATTGATGTGGGTTAAATATGGAGAGACTGTTATTCAATGTAACACACCTCTTCTGGGGAATATGCCTTGTTGTGTTGCCCTCATCTTTTTCCTTGTCTGTCTTGACTCTGTTTTGAATCTCTTTAAAGTTTATATTGAAGTAAAGTTGATATACAATATTGCATTAGTTTCTGGTGTACAGCAAGTGATCCAGTTATATATATGCACATATATATTCATTTTCAGATTCTTTTCCATTATAGTTAATTGCAGGATATTGAATGTAGTTATACTATACTGTGCTATACAGTAGTGTCTCGTTGTTTATTGTATACATAGTAGTATGTATTTGCTAATCCCAAACTTCTAATTTATCTCATCCCTACCTCAATCTCTATATTAACAAGGTTCATGGTTTTCTTCTCTGTACCCTAATGTTAACACAAAGCCTCGTATATAATGGGCCCTCAATAAGTCATTTTGAATGTGCCTAGCCATAAACATAAGTATAGTCATTGCATGAAATGTTTGTGACAGCACAGTACTTGAAATGAAACTAAATGTCAAACAACAAAAAACTGATTAAAGAAATAAAATCATTTTGTTTGGTGAAAAACTGTGCTGCTGTTAAAAACAGTTGATGAAGAACTCTAAAGTATATCAATTAAAAACAAAATAAGGTGCTGGACAATGTGTTTATTGTTCATGTTTTAAATTTTTATATATGTCACAAACATATGTTTGCATATGCATAAAATATCTTAGCTTCTTCCTATGCCCCAAGCTCATCATGCCCCAAATTCAGTTAATAAATAGCAGGATGAATGCATTCCTTTCACATGTATCATCTCTGCATTTAGTTTTTGTACCAATCCTATTGAAAAATATACTAATATTTTCTTTTGAAGATATTGTATGTTTTGAACCTTTGAAAGTGAAAACTGAAAGTGAATTCACTCAGTTGTGTCTGACTCTTTGCGACCCCAAGGATCGTAGCTCACCAGTCTCCTCCGTCCATGGGATTTTCCAGGCAAGAATACTGGAGTGGGTTGCCATTTCCTTCTCCAGTGGATCTTCCTGATCCAGAGATCGAACCCAGGTCTCCCACATTGTAGGCAGACGCTTTACTGTCTGAGCTACCAGGGAACTTCCCTTTAGGTTTGCTTATTTAATAGTTACAACTACTAATGTTAAATCCTTGACACCAAAGCTGTGTTGTACAGGGAAAATGCTTAAACTTCTTATAATAATGTAAGCCCTCTTTCATCTTCTTTCCCAGACTACTGCCCTATCTTCTTCTCCCTCCAGATTTTTTCACATTGTTCCTCCGTTCCATGTTTAGGATCTCTTCCAATGATGCTTTCATACCTCAACTCAATGAAATCCTACATTTTCTTAAAGTGTCCACTCAATGCCACCTACTCAGCATCTTTACCTGTCATCCTAGGCAACATTAATGGTTTCCACACAACTACAGCTCATAGTTTTCATAGTTGGTCCTGTATCTCCAAGTCATTTTATATAAGTTTACTAATACAAATTGTATTATCTCAAGGTCATGAGCATATTGATGTTAGAGCCCTATTTTTATTCTTATTATTATCACAACAACTAGAATATAGTAGGTGATTGATAAATATTTATTAGAAAAATGTATTTACCTGAATTAAAATCATGTTTAATTATCCATAGGTTGAAGAACTTCATATTTAACATAACAGATTTGGGAACTGAACAAGACATCTTTTCTAAGAATTTGAAATGGGAGTCTTTTTATTGATGGAAAATCTTTTTTCATCTTGCCTTATAGAATTCAAGTGAATGTTCATGCTCCATGAAGAGAATGGGCTGTGGTTTTTTGTTACAGATTTGGAACCAGTAGATTCTTATGCATGTGAACCTTATCATGTCTTCTGGAATTTTTTTGTCCTTTAATATTTTTGTCTGTGTGTATTTTCATAGGAACCAGGGAAAATGTGTGGAAGGCATGGTAGAGATCTTTGACATGTTGCTGGCTACATCTTCTCGGTTCCGTATGATGAATCTCCAGGGAGAGGAGTTTGTGTGCCTCAAATCCATCATCTTGCTTAATTCTGGTGAGTGAATCACATGAGAAAATTTAATGCCAAGTTACTGGAGAAACATTTATTTGTATTTTTCAACCAGATACAAGCTACCTATTACAAAGGCATAATCACACATTGAAAACAGCAACTAATGTACATTTAAATTAGTTATCTTTTTGGTGCTAGGGATAAAGAATCTGCCATTTTGATTCCTCTGTCAGGAAAATCCCCTGGAGGGGGAAATGGCAATCCACTCCAGTATTGCCTGGAAAACCCCAAGGACAGAGTCTAGTGGGCTAGAGTCCATGGGGTCTCAGAGTGTCTGGCACAGGTGAGCACAGACACATCTTCTTTGTAGATGACTTATGGAGGCAAAACCATGCTGATCAAATAAGACGAATGAAAGCAACATTGAATCAGGTGGCCTTGTTGAAATATTAGCATCCTTCCACAGATATGGGTTTATTTATTTATTTTTATTAAAGTGACACATGTATATGGACATAAGTCTATTGTTAGTTGTATGTGTCAGAAAGTAAGTAGAGTGGTTGACCCTGTTAGGATATTGTGACTAGTTCCAAGCTTCAGATCATAAGGAAAGAGGCTTATTTGAGACAGACTATGTTTCTGGTCAAAACTGATTAGCTGAAAAATACCATTGACTCAGAGATAGAAAAACCTAATTCTAAAACCAAGGAACATGGAATTTGGTATGTTGGTCCAGCTAAAAGAGTGGTTTTCATTTGATCCATGGTATCCAATTCAACTGTCCTTTCCTATTTATTCATTTGAGAAATCTTAGCTGAGAGTGGCATCTTTTTATTTTTTTTGCTAGTGAGGTTGGCTGTTGCATTATGAGTCACTCCAGGTCATCCAGATGGAAACTATGGCTCAGCCTGAATTAGCACCCTGACTCGTCCCAGCCTCTTCAGCAGTCAAATCTAAGCACTTGATCTCCAGCCTATAACACCTGATGCTTGACAATGGGGTGTCAGCTGCACAGTTTAGATGCCCTTAACCTTGACCTTAGCCCCCCAGCCCCAGGCCACCCTCCTGCTGGAGACCTCATTCTTACACAGAAATCACAGCTGCCTTAAAGCCCTGGACCTGATTTTAGATTTAGCTTCTTACACCCTTCGATACGGTCTCAAATTTCCCAGTAGCTGAACTAGAGTCTGTGTTGATCCCCATTTTGGGAGAATCGGCACTTGCTTGTCTTTTGAGGTGTTTTGCTGATGAATGTCAATCCCTTCCCACCTCCCCTGACAATTTTCCACTTCTCCCCACCAGTGCTTGTAACCTGTATTGCTTAATGGGTCTGAGAGTAATCATTCTCCTTTATCAACTGATAAATGGAAATCTGTACCATTACACTAGGCAAGGACTGAATTGCAGAATGAAGTTGCGTGAAAAATAATGGTGTCTTTGCTAAGGAAGTGATTACCGCGCCATTCAAGTTTCAGGTTCCACTCACGTGCATTGTGCTTTTCATTTGAGTCGTTTGTCCTGTTGGTTGAAGGGTCCAGAGCCCACAATGGCTCTTTATTGGAGGACAGTTCTGGGAGCAGTGCCACTCGGCTGCACCGTGCCAGGTCCCGAACCTGCTCCTTTGCTGGAGGGCTGGCACACGCCGACGGCTCTCGTGTGGACAATCTGCTAATTTCAGGGAAGGCAGGCCTATAAAGTGCTGGGACTTTTTCCCCTACTTTTACCAGGAAATAATACCCTGGACAGGAAGTGAAATTAACCAGAGTCATATAATCAATGAAAGTAGAAGCTCTGACCTTGGTCATCAAAAATATTTCCTTCGGATACATATCGTATTTTCCTGCATTACTGGTCTGTGCCTGTGAGAGGGTGTATTTTATTTTTTCATATTATATAATAGAAAAGGGGGAACTTTTGCCATCAAAATATTGGATTTATAGGCCTGAGTCTTTTAAATCCCAGAGGGAAAAACTTTCAGCCCTCACAAGAAAGTCTTTTATTAAAAGACTGGCACTGGCATCTCAAAAACAGTACTTCTTGCCACAGAATTTGGACCTTCACCTGCTGCCTCCTGACACCAGTTAAACTTGCCGGCTCCATCCCTGTTCCTTCACCTCTTTCTCAGGATGTTCTGTGAGCTGCCTTGCACCGGGAGGGCTGGAATGCTATTTTGGAGAAACAAGGCACCATCTCAGTGACAGTTTGTAGCTGTCTTTTTTGTGAGACGCCAGTAGCTCATCTTTTCTCTCAAGAGCAGTACTGCTGGCTCAAGGGCTGTAGCAAAACAGAAGCTGTCTCTCAACCTGGGAAAAGTGAAATCACTCTTTCCACCCCCAAAGTGATTTCTGTTTTGGAAAAGTGGATCTGCCTGCACAGCTCCCGACGTCTCATATTGTTCCTGAAAAAAACAGAATCAAAAAGGACTTGACTCCAAAATACAGTGGTGTGGCACTCTGGGCCTTTTTCAGAGCAGTGATCAGTGATATGAGGGTCACCATGATCAATACCTTTTTCCAGCCACTGGAGGTGTGGACTTTTCTTAAAACCCAACCAAGCCATAGCTCTGATCAGGGGCCATTCTTCACCTGTCATGAGACAAATTATAAAGTGACACTAATTCCTGGAATCTCTGACAGAAGGCAAGCTAGAAATGATTCAGGAAAACTGTGCTAGAAGATGCTTTCCTGATACCTGGGAAACAAAACCTCAGTGTGTAGAGAAACCTGGGGTTTTTTGTTGAGCCCCTGTCACTAAAGTCTGAGAAGGGTGTGTTTACATTGGCCTTGACTTTGGCACAGAGGCACAGGGGGAGTTGAATGGTTGTTATGAGGACCTGGTAGGAATGTGTTTCTGGAAGCCTTGAGAAGGTCTCCCAGGTGCCAGCGTTTCCATGGGAAGGCCTCTTCACAGCTATTTGGGAGTGGGAGATTTTCATCATTTCTGCGATGGAAGAATTTATTCCTTTGCTTGCAAAAGTCTCCAATCATCCACAGGACAAGCACTGTTTTTCCACTCCCCACCAAAGGACAGAGGCATCCCTGGTTAATCCAAAGATGTCTTCGCCCAAATCATTACTAGCATCAAGGGATTCTGAGAGCTAGCTGGACAGGGTTCAAGGTAGGACAAATGCAAACAGGGCAGATGAACTCAGGGCAAAAGGCTATTGAGGGAGCAGCAGTGGAAGAAGAGGATGGAGCTTGAGCTATAGAGGGGAGGAGGTTCTGTGCCCATTTACAGTATTCCTGCTATCCAGTGGGACTCTAGTTCTCGTTTGTAATTCCAGTATTTCAAATTCTTCAAGCCCAGTTCAGATCTCACCTCATTCAGGAAATCTTGCTGTGACCCAAGTCCATAATGAGTTTTTCTTCTCTAGACTGTTTTAGTTCTTAGAGCTAATATCTCACACTCTAGCATTTAGTCAGTTGGTTGGCTGATTTCATTCACTGATTCAATCATTTCATGCATTTATTCAAGAACTCATCAGTGATGGAATTCCCACTGTAGGAACTTTATGCCAAGTATACGAAGATGTATAGGGCTTCCCTCGTAGCTCAGTTGGTAAAGAATTTGCCTGCAATGCAGGAGATGGGGTTTGATTCACTGGGTTGGGAAGATTCCGCTAGAGGAGGGAATGGCAGCCCACTCCAATGTTCTTGCCTGGAGAATCCCATGGACAGAGGAACCTAGCGGGCCACAGTCCATGGGGTCACAAGAGTTGGATGGGACTTAGCAACTACACCACCACCAAATAAAAATGAATGACGTGGTTTTTTGGTTTTGGTTTTCCAGTTTTGTTTTGTTTTTTAACCCAGGTGGAGTCTACGCATGTGTCTTAACTTCTTTATAAATCATTAATGCTTTCTTTGTATTCCTCAGAGCCTGTGAACTGCCAACAAGTATTACACCATCCAGTCACTTAATAGATGCTTATTTGCTGAGTGTGACCAGAGGCACCTAGAAAGTTCCCATTTTTCCTGTACTGTGCCCACCATGATGAAACATGTCATTCTTTTCAGTTTATTAAAGATCTAGATAATGGGAAAAAAATAATGTCTGTCTCCTCAGGTTATTGTGAGATCTAGGGGAAACTGTGTATAAAGTGTGTAATGCAGGGACTTCCCTGGTGGTCTGGTAGCTGAGAGTCCACCTTCCAATGCAGGGGACACAGGTTTGATCCCTGGCAGGGGAACTAGGATTCCACATGCTGCAGAGCAGCAAAGTCCATGCCACAAGTAGAGAAGTCCATTTGCAGCAACAAAGAGCCAGCACAGCCTAAATAAATAAAAAGTGTGTAATGCACTTCCTGGAACATAGTAGGTCCTCAGTCAGTGACAATTATTATCACTTAAGAGAATCTCTGACTTAACCGGAGTCAGCTCATACCTCTTTTCAACATAATTAAGTACTTTTGGGCTTCCCAGGTGGCACCAGTGGTAAAGAACCCACCTGCCAATAGGAGACAAAAGAGACAAGAATTCAGTCCCTGGATTGGGAAGATCCCCTGGAGGAGGACTCGGCCAACCACTCCAGTATCGTTGCCTAGAGAATCCCATGGACAGAGGCGCCTGGCGGACTATAGTCCATAGCGTTGCAAAGAGTCTGACAGGCTAAAGTGACTTATCATGTACAAGTGCTTTTAGTTTAAAAGCTTCCCTCTCACTAGGCTTGAAAAAATATGCAAGGACAGGAGGGTAATAACAATAGAGTTTGCAGCTGTTCTCCTGAGGCTTTGTTAATTGTGCTATTTAATTTTATTTAGAGAAATTTTAGAGCAACATTTATCTGATAGATAATAATGAATTGTTATTTAATTTTGGCTAACCTTAATGAAAACTGGTGGTGGCCCTATTCCCTCTCGGTTGACTCTGCTTTCACTTCCTCTCTCCCCACATATGTGATCCTCATAAAGCTTTCAGGACCCATGCCCATTCAGAACAGCACCCTTTTAGGGAGTTTTTCAAGACCTGGGAAAATTCAAGAGTCAAAGCTCAATATGTATAAACGTACAGTCCCTGATAAATGTTGGATTTGGCTTTCAAATTCAATTTAATAATTATTTCTATCCATTTTCTTAACTTTCTTCTGAAAGTTTGTATGTCTCAATAATTCTGAAGCACCTCACCTACTTTGCTCCCTGGTAACTTTATCCAACTGGCTCCCTGGAGAGCCTGTCAGACCCCTGACTCCAGCTCATCGGCCTTTTCTGTGTTACAGTGGATCTCTTTTCTTCTCCTGATGCACAAACTAACTGGTTACTCCAATTCTATGTCTGCTGGATCCCCATGGTATCTTTGGCAGGCCTGTTGGTTACTCTTGGACAATCTCCTGCCGTAGAAACGCACCCTTGATTATCTCTTCATCCAAAATTGATCTTCAGACATTTCTCTTTCAATTGATGGAATATTAGAGAGCAGAAGAGAGCCAAAACCATAGGGACTTAAAACCCAAAGCGGAAAATTAAAGGGAAGTGAAAAGTCAAAAAGGAAGAATTATGAACCCATCTCTAAAGTGTGTATCTTGGTGTTCATCTAAAGAAAAAAGTATGTGGAATATCACACAAGTGCATATATAGTAAACATAAACATAAAAATGGTGCCAGCTCTTATGTATCACTCGGTTCTTTGTTAATATGGCACATCTTGTCATCTTGATGACTTGATGAAACAGATCTGGTGCTGAAGGTGATGACATTTGCTTTGTGCATGTTCACCAGAGGTTGCACTCTGCTCAAAGAAGCATTTATAATCATGATTAATTACAACAGGCTCCCATCATAAAGAATATTTCCTCTCTCCAGACCCGAATTCTTTGCACTTTCTGTTAATTATTAGACGTTAGGACACTTAAGAAACATACTGACTGTAAACACGAAGGATCATTATTTCTTAACTGTTAAAGTTCTCCGATAGGAAGAAGCCTTGGAATCTCATATAGACGCATTGTCAGGTATGCCCATTGCTGTCACAGTGGAGAAGATTTGATTGTATTGTCTCTTGAGTTCTTTGTAATGCCAAACTTCCTCTCCGGGGAGCCTGCCTATTGTCTTGTCATAATTTTGAGATAAATGGCTGTTTATAGTTATTAAGTTGTTCACCGTCTTCTTGCTGGCTGATGGATTCTGTTGGCAGTAGATTCAATTCTTGAGCTTTTCCTTGCTCCCACCTTCTGGTGTGGCCTTAAGCCTCATGGTCTCTGTTAATTTCTTTTTTTTTTTTTTTACAGTTTATTTTTATTTATTTATTTGGTTGTACAGGGCCTTAGTTGCAGCATGAAAGATCTTCAGCATGTGAATGCTTAGTTGTGACATGTAGGATCTAGTTCCCTGATCAGGGATGGAACCTGGGTCCCCTACGTTGGGAGCATGAGTCTTACCCACTGGACCACCAGGGAAGTCCCTGCCTTCATTAATTTCTTGAACACTTGGGGTGCCATGGACTTTGTCTTAGAAAGGTCAGTCATTCAGGAGAAGTAACGCTGCCACTTAGCAGATAATGGATGCCCTTTTATAAGCCACTTCCCTGAGACATATTTGTACAATGGAGATAATGATACCTAACAGACAAGAGTGCTGTGACTATTGAAACTATGCCTGCCTGGCACATCATAGGTCAGTTTGTAGACTCTCCAAATACAAAAAAACCTAACCATGTTGTTCTTTAGTTCAGTCATTCAGTCGTGTCTGACTCTTTGCAACCCCATGCACTGCAGCACAGCAAGCTTCTCTGTCCATCACCAACTCCCAGAGCTTACTCAAACTCATGTCCATTGAGTTGGTGATGCCATCCAACCATCTCATCCTCTCTTGTCCCCTTCTCCTCCTGCATTCAATCTTTCCCAGCATCAGGGTCTTTTCCAATGAGTCCGTTCTTCACATCTCGTGGCCAAAGTGTTGGAGCTTCAGCTTCAGCATCAGTCTTTCCAATGAATATTCAGGACTGATTTTCTTCAGAATTGACTGGTTTGTTCTCCTTGCAGTCCAAGGGACTCTCAAGAATCTTCTCCAACACCACAGTTCAAAAGCATCAATTCTTCAGTGCTCAGGTTTCTTTATGGTCCAACTTTCATGTCATGTCCATACATGACTACTGGAAAAACCTTAGCCTTGACTAGATGGACATTTATTGGCAAAGTAATGTCTCTGCTTTTTAATGTGCTGTCTAGGTTGGTCATAGCTTTTCTTCCAAAGAGCAAGTGTCTTTTAATTTCATGACTCAGTCACCATCTGCAGTGATTTTGGAGCCCAAGAAAATAGTCTGTTGTTGTTTCCATTTTTTTTCTGTCTATTTGCCATGAAGTGATGGGACCGGATGCCATGATCTCAGTTTTTTTAAATGTTGAGTTTTAAGCCAGCTTTTTCACTCTCCTCTTTCACTTTCATCAGGAGACTCTTCACTTCCTCTTCACTTTCTGCCATAAGGGTGGTGTCATCTGCATATCTGAGGTTATTGATATTTCTCCCCACAATCTCAATTCCAGCTTGTGCTTCATCCAGCCCGGCATTTCACATGATGTATTCTGCATATAAGTTAAAGAAGCAGGGTGACAATATACATCTTGACATACTCCTTTCCCGATTTGGAACCAGTCTGTTATTCCATGTCCAGTTCTAACTGTTGCTTCTTGACCAGCATACAGATTTCTCAGGAGATACCTAAGGTGGTCTGGTATTCCCATCTCTTGAAGAATTTTTCACAGTTTGTTGTGATCTACACAGTCAAAGGCTTTGGCATAGTCAATGAAGTAGAAACAGATGTTTTTCTGGAATTCTTTTGCTTTTTCTATGATCCAACAGAAGTTGACAATTTGGTCTCTGGTTCCTCTGCCTTTTCTAAATCCAGCTTGAACATCTGGAAGTTCCCGGTTCACTTACTTGTTGAAGCCTGGGTTGGGGAATTTTGAGCATTACTTTGCTACCGTGTGAGATGAGTGCAATTGTGCAGTAGTTTGAACATTCTTTGGGATTGTCTTTCTTAGGGATTGGAATGAAAACTGACCTTTTTAAGTCCTGTGGCCACTGCTGAGTTTTCCAAATTTTCTGGCATATTGAGTGCAGCACTTTCACAGCATCATCTTTTAGGAGATAGCTCAACTGGAATTCCATCACCTTCACTAGCTTTGTTTGTAGTGATGCTTCCCAAGGCCCACTTGACTTTACATTCCAGGATTTCTGGCTCTCGGTGAGTGATCACACCATCGTGCTTATCTATTTTAGGTCATTAAGATCTTTTTTGTATATTTTTTTCTGTGTTTTCCTGTCACCTCTTCTTAATATCTTCTGCTTCTGTTAGAATCATACCATTTCTGTCCTTTATTGTGCCCATCTTTGTTTGAAATATTCCCTTGGTATCTCTAATTGCACAAAATTTTAAAGGGCTAAGAGGCAGTTTAGTACCTTTGAGAATCCACCTTTAATTCTCAGAGGTGTGTGGAAATTAGTTTGAAAACTACTGCTATAGGTGAAAAATGTTACCTAATTAACCTGGTTCTCTAATTTTAAAAAGAGCCATTTCGCAAACCATGAGGGAAAACTGCTCCAAAGCGTGCTCAGCACTGGGGACAGGAATTGTGGGCCTGTCTTTCACACACTGGCTTGGGCAGGGGACACAGGCAGTTAACAGATCATTTCCACGTCAGGAGATAAGGGGATGTCATGATGAAAGGAAGCAGAGTGATACAGAGACAGACAGCCAGGTCCTTACCTGAGAAGGAGGCTTCAGCTTTAGCTTGAGTTGGCCTTGGCTAGAGGCAGAAGAAAGGCATGGAGGGTGGGGGTAGTTTTGGCTGCATCATTAAACTCACATGAAGCCACTGGACTGCTCTTCCCTGGTTGCCTCAACTATAAAATAAGTATAATAATTCTAGGAGCTTCCCTGGTGGTCCAGTGGCTAAGACCCTGCACTCCCAATGCAGAGGGCCCAGGTTCGACCCCTGGTCAGAGACCTAGATCCTACATGCTGCAACTGATAGTTAGTATGCTGCAACTAAGACCCAGTGCGGCCAAATAAATAAATATTTTTAAAAAGGCATAATAATTCTAAACAGTCCTATTAACCCTATAGGTTTGTTATGATATAACAAGATAGCTTTAAAACATGAGCTAATATCATCATTACTAATATAGTCTGTTACTTTTAATAGGGAAAATATTATGTAACCTAATACTGTACAGGGATTATGGTGTTCAGGATCTCCCTCTTCTAATCATAGGATGAGAATTACACTCAGGCCCTATATTTGGAAGGGCCTTAAGTGTCCTCTGTCTGCCCTCATGCCTGGAACACTGAACTGTAAATCTAAAAGTGTGTCAACCCTTGAACTGAGGGAAACCATGAGAAAACAGCAACAAACCCCCACTAATTTATTGAGCTCAGAAGTAAAATGCAATATTGTTTTTTTTTTACAATATTGTTTTTTAATGGAGTTTCCTTTCCCTACATGTTACTCACTGAACAAGTAAAAGCCAAAATGGAATATATATGTTTCCTTAAATCTTTCCATGGAAATTCAGACTGTAAAGTTTTCAGTCTAAACGAGACATCCCTACACTTAGTTGGAAGACCTACCTCTGGACCTTGACTTTCATGCATGGGCCCACGGTTACATCTGCCTGCTTCACTTGGGTTGAAAGAAAGATGGAAAAACAAACTCTCTGCCTCTTGTTTGGAGTCCTGGTCCTTGAACACTGCATCAGCCTCAGCTTTCTTCGGTGCTTTCCTGCAGGGAGTGGATGGCTATGTTTTCCTGCAGGGAGTGGATTCCTACATTTTCCTGCAGGGATTGGATGGCTATCCTTTCCTGAAGGGAGTGGATGGCTACTTTTGTATGTTGGGGTAGCTTGAGGGTTGCCTTGGTTCTAATTTCTCTGAGTTTTTAACTTTATATCTACTTTTCTTTCCATTTTTCTTCTAATGAAAGAAAGACAGAGATCTCCTGAAGATGGAAATGGCAACCAACTCCAGTATTCTTGCCTAGGGAATTCCCATGGACAGAGGAGCATGGCAGGCTACAGTCCATAGGGCCCCAAAGAGTCAGACATGGCTGAGCGACTAACACATTCACTTTCATTGATTTATAAGCTACTGTATATTAGGGTCTGCCCAGGTAGCACTAGTGGTAAAGAATCTGCCTGCCAATGCAGGAGAAGTAAGAGATGTGGTTTTGATTCCTGGGTTGGGAAGATCCCTTGGAGGAGGGCGTGGCAACTCATTCCAGTAATTTTGCATGGAGAATCTCATGGACAGAGGAGCCTGGCAGACTGTAGTCCTTACGGTCGCACAGAGGCACAGAGTCAGACACAACTGAAGTGACTTAGCACCACACATACACTAGCTTGTGTTTCTCTGGTAGATCAGTGGTAAAGAAACTTCCTGCCAATGCAGGAAATGAGGGTTTGATCCGTGGGTGAAGAAGATCCCATCAGTTCAGTTCAGTCGCTGAGGCATGTCCGACTCTTTGCAAGCCCATGGACTGCAGCACGCCAGGACTCCCTGTCCATCACCGACTCCCAGAGCTTGCTCAAACTCGTGTCCATCGAGTCAGTGATGCCATCCAACCATCTCATCCTCTGTTGTCCCCTTCTCCTTCTGCCTTCAATCTTTCCCAGCATCAGGGTATTTTCCAGTGAGTCAGTTCTTCACAGCCTGTGGCCAAAGTGTAGGAACTTCAGCTTCAGCATCAGTCCTTCCAATGAATATTCAGGACTGATTTCCTTCAGGATTGACTGGTTTGATCTCCTTGCAGTCCAAGGAACTTTCAAGACTCTTCTCGAACACCACAGTTCAAAGGCATCAATTCTTCAGTGCTCAGCTTTCTTTATGGTCCAACTTTCACAGCCATACATGACTACTGGAAAAACCCTAGTTTTGACTAGATGGACCTTTGTTGGCAAAGTAATGTCTCTGCTTTTTAATATGCTGCCTAGGTTGGTCATAGCTTTTCTTCTAAGGATCAAGCTTCTTTTAGTTTCATGGCTGCAGTCACCATCTGCAGTGATTTTGGAGCCCAAGAAAATAAAGTCTGTCACTGTTTCCACTGTTTCCTCATATATTTGCCACTAAGTGATGGGACTGGATGCCATGATCTTAGTTTTTTGAATGTTAAGTTTAAGCGAGCTTTTTCACTGTCATCAAGAGGCTCTTTAGTTCTTCTTTGCTTTCTGCCATAAGGGTGGTGTCATCTGCATATCTGAGGTTACTGATATTTCTCCCGGCAATCTTGATTCCAGCTTGTGCTTCTTCCAGCCCAGCGTTTCTCATGATGTTCTCTGCATATAAGTTAAATAAGCAGAGTGAGAATATACAGCCTTGACGTACTCCTTTCCCTATTTGGAACTAGTCTGCTGTTTTGTTTCCGGTTCTAACAGCTGCTTCTTGACCTGCATACAGGTTTCTCAAGAGGCAGGTAAGGTGGTCTGATATTCCCATCTCTTGAAGAATTTTCCACAGTTTGTTTTGATCCACACAGTCAAAGGCTTTGGCATAGTCAATAAATCAGAAGTAGATGTTTTTCTAGAGCTTTCTTGCTTTTTCTGTGATCCAACAGATGTTGACCATTTGATCTCTGGCCTCTGCCTTTTATAAATCCAGCTGGAACATCTGAAGTTCACGGTTCACGTACTTGTTGAAGCCTGGGTTGGATAATTTTGAGCATTACTTTGCTACCGTGTGAGATGAGCTACCTCCATCCATAGTTCTTCAGGCACTCTGTCTATCAGATCTAATCCCTTGAATCTATTTGTCACTTCCACTGTATAATTGGAAGGGGTTTTATTTAGGTCATACCTGAATGGTCTTGTGCTTTTCCCTACTTTCTTCAATTTAAGTCTGAATTTGACCATAAGGAGATCATGATCTGAGCCACAGTCAGCTCCCGGTCTTGTTTTTGCTGACTGTATAGAGCTTCTCCATCTTTGGCTGCAAAGAATATAATCAATCTGATTTTGGTATTGACCATCTGGTGATGTCCATGTGTAGAGTCTTCTGTTGTGTTGTTAGAAGAGGGTGTTTGCTATGACCAGTGTGTTCTCTTGCAAAACTCTGTTAGCCTTCCCTGCTTCATTTTGTACTCCAAGGCCAAACTTGCCTGTTATTCCAGGTACCTCTTGACTTCCTACTTTTGAATTCCAGTCCTCTATGATGAAAAGGACATCTTTTTTGGTGTTAGTTCTAGAAAGCCTTGTAGATCTTCATAGAACCATTCAGTTTCTTTGGCATTAGTAAAAGAGTATAAGGTTCATTAAATCTTTTCATACATATTGCCTACGGCCCCGAAAGCTGTGAAGACCCCCAGGCAGGAGTTTCTACACAGAGCATATTATAAACATCATATTGCAAAAATCTCAAGCTCACTCCTTTTGAAGCAATTTATTGTTTCAGAGAATGTTACCACATTTTATGATCTATTATGTGTGTAGTTGTTTTTTGCATCATTTTTCAGTTTTATGACTTGCACAGACACAGTGCTGGTGAACTCTTGCTCCAGGCAGTCAAGATGCACAGAGGGCTGGCGTTTAGTTTCTTCCCTTCTGCCTTTGATCCCTTTGCCACTGTTTTTATTGAGGGGTATTTACAAACAGAAAGCCAAGAGGCTGAATGGCTGTAAGTTTAACCTCCCTTCAAAATCTCACCTCTGGAAGGAGAACCTGGCTCTCCCAAGGCTTTCATGTGCTCTGGGCTCTGGGTTTGTGTGATTGACATGGCCCTTCCTTGTCAATAACCAGCTCGGACGAACAGCTTACCACGTGACCCCACGGCTGCTCTATGCTTAGTTGCTCAGTCATGTCTGGCTACAGTCCAACTCCATGGACTGTAGCCTGCCAGGCTCCTCTGTCCATGGAGATTCTCCAGGTAAGCATACAGAGTGGGTTGCCATGCCCTCCTCCAGGGGATCTTCCCAACCCAGGGATCAAACCCAGGTCTCCTGCACTGCAGGCAGTTTCTTTACCATCTGAGCCACCAGGAAAGCCCCTCTAGCTGTGCCCTGCTCTAGTGATCAAGAAAACTGCTGGTTCCAAGAATGCCTTGTCTGATCTCACAGATCCCAAGGACTAAGTGTAATCTAGTCTCCACTTCTTACAACTGGAAGCGGTCAGACAACGGGCTGTTGGACCAAGGAGCTGAGCATGATTGCCAGGAGGGGGCACTGGCAGCAACAGTCGTTTAGTTTTTAAAATTGGCAGCAACAATACTGATCAATTCAATCCAGAATGCAAAATTCATCTTCATCTAGACGGTGAAGCATCTGCTCTTACTTACTCTTGGTAGAGCAGATGTTACTCTTTGAGTGAGAGAATATAACCTTCATATTCAGTGAAAGCCAGGCACTCAGCTCCTTCTAGTAAGACCTTAATGTTCTGCTTCCTTTGCAATTCAACTTGCAAGTCCTGGAGGAAGATGGGGTTACCAGTCTTTTGAAACTGATCTTTTTTTGTACTTAGACAAGTAACTCAGGTTATGGATGGCATGTCGGAGGTATTTCCAACTAAGAAAATTTTTCTCAGAAGCTTTTGTAACAAATTTGTTAGTTCCATTTTCTGCCAAAATGGCAAACTTAGAAGTTTCTGAAATGTGAACAGCCTTACAGACGATAGAAATATTATGAAAATAGTAACAAGGAATATCTCTACAGCAAGCTCCTTAGTCCTTGGGATATCCATTCATCAGCTCGGATTTCCCTCTCATCAGTCCAGGCGTTGACAAAGCTTGTGAAATAATGGAAGTGAAAGACACTTTGATTTTATATTCGCAATAGCATTTTGTTTCACCAGATTATGAAAGGCATGCATGCCCAAGGCAGGGAACTTGGAAAATACAGAAAAGCCACCCAGAAAAATAAACTCCCAAGTAATCAGTTTCACCACACAAAGGTAACCATTGTTAACATCTTGAAAAACATTCTTAATTAAAGAGGCAGAGGAGTCCTCAGTCCATCAGCACCTCTGCTCCATGCCATCTTGCACCTAATATTTGGAAATTCTGGAGTGCTCCTAAATCATCCCAGGGAGATTGTTAGTTTTCTCAAATATCTCTGGAGGTGAGACTCTTGTTGGCAGTCATTTCCAGTTTCTCACAAACTGAAAGTTAGGAAATTCTTTGTGTAGCCTTTGACCACTGGCTGGGAATGAGGGGAATTGGAGTGTTAGTTCCAACTTTGCCATTTATGCCCACAGGGTGACCTCTGGCAAGTCCAGCCTTATGTTCTCTCTGAAAACCCTCCCAGCAACAGCATCCACTAGCCCCAGCTCCTTAATCTCTCTGAGCCTCTGTTTCCCAGCAAGTAAAATAATGAGTGGATCGTAGGGGGCCTTTTTACATGGTCCAGTGGTTAAGACTTCCCTCTTCCAATGCAGAGGTCATGGGTTCCATCCCTGATCAGGGAACTAAGATCCCACATGCTGTGCAGTGTGGACCAAGAGAAAAATATAGAAAGAAAAGAAAAGAAATATTTATTTAAAGAATTTCTATATGTGTTTACCTGAGTCGCTTTACTGTGCTGCAGAGATTGGCACAACATTGTAAATCAACTATACTTCAATTTTAAAAATTAATAAAAATATTTCTTTGTAAAATTTATTTTGTAGAGCAGTTTTAGGTTCATAGTAAAGCTGAGGGAAAGGTACAGATATTTCCCATGTAACCCCATCCCCGCCCCACCCCCAGCTGCCTTCACTATCAAAATCCCCTACCAGAGATGTATCAATGATTTGTTCAAATTGATAAGCGTATGTTTACATACATTTATCACCTAAAGCTTGTAGTTTAAGGGTCACTTTCACATGCACGTGCTTGGTGTTCTATATTCTGTGGGTTTTGAAAAATGCAAAATGACATGTATCCTTCAGGACAGTATTGTACAGAGTAGTCTCCACTCTGTATGATGTTTAAGACAGTGAGGACATTCTGGCCTAAAAATCCTCTGTGCTCTATTCATCCCACCCATTTCCCTAACCCCTATAAACCACTGATATTTTTTACTGTCTTCTTAGTTTCGTCTTTTGCAGAATGTCATGTAGTTTGAATCATGCATTATGTAGTCTTTTCAGATTATCTTCTTACACGTAGTAATATGAATTTAAGATTCTTCCATGTCTTTTGATGCCTTGATAGCTCATTTCTTTATAGCCCTGAATAATCTTCCATTGTCTGGATTTACCGCAGCTTATCCACTTACCTACTATAGGACATCTTGCCTCCAAGTTTTGGCAATTATGAATAGTGGTGCTATAAATGTCCATGTGCAGATTTTTGTGTAGACATAAATGTTCAACTCATCTTGGTAACTATCAAGGAGCATAATTGCTGGCTTATATGCAAAGAGTATGTTTAGTAAAAATTTGCCAAATTGTCTTCCAAAGTGGCTACACCATTTTTCATCTCTTCCAGCAATGAGTGAGAGTTTCTGCTACTCCACATCCTTGCCAGCATTTGCTGTTGTCGGCGTCTAGATTTTGGTCCTTCTAATAGGTGTGTAGGTGTATCTCACTGTTAGTTCTCATTTCAATTCTCTGCCTGATTCAAAGAGCTGACTTATTGGGAAAGACCCTGATGCTGGGAAAGATTGAAGGCAAGAGGAGGAGGGGGGGCAACAGAGGATGAGATGGTTGGATGGCATCACCGACTCAACGGACATGAGTTTGAGCAAGCTCCGGGAGATGGTGAAGGACAGGGAAGCCTGGTGTGCTGCAGTCCATGGGGTCGCAAAGTGTTGGACAGGACTGAGCGACTGAACATTAGCAACAACAATTGACATATGATGTGAAGGATCTTTTTATTGGCTTATTTTCTGTCTCTTCTTTGGTGAGGTCTCTGTTCAGGTCTTTTGCCCATTTTTTAATTGGGTCATTGATTTTCTTTTTGTTGAGTTTCAGGTTCTTGTTTGTTTTGCTAAGCATCCTCTAGCAGATGTGTCTTTTGCAAATATTTTCTCCCGGTCTGTGGCTTGTCTTCTCATGGTCCTGAGATCAGAGGTTTTTAAACCTTCTGCTTGAGCCTTGTGTGTCAGAAGGAGCCTCCTCCGGTCACCGGAGGATGGGGGCATGAATCAGAGAGGGAGAGGCTGAGGGACCAACCTGTATTCTCCCCTTCCTCATTTCTTCTGCTTTAATCAGAGAGATTTGACTTCATTCAGTTTCTATGTGAGAGTTTCACAGGAAGTTCACTCTTTGAAAAGGATTTTGTTCCTCCAAATGAAAAACCACGAAACTTAAATTAAATCCACAGTTCTAGAATTCTGTGTCTTCTTTTTACAATGTAATACATCCTTTCACAAGGCCCTGTTAAGGAGAAACAAGGCAGACCTGTCAGTCATGTGACACTTTTTCAACACAATTTTCATCTACTGCAGAGCTCTCTTGAAATGATGGAACTGATATATCTGAAGAATAGGTATCATCTACATGTCCACTTATCTTTCTGAAACAGTAATTTTGGACAGTAATTATCTTTTTCAAAATAATCAGTGAGAAGTGTCAGCCATTTCACCATGTTCATTCTCTATCTAGGAAAAGGGGAGAGAATATATCTGAATCTCTGTGGCTCTGAAGATAAACATGCAAACCCAAACCAGAAGGGGTGGCCTTTACAATCACACAAGAAGGTGTCACTTCACAGTGGCCAGCGTGGATCATCACAGGATTTTTAAACAGTTCTGTTCAACTCAGGATGACAAGAACTTGTGCATTCAACCAGCTGTATATTCTTAGATCATATATCATTTTTTTTGGCTTTGCGGTTAAGTCAGATGAATGTTTAATGATGTTTTATAAACATTTGTATTGACACTAACCCTGTTTATTGCTTTGACAGAGGAGGGTGGGGTGTTCACTAGTTTGTTTATGTATTGCCTTTGTTCCACAAAGGATTTGAAATGGCCTACTCAATTTCATGTGATATAAAACGAGGAAGGCAGTAATTGACACAATCTGAAAAAAGGGAAAATAATGTGAAGAAAATAATAAATTCAGGAGTCAGATTAGCACACAGAAGTCCACTTATACAGTTCTTAGAGTGGGCCACAAATTTGGCTCTCAACTTCCTTCTCTGGGCCAAAGCAAAGAGAACACACTCCATTATAAGGTCTACCGGCTTTTAATAAAAATAAAATAAAATAGACTAGTTGTTCAATGTAAAAACTCTCCTTTAGGCAAATCTCTACAAGGTCTATTTATTACAACCAGCACCTGATAAGGATGCTGCAGCTGAGAATTTGAGTGTCCTCTTCTCTTGCCATGCCCTCCTCCAGAGGATTGTCCCGACCCAGGGATCGAACCCACGTCTCTTATGTCTCCTGCATTGGTAGATGGATTCTTTATCACTAGCATCACCTGGGAAATCCTCTGATAAGAAAGTAGGGTGCCGATATATGAGGTTGCCAGTTAGGGGAAGACCCACTTATTTTGACCATCAACTGGGCAGTTGTTAGGGGTAAATACCTCCTATGAAATTTGTTAACTGTGCATAGAGTCTGATAGGATGAGCTCAAGCCCTGACCATTGTACTAACGAGAGTGGAGATTCAGGGCAGGGCTGAGGCATCAGGAGTCGGGAGGATTCCTCATGTGGAGTAGGAAGTACTCAAAAGCTGTCTTATCTCTTGATGCACCAGCTCAGGAGGCTAGTCTCTACTTTGCCTGTCTCATGCAGACACCTAGGTGTGCTCTGCTGACTGTAGCCGTGTAATATGTTACCCCAAAACTGAACGGTTAAAAAAAGAGAAAAAAGGGTTTGGATTCTATTAATCATGGATTTGAATAGAGCACAGAGGGCATGGACTGTTCCTTCTCCATCATGTCTGGGGCCTCAGGTGAGGGTCATCCACTAAGAGTAACTTGATAGTCATTGGCTAGAGACGTCTTAAAGGTCTTTGCTCACATGCTGCCTACTGATGCTGGCTGTCGGCTGGAACGTCAGCCAATAGTCAACTGTGATGCTTATCTGTGGCCTTGGCTTCTTCGTGGCCTGTTGCACGGTACCTCTTACAAGGCCGTGAGGGCTCCAGAAGCAAGTGTCCCAGTTGACAGGCAGAAGCTGTATGCCTTATATGACAAGCATATTGTACCTTGGAAGCCAGGCAGTGTCATCTATCCCATTCTACTGATTGCAAGCAAGTCACGGGTCCACCCAGCCTCTAGGGAGGGGCATAACTCACACATCTCCATGACAGGAGTGCCAAGATCACACTGTGGAAACCCATGTTGGATGGGAGATATCGCTGTGGTCATTTTTGGAAAATAAGTCTGCTCCTGTGTGTGTAAAGAGCTGCTTCCAGCTCTGCGCTATCGCTCCGTTGTCTTTGAAATGGCAAGTGAGAAGAGGTGAGACGCAGCGAAACAAATCCATTCAGACTGCTCTAACCTACGTTTTCTGGGGAAAAAAAGAAACCCTCAAGACCTCTTGAGACCAGGCCAGCTCACCTGGAGTAGGAGTTCCACATGCAACTGGTGAACAAACTCCATTGTGTTAGACAGGCCACCCATTTTCCATCAAGTTATCTCTTCAAACTGTCTTCTTCTTGATATCAGAAAGGTAGCAATTGACTGAGGAATAGGAAAATCGGAAACCTGGCTGTTTCTTCATATATTACAGACATAACCAACAAAAAGGAGGCCCCTAAGCAATATAGGGCTTCCCTGATGGCTCTGGTGCTAAAGAATCTGCCTGAAATGCAGGAGACGGGGGTTTGATCCTTGGGTCAGCAATATAGATTCGTAATGGCTCCATCCTAAAAGGTATAAGACTAGGGGAATATTTATTACAAAAAGTAAAGACAGTGATTTTATGTATAGGGGTGAGACACACGGATACCACTAAAATTGTTGGGTTTTTTTTTTTTTTTAGCATTTTATTTACTTTGGCTGTGCTAGATCTTCGTTGCTGGGCAGAGGAGCAGAGGCTCTTGGCGAGGGCTACAGTACTTGTGGCACATTGACTCAGCAGTTGTGACTCATGGGCTCTGGAGCGTAGGCTCAACTATTGTGGAGCACAGGTTTAGCTGCCCTGAGGCATGCAGGATCTTCCCAGACCAGGGATTGAACCTATATCCCCTGCAATGGTGAATTCTTAACCACTGGACCGGCAGGGAATTCCTAAAAAAATTTTTTTAAGTACACTTCGGAGATTTCTTTTCAGGTCAATTAAATCAAGTCATCAGTTTCACCATCTGAAATCATTTAAAGAGTTGTCCTGTGAGTCAGTGTGAAGGCATGGATATACTAAGTAGAATATCTATTAGATTTCACTAAAAATCATGCTAAGTTGATAAATGTCACTGAATCACTCATGGATGAGTTCATAGTCATCGGTGCCAAGGGAGTACTTGTGGGTATTATAAAGTGATGCCAAAATGAAAGGACTGCTGTGGTCCCTGTTGTGTTATGACAAGAATACTTATCTTCACTGTGATCCCTCTCACTATGAGACCACTTAGAAGATGACTGGAGGAGTGTGTGATCTTACAAAGGCTAGAGTAATAGTAAACATATTTGCTCAAGGACTGGGAGTTATGAAAAGTTCTTCACCTTTTAGTAAATAATCACACACTGGTAGGAGGATGGACGTTTCCTGCCTCTGAACAAATATTGCTCAAGGCGATACTCTTTTTGTTCAATTCATGAAAGGAGAAGTCAGTTCCTGCATGGTACAGTGCAGTCTTTGAAGACTTAATAATGTTGGGGGCTGCATCTTTGAATGATAACTAACTAAACATTCTGACATCCTGGGCTTCCCTCTTGATTCTTTGAACTTACTGGCTGCTATGAATTATGTTAGTATTCAGAATGAATGGTTAGCATGACAGGAGATGATGAGGTGGTTCTAGAATCTAGATCATGCTTTCTATAGCAAAATATGGCAATATTGGCATTTGGGAAGAGAAATGATTTATAAATATGCAACCTGAGTTATAAATCATTTCTCTTCCCAAATGCCAATATTGCCACATTGTGTTATAATTTATAACTATGCAACCTAAGGACTTCCCTAGTGGCTCAGTCAGTAAAGAATCTGCCTGCAATGTAGGAGACCCAGGTTCGATCCCTGGGTCAGGAAGATCCACTGGAGAAGGAAATGGCAACCCACTCCAGGATTCTTGCCTGGAGAATTCCATGGATAAAGGAGTCTGGTGGGCTACAGTCCATGGGATCGCAAAGAGTCGGACCTGACTGAGTGACTAACACTTTCACTTTCATGCAACCTAAGGCCTTAGGAATGCAGAAAATGGCAACAAAAGGAGGTGTACCAAGCATCACTCTGACTTTATCTGATTTATACAATTTATTCATTGATACAGTCAGTAAGTCATAAAATACTTCTCATCTTGCCTTAGAGTAGGACAACTATAACAAATAGGCTCCAAAATGTATAATGGTGCAAACACATGAAGGTTTGTTTCTTGTTTACGTAATATCGCTGGGTGCTTGAATAGGTTGGTGCCAGAGCCTTCTTCCGTGTGGTTGTGCAAGGACTCTGCAGTATTAATTGGGTGACTTCCATGGTCATCCTAAGAGTTATCTCCATTCTAATCAAGCCAGCCAGAAAGGGAAAAGAAGCATAAAGGACCACAACATGATGAGGAAGTTGGAAAGGAAATTCTCAAAGCAGATCAGCATTGGGATAAGACGCTTTTCACTAAAGATATAGTCCATGTTTCTAAGAGCTTACATAGTAGAGGCCATAAAAGAGCAAATCAGGGTAATCGTGTGATTCTTAATCCTAGCTGGGCATCAGACTCATCAGTGGGGAGGTTTTAAGAAGCACGGATATAAGAGCTCCAACCCCAGCTTTCGGTCAGCAGATTTGGCTGGAACTTGAACTAGTTGGAAAACCCCACAGGAGAGACTGAGAGACAGCCAGCCACGCTTGGGAATGACAAACTCGAGGTAAAACTCTTAGAGTTGCCGGGAACTCCAAATGAAAACCTGTCATGCAGCACAGGGGATTCTGCTCACTGCTCTGTGGTGACTGAAACTGGGAAGGAAATCTGAAAAAAGAAGGGATATATGTATACGTGTATGTATATCTGTTTCACTTTGCTGTAAGGCAGAAGCTAACACAACATTGTAAAGCAACTATACTGTAATAAAAATTAATTTAAAAGTAAAACTGTGCTTAAGGAAAAAGCCATTACATATACAATAAAGCTTGAATGCAGGAAAAAAAAAAAAAAGAATTGCCAGGAACCAACACCAGTTCAATAAAACATGCATATTCCTTTGACTAGCCTAAAACGAAGTAAATAATAGTCTATACATATACATCCTTTTTTTAACGAAAATATAATTTCAGGTAATTTCAAAATGGTCATAAAGGAGGAATAATATTTAACTAATTTAAAATAAAATGCTGTATCTTTCAATGCAGATGCCAAGGCTTGACTACAGTACAAAAACCAATAAAGTAGTAAAATGCTTACATGTATTTATAATGCATGGGCTTCCCAGGTGGCACCAGTGGTAAAGAACCCACCTGCCAATGCTTGAGACATAAGAGACATAGGTTCGATCCCTGAGTCAGGAAGATTGCCTGGAGGAGGGCATGGCAACCCACTCCAGTATTCTTGCCTGGAGAATCCCATGGACAGAGGAGCCTGGTGGGCTATAGTCCATGGGGTCACAAAGAGTGGGACACGACTGAGCGACTAACACTTTCACTTTGATGCATGCGTTCATGTGTGTGCTCAGTTGTGTAAAGTAATTATCCTCAATTAAAAATTTAGAAAAAGGAAAACTCTGCCACAGAACATACACACACACAGAAATTGGAACTCAAAATCTTTGATGGTTAACGCATCTTTAATGATGGATGGTATCCATTTTGGTGAGGTGAATTTCTAACTTTAAATATGAAATCATCTGCCCTTTAAAAAAGAAAAAGAGAAGAAGTCCTTCATTCTTTGGGGCTGTCCCACATATTGTAGGACATCCCGCACAGCCCTTCTCAGTAAGTGGCTTCAGCCACCACGAGCTGAGGTCCAACACCCCACAGGACCCACAGTGCCGGGAGGAGGAGCGGCCAGCAGACGCGATGCCTAAAACGAATGCAGCGCTCGTGAAACTGTCTGCCGTGAAGGCACTTAAGAGCAAACTTTGATTTGTAGAAGCCACGCCCAGCAGCGCACCTAACAGTCTGGTCTGCAGATGAATCCCTGGGTCCTTCCCAGAATTCCTTTTTTATTCCAGCTGAGCGGCAGCTTCCAGGTCGAGACCACGTACAGCTGGGGGTTTAAGGAGTTTTCTTCCCTCTCATCTTTCTTTGAGTCATTGCCTTTGCCTTTCTGGTCAAGCTGCTATGGACACAAGGACTCTCCCAGGACCCACTGTCACATTCGTCTTTCTGGAAAAGAAAGAAAACAAAAACAAAAACAAAAATGGCCTCACTTGAAGACGTTGTCCTGAAGCATCAGCGTCTTCCTTCCTCGCTTCTCCGAGGACAGTTGGATGCGCCCCCCACCCAGTGGAGATCAGTGCCCGGGCGCGTGGCCCCGGGTCCTGCTAGTGTTTCCTGTGGATACAGTCACGTGCAGGTGTGCACTGCCGTCTCCATATCTGCATTCTTCCAGCTTCCTGAGAAGACTGCATCATCTGGAAAAGTGATGAAGGGGTAACAAGGGTGTTCCTGCGGGATGGAGCGGAAAGGAGGAAGGAAAGGAGGAAGGAAGAGCGTGTCCAAGCAGAGCAAGCGGAGGAAGGAGAGTGCAGAAGCCCGAGGCAGTGAGAGGCAGAGACGGAGAAAGGCTGAGCTCTCTTCTCCACCGGGTGTCCATGCACTTCCACTCCCCCTTCCTTTCTACCACCAGATTTTCCTCCGTAGAGTCTTCCCGAGACTCCCAGGGTTGGCTGCAAGATTCAGAATACGTAGAAGCTCGGATTTGCCAACAGCGCTTCAAGCCTGGATAATGACATACAGATTGTTTTTTCCATCTTGGGGATTTGGAGCAGCCTGGGGAGTTGCAAAAGCCTGCCTTGTTGTAAGACCGTTTCTGAAGGCCCACACTGTCTGATCACTGGCTCCCTGCTGCTGGGAACAGTGGCACAGCTGTCCAGGGTGGCAGGGACCACCTGGGGTATGGAAATTACCAGAAGCCCTGTTTGGCTCTTGCCAGAGCACCTGAAGCCCTCTTGGAATTAGAATTTCTGGATTTCTGTTGTTTCTCTCCACCGGCCCCTTAGGAGCAATAGATAACAGACCGGGACCACTTGTTTTGTTTTTTTTTTCTTGCCAGAAAAGCCCCCAAAGAAGATGGCTGCTGTTGTTGATTATTGGCATTTCAGCGGAACCATATATTTATTTCTAAGTATATTCGCACAGCTAGGAAGCATCTGTTGACAAGGATGAGATGATAAGCTGCGTTGGTGCCAAAACAGGTCTAGAAAAACCAGCTTGCTCTGAGAATGGCAGGTATCCGGAAAGTCAGTAAAGAAAATCAACCCTCCACAGGCAGCCGCTGCTATTAAGACATTAACACTTAAGAGAGGGCTTGGAATCCCTGTCTCCTAATGCAGCGCATGCACACAGTAGGTTCTCAGGGAGAGCAGGCTGAAGGGAGGACCAATACAGGAGGGGGAACCCACAGTGGGAGGTGGGCTGCACTTCCAGGAGCCTGTGTGCCAGGGCTCCGGCCTCCCCTGGCGAGGGGGAGCGAAGCGTGCGGGGTCTCAGCGCGTCCGCAGCTCTGTACCGGCCACGCTCACCCCGGGCGCACATGCAAGACGAGCAGGTGCAGAGGCATGGACGCTCCTCTGTCCTGTGGTTTCCTTGAACAAGAATGGGATGATTGGTGAGCGAGGCCAGCATCCTGGGTGGTAACAAAAAAAAAAAAAAGGGAAATTGGTAGAAAGTGCATCATCCAAGTTAGATTCAGCCAGCTCTGTGGCCTGGGCAGGTTCCCAGGGTATTCCAGCCAGACGGCAGGGCTTCTGAGAGACACCAGGCTAGAATGTGTGTGATGACATAAGGGCCGGGAGAGGCAGGGCCGTGGGGCTCAGCAGGGGCTGTCCCGGGCCCCCCGACCCACTGGTGCACACCTCCCCGGCCACCTGTTACCTCCGGGTCCACCCCAAGGCCCCTGGACCTCTGCCCTTTTTTCTAATGGGCACAACCTTTCTCTATCAGAAAGCCACAGGGAACACAAGTAATCCAGCAATTTCTTTCTCGTCCCGCTGCCTGTCCACTGCTTACTTATCCTGAGCACTGTTTCCTTTGGACAAGAACGCCTCCGGGTACCAAAAGCTACATTATTCTGTTCTGCAGCCGGTAAGCCAGGAGCCTGGCTGGTCTGGTTTTGTTGTTGCTGTGTTTGTTTTGAATATTAGCCGCTTCCCATTCTGGGCAGTTCCAACCGTGTTTACTATGAGTTCCTCTCTGTGGGCGTTTCCCCCATTTTCATCCTACAGGCTGCGGCATGAGCAGTTAACTCACCACTGCGCCACCGGCCCAGAGTCGGGGATTCATACACTGGGGGGGCCTTTAACTTGAAAATACCCAGTGAGGATGGGGGGAGGAGAGAAGAAGAAATATATTTATGGGAGGGCCAGTGGGCTAATAAGACCGAAAATTATGTTGCTAAATAGATGTATATCTGGAGGTAAATACCGCGTCATCTGCTCCCTTCAAGGGGATGTACTTTGAGGAGGTTAAGTTGGCTTCAGCAGTGCCCACTTGATAGAACTGCTCCATCCTGCCTTCCTTTTGCTTTCAATACTTCTCACCTCTTATCACTCAACCTTCCTTGTCTCCTGAACTCCCAACTTAAAGAGTCCGGATTCTTCCAGTTGCAAGTCACAGAAACCCAACTCACACTACCTTAGGCAAACAGGGGATTTAGGGATCTGTGTGTTAAAAAGGATACGATGGAAGCGTTAAGGTCAGATGAAAGAAGTAGGGACGAGGATCTTATGAGGGGAACCAGGATTTCTCCCCTCCCTCCCCGCCCCTCCCCTACCCATGAACTATCACCTCTAATGGTTGTTACTTGGCTCCACTCAGCAGGGGCGCTCCTCCTACCGGGAAGGTGGCACCTAAAAGCCCCCATATCCTCATCCTCCAAGCACCTCCACCCTAGAGGAAGGAATTTCCATCCTCAGCTTCCGTATTTGTTGTTGTTGTGCTCAGTCGTGTCCAACTCTTGGCAACCACGTGGACTGTAGCCCACCAGGTTCCTCAGTCCATGGAATTCTCCAGGCAAGAACACTGGAGTGGGTTGCCATGCTGTTTTCCAGGGGATCTTCTCGACTTAGGGATCAAACCTGCATCTCCTACATTGCAGGCAGATTCTTTCCAATCTTAACCACCAGGGAAGCCCAAGGAAGCCGTATACAAGCCCAGAAAAAGCTCTGATTTTCTAGTGTGAGGCTAGTACTATCCAAAAGAATCGAGTGACCCGATTGTCTAATTACAGTCTGAAGTCTACCTGTGGTTGCAAGAGCAGGGTTTACTACCAGAAGAAAGGCAAGGGGGCACAAATCCACACTTGGCGATGAAAAACAGCACTTCCCAGGGTCCTTTTGCCTCTCCTATCATAAACCTTTCAGCTGAGCTTGGAAAGTACGAAGGCCCCAAACCTGACCTGAAATGTAGCAGCAAATTAAGCCCTACCTGCAAATGTTACCTGTCAATCACTTAGCAAATCCCTTTTACTCCTTCACCGAGGGTGTCCCGTGTCTTCTGAGAGTTTCCATTATAAGACAGGATGTGGAGTCAGTACATTGGGGTCATTCGCAACCCTGCTCTGTCCCGTCGTGTTCACTCCACAAGTTAATACGTTTTTTTTTTTTTTTGCACTTTTGTTTCCTTGTGTGAAATGGAGCGATAATGCTGCCTGCCTGGAGCTGTCATCAGTGTTAACAGAATAGTTAGCATTGGCAAAAGGCCTGTCAGAGGAGAGATGGCTGGTATAACCGCCATGGCCCCAAGGCAAGCAGTGCCTTTCTAGGAAATCTTGCTGACAAACCCTGGAAACTGGCTCACACAGGAGGAGACATGAGTTTCCTAGGCACGTGCTCTCCGACGTGTATATTCATGAGGAGTTTTGCATAGCTGCCTGGACCAAATAGATCCTGAGCTTCTCAGTGGTTGGGCGGGGAGGGTGGGGACTGCAGAGGGGCACTGGCTCAGCGTCACTCCCCACGCATCCTGGACCTTACCCTCTTTGAGTTTCTCTCTCTCTCTCTCTGCACATTCAGGGGTGTACACATTTCTGTCCAGCACTCTGAGGTCTCTGGAAGAGAAGGACCACATCCACCGCGTCCTGGACAAGATCACAGACACCTTGATCCATCTGATGGCCAAAGCGGGCCTAACTCTGCAGCAGCAGCACCGGCGTCTGGCCCAACTCCTCCTCCTCCTGTCTCATTTCAGGCACATGAGGTGAGTCCTCCCTGGGTTTCTCTCGCGGCAAAGACATAAAGGAATCCAGCCCCCAACGCTGTGTGGCAGCGGGCCCAGGAAGGGCTGATACCTGCATACAGATAACACACTTGGGGCAGTTCTGGGCCCACGATGAGCCTGAACACCATGGGGGGATGCTGGAGGGAGGCCCTGGATCTGTCTGGGGTGTGGGTGGGCGTCAGAGAAGGCTTCACAGAGGAAGTTTTAACTCAGACTCAGTTTGGAGTCTATGCAGCATCTTACGTGGCGGGGAGAGTGTACGGCGTGCAGGTCAGGGGAGGGGGGCATCCTCTTTGGTTGTTCACTTTGTCCTAACCAGTCACGGGCAGTCTGTGACCATACTCATCCTCAGAAGGCGCTGGGCACATCTGTTACAGCTCCCATTTCACACTCTTCTTACTTCTGGGTGTAAATTCTAAATGAGACACTCTGGGTCCAAACCCCCCATGGACGGTCAACCGCGACTCTTCTAGCCCTCTCAGTCCATTCTTGTCGCCCCCTTTGCCATGACCCAAGTCCGAGCCTCCATCATTTCCTTCTAGATGTCTGCCCCAGCTGCCTAACCTATCTCTCCAGATTTAATTTCAGATCCATTAACAGCCTTTCTGATCCACTCTCCACAATAGAGCCAGCGTGATCATTCTGATACCAAATCTGATCGCACTGTTTTCCCACTTAAAGCCTTGAAATGGCTTCCCGTTGCTTTTAGATGAAAATATAAATCCATTTACTTTGCTTCTGTTGCTTCTTATCCTCTGCTGCAGCTGCTACACTTGAGTCGTTAAGGCGTCTCCGACTCTTTGCAACCCCATGGACTATAGCCCACCAGCCTCCTCTGTCCATGGGATTTCCCAGGCAAGAATATTGGAGTGGGTTGCCATTTCCTTCCCCGGGGGATCTTCCTGTCCCAGGGATGAAACCTAAGACTCCTTCTTGGCAGGCAGATTCTTTACCACTGAGCCACCTAGGAAGCCCCTCTTATGCTGCAGCCTTACTTAACTTGTAGGACTTCCTGGTAGTCTAGGCTCTGGCGCTGATCAGCTATTCTCTGAGTCAAAGGGGAAGTGCTGCAGGCTGGCTGCACGGCTGTTTTACTGCCTCTGGACTCACGCATCTGAAGGTCAGGTGATGGAAGCTGGGCACAGCTGGAGGCTCTGAAGGTCAGCTGGGTGACTAACCTGAGTGCCTTTTGTCCTCCTGGTACCAACAGGAGAGCTGGGACATGTTCTCATATTGATGGCAGAGGCACCAGAGGGAGAGTCAGTTTGGCGAAGTGCATTTTAATCTTTCAGTTCAGTCCCTGTCCACGAATATCCCATTGGGCGAGCAAGTCATAGAATAACACCCAAAGTCAAGGATCATGAACACAGGGCACAGAGAGTGAATCTTCTTGGACAGTAAGCAAGGCTGTCATAGCTTAGATATGACTCCTTGCAGGAAGCATCTCCTGACCCTTAACACATAGATGGGATTGATACCCTGTTCTTCCAGATTGTTATTGCCCATTTTATTATCTTTCAGCACCATTAGACTACAAATGTAAATTCTGTGAGGCAGTTCTCACAAGCCGTTTTGCTTACTCTGAGGACCCAGTACCCCGAAGCATGGGGCTTGGCATGGAGTAACTATTCAATAAATATTTTCTACAGGAGATAAGGAAGGCTGATAGCAGAGAAGATAGAGCCTGTCTGCGCCAGAAGGTGAAGGTGGCTTTGTTTCTATTCTAAATGCCTGGCCAGGGACGTAGTGGGTACTGTTGCCATGAGCAGAACCTATCCTTCAGGGAACAGATGAAGAAAGTATTAGATTCTTTACTCCAGAAAGATCACAACAATAAAGTGATGATACACCTGCATGATGAAGTCCCTATGACCTTGGGCTTACATTCGGTCTCCAGGAATGAAATAGAGATTCTGTTTCTCAGTGGCTCTGAGGGAAGGGCCAAGGTGTTGGGAAAGAGATTAATTTTTTTAGGAGGTCTTCAAACCTTGAAAAACTGTGAGTCAGGTGGCAAGTTCATCCCATCAGAGTCCCAGGCACCTCCTCTTCTGGAGCTAACTCCACAAATTGTTCACTTCTTGAGAAAATAAATGTATCTTTCTTTCATTGTCATCATCTCAATGCCATGTATGAAGTCTTAGATGCGGTATATAAGCATAACCTGATTACTGAGTGAAGGAGTTGTCACTCATAAAGGAACAGACACATTACCTGAGGTCTTCCCCATGAATTTGAAATTCACAAATGATGGCTCTCACTTGTCAAAGTGACTACAGTCTGTGTTCCCAGGAGTCCCCGAGAATTTGGCCAGGTTAAGTAGGTTACTGCATTTGGAGTATACATTTTCAGTCCTTTCCTGTCCATTTCTTTTGATGAATATTACACAGAAGGAAGAGGGGGGTGGATCAGAATAACATAAGACTCTACCAAATTTCCTGGCTGAGAGAGTAGCCTTCCTCTTGAAGAAAATATATTAGCTTTACTCTGAGCTAGGAATTTGATGGAGAAACCGTGTATCACAGATGAAGGATTTTTTTGTTGGTGGGGTGGTGGTTGGAATTGCTGAATTTTCAGATCCATTAATTGCTTGTCAACATTAGGAAGCCTCATTAGTTAATACCAAAGTATATTTGTGCTGAATATACAAGCTTTGCTAGTTTTACTGGCAAAAAGTGGCCAAGGGCAATGGCAATGGGAGTTTCTGTTTGAATTGTGTGAAGGGCTGAAGAGAAGTTGCTATTCTGTTGCAAGCTTTGAGCTGGCTTGCAGACTGTCTCTCTCTCTCACACACACACACACCCCAACACCGACAACAATATTGTGGTACCTCATTACAGCCAATCTAAATTACAGAACTCTGTTGTGTTAAGCTTGGCCCTGATCGTATGTTGTCATTCAGAGCATTTAACACCAGATTTCATCTCACAGTAAATGTGATTCATCAGGTTGCAAGAGGAGGACGGTGTCAAATCCAGGGGCATTTAACTTTAACAGCATTTTAAATTAAAACAAACCAACCAAAAAAAAAAAAAAACCCACAAAATCCCACTTACAAATGTAATTTTGGTGGCAGTTATACGGCCCGAATTGCTCTGAAGCCCGATTGTTTTCATGGCACGTCTCCAACAAGGGTTGACTTTTCCTTGACTGAAAACGCAAGTAATTTTTAGGAGGCTCTTGGTCTGCCTACTCATGACACATGATTCTTTTAAAAGAAATTTCAAGCTGGATAATAGTGTTTGGGTTTTTTTTTTTTTTTTCCTTTTTGTCTCCTGCTGGTGGTGTGGTGGAGGAGACAGGCAGAAGTGTGGCTGGTGGAGAAGGACCGTAGGGGAGAGTGGTCAAAAGGAGAAATGCTATTTGCCTGCATCTCCCTGTCTATCCCATATTTTCTGAGGATTTACCATGTCTTGCCATGGTGCTAGGCCTAACAGGGTGGACAAATTGCTACCCCTCGTGGAATTTGCACCGTGTATGTTGGGTCTGTGTGTGTATGTGCTTGCGTGTATGTGCTTGCGCTTAGGGAGCAAGAATGAAAATACAGGAACTTCCCTGGTGGTCCAGTGGTTAAGAATCTGCCTTGCAGTGCAGGGGACAAGGGTTCAAATCCTGGTTGGGGAACTAAGATCCCGCATGCCGCAGAGCTACTGAGCCTGTGTGCCGCAATTAGAGAGTCTGCACACCACAGCCAAAGATCCTGCATGCTGCAACTAAGACCCAAGGCAGACAAGTAAAGGCTTTTTATAAAGAATGAAAATACATATAATCATAGATACATACATAGAAGGATTTCAGGTTGACATGCATGCTGGGAGGAAAATGGATGTTGAAAGACGGGTGACACCCAGAGATCTGGGAGAAGTGCCTCCAGGTGGGGGCGGGGAAGAGCCAGTGCAAGTTCCCTGAGTCTAGGCATAAAGAACTTGGTATCTTTAAGGGGCAGCATGAAAACTCGGCTGGCTCAAGGTATGGGTTAGGGAGGAAGGAGGAAGTCTGAGAAGTGGGTGGGAGGCATGTCAGTCAGGCCTTGCACAGCACAGATAGAAATTTAGGTTTTATTCTGAGTTAAATGTGAAGCAGCTGGACAGTCATGAGCAAGGGAACTTGAACTGTTTTGTGTATTTGAAAAGTTCCTTCCTGGACCTCCTTGGAAGTCTTAGTGTTTAAGACTCCATGGTTCCAATGCAGGGGGCCTGGGTTTAATCTCTGGTCGGGGTACTAAGATCCCACAAGCCAAGCGATGTGCCCCCACCCCGCCCCCATAAAAAAACCTCTTTCCTACTTGGTGGCTGGCAACCCACTCCAGTATTCTTGCCTGAGAAATCCCATGGACAGAGGAGCCTGGCAAGCTACAATCCATAGGGTCGCAAAGAGTCAGACATGACTTAGCAACTAAACGACAAGCGACTAAACACAACTGTTCTCTATTTAGATGTAGCGGTGATAGAGGAGGAGAGAAAGTCTCCTGTATAGTAAACCCTAAACTGGCTCTTGAAGCAGGAAGAAAGGTTGGCATATCAGTGTCCTGGGGCTTTTCTTAGTTGCCCTTCCTCAGCATTTCAGCCGCCCTGGGTCTGAGGCTGGTCTGAGCAATCCTATCTGTCTCCCCTCCTGCAGCAACAAAGGCATGGAGCATCTATACAACATGAAGTGCAAGAACGTGGTGCCTCTCTACGACCTGCTGCTGGAGATGCTGGATGCCCACCGCCTGCACGCCCCAGCCAACTTAGGGAGCGCACCCCCGGAGGACGTGAATCAGAGCCAGCTGGCCACCACTGGCTGCACTTCATCGCATTCCTTGCAAACATATTACATCACCGGAGAGGCAGAGAATTTCCCCGGCACAGTCTGAGAGCTCCCTGGCTCCCACTCCCCCACCAAGGTTCTGAGAATCCCTGTTGCACTTTACCCACATCATGCATCACTCTAGCCGAATTCTGCCCCTGCACACGCTCTTGGCATGCACCCACCACTGGCTTTCTGACATGGATGGCCATTCATTCGTTCGCTCAGTTCTACGTGGCACGCCTTGTTTTGGGAACAGCCAAAGGGATTCCAGGGCTCATTTCTTTGTAACCGTTCTCTCTCTCTCTCTGCCTTTGCTACCTTATTCAGCACGAGGATTCACCTAGCGCTTCATGACTGAGCTCGGTCTCCGAGCTGGGTTCAGATGACTGTGCACTTTAGCTACTTGTGACCCAGGCCTGGAGAATGGACATTTCACCTCCGTGAACGTAAAGCACTTTTTAATGGATCTGAGCATCAGCCACAGGAAAGAACTGAAAGTGATTCCTTTAATTGCTGACTTGGAGAAAGCGAAGCCCAGGGTTCATTATAATGTCCTCTTGTATTCCTATAGGTCCATATCATTTTATTAAGGCTTTTGCTCTGTTGCATGGCTGTAGCAGAATATTCAGTGATTGTCTACACACTTCCCCTATAGGAATACAAGATGCACACAGGGAAGGAAGGCCCCTGATTGTCAAGACTTTGTCAGCTTAGTACACTGCACCTTCAAATTTGCTAAGATGCTTTACCATTGAGAGCACTAAATACATATAGGTCATGAGTTCCAATTAATTCTTGCTTCCCATGGATCCATGGAAAGCAGCAACGTTGATCCCAGTTATGTAACCTCCACATCCACCAGTTTAGATAGATACTTGTGTTTTGTTTTCATTTTCATTTTATAAACGAAAGCCTCCCCTCCCCCTGCTCCCCGCCACCCCCCAGGACTTGCAGTAAATGGGCTTCAGGACCTCTTCTAGTGTGATCTCACTCCTACCAGCAGAGGGCGCTCTACATGGCTCTTCCCGCTGTGTCACTTACAAGGTGAATTCCTAGGGCCTAGGCCAATACTCTTGCCTGGAAAATTCCACGGACTGAGGAGCCTGGTAGGCTATAGTCCATGGGGTCGCAAAGAGTCGGACACGACTGAGCGGCTTCACAGGCACAGACAGGCTGCGACCAAGGGCAAAGGAGCAGGCATGCTGGTGACACTTTTAACCCCGGGGCACTGGTCTTAATAGTAAACGTGCATGATTCTTGTAGGGGCTAGAGACCAAAGAGGTAAACAGGGCAGAAACTGGATAAAACTGTGAGGCCCAGGGTGGCCCTGCCACAGGCTGCAGCCGCTTAGGAGTGCTACGGGCTGACCCGACAGTGCAATACGGGGCTGCCCTGGGGTCCGTGGAGGGCTGTCCTCCACCGCCTCCTCTTCCCTTCTGTGCTCCCAGTGACCCTGGTTGGAGGCAAGTGCTCCGTGGGGGAGGAGGGCCAGGATTGGAGCTTTCTGAACTCAGGCTGCCGGGGGCCTGGTTGTTTAGAGCTCATGCAAAAAATCAGGGTTTAGCCTCGAGGGGAAAAAACGAAACGAAACTTCTCCAGACTCTGCTTCATTAAACTTCCTAAACCAAGAGAGAAAGATTAGAATTGGGCCATAGGAATCCATTGGACCTATAGGCTAAACAAGAAAAGCTCACTCCAATTACAGGGCAGGCTTCCCTGGGTCTTTGCTTCTCTAAGGCAGTTATGAATTAGTTCCCCTTCTCAGCTATAAAGAAAGTTTGGTTTCCTCTGGTGACCGCATTGTCTGTAACTCGAATCCTGTTGATAGGCAATGTGTTAGTCAACAAACCCAGCCAAGCTTCTAGGGCTTCTCTTGGGATGCCTGTTTCAAAAGTGGATTTCACTCATCTGATTACCCAGTAAGTGATCACCAAAGGGCCGGGAACCTGGGAAGGCCAAAAAAAAAGTTTTTTCACAAGTGCATCTAAATTTGGGGGCGATTTTATGTATCTGCAGTAAGAATGTTTAGAACATAATTCTTTTGTTGTTTTTGTTTAAGAAGCACCTTATATAGTATAATATATATTTTTTTGAAATTGCAGTGCTTGTTTATCAGACAACTGAATGTAGTGATTCTGTTTTGGATTTAATTTGACTGGGTTAACATTCAAAGCCAACGAAAAATATGTTTACTTTTTTTGTATTACTACCTTGTCATGTAGTCATTGATGCCTAAGGCCTGGTGATTATTCATTTAAATGATGATCACATTTTCATATCAACTTTTATATCCACAGTAGACGAAATAGCACTAATCCAGATGCCTATTGTTGGATATTGAATGATAGACAATCATATGTAGCAGAGATTATGCCTGAAAAGGAAAATTATTCAGGGCAGCTAATTTTGCTTTACCAAAATATAAGTAGTAATATTTTTGGACAGTAGCTAATGGGTCAGTGGGTTCTTTTTAATGTTTATACTTAGATTTTCTTTTAAAAAAATAAAAACAAACAAAAAAAATTCTAGGATTCTAGATGATGTAATACCAGCTAAATCCAAACAATAATCCAGCGGAGGGTTTTACATTATTCACATAAGATGTTTGTATTCATGTAAAGACACTATTACATTTGAAATGGGCAGAGAACACCAGATGGTTGGTATGTTAGCCCAGGAGTTTCAAGTAATTTTAGAAATCTCTTATTCTTATACGAAGTGCCACTAATGGAGAGCTGATACTTTGTAGCTGATGTTACTCGGATGTAGGGAATATGCTGTATTTTTCCCCCCTACTCTGATACAGTTTAAAGTTGGAAAGACATGGTCAAAGTGGGAGTGGATGGGTTAGAATAGAGTGGGGAAATGGGTTTGGGCATTTTAAGAATGCAAAATATCGTAATAAGAGTCTTGAAAGCATTTTGAGGCAGATCAGCACTGGCGCTTGGGGCATGCACCAGGGTTCAGCATCTCACTTGTGTCCTGTTAGCCATGAATAACTAGCTGTATATGACAGCCGATCCGATAATGGCAGCTTGAGTTCTGGGGCAGAAATAGAGGCATGTGCAGTTCAGTCCAAGAAATAGCTAGTGGTCTGCGTTTCTTTTAGCCATTGCCTAGCTCCAGGCTTGTGGTAATGATTCCGTAACACTGTCACGCAACAATCAGAGAGGCTAGTTCATCCAAAGAGAAGACCCTACATAGGTTGCAAAACCCAGCTCCTGAGGAAGTGTAGTCACTGATTCAGTTTCCCTACTAACCTTGCAACTATGTTTAACCATGCCATATATAAGGGACTAACTGATAATCCAACTTCTGATCCCATTAAGATGTTCTTGCATTAAAATCTTTATACACTGAAATGGCTGTTGGTTTAGGCCATTGGTTTAGACTACCCCTACATGAAACCTATCCCAAATCCCTTCCTAGTCACACTCCCCACCTCTGAGATGGACTGTGGGTACTGGGAGTGATCACTAGGACCATAGTTAATGTCTGATATCCACAGGCAGATTTGCTTCCAGAAACTAGTTATTAGAAACACACGTAGAGTCATAACATAGCTTCTGAGACAACCGTGATTCTCTTGGGTTCAAGTCTTGGGATGATGAGCCAGATGACACTGTACACTTCCTGGGTGAACTCCCTGAAAACTTAACTGTCAACTGGAGCAAATGACTTTAAGTGCGGTCCCACACATCCACCTTTTCATTAGTGTTATTTCTCCGTTTCTAACTGCAGTTCCTTTCCATTTGGATTAAAGTGAATGTGGCCTCCTTTTAAGTCACTGAAAATTGTTTTCTAAGTAACTGCTGCCTCTATTATGGCACTTCAAGTTTGCACTGTCTTTCAGAGATTCAAGAAAAATTTCTATTCTTTTTTTTTTTTTTTTTTTCGCATCCAAATGTGCCTGAACTTTTAAAATGTGTAAATGCTGCCATGTTTCAAACCCATCTTCAGTGTGTTTTTACAGAGCTGTGTACCCTGGAAACCACATACAACCCCATGAACGGGTGCCTGCGGCACGGGACCCCTTTGCATTCACAGAGAGGTCATTGGTCACAGAGACTTGAATTAATAAGTGACATTATGCCAGTTTATGTTCTCTCACAGTTTATAAACAGCGCTTTTTGTGCACTACATATTCTTCAGTGTAGAGCTCTTGTTTTTATGGGGAAAAGCTCAAATGCCAAATTGTGTTTGATGGATTACTACGCCGATGCATACTATTATTGATGTGATTCTGTTTTGTTGCAGCTTTGCTTTGTTTAATGAAACACACTTGTAAACCTCTTTTGCACCTTAAAAAAAAAAAAGAATCCAGTGGGATGCTGAAGCACCTTAAACAATTTTCTCTACCTATTTGATGTTCAAATAAAGAATTAAATGAAAGCCTTTTGTTTCTTTGTTTTTGTGTGAGCCCCCTTCTTGCTGGTGGTTTAGCGCTGGCTGCCCAAGATCAGAGTTGTGGCATGCATCTTCAGAGTGCAGTGAATTCAGGTGGACAGTGATGCCAGGCTCCCCTCCAACCCCCACTGACCTCCCGCCCCAGGCACAGAAGGGACCCTGTGGTCCCTGGAGTCAGGCAGGCCTGGCCGCACTTCTTGGCTCCGGCCCATGCAAGTTTTATGACCATTGGTCATGAATTTTCAGAGCCTCTGCTTCCTCATCAGCAAGGTGATAACAGTAACACCTAATTCACAGACAACTGTGAAGATTATATGAGATGCTCATGAAAATAGTAGTTCTTTTCCTTTTTCTTTAACTATGTTGACACATGTATACCCATAGCTGATTCATGTCAATGTATGGCAAAACCCACTACAATATTGTAAAGTAATTAGCCTCCAATTAAAATAAATAAATTAATTTTTAAAACTAGTAGTTATTTTCTAATGCCTAATCCCAACCCCTTCCTTGTGGGGAAGTAGAAAGCTTCAAAGTAGTTATGAAGGGGTTCCCAAGTGGCACTAGTGGTAAAGAACTTGCCTGCCACAAGTTTGATCCCTGGGTAGGGAAGATCCCCTGGAGGAGGAGATGGCAACCCATTCCAGTATTCTAGCCTGGAGAATCCCATGGACAGAGGAGCCTGGTGGGTTACAATCCATGGGGCTACAGAGTTGGACGTGATTGAGCACTGTGTGAATGCATCTGAAACTTACATAATTGTTCAGAAACCTCGCCCCCATCATGCACCCAAAGCAGAAAGGACTGGTTCACCCCAATCCCATCCCACCTCTGGTTTCCATTTCTGTTTCTGTGATTTAACTGGTGAACTGGGGAGAGGGGGATAATGGGACTGAGAGGCAACATAATATGCACACGGGGTCTGCAGCTGGATTAGTCCATTTGAAACCTCGTTCTACTATTTATGATGCGAACTTGGGCAAGGTTATTTCCCCGTGCCTCAGCTTCTTCAACTGTAAAGATGGACAATAGTACCACTTGCCTGGAAGTGTTGTTGAGACTACATGGGTTAATTCACAAAGAACACTGGAGGATGGCAGCTGGCATTGCTTCTTCCCCCTTTCCCAAATCTTCTCCAACTGTGTGTCTGCACTCACTTCTTTATTAGAATGAGTTTAATTTTTCACCTTGTTTGTCATTTGGATTCCAAAAAGCTTATTTTGCGTTCTTGTTCTGTCATCCCTGGGCAAGTTCTTCAATCCTGATTTTCATTGGCTTCCTTATATTTAAAATATAAATAACCATACGCATTCTACAGGGCTATTCAGTTCCATTCACTCAGTTGTGTCCAACTCTTCTCTGAGATCCCATGGATTGCAGCATGCCAGGCTTCTCTGTCCAACACCAACTCCCAGAGCTTGATCAAACTCATGTCCATCAAGTTGGTGATGCCATCCAACCATCTCATCTTCTGTCATCCCCTCCCCCTCCTGCCTTCAATCTTTCCCAGCATCAAGGTTTTTCTAAAGAGTCAGTTCTTTGCATCAGGTGGCCCAAGTATTGGAGCTTCAGCTTCAACATCAGTCCTTGCAGTGAATCTTCAGGATAGGGCTATCAGAAGATGAAAAGAGATAAATGTCTCAAGTGTTGGTATAGGACCGGCCCATAGTAAGTTCTCAATACATGTTAGGCATAATTATGTAACTGTTATTATGCTCTATGAGCATTTACATTTAATGGGATCATTGATAGGTTTAGATTTACATTTACCACTTTGTTATTGTTTTGAATATGTCTCCTGTCTTTTTTATTCCTCTATTCCTCCTTACTGGCCCTTCCTTTGTTTTGGTGCAATAAATATCTTTATGGTATCATTTATATTTATCTGTTGATTTTTTTTTTTACTATTCTAAAGTTATTTTCTTAGTTGTTGCTTTTACAGCATGCATCGTAACTTTTCACAATCTATTTTAGATTAATACTAACTTAAATTTGATAAAATAAAAATCTTTGCTCCATCATACTGTAGCTCCAGTCTTTCCCTTCTTCATATTATTATTGTCATATGTATCTAGATGTTATAAACTCAGTAATGTTATATTTATTGGCTTGTACAACTTTATATCTTTTAAAGAAGCTAAGACAAAAATGAGAAAATATATATATTTATAGACTTTCTAATATTAATCCAAGGGCTTCCTGTGTAGCTCAGTTGGTAAAGCATCTGTCTGCAGTGTGGGAGACTCAGGTTCAATTCCTGGGTCGGGAAGTTCCCCTGGAGAAGGAAATAGCAACCCACTCCAGTGTTCTTGCCTGGAGAATCCCATGGATAAAGGAGCCTGGCAGGCTACAGTTCATGGGATTGCAAGAGTCAGACATGACTTAGCATTTTTTAAAATATTAATCCACATATTCACCATTTTCAGCCCTCTTTATTTCTTCCTATGGATTTGAGTCACATGTCTGGTATCATTTTTTCTCAGCCTGAAGGAATTCTTAAGAGTATTTCTTCTATAGCAAGTCTACTAGTAACGAATTGTCTGTCTGGTAATGTATTTATTTCACCTTCATATTTGAAAGATGATTTTTCTGGATGTAGAATCCCTGGTCATCAGTTTTGTTTTCAGTATGTTGACTGTATCATTACACTGCCTTCTGGCCCCCATTGTTAACTGTATCTGATGAGTAGGAAGAAAAATTCCTCTGGAATTTTAAGGCCAATGTGACTCTTAGAAATATGGTGCTTTGGGCAGATTCTTCATATCCTGTCCTTCGAGTTCTGGGGGAGACATGTCCTCCTCTCTGACTAACGGGTAGCCCTTAAGTAGGACAGTGTGACAATCATTTCTTCTGCTCAGTGTTCCTGGTCCCTGAGGCCATCCAGGCACCCTTCCTGCCCCCGGTTCCTGCCAGGGATAGTGGGTGAGCTGACGCGTCGTTTTCTTCTGTCCCTTGGCACCAGGAATGGCTCTATTTCTAGCTGGTGACCCGAGATGTTGACGTCGGAGGCAGTGGCCAGTGGCGCCCTCATTGGCAGCAAAGCCTGTTTCATGGTGACGGTTCCTGGGCCAGGCTCACTCCCTTCTTTTGCCCCCAGAGCAGCTCCTAGCTCATGACCTGGGAACGGGACCATGGGCTCTGGCCTAGGCACTTGGTATCTGCATAGAACTGACAAAATAGGAGCTTTCAGCATAACTAGATGGAACTGAAAACAAAACAAAATGAACAACAACAAAACTGGAGCAAGGAAACACTGCGCGCAAACACTTTAAAAAGTGATTTTGAATCAGGGTGGGATGTCCTCAGGAGGCCGGGCTAGCTAGGAGCAGAGGAAGGGACTCCAAGGCTGCTGGCCGGCCCCGGACCCTTGGTCAAGAGCCAGTCTCCCAGAAGACTCCGGGGCAGACAGTGTTCTGAGCGCCTTCCAGACTCAGCGCTCCGAAAGGCCCCCAGGCAGCTCTGCAACCTGTCAGCAGATGCCTTTTCACTGAGAAGTCAATGATTGTGGGGGAGGCCCATGAAAGCTTTGTGAGCTGGTAAACATTTTACAGCCTGCAGGAATTCAGGCTCGATGGGGTGTATGCTGTCCAGATTCCTGCGTATTCCCAGATTTATAACCAGAAAACCCACGTGTCATCACCAAGGGCCCCAGATCACAGGCTGGAGGGGAGAAGGGTGGGACAAGGGGGCAACACAGTCATCAGGAGGGATCGTGGCCTCTGGGAGCTGCTCTGCGGACCCTCCCAGTCCTTGAGGACATGAGGTGCACACACGGGTCTCCAGGGCGCGACCAGGCTACGGTGCCACTTTGCTCAAAACAAGGGAAGGGTTGAAGGTGCCAAACAGGGGCTGCTAGATGCTTCACTAAGATGGGATTAAAATCTAGAGCTAATGACCCATTCATTCATCTTTGAATTTATTAAATATTCAAAAACAGCCATTAACAATCCTTATAAGCCAATGAATGCAAAAAAACAACCAAACAAAAAAATGTATGTAAGGAAAAGCTATTTTATGAAAACACAGGAGGTTCAGATAGAGAAATCGGTTTTCAGTACTTAGCAGTGTTGGTACCAACTGCTTCTAGCCCAGGATCACAGAACCAGAGTCCGTGAGGTATATAAAGACCTGGACCCTGAAAAGACAGAACCCCAGGTGAATCCAGGCTTAGAATCCAGGCTTAGTCCTGTGGAAAAGCTGCTGAGCCTTGGCCTTGGTTTAAAAAAGTGAAGGGGAGCCTGTATCAGAGAGTTTAAAGCTATAAGGAGATTTCCCCATTTGTTTTCTATGATTGCTTAGAGGCAGAAAGATAAAAGAGATAGCTTTACAAATGTCCTGAGCCAGGTTTTGGATAAAGTGTTCTGAAAGGTGAGTCTTTTTATTTCCCAACCTCCCACCTCTCTGTGACCTTGGAGACACAAGTTCACAACAGTTGCCAGGGCAGGATAGACCTCTGGATACCACAAGGACCACCGAGAGAAGACACTGCTTGATGCAGTCCCAGGGGAAATGATGCCAGGACCTCAATGAGCCAATAAAGAGGAGCTCAAAACCCTGAACACACACAGTATCACCTGTCAAACTATGTCACCATCCTGGTACCACACTTCCCATACTTCATCCCTGCTGAGCTCTGGGAAGCCACGTAGGCACTCTCTCTGCCAACGGGAAGTACCCAGCCCTGAGAAACAAGCTCTGCAGAGGGACCCGAAGCCTCGATTTTCTCACGTCGGCACCCACAGCTGAGGGAACAGCGAGGACCGCTGACCTGGCAGGCGCCCCAACTAGGACTTTGAACATGCCATTTCTGAGAGGCCGAAGGATTTGCAGAACCCTCTGTGCCTATTACTCATGAAAGAAAGATGCCATTTTCATTCCAAAGACGAACATGAAAGCGCTGGCCCCACCTCACCCCCCACAAAATCCCACACACACAAAAAAATTGAGGGGGTAAAAAGAAAGACTTCTTCATGGCTGCCATAGATGTGGTTTCGGCGGCAGAATTCCCCAGCGGCAGCCAGATTGAGAGGAGGGATCTAGCGCTGCGCTGACTCGGTGGAGACGTCCTTGGAGGACGTCCTGTCAAGGAGAAGCGAGTCTGAAATCTCAGGGTGGTGGTTAGTGCCGGCCTGTCACTCACAGCTCCCCACCACAGCGGTGTTTGTCTCAGGCAACCAAACTCTTTCTGTAAAGAAAAATATGGAACCTGGGACTTCCCTAGTGCTCCAATGGTTAAGACTCTGCCCTTCCAATACAGGGGCATAGGTTTGTCTCTGCTCAGGGAACTAACATAGGGAACTTGTGGTGTGGTGTTAAAAAAAAAAAAGTTTAAAAAAAAAATGGACCCCATTCTTAGGTCAAGGCCCTACCTGTAAGCGGCCAACCAGTTTGCCTTGGTCTATAGGTTGTGACCTTTTTGTCAGGCATCTTCAGGGTCCAAGCCCCCTCACCCCCATCCAGCTAAGAAGATGGCGAGAGTCCGGGGAGGAGGCACCTGGTGAGGCAGCAGGGCTGGGGATGGCAGCTCAGAAATGCAAACCCAGGAGATGCTCATCTGTTCCTGCTTACTGATTCCCGGGTATCAGCAGGGCTTTCAAGTTCCTGAGAGTCCTTCTCCTTCCAAAAAAATGTTAAAAATGAGTGTGGGAAGAAACTGTGAAAAGCTCTTCTCAAAAACCATTTCTGAAATCAATTAGAAGCTGGAATAAACAATAAGGAACTGTCCAGCCTTATTGTCCCTTAGTGCTGGCCTTGCAGTGTGCGGTCCTTACATTGCTGTAGCGAATCCTCATAACAAATCCCAGGCAGTGGGTACTATTATTATCCCATCTTACAGAGCAAGAAACTAAGGAACAGGAAGGTGAAGTAACTTGCTCGCGTTACAGGGCTAGGAAATTGCTGAACTGCGGGTTGAGCCCAGGTATTTTGGCTCTGGAGTCTCTGCTACAGATAGAACCTTTCTAGGAAGGGGTATGTGTTTTATTATCAATTTCTTACTCCGATCACAGACTCAGCGGGGGTCGGGGAAGAAGACGAGGGGCTGAGCCTCACTCAAAGCCTGGTTTTAGGTGGAGGAGTCTGTCAGGAGGTTGTTGAGTAGGAGCAGACAGCAAGGAACAAGGAGAGCAGGGTGAATCTGTGGTACCTGGACCAGGGGGACAGGCACTAGCAGAAGCTGCCTGTGACTTCCGGGGCTTCCTCCTCCATTTCTCCCGTGATCAGGCTGTCCCGGATGGATTCACCTGCAAGCAGGGTGACTTCTGCAGGTGGAATACATTTAGGACTCGGAGGCTTTTCCTGAACAAGACTCCCATTTGGAGGACATCTCTCCCGAGAAGACTCTTCTCCGAGAATTCAGCAAGTCTCCTGGTGTGGGAGCCTCTTCTCTCAAATCAGGGGCTTGCATCACCTCTGCTCATGAGTCCTGGAACCGAGAATAAATCCAGGATGACCACCTGGAGTGGAGTCAGCCAGTAAGATTCTGCTGCTTTTAATACATGATCTGTCACAATTTATTTGGGGCATATAAAAAAATTTTTAATTAAAAGGCAAATCAAATGTCTCATCATGAAAGAACAAAATTACCTTTTTATTGTCTTTTAAAATTATTATTAATGCAGCAATTTTGAATCTCAAAAACAAATCACGCTCCTTGTCACAAGTTAAATAATGTGTTTAAAATTGCTTCTTCCCCTAAGACTCTACTCACAATGTTAAGTTTTGAATTTTATATATAACTTTCTAAACTTTCCCCTTGCCTTTAACAATGATCAGTTCTCCTTCTACTAAAGTGGGGGCATATTCATCTGCAGCAACATGGGAGGATCTGGAGAGTATCATGCAAAGTGAAGTAAGTCTGAAAAAGACAAATACCACATGATATTGCTTATATGTGGAATCAAAAAACTAAATGATACCAATGAACTTATTTACAAAACCGAAATAGACTTGTAGACTTACAGAGTGAATTTATGCATCACGCCCCTCAGGGGGTAAGGGCGGGTAGGGATTAGACTGGGAGTTTGGGACTGATGAGTACTCACTGCTACATTTAAAACAGATAACCAACAAAAACCTACTATACAGAACAGGGAACTCAATATTCTGTAACAACCTAACTGGGAAAATAATTAGAAAAAGAATAGATACATGTGTATGTATAACTGAATCTGTTTGCTATACACCTGAAACTAATCCAACATTGTTAATCAAATATACTCAAATATAAAACTAAATATTTTAAATGGGGATGTTAAAGAAAGCACTCTATATCTTTTTTTTTTTAATTTAAGAATATATGACAAGACTTCCATGGTGGTCCAATGGATAGTAATCTGCCTGCCAATGTAGAGAACACATATTCGGTCCCTGGTCCGGGAAGGTCCCACATGTCTGGGAGCAACTACGCCCATGCACTGCAGCTACTGAATCCCACATGCCCTAGAGCCCGTGCTCTGCAACATAAGAATCCACCTCAGTGAGAAGCTTCCCATCGCAACTGCAAAGAAGGCCCTGCTCTGCAACTTCAGAAAGCCCCTGTGCAGCAACAAAGACCCAGTGCAGCCAAAAATAAATAAATAAAAATTTAAAAAATAATAATAAATGCTTAGACATCTTCCTTAACAAATATAGATTGATCTCATTTAAAAAAATAGTTGCATTATAGTAAACACTTTATGTATGCACTATAATTTATTCAACAAGCCCCATGCTGACTGACATTTAGTTGCTAAAAACTAGTGAAAATAGACTAGTTCTTGTTCCTGACTGGCATTGGGACAATTATCTATTTATCTGGAAAGTAACCAAGTGGTTCTTTGCTTCACAGCAACTACAAAAATAATTCCAGATAGATTACAGACCTACTCATAGAGAATACATGCAAAAATCTGCATAATCTTACAGTGGAAAAGGCCATCTTAATATACAATAGCCAGAATCTGGGAAGAGAGAAGAACCTGTCAGATTTGATGACATAAAAATTAAAACTTCCTGTGTGACTAAAGGAACTGTACATATAAATGATATGGATTACAGGACTAATTTTCTAATATGCAAAGAGTTCCTTGGAAATAGTATTAAAAGGTTTTTTTTTTTTTTTTTTTAAAGCAGAGAATAAACTGGAACAATGGTCAGTCATAAAACCTGGTCATGAAAATGCACATTTTACAAACAGCAAGCTGAGACTTCCCTGGCCGTCCAGTGGTTAAGACTTTGAATTACCAATGCAGGGAACATGGGTTCAGTCCCTGGTTTGGGAACTAAGATTCCACATGCCACAGGGCACTGCCAAAAGATTAAAAAAGAAGAAGAGTGAAATAATAATAAAAGAGCTAATGCTGCCTCAATCATGCAATATTTTAGAAAACGGATAACATCTAGTCCAGACCTTCAGAACTTGTCTACACAAGGGAATCACCCAGAGACCTTCAGACAAACACTGGATAGCTGGAGCCCCATGATGTAACTGGTTTGGGGTGATGCCTGAAGTTCTACATTGTAAAAGTTCCTTCAAAGAGTATAATGTACAGATTTTGAACATTAATAATTTGGGATGAATTCCCATAATTTGGAAGACACTGCTCTAGATTTAGGGAGGATCTCTAAAAAGGGTTCTCTTCTCTAATTTGGGTAAGATTGAAAATCATTACCACTTTTCAGAACATAATCTGGCAGAATTTATTAAAATTTATTAAAGTTTAGAATATACATACCTTTTTGATTCAGTAATTCCACCTTGAACAGTGCATCTTGGGGAAATAAAAGCAGCATTATACAAAAGATGAGCATGCATACACCTGCAGGCATGATTATCGCAGCATTGCTTAAACAGCAAAAGTCTGAAAGGAAACAACGGTTGAAAAAAATACAGAGGAAATAGACACACATGTATTGATAGGTCTGTGGAATACTGCTAAGTGAAAAATGCAAGTCACAGAATAATAAAAATAGATCCAGTTTTAGAAAACATATGTGTATGCTGTTTGAATAAGAAAATCAAAAGACATAAAAAGTCACATCAAATTGGGAGATGATTAAGAGGGAGATAGAAAACTTAACTTTCCTTTAGAAAACAAGAGAATCTTCTGCCATTCAAATAGTTGCTCTTTTAAAACAGCCTTTAAAATAGACACATAAAAAAGAGACAGAAATGAGTTTTATTCTAAGAGGCATTAAAACTTATAACAAAGTGGTATACTCTACTACTTAAGAATGAATTAATATTTATACTATTTATATCATCTATTAATATTATTTATTATATATCTTATATTATATATAGTTGCATATATACATCATTACTACAGTTATACTATGTATTGCTCTTAATATAACTATATGCTGCTAATACAATTAACTACATACTGCTAATATAATTAAGATGGCAATGGAAAAGCAGATCAAGAACACAAGACCGAGTCCAGAATAAAAAAATCCAGTTTTATATAGAAACCTATTATTGGATGAAGTTGACATTATAAGTCGGTGGGGGAGGTTGTTTACACAGCGTGGTGTTGTGGCAGAGTTAAAGGGTCCCAAGACAAGGAAATCCAGGGCAGTGGTGGCTTGGAAGCCCCTTTCTACAGCCAACAGTGAGCAGAAGTTTCCAGGTGACTCTGATGCTGCTGACCTGGCACATAACACTCAGCTGTGTCTGGCTCTCTGCGATCCCATGGATTGTAGCCCGCCAGGCTTCTCTGTCCACGGGATTCTCCAGGCAAGAACACTGGAGTGGGTTGCCATTCTCTTCTCCAGGGATCTTCCCGACCCAGGGATTGAACCTGGGTCTCCTGCATTGCAGGCAGATTCCTTACCATTTGAGCTACAGGGAAGTCTTGCTGACCTGGACCACACTGGAAACACCACTGGCCTGGACAGACTGCTTGTAGCATGATGCATCCCTACAGTTTCTGGTCAACCTGTAAATCCCACAAGGAGCTGTGGCGTTGGGGGTGGGAGGTGTGCTGTGTCAGGGGGTTTCGAGCTGGGGATAATGGTCTAGACCTGTCCTTGGTGTTGGCAGCTGTTTGGCAGCTTCACTTTCTGTGTCCAGCCACTCACTGCCTCGAGAATGTGTCCAGCGGGATTTAAGCTTGGGCTGGGAACGTGTATCTGTGGGGGTCTGACATGAGGATTCCTCTGGGGGATTTGGATTTCTTCTAGACCACCTATGGCATCAGATGCAGGCACCTGTGCAGCTGACCTAGGACTTTCTTCTCCTGATGCAACTGGGCTTTCTATATTCCATTATGATCCTGCCTCTGAATTAGGTAACAGGTTAAAAAAAAAAAAAAAAAAAGAAATTGCATCTGAGTCCTTTTACTTGACCATATTTTAGAAAGATTATGTCCAAGTCCCACTGGCATCCTTGGTTCCCCAGCTTAAATGTTCCTCATTGTTCGGCCTGTGTTACAGCATATCGCTCTGTTTTTCATTAGCCAATTTTCAACTTTCCAACTTCCTTAGCCTTCCAAGATGCTCCTGCCTGACCACAGAGTTCAAGTGAATTCCTCTGCTTCCCACCTTCTACCCAACAGCAGACAGAACTCCCCCTCCGTTTGAGAAGCCCTCAGCTGCCCTGAAGAGAACAGGCTCCCAGAAGTGCCCCCCCCCAAGTCCCTAGTTCCTTCACTTACTCATCTGAATGAGGAGGGTTCTCCCCCGAGTTTACGCCCCTCTGTGGTGTTCCCAAATAGATTTCTGGTGGATGTTTTCAAACTCCGAGGGAGAGGTCAGTGAGGAGCCAGAAACTGAAGAATAAAAGTCATTCTTTTTCGGTTTCATCATCTCTGGGTTACTTGAGGTACAACAATCTGTTGCAGTTATCACAATATATTATTATATCTAAAATTGAAATGGCCACTCTTGGTGACGCATCTTCTCTCACCACCCAAATTAACGTCTTAGTCTGCATCCGACGAAGCCGAAAATTGCCTCTTTGTGCTTGCAAACCACTCCACCTGCCTCCACGTCCACGGACTCTTTCAAAAACGCATCCCTCTGTAACATCGCCCAGGTGACAAAGTTGACAAAGGAGAGGAAACTGGTTGGTGGAACCTGAAGACAGACCGAACCAGGCTTAGTTTCCCTTTTCTCTTCCAAATTAGAGATTGCTTCCGTTTGGTTCCCTTCTAGTGTCCTCACTTATCCTTTATCCCAAATTTCAGGACAGAATCGGTGGAGGAAAATACAGATGCTCCTGAATGTCAAAGGCCCAGGGATGGCATTTTAATGGGTAATGAAACAGGAAGGGATGAGGGCTCAGCTGTAACTTGACTCCGGAAGAGTTTGAAGCATCTTTGCTGCCCACACCGGGCATTTAATACATACTTGTGATGTGAGTGTCTGTTGCTATGCCTGGGGATTTGGGGTTCTATTCAGCATATCCTCTGAGGAAGTTTTATTTCTGTCTAACTCTCTAGGGGCATATTCAGTGATAGCGGACTGGTGGGCGGGGGCAGGGAACCCAGCTATTGGGACGGCCCTCTGGTTCATCCAGACCAGCTAGAGACCCTGCTTTTCTAGCCGTGATCCGCTCTCATAAATCTATTTCCTCCACCTTTCTTTGCTTTATGATCTCTTAAGTGGCTTGCCAATAAAATTTTGTAGCTCTAATTTCTTAATATTTGGCCCTAAGGCACAGGCTGTAAATCTGTCTGCCCCCACCTGTCTTTTGACAGTAAATCTCAGCCCTCGGCTTGCTGAACTGCCCATCCAAGACTTTTGAAGGCATCTCTTCTCAGTTCTTACAAAAACAAGGGAAGCTGAGCTGCCCCGTTTTCCAGGAGGCAACATTCCTGCTCCCTGGGCGCAGTTTCCACAGAAACCTTTCACTTCTCCGTGGACGTTTCAGTAAGTCACTACTTTTAGTTTCTCTTTATTTTTCCTCCTCTTCATCCTAGGTTTATGTGTTTTCTCTCTTCCCTCAGTTTTTCTAACATTTCCTGTTTGTGCAAACTTCATTATCAAGATATTATTAATCCCACCCTTCATCTCTTCACCATGCTCTTCCTCACTCACCACTTGGGGGGACATGACTCCCTACCTCTGGGCAACAGCGGGGCTCTGGACAATCCCTACTCTGGAAGTCAGAGCCTCTTTAACGGCCATCAGTGTCCTTCTAGTCTGTTAATATTCTTCCCAAATCCCTTCCTCATCCACAAAGCCTTTGTTGACCATCTCTCTCTCTGTTGCCAGGGAAGCTGCTGGTACAGGCAAGGATGCTCCAAATGGTACCCTGTGTCCCCTCCCTCATTAAGCATGGAGACCACCTGAGCTCTAGACAGAAATCCTAGTCTTATCTGTGGCTGGCTTGGTCCTTGCTAGACTGGACATGTTGCCATCTGGGGGAAGACAGCACCTCATGGTTTTAAAGTTTACCTTCCCAGGGGATTCCCACTGCTGTCCTGTTCCAATGTCCTTTCTTCCAAGTCTTGAAAATATCTAATCGAAATGTACATGATGCCTTCCCTTTAGTGTTTCACAGGGGTTTGAGAAAGGCAGAAATGGGACGTGAAGACTTGTCTTAGTCGAAGCTACGTCACTTTCTCAGCCACATTTAATATCTGGTTCTTCGGTGATGGGACATGCGTAGCTAAACCAGTTAACTGCTATGTGTAGAAGTGACTCTGCTGGCTCTGGGCTGGCCTCCACCATGCCTGACACCTCGTTGTGTGGTGATTTCCATAACATGGCAACACAGGTCTCTTCAAAGGCCAGACTGCTCTAGAAGCAAGCCCAGGTCTTCCAGGTATTTGGAGCTGGGGTGACAGGGAAGTGAGGGAAGAGCCTGGGCTGAAGCGGAACCATCTCAGTTGAGGGCGCAAGGCATCCTTCAACGCCAGGGTCCACCACTGCTCACAGCCTTCCTGGAAGCAGGAAGACAGAAATTGTGACATACAGGTGTGTCTTCTTTAGAAAAGAACATTTCACCTCCGATCTGTTCCCGAAGCAGGAAAAAAGGACTAACCTGACAGTATAGAGCAGGAGTACACCATGGGAGGTAAGGTCAGTCCAGGGAAGTCAGTCTAATAGTGATCTGCAAAGGCATCAGGGAGGTGGCTTGTGAGTTGAGTCTTGTGAGGCAGAAAAGAATGAGTAGCGAGAACAGAAAGTTGGAGCTAAGATGGTGTAGAGGAGTGCTTTTCAACAGTTAGTAGGACTTAAAACAACAAAACAACAACGGGCTTCCCCCATAGCTCAGCTGGTAAAGAATCTGCCTGCAATGCAGGAGACCTGGGTTCAACCCCTGGGTTGGGAAGATCCCCTGGAAAAGGGAACGGCTAACCACTTCAGTATTCTGGCCTGGAGAACCCCAAGGACTGTATAGTCCATGGGGTCACAAAGAGTTGGACACGACTGAGCGACTTTCACTTCACAGGACTAAAAACCACCTCAGGTATCTGTTTAAAATGTCAGCTCCCAGGCTGGATGCCCAGAGACTAAATTAGAAGGTCTGCTGTGAGACCAGAAATCAGAAAGCTTAAAAAAACCTCTGAACCCCTAGGTAAGAAGGCACACAGGCTATGAATATCATGAAAACTATGGAAGGAAATTCCAGGTAATTCTGAGTGTCTCAGTCGGGTTTAAACTCTCAGTTTAGAGCAGGATTTGTAAACTAAATAACTCTGGGAGTTAGGCTGGTACAGGTAACGAGGGAGGCTCATAGGCCATTTGTGCAAGTGTAATAACTGTCCACTCTTGTTTTTCAAAGGAAAGCAGTCATGTCACTCCAGCCATTACTGTCATGTGGGAATATGTGTCCAGTACATGTGAGCTTTCCACTCACAAGAGAAGCCAGAAACTTGGATTTTAAATAAATCTTTCTCCTCTGATTACTCAATGGTGGATTAAATGACCATGAGCACCAAACAGCTCCACAAGAGCCACGAGTTGGCAAGATGAGATGGACAGAATAAAATCTGACTGTCTGAGGACTTGAATGATAAACTAAAATTCTATTTCCTCCACTAGATGATGAAAACAAGATTCTGGAGCAAAGAAGGGGTCTGAATGGAAGCGTGCTTCAGGGATATTCCTGTGGCTTTTTGGTAAATCTTGGGATGGAATGGAGAAGGGGCCTCAGTCAGGACATCACAGGTGGTTCCTCCAATTGTACAGGGAGAAAAGAAAAGAAAGGAGAATAGGAAAGGTATGAAAGATGCGGGGAGGCACCTGGGAGACAGCTGGGGAGATGTGCCTGGCTGTGGAAGGAGAAGGGAGAAGTTATCCAGAGTTCTCTCTGTCTAAATATGTACCTCTGTCCATCCTTTTTCCCTTTTGTTTTTAACATATGCTTATGTTTCAGCTTCATTTATTCTACAAAAAAAAGAAAAGATAATTTAGGTTGCATTCTGGAGAAGGCAATGGCAACCCACTCCAGTACTCTTGCCTGGAAAATCCCATGGACAGAGGAGCCTGGTAGGCTGCAGTCCATGGGGTCGCTAGGAGTCGGACACGACTGAGCGACTTCACTTTCACTTTTCACTTTCATGCATTGGAGAAGGAAATGGTAACCCACTCCAGTGTTCTTGTCTGGAGAATCCCAGGGACAGGGGAGCCTGGTGGGCTGCCATCTATGGTGTCACACAGAGTCAGACACGACTGAAGTGACTTAGCAGCTTCAGCAGCAGCAGCAGGTTGCATTCTGAGAAGTGCCTGCTTAATAGGGAAATTTAGAGTCATTTCTTTAGGGGGGAAAAAAAACCACAGACAAGATATTTCATAGTATCTGTAATAAATGCAAATAAATTGATACAAACAAAACTTGGCTTTAGCAAACTGTACATACATAAATATCATTTCTTTTACTATAACATTCAACTTTTTTTCACATAAAGCCTTCCATGATTTTTATTTATTACATCCAATGTTTCTTTATACCTTTAAAAAAAAGTGCCTTTTAGATTTACAGCTTGTGCTTCTAATGCAAGGTTAGAACATCATGCCCCCAAAAGAAAACAAGGTAAAAAGGAAGCTGCCATATAAGCTCTTAAAAACTGTATGTTACAGGGTCTTCAAATCTCTTCAGTACTAGTTGGCTGGTAGATTGTTTGATGACAACATGGTGCTCAGGTTGCATCGCTTATTGAATGGATGGAGCAGCACCGTGAGAAAGCTGCCCAGATGGTCTCTGAAGTCCCTGCGAACACACAGGATGGGCCAAGGGCCCAGAGTTCACGTGTCCAGGGAACGGTAGAAATCTTGACTCTTTTTAGTGCTGAGGCTCAATCAAAATTTCTTCCCAGCTTCTGTCCTCTATGTGCTCTCCCCCATCACCGTTTACCATCACCTCCGAAGCCGTGATTTGCATGCATGGGATGCGGAGGTGAGCGACAGCTGCTGTACCGAGGGCATCCGCCAAAACTCACGTCCTCTCTTTGCTCGTTTGGGATTGCCCTGGGCCAAATTCCTCCTTAGGTGACCAGCAGCAAGCTGCCGAGAGCATCTGCTTGGTTCAGAGAGGAGGAGGGCCGTTTGTGTATCTGAGCATGGGGTGGAATGATCGGGCAAAATTGTTGGAGAGAGCACAACTGTAGTCTTCCTCTGACATTGGGACTAGGCAGGCCAGCCCAATGAGAAGCAGCAGCAGGAGCTGAAGGGGAAGAGCCGCTCGGAGGACTCTGAACAGGAAGGCTCGGCCGGACCGGGCTGGCCGAGGCTCAGAAAGGGAGGAATCGGAGCCACCTTTTATGGACCTGAGAGAAGAATCAACATCAATAACTCAAGTATCTCCAGTGTTGGGTGGATGCTGCTGTTTGCTTCCTCCCCTTTGGTTAGACCGAACACCACCCAACCTGGCAGTTAGCTGCCAGCTTTCTGCAGTAAACCCAGCTGATGAACACCACCCAACCAGGCAGTTAGCTGCCAGCTTTCTGCAGTAAACCCAGGTGATCTCCCCACCACCAAATGAAGAGTTGTTTGGAAACTGCACTGATGGAAGGCAGACATTTAGTTGGTTAAAGGTAACTAACTGGGTTCAAATTCCACCCCTCGATTTGGCAAAATCTTTTCCAACAAAGATGATTGCTCTACACACACCCCACCAGCATAAATTAAGTAGACCCGGGATAATTAAAATGTAGATGTTTGATGCAGTACATTTTTGGTGTAAGACTATCAAGAGCAACATTAGGCACAATTAGTGGCTGTTGGGATGATACAAGGTCTTCCTCCCGTCTAGCCTGTCCTGGACGTGCCAGAGTCCATGCAGCAAGGACAAGGACAGCTGCAGTCATTTTGCACAGACCCACAGAGTTGAATTAACCTTAGAGTATTCCCTGGTTTCATCTTGCACTGAGTCAGCGACTGGCCCTGACACTGGCAGATTCCAAAGCTGGAAGAATAAGCGTGGTGGTGGAGTCAGTCTACACAACGCTGGTGCTGAATGATACTGACTCCAGGGTGATCCTTCTGTCACTGGCTCCATCAATGTGGGAAACAGACACACTGTTTCTGAAGATAGATTGTGTCTTGAAGGCTCCTTCTAGACCCAATGTTCTGTTTTCCTATCTTCTTAAATTTCCCCATCTACTTTGAAACAGTGCGTTACAGATGAAGCATGAACTTCAGAATTCATAAGAAAGACTGCCTGTGAAATACGGAATATGGAAGTAGGTTCTGGGTGGGAGGTACTGCTTTTTCTTTGAAAGCATCCATTAATGTTTTGGTTACTAGTGGAGAAGAGGAGGAAAGCAATGATATTTACAAGAGGAATTGTATACACACACACACACACACACACACACACACACAACATTGCAGAAGCAGAAAGAACAGATGTACCAAGGAGACCCACTCCCCACACCTAGTCTGAATTCTCTAATGGTTTGATGGTAGGGGCATTGATTGTGAGACCACAGGAGAGGTATACAGGTATCAACACTGTATTGATCACTCTGTACCCTTATCTCATGAGAAAACACTGTCTCCAGCTACCTTGAAAGGAAAAGTGAAAGTCGCTCAGTCATGTCCGACTCTTTGAGACCCCAGGGATTATAATACAGTCCATGGAATTCTCCAGGCCAGAATACTGGAGTGGATAACCTTTCCCTTCTCCAGGGGGTCTTCCCAACCCAGGGATCGAACCCAGGTCTCCCGCATTGCAGGCAGATTCTTTGCCACCTAAGCCACAAGGGAAGCCCAAGAATACTGGAGTGGGTAGCCTATCCATTCTCCAGCAGATCTTCCTGACCCAGGAATTGAACTGGGGTCTCCTGCATCTCAGGCAGATTCTTTACCAACTGAGCTATCAGAGCTCCCTTATTAACCATTAATTTCGGAAGCCAGATTACACCGGTATCAGTGAGGAGCGGCACCAAAGAAAATGTTAAGATAAAAAACAGAAGTAATCCCCTTAAAAGGGAACAGAGGGACTACTCTTTCATTAAATTCACAAAGAAATATGTGAAACAAACAGTCTAGACCGGCCCTGTAGAAGCTCTGAGCAGCCGTGTACTATACTGGGTTTCTGCTGCATCTCTCAGAGCATGATCGACAAAAACAGATCTCTGGCCTTAATTGGGACTGTGTTCTTTTCCAGTCTACAAACCTTGAATAACTGACTTCATCTCTGTGCTACAACCTCTTCTTCAAATCCTTCAAATTAGACTAGACAGGCTTCCAACTTGCAAGCTCCATGTTTTATACACTTATGTCTTCCAGTAATTGGTGAACGTAAAGAGGTTACCAACTGGGAGGCCACAAGAGTTCAATCACCATCTAGTGGTCAAACTGATTAACTGTCCTCTGCTAGGACCGATACTCAGAAACACTGTATTTTGTGAAGATAAGTTCTGTGTGTGCATGCTCAGTCACCTCTGGCTCTTTGTGACCCCATAGACTGTAGCCCACCAGGCTCCTCTGTCCATGGGATTTCCCAGGCAAGAACACTGGAGTGTCTTGCCATTACCTTCTCCAGGGGATCTTCCTGACCCAGGGCATAAAAGAAGTCTGTCACATATCTATTAAAGAGAACTTTCTCTAGCTACCTAACTGTAAAATATTCGTGCTGAGATAAAGCCTTAGAGTAGCTAATCCATCTTCCGATTTTGTAGATAAATAACTAACAAAAGTTCACATTTACTCTTCTAACTGCTGGATAACAGAAGCATTTGTCTGTCACTTCATCCCCACAGCAGTCCTCGGTGTTCCTGTCCCACCTTCATTTTATAGTCGACATAAAGGAGGCACAGAGAAGTTAGGCAACCCACTCGAGGTTACACAGTTAGCATGGCATAGAATGAAAACTTCAACTCTGGTGTTCTAACTTTTAGAACTTAGGCTTTATAAATAGAGTAAATCACTTGCTCCAGTTGACAATTAAAGGAGGAGCTGTATGGACTTCCCTCGTGATCCAGTGGTTAAGACTCTGCCTTCCAATGCAGGGGACACAGGTTCGATCATGTGGGAATGAAGGTCCCACATGCTGCGAGGTGCAGCCAAAAAGTAAAAAAATATAAAAGGAAGAGCTCCAGCAGCATGTCTCTGTAATGTTTTGCTGTTTGGTGACATGAATGAAGGTCATCCAGGTCATATTTACATCACGGGTCTCTCCCATGCAGATGCAAAGAAGGCAATATCTTAAAATACTTGGAGGCAAGTGGTTTCCTCATGTCTCAAATGAATGCCTTTAACCATAAAGCCTCACAGGTTTTACAAAGACCACCAAGTCAGTATACGGACACAGGGGCATTCTACTTTGAGGCAACTGCACAACGTGGGCAAATAACTTAATCTCTCTGCCTTCAGTTTTCTCATTTGCAAAGATGAGAAAGCATTAATCTAAAAACTGTTTGGTTCTGACAGTTTATGAATTCAGTGGTTTAAAGTGTCTGGAGAAGGATGAGACAGCCACTCATGAGCTCTGGACTGAATGGCCTGAAAATAGGTCCTGGTGAATAATACTCTCCACCTGTCAGCTGTCCGATGACTTAAAAACACAAAAGAGAGCTCCACGTTTCCTTATTATTCAGCATCTAAATAAAATGAGGGAGATTTCAAACTGACTTTTTTCTTTAGGAGACACTTCAGGACATTAGGGATGGGCAGATTCACGCATATCATTCAGAATCTGACTGACAGAGTTGAACAGCCCGTTTGTCAATTATTAGCTTCTTTGAACAATTAAGCCAAAGATCGAGATCAAAACAAGGGCTACACATTGACCAGTCCACTCCCGAGAAAAGCAAGACAAGGTCACCATCTTTGGATGACAGGCTCAGATGCTGTAGAGTCTACTGGAGGACATGGTACATTTAACAGCATCAGAGCATTCTGTATTAACATTTAATCAGTGCAAGCTTTCTAATGTTGAAGAATGCCAACCTGGGGAGAAATAATGGGCTAAGACTGGGACAAAGAGAACACAGCGCTTAGTGATTTTCCATGCAGTTGACTGCTCTTGGAAATGTCCAGTTGGTCTACTGAAAACAATGCCACCCGCGTGGGGGCAATTACTAAGGATTCAACAAGTCCAAAGTTCTCTCTCCTTAGGATGAACCTGTCCCAGTGCTTCTAGTATTAATACTAGCAGGTTAATGACACCAAGGAAGTGAGTACTTTTAACATTTAATCTATTAATCTAAAATCAATTAAGTTTCAAGAGTCTTGGGGAATCTGACAGGAGGAAGAACAAAGACCTCTCACTCATCCCTCTCCAAGGGCCTTACTCCACAAACAGACGCGGTGGAGGATGTGTTGACAGAGGAAAAAACTAAATGTGTAAGCTTGCTTAAGGAACTTAAATCAATGGAGATATTTTGGGTAACCTTGTCCTGCAAAAACATGCTTATTCTCTACAAGTAAACATTTATTTTATGACTTTTCTCACTCCCCTCGCTCATTCTAATTTGAGGGTAAAAAAACTGCCCAGGCATTGTTTCATTTCTTTCTCAAAATATGTGTAGTTGTGGGAATTCTGGCCATGGAATTCTCCAGGCCAGGATACTGGAGTGGGTAGCCGTTCCCTTCTCCAGGGGATCCTCCCAACCCAGGAATCGAACCCAGGTCTCCTGCATCGCAGGCAGATTTTTACTAGCTGAGCCACCAGGGAAGCCCATACCTATGAACACACCACAGCAAAGAAAGTCTCAGAAGGGCTGTGAGAAGCCCAAGGAGTGAGTGTGCATGCGGAGTGCGACTCATCTCAAAAATTTTATGTCACCAAGGAAATAAAATGGGTTAATTCTGTGCATACATCACTGAAACAAAAATGAAAAGACACTTTCAACTCATTTTGTAACTTGTGAGCAAACTCTGGCAGCAGAAGAATAGAAAATTTTGTGAGGAAATATCAGGTTGTCCATGATCTTGTCTGTTCTTGTGTGAAAGGTCTTTATTCCCTGGGTATGTGGTTCAGAAGACAAATTTTCAGAATCAACTTAGGGTGTGTCTCCCCTTATTCCAAAATGAACATTCTGGCTGGTCCAAAGCTATCTCAGGCAGCCCACGGTAGCCCCAGCCCTGGAACTGTTGTCTAAAGTAACCCTCTTAAGGTGGTGCATTGGTAAAGAATCGCCTGCCACTGCAGGAGATGCGGGTTCAGTCCCTGAATCGGGAAGATCCCTTAGAGAAGGAAATGGCAACCCACTCCGGTATTCTTGTCTGGGAAATCCCATGGACAGAGGAGCCTGGCAGGCTATAGAGACCACGGGGTTGCAAAGAGTCAGACATGACTTAGCGACTGAATGCATATGCACGCACGCGCACACACACCCCCCCCCCCCACACACACACTCATTAAGAGCCTGCGAGCTAGGATTCAGAGTAAGAGAGACCTGGTTTCAAATTCTACACCTTCATGCCTCTATTTCTTGATATCCTTGTCTATAAAATTGGGAATGAACATGCTGGGCGGATTAAATAAGGAAATGAGGTAACAGATATATAACGCTTAGCATGGTCCTTAGAATACACTAAATGCTAAATAAATGTCAGCAACTTATCATTCTTATCTGTATGATTAAAGCAAGGGTGTGCTGACTCACACCCTTAGGGATTTTACTAGATTCAGCCTTTGCTTCCAGGGAAATAGTCCTGATTTATAGCAGTACTTTCAAAGAGGTGATGTGTTTTTCCAAAGTGTCTTACTTGTTCCTGGGAAACACTGGGAATGCAGACCTCAAAATATAAAGGAAATATAGATGAGCCTGCCCCTATAACTAACTGTCCTACGCCAGGGTGTCCAGCTTGCCTCGGGGGGCAAGGTTGTTTTAGGCTGAGGCACTTTGAGAGCTTTGAATAAATAAATCCCCAGGGAGGACAGAAAAGACCTGAAAAAAAAATTCCACAAGAAATTGAACAGTGTTTACAGTGAGGCCCTCATGTACATGTAAAAACCCCACTGTGCCTGCCTAAATGCTCCCTTGACCAGATTTTAAAATGAGGCCTTTTTTCCCTCTCTTTCAGTGTTTCAGCCAGTCATTTGCCACTTATTCTGTCTCAGCTCTTTGTGTAGAAGGTGCCAAAGACTAAAGACACCCAGGGAAGATTTACATGTTACAATTCTCAGCTTTGGAATGAAGTCATCATTTCCCTCTCTGCAGACTATGGAGGTGTTTTTCCTTTGCCTTGCAGGAAATTGGAGTAAAATCTTCCCATGTGTGCACTTCAGCTAATCTAGAGTAGAATTTTGAAGAGTTATTGGCTCTCAGGTTAGATAATTTCAAATCGAAACTGGAGAAAAAGTGTCAGCTGGGCCATCATAAACCTGGCTTCAAAAAGCCATGCATCTTAAGTATGTTTAATCTCAAATATTGTGAATAGTTATTAGGAATGTATGCTTTCAAATGTTTAGAATATTAAAGAGTCTTGATTTAGGGGATCCCTAGATTCTGACATATTGCTATTCTTTTATGACAGGAACCATACTGTATTAATTTTGTGGGTCCTGGGCCTAAACATAGTAGGTATATGGTAAACACTGCTATCAATCCATTGTTAGGCCTAGAATATCAAGTAAGAGAACAGAGAACAATGGCTCTAGAATCAATCTGAAATATAAAGCAGGCAAACAACTGATACTCTTAATATCTGACTTTAAACTACAAAAATAATATAAGATCCTTCAAACGAATACCCAGCTTCTTTCAAGTCAGCCTCTTTGCTCTCAGAAAGAATACATGCCTAAAATTTTCCCATCACAGATGGCCGGGGTCAATGTTCTAAACTGTTTGTGCTTTGGCAATAACCTTTCAAGTCTGCTGGACCAGTGCAAGATCAAACACAAGGTAATCTCCAGTCCGATGTAAAGGAACACCGTGACAGCCGGATTGTGAGAGAAGTTAATTCTTTCCCAGCAGACTCTCCATGTTATTGTCCACGTGGGTGCACCCCAAAGAGAGGTACCAAGGAGGTAAGGATCCAAGAATGTTCAACCACAACCCGCCTGCCAAGGTGTTTGCCGACGTTTGCCGTCCAGGTGAGGATCATTTGTACTTCAGGTCCTGTAAGCAGCAAAGTGGACACCGTGCTGTGTGCTCAGAAAGATGTTAATAAACAGCGCCGGACAGAGCAGAGCTGAAGGCAGCTTGCGGATGTCACAGTGAGAACGTGGCTGTCCCAGCCGCAAAGCCCCGTTAGGAGACGTGTCGAAGCCCTTGCTGCCCTGAGAAATGAGGTCTTTGACGTTTCAGAAGGCCGGGTGGCTGTCTGAAAGAACATGGGAAACTGGGAACCAAAGGGCGGTTGCTACTAGTATGGATGCTGTTAATAACATAGGAGCTTTTCCCCTTCTCATCACCATCATTTATGTCAACTACAGAGTTGATCTCTGGTATCCTTAAAGGAACACTGTGGGGACAGGATGCCCCATCTCTGTTCATGACACATCAGTAATTTGTGGCGAGAAGATAGACTTTATGAAACAGGGATCTCTCTATAGTACACAATGTCTTTTTTTTTATAGGGGGCCAAGAAAACATCAGCACACTTGGAGAAGCCCATGATGATCTTCAAAAATTCCTGTGAGTTTTTCTCCATTCGTGTTTTATTATTGATATTTTGTTACAGACTGAAAAAAAAAAAGCCCCACAAAACTGTCATCAAACCAAACCAAAGGGAAAAAAAAAAAAAAAAGCAAAACATAGTGAAGGGAAGCTTAAAACCAGAAAGCAGATCATGATCTGTTCTGTACTACACAGCTGAGTGGAAACGACCAGAAGCAAAGGCTGGTCCCTTTAGCACACAGCTGGAAAGCTAACACTCTTGACTCAGGGCCTGTTTACGCTTCCTCATCCCCCACCCTCCTTCCAGGAGCTGAGATTCCAGCTCAGTGGTGAGACAAACCACTCTTAACAGTGAACTGCTGGCGACTGGAATGAAGAGTCAGCTTCCAAGGGCAGTATTTTCATTTTCAAAAAGTTGTCTGGGGAAATGGGAACTCATTGGTGGAAGGGCCGGGGGCACAGACATCACACCGACAACGAAGAAGGCAAAACATCGCTGACTGCAGAGACAGGGACTGTTGGAAGCCAGGCGTAAAGCAGAGTGGCAGCTGCGAGGAGGCTGTCTGGGGGTCCCCGGGCGGGGAGGGGGAGACTGACTGCTCTGCTCTTGTTTCCGGAGGGAAAGAGCTGGCGAGTGTCAGGAAGGTAAGTGTGTGTGCTGGCTGAAGAGGAGTTTTAGGAGAAGCAGAAGAGAGAAGGTGCTTATAAATTTTAAGTGATATCAAATTAGGACTTGCCATGTTGAGACTCCAAAACCCACCATCTGGATAAAACACGAAAATAAAATAAAAAGCTGGGGGTGTTAGTAGATTTTATTCAGATTTGTGGGTTCTGGGGATGGTAAAATAATTCATTGATCTATCACCTATCTTATTGTAAAATCTAGAAATAAAGAGGATGATAAAATTCTGCCATGAATTGAATGGCGCTGTGCCATCAGAGACGTCGAATCTTTACGAGGACACGGAAGTAAACACCATCGGATGAAAAGTACTGGATGGCCTATGTACAGTTAAACAAAATTTTGGTGGGGCCCAAATATTTTACGCTCTGAGATTTTCTTGTACTTTCCACTTAGAAAAGTCTCTCTCAATTTATTAGGAAAGGGTGTGGGACTGAAAAGAGTAGTTTCTCAACTACCCTGAGGCAGACCAAATATAGGCCTGACTAAATCATGGACAATTTTTATCATCCTCTTGGAGTTCTAGAACAGTGTGGAAACCAGGAGAATAAGGTACCTGCTATGTGGGCTGCTGACAGAGGGTCCAGGCTGTGAGACACTACATTTGCCTCGTGGCTGTTTGCAATGAACAGGGGTAAAGAAAGAAGAATGTTCAGTCCAGGCAAATAAAGACGAGCTACTGATGAAAATTAAACTAAAAGTGCAGCAAAGGAAATATAAATCAAATGAAATGATCAGTACCCATGAATCAAGGAAACTGGCTTTTCTTTGGTTGAAGAAGCAAAATCAATTAACATCTATATTATTCATCACTGAAGAAACATGGATGGTGGTTTGGGCATGTCTATCACAGTGGATACAATTCTCCCCCTTCTCATGGTAAAAACATAAATGACTACACCACCCAAAGATCTCTGCATATTTCATTACAATAAATAATAACTGCAATATGTTATGTTACATATGTCAAATATACTTTACATATTTTTTCATCTTCCAGTACACTGGAACAATATTACAATTCTTGGCAGGTAGGTAAAAAATAATGATAAAGTGAGATTGTTCTGTGTATAGTGATGAAGACTCAATAAGTTAAATACTCAAATAAAGGCTAAAATTTGATTTGAAAAGCCAGTATTCCTTCACATTCTTAAACTAGGATCTATAGGAAACTAGTGAATGTAGTAAAAAAAAAAAAAATTCTAAAAAGATAATAACATTTATCAGCATAGGATTTAAGTGTTTATAACAAAAAAAATACAAATGAAATCAATATTTCTAAAAAGTAAAGAAATGGAATGATAAAGTGAATATAATCATAAAGCCAGACCAAAAAAAATAATAATAATAACAAAACAAAAAACGAGCCTCTAATTACACAGAGAAATCAAGGTAGAGAGGGAAGCAGGGGCCAAAACTGGTCTTTTCTTCCTCATGGTGTGCCCCATAACAGGCCTTGTGTGTGAGTCATCTTGAGCTGGTGCCACTCTGGGGGCAATACAATCACAGAAAACCTTCAAGACCACTTTCAGGAGCTTCTCTGCTTGAGAGTCAACAGAGCCCCCGTTGGTCTTATAAACGCAATGGTCTCATGAGATGCTCGGTTCTGTCCACCTCTGCCCGAGGCGCCCCTTTATGTGGAGCCTACCTTTCTGAGGTGGACTGTGGCGGTGGTGGTTTGAAGGGAGGGGCCGCCAAAGGGACAAGGAGGGGGCACTGTTCTACTAGAAATGGCCCTTGGAGCAAGAAAAATAATTTGTCTCCCTGCTTATGAACCGCAACGTTGAACCCTGATTCTTCTGAAAAACAGAACTGCTCCTTTCGCTCCTGAGCGTTTGTGGAGAGGGTTCAAGGCAGGGCTGAGGAAACGGAGCTCTTCTGTGTCCCGCCGAGGGATACCCCCACGCTGCCCGGGGACCCCTGCTCTGCAAGGGGAGAGCCCCTGGACCCTGAGTCGGGTACAAAGGCCGTCGCGCCCCCGTGTTCCCTCCCTTGGGCCAACAGAAAGTGACCCCTGGGAAGTTACCGTTTTCTGTCTGTTTGGGGTACTTCTTCCCGAGGTAGGACTCACAGATCCCGAGGTGTCCAGTTCGTCAGCAGAAGACCAGGAAGACAGGTCCTACGTGAGAAACAGATGCTCTTAACGATGCCACGTCCCAGAGCCATGACGGCTTTGTGATCTGCAAAGTATTTCCCACCCCATCCTCATCCTGGGGAAAAAGAGAAGGGCAGGAATAGAAACACAGATGCAGAGAAGACATGTGTGGACGTGGCGGGGGTGGGGGGCACACCGGATGAACTGGAAGATTAGGACTGACATAAATCGTGACCATGTGTAAAACAGGCAGCTCGTGGGACTCTGCCGTATACCGCAGGGAGCTCAGTGCTCTGTGGTGACCTCGAGGAGTGGGATGGGTGTGGAGGGTGGGAGGGCGGTCCATGAACGAGGGGATGTGTGTATGCACATAGCAAATATAACACTGTGAAGCAACTATACCCCAGTTTAAGAAACAAACAAAAGATAGAATTGGGCAGTTGCAGGAAAAACAGAACCTAATTCTTCCAGAGCGTTGGGCTTTCCTGGTTGTGCGTTGGGGCCTTCCGGAAAATAGAAGTTTTTATTTATTTAATAGCTATGTTCTAATAGCTAGGTATTTAATAGCTCTGTCATGACTGGGTCACTTGAAGCTTTATTATTTCTCAGTGATGGGAATGGACTGACGTGAAGTGGGTGATGGAATCTGCCTTAGAGCTCCAGGGTGATCAGGCTGGAGGGACACCGCGTCGGTCATCCAGGAGCCACCCTTTTTAGCATCAGAGAAACTGTCCTGTTTCTGGCACCTGCTGTTACTGGGAGTAGATAGTTCTTTTGCCTGCAGTGTGTTTGTGTGTTCAGGACAGGATTTCATAAGTAAATGCCTGAAGTCTCACCTGCAAAAGCATTTCTTAAAACCAGCAATATTACCACAATGTAGTAGATTTACCAACAAGTAAAGAGATAAACAAACAAGCAAATAGATAAATAAATAAAAGTTAGTAGAGAACACTCCTTATGACTTAACTGTCATCTATGTCAGGCGAATTCATGCCTCCTAAGGTCTGAATATGAAACTCACGTGCACCAGCTGCTTGTGACCTCCTCTCGCTGTGTTAATGAAAGCACATGCCTTCTTAAGCTGGGTAAAATAAAATGCCACAATAGTGGTGCTAACAGGGTCAGCAGTAACAGTTAAAGAGGATTTTTGGATGTAGCAGAATCAAAAGTAGTGTCTTATTATGAAAGTTTCCGAGTCGCTTTTTTATTTTGAGACAGATTTGTAAGAGCAGTGATTGAGAGAAAAGACACTCTATTCTGACAAGTACTCCATTCAGAGGCTTTCTGAAATGGATAAAGATGGTGCTTGTTTGGTCTCCTGCAGGAAATTTGACACAATGATGTCTGTTGAGAGCTTACCTGCTGACTGCTTGACATGTCTAGTAACTTCTCCAGCTCCTTGATATGACGACTGACCTCCTTCAAGAGAAGTTTGAGTCGATTTCCAATCACGTGGACTTTTTCTTTGGCTTCTAAACAGTCTGTGCCTTCAGCATTCACCAACAGCTGGCAAGACATGTCTTGCAGCGAGGCCACTTTGAGTTGAGATTCCAACAGCTCATGCCTTATTTGCTAAGAATACAATAAAAAAATATTTTCCTAAGAATTTCTGATACTTGGAGAAAGTCCCCAGGTGCAGGGTGACATCACTTTAACTCTTGACAATTATACCCAAGCATCACACGAGGAAGGCTATAGCAGCCATGACCTTTGGGGATCAGGGACCTATGTTCTAATCCTACCTCTCCCAAAAAGCATCCTATACAATCCTTGAGCCTTTCTGATCTCAGTTTTCTCATTTGGTGGTGATTGTTTTTCAGTCACTAAGTCATGTCCAACTCTTTGTGACCCCATGGACTGCAACATGCCAGGCTCCCCTGTCCTTCACTATCTCCCAGAGTTGGTTCAAATGCACATCTATTGTGTCTGTGATGCTATCTAACTGTCTCATCTTCCTCCACCCCCTTCTCCTCCTGCCCTCAATCTTTCCTAGCATCAGTCTCTTTTCCAATGAGTTGGCTCTTCAAATCAGGTGGCCAAAATATTTGAGCTTCAGCTTCGTCATCAGTCCTTCCAATGAGTATTCAGGGTTGATTTCCTTTAGGTAAAATGGTGATATTAATTCTTGCCTGGTCCACAGTATTATAGGAAGGTTCATATTGGTGAATGTATGTCAAATTATTTAAAAATAAAGTATTATGCAAATGAGACATAAAATATTCATTTAAAAAGAAAAGTAAAACTAACATATAAATGCAGAAAAACAGCTTGGTTGAGCTATACTCTGATAACTATTTGAGACTTTTAAAAAGGTATACGGGTGATTCATCACTCACAATTTAATGTCTGAGGTCAAAAGTCTGGTAAAAATGTAGCTGCATAGCTATTTCCTCTTAGGTTTCTAAGACCTTTATAGTACTGAACTAAAAGCTGCCAATTCTGTTGGTTAGGTCATTGTGAGTGTTAAATGTTAAGAAATAGCATTTTAAAAATACAGAAAGTGACAAAATGCAAATTATTTCCTCCTAATGGAACTCAAATATGCTTCCTTATCTTCCATAAAACCACGTAAGTATTTGGCACATTATATCGTCCAAAGTTCTTTGCATAAGAATCTACACAAAAATCCTGCAAATATCCCTTTGAATTTAGTACTAGAAAATGTTTCCTATTCCTTGAGAACTAGTATGTTTTCTTTTTGCCAGGTAATGAAAATCATTTAACTTACCATGTTTTCCTTGTCTTAGATTTCAGAAAACTTGATGCTGAGGTTGAATCTACATACTTAATTCTTCTCAAGAATCCTTAATGGTCTCTATTTTAATAGATTCTCTATTTTAATAGATTTAATGTCCTTTTATTATCAGTTACCCGAAATAGTCTTGGGACATAGATTGAACATATAAAGTTTAAATTAGAAATAAATTGAAAATAAGCATAGAGTTGCCTTGATAAAAACAGGCTAATTAAGATGAAGACCATCTGAGGACTTCCTTGGTGGTACAGCAGTTAAGACTTCACCTTCCAGTGCAGGGGATATGGGTTTGATCCCTAGTCAGGGAGCTAAAATTCCACATGCCTCTTGGCCAAAAAATCAAAAACATTAAAAAGAAGCAAGATTATAACAAATTCAATTAAGACTTTAAAACAATGTCTCAGAAAAAAAACTTTTTACAAAAGTCTATTAAAAAATTAGCTAAAAAAAAAAAGAAGACAGATTTTTAGATGAGCAATGGCTTTAGAACAAGATTCTAAAGCCAGCATATGACATCTTCTATGCACATGCTTGCTTCACAGAGCTGAGAAATCATGAGGGGTAAAGAAAGACTAAGAGACTACAACATAAAAGGTAAATAAGTAGAACCACCTATAACATAAGCAGAGGCCATCCAAATCCACATATCTTACCTTAAGCTGTTTGTGATGGTCCTGAAGTATTTCTGCATCAAGGTTAGAATCAATGGGAACAATTTCATTTTTCCTTCTGTCAATGTTCTCCAGCATAAGAAGCAAACCATGACTCATTTCATGAAAATCCTATGGGGGAAAAAAAATAAATAAATATATATATATATATATATATATATATGGAGCATATAATATATATATAAAATATATATATATATATGGAGCATAAAATCATTCTGAATGAGACATTTTTCTTTCCCTCACAGCTTAATTATCCATGCATTACAATTCCTACCATCGGTTTTCAGATCTTCTACACAACTCCTTTCTAAGCAAGGCACTGAAGTTATTGTAATTATCTGAGTTCATGTTCTTACCAAAAAGCATCTAATTTATTATTCCAGGGAAAAATTAGACAAGGAAAACTGGCATCAAATACTGAATTCCTAGGGCTCTACCACAGATTGGAGAGAAGAACTCTCCTCCTCTCTCTTCCTCCCGCATTCAAATCTTCCCAACATTAAAAAATATATATTTATTTATTTGTCTGTGCTGGGTTTTAGTTGTGGCATATGGGAGCTAGCTCACTGACTAAGGATCGAACCCAGGATCCCTGCACTGGGAGCATGGAGTCTTAGCCACTGGACCACCAGGAATGTCCCCAAATCTTTCCATCTTTGAAGGCCTAAATTCAATCCCTTCTCTCCACATATCCATGTGTTCATTTAATCAAGGTATGGTTATGGAAGATCTCCATGGTGGGAGACGCTACAGTAAAGATGGGGGAAACCACAGCTTGGGTACCTGCTTTGAAGCAGCCATTACTCTTGGGGGCACCTACAATCCTGGAATACAGGCTTCCCATCCTGCTCAGATTCTAACCCAAACTGGCCCTGCCCACAAAGCCCTGCATGATCTGTCTCTTGACCACCTCCCGGATCTTTCCTGTCCATTCCTTCCTCTCTGATCACACTGGCCTCCTTCTGTCCTTGAAGATGCTTAACCCTTTCCTGCTTCTGAGACTTGCCACTTGCTTGACCTTCCTCATGGCAACATCCTTCCAGTGTCAGCTCAAACATTCATACAACTTCCCTGCTCACCATTCCAAAGTGCTTCCATTTGGTTACCCTTATCATCACCTGGAAATAGCTTGGTTAAGTATTTATTTGCATTTTTGTTGTCCATCTTCCCCAACAAAAGCAGAGGCTGGGCTGTATCCTGCCTGCTTAGTGCAGTGTCTGTCAAGTCTGTAAATACTGGGCAAGTAACTGTGGTCTGAATGAATGGGCAAATATTTGTAATGCTCACTTGGATGTCTCCTAATGTGCTCAGAAAACATCTTTTGAATGAATAAATGAATGAGTCAAAGGAGGAATGGTGAGGCTGAGATAAACGGATGGGAATAGTCTCTTGCAATTTCTAAAGGAGATGGGTCTTTCAACTCTGGGTCATATGTACACACTCTCCAGTAAAATGAAAACTGGGCACAAAGTTATTTCTCACATGAACACTGACTTTGGGAAGTAACTGCATCCCTCTAGTGATCTTGAGAAATTGAGTCATAGACTCAGCCACACTGGAAATGTTGGATTCTGGAGCGAGGCCTGCCCAAAGCCCCACAGACCTGGCACTGCATGAGCGCGTCCTGGAGAAGACCCCGCCACTCCTCCAGCAGGGAGCACACACGGTCCCACCGCCCATTCATCTGGGACAAGCGATCCTGAAGATCCTGGCTCTCCTCCTGGCCGGTCTGAGTGAACTCGGAGCTGCACAGATGGATGGAGAGGACGATGGCTTTGCGGTGGTCCACAGCTTTCTGGAGCTCCTGCAAAGAGAAAGGAGAACAATCAAACAAGGAAAACAACAATAAAAATGTTAAAGAGATATAGTCTGAGACCTTTGGAAATGCTTCACCCAAATTAAAAAGATCCATTAATTAACACTGGCCTTAGCAGGATGGCTAAGGTACACACCACTGGGGACCACACTGGAGCTAAAAGAATTGGATCAGATATATACTTACTGACATAAATGGATCTTAAGAAAATATAGTTGTAAGTGAAAGAGTCATAAACAGATTGCTGTAGGTTACAAAACAGCATTTATGCAATTTAAAATATATTGTGCACACACAAATACACATTTTTCAGGAATACATGTGAGAAAAGAATTAAAATTTTGGAATGGTTGCTATGGGTTTGAGGAATGGGGATTAAGAAACAGTGGGAGAAAAGGAATAGATAAATAAAATTAAGGAACTTTGCAGGAAGCAAAGATGATCCTGGGCAGTGAACTAAAGAGTACAATGAACTCAGCCCCTATCATGGGAGTCCAACAACAAACCAACCAAAACAAACCAAACACAATATCGTCCAACAGTTCTGAGCAGCAGGAAATGTGCTCTTAGTTCCAGCGTACAAATTCAATTTCATTAGACTAATGCTACTCATTGGGCTCCAGAATCACTGTGGACAGTGACGGCAGCCATGAAATTAAAAGACGCGTGCTTCTTGGAAGGAAAACTATAGCAAACTAAGACAACATATTAAAAAGCAGAGATATCACTTTGCTGACAAAGGTCCATATAGTCAAAGCTATGGTTTTTCCAGTAGTCCTATATGGATGTGAGAGTTGGACCATAAAGAAATCTGAGTGCTAAAGAACTGATGCTTTCGAATTGTGGAACTGAAGAAGACTCTTGAGAGTCCCTTTGGACTGCAAGGAGATCAAACCAGTTAATCCTAAAAGAAATCAACCCTGAGTATTCATTGAAAGGGCTGAGGCTGAAGTTGAAGCTCTAATACTCTGGCCATCTGATGCTAAGAGCCAACACACTGGAAAAGACTGGGAAGGATTGAGGGCAGGAGGAGAAGAGGGTGACAGAGGATGAGATGGCTGGATGGCATCATAGACTCAATGGACATGAGTCTGAGCAAACTCTGGGAGACAGTGAAGGACAGGGAAGCCTGGTGTGTTGCAGTCCAGGGGGTTGCAAAGAAACAGACATGACTTAGCTGCTGAACAACAATGCTACTTAAAGTTGTGCACACAGGTATGAAATGCAACTCGTGGTAAGAAAGCAGATTCCCAGGCCCTGGCCTCCAGCTGTTCTGACTTCACAGGCACCGACAGTCAGTGGTCCACAGCCTGAGAACACTGCGTCTGCCACAGGCCAGACTTTTTGAGATGATAAAGAGAATAAATAGTATTTCATCAGCTAACAAATTTAGCTTGGTTTCACAAAAAACAAAACAAAAACAAACAGGTGACTGATGTGTCACTGTGTGTATTTCCCCAAAATCTAGAACTAAATTTCAAGAACTTGAGTACAAGGTTATATATTAATCACTGAATATCTTGGTACTATTTAAATGCTCCCAGATCAAGGTAGGGTCAGTGACCCTACAGATCACATCTACTCAGGCTACATTTTCTTATAATTCTCACCATTTCTGTTATGTTCCCAACATGTCTTAATTTTCACTTTTAAGTGGATTCTTAACATGCCATGATATAGAGTCAACACAGAAACAGCACAAAAATCCACAAATATTGTAGAAAGTACTAGGTTATTCCACATATTTATCCTCAGAAAACAGACAGGAAAGATGGGGAGGGATGCATAAGAGGGTGGCTTTTTCTTATAATGTATCATGTAGGCTGACTTTCAAGGTCTCATTTTTTGCATTCTGATCTCACTTAGGTCTCAGACTCTGGCCAGTGTTTGCTTCATCAACCTTTTAAGGAACTGATTATGATGCAACACTGCCTTACATTTTCCTGGAGAGACACTCAAGTAATTTAAGCACTCTAAAAAAAAAAAATGTAATCCAGAGAACGTAAACTGCATCTCCCATCTGATGCTTCATCTTGAAATTGATGGGGCTGGCACAGAGGCTACTCTATAAGAAGTCTGAGCAGTGGTCAGGAAGACTCACTTCACTGTTTGAAAATTTAAAACAAAATAACAGGTAAAACAAGGCAGAAAACCATCAGCCCCAAAGAAAACCAGCATACACAGAAACCAGGCAGACACAAAGACAGTGTGCTTTGCTTAATGCTTGAGCCCAGAGGGCCCAGTAGCTACATCTGAGGAAGAACACAGCTTGACGTTCTCCAAACAAAAAGGCAGGCCCAAGAGAGCTATTAAGAAGACACTGAGCTCTCCAAGCATAGGATGCTTACAAAAGTCTCCACATATCAATGCATCTCAATAGCTGGGCTGAGGAGGATTTTTAAGCTCTAGAGAGGGAGTTAGAGAAGGTTATCTTCTGTACTATACCCAACAAGGTCAAAATCAAATGGAAATGTCACGCATTTCAGCAGGATTACTCTACAGGTTCTGTTTAGTTGGATTCATGACACTGAAAATTGCTTCTGCCACTATGATAATCTATTTCAGAAGTTCTGCTGATTCCAGAATGACAAGTGGCTTCCTTTGGTCTCCACAAACTCACATGTATACAATCTGGGAGAGGCTTCCTCTCTGGCTCTAGATAGCCTTGTAGGACCCTGGCCATAGCTGTGTTTCTCTCAAAAGAGGTTAACTAGGTCCCAGAGGTACCTGGAGGTTTTATGCAATTTTAACTGGTCATTAAATCATGATTATTTTCATGAGGGGCTTCCCTGGTGGCTCGGATGGTAAGAATCCGCCTGCAAGGCAGGAGACATGCATTGGGTCCCTGGGTTGGGACAATCCCCTGGAGAAGGAAATGGCTACCCACTCCAGTATTCTTTCCTGGAAAATTCCACGGACAAGAGGAGCCCGTGTGCTACAGTTCATGGGGTCTCAGAGTTGGACGTGATTGAGTGACTAACACACACATACATTTTTATGGGACTGGTTCTGCAACTCAGTCCAGCTCTCAACCCTTCCAAGCCTTCCTAGGAACACTCTGATTCCGGATGGCTGGGGAAACATTCGTGTCCCTTTCCACCAACCACTGGCGCACTGCTATGTGAGCATGTAACAGCCAGGGCTGGAGTTTTTCATCTGACCGGGCCCTCCACGTGGCAGCGCTGTGTCTGGCGCCGTGGGAAAGGCCGAGGGCAGCTACCTTCAGCTTCTGGATTTGGAGCGCGATGGACTGGATGTCCGTGCTGAGCTGTAGGCGCTGAAGCTGCTCCAGGTCGCCCTCCGTCTCCCGCAGCCAGGTCAGAACGCTGCTCAGGTCTGAGTCCAACTGCTGCCTCCTCTGGGGCTTCTGTTTCATCCTCAGCTCCTTGCTCAGGGCCTCTGCCTGGATGAGTTCCCAGCGGTCAATCACACCTGGCAAGACAGGACACACACAGGAAAGTGAGGGGTTTTCCTCCATGCGGAATGTTTAGGATGCTTGAAACCGACATGTGGGCTAACTTTAAAACAGAAAAGAAAGTAACGCCACTGGGCATTTCTATTGCTGTCAGCTGTTGGTAACAGTATAGTGGCTGTGTCTTTCCTATCTGCATTTTTTACAGTGATGGGGAAGAAAAAATCAGCTACATAAGATTTAACACTGTAAAGAGATTGATGAAGTGATAGCATTAAAGTGAGTGAACACTGGGACTTCCCTGGTGGTCCAGTGGCCAGGACTCCCTGCTCCCAATGAGGCTGGCCTGAGTTTGATCCCTGGTCAGGGAACTAGATCCTGCATGCTGCAACTAAGACCTGGGGCAGCCAAAATCAATACATACAGAAATATTAAAAAAAAAAAAACACAACACAATAAAGTTGGTGAAGATAACTTTCAGTTCTTGGTTTCTTTCTGCAATAGAGCTCTGAGAGCATTGGGCATGTATACAGAAGATTCCTGACTAGTGATTCAAAGATGATGGGACATGGGGAAAAACCACTGTGATACTTTTCACCTTCTTGGTCTGTCCTCAGAGATCTGGGTAACCTGGAGGAAAGTTCTCAGGACAGAATAGTAAAGATTGAGGTAAGCAACACAGTGGAACTCAGAGGCAACAAAGTATTTGGGGATCTTCTATTTCACTCTGTCCTGAATGGAGTACAACTCACTCACCAGCTGTTTGGGTTTCAGTGCTATCCAAGTTAACAAAGCCAGGGAAATGGTCGTCTTCCTCCGTCAGCTTGTGTTCCAGTCTTTTCACTGAGTCTATGCTGCCACTGCATTCGCCCAGCAGCTTCATCTGTTTAGAACAGAAAAGAGGCTCCCTTGTCACAAAATTCTCAAGCTGTCACGACCACAAGAGATCCTGGGGAAAATATCTTTGGCGTTCCTCAAAAAGGACAGTGGCTAGGTGCTACCTCTCTGTAAAGAGTAAGCTACTCTTAGCTTCCTTGATGGCTCAGTGGTAAAGAATCTGCCTGCCGATTCAGGAGACATGGACTTCATCTCTGGACTGGGAGGATCCCACACGCTACGGAGCAACTACACCTCGAGCACCACAAGTAAGCTGGTGCTCTAGGGTCTGTACTCCACGAGAGAAGCCTCCACAATGAGAAACCCTTGCACCACAACTACAGTAGCTCCATTCTCTACAACTAGAGAAAAGCCTGTGCAGCCATGAAGACCCCACACAGCCCCTACCCACCCCCCCAAAAAAAAGAGTAAGCTGCTCTGCTGGAAACAAAAAAGTCAAGTTCAAAAACATGCTTCTAAAACATGTGACATGTTCATATTTACACAAAGCAATGCCTTGAAGATATACTTGGCACACATGGTTTTGCACAAGTCCTCCCAATTTCTTTTAAAATTTATGAATCAAAACAGACTAAATTGATCTGGGATTTAACACTCAGAGCCCCCAGCTGGCAATATAACATATTGTCTTTGGCAAGCTGCTCCCTTTTTCTTAAACTGAAGTGTGGGAACAGTGATATTACCACAAATCTCACGGGGGCATCTATTTGCATTAAGTAATTAAAATGCTTAAAAGAATAAAACAATATTAACACCAGCTGTTTCATGAGAAAATCTAAGCAATGTTTAATAGATACTAAGCGAATAAATTTTGACATCAAAAGAAAAGCTTCCAACTCCATATTTAATATCATGCACATATTCAAAGACTAAAGGAACAAATCATTTCAAGGCACGCCTGCTACGATCATAAAGTTTTCTTTCAAAGCCTTTACCAAATCACATTGCTATTAAGTTACTTTGATTGCTTTTGATTGGTGTTAAGTATAATCTCAGTGATTTCAGCACGCTCATTGTGAAACTGTATTATGTTTTTTAAAAGGAGGTTTCACTATAATAGAAGTCAGGATAAGAGGCCAAATTGAACAGGAAGTAAACTCATGATTAATTAATTACTCTTCTGTGACTATGAGGATGTTAACGTCAGCATAAAAGTTTCTCTCCCCTGGTTTCAAAAAAGCAGTATGTGTGAATTGTCATTAGGCTCAGGGAAATTAATTTTTCTTTCCTTTTATGAGGCAGTCTTTTGGGTGTGAAAAGAAATGACAGAAGGCCTTGAAGAGATTTACTTTCAAATCTTCTTGCTTAAGTATGCATAAGAAAACAGGTAATTCTCTGAGTATTTCTCTGGGAAGTTATTCTGTCAGTAACTTGAGCAGAGCAAAGCTATTACATACTTTACAAAGCTTCAAAAATGGAACTGGTAATACACACAATCTCTTGCCATCTTCTCCCCACATCTCGTTAGTCAGGATTGTTTTCCCCAGAATGAGAGAACAAGCAAGAGGATAAAAAAGTCCCAGGACCATCAAGTGAATCAAAAGACACCCAGGAAAAGAACTAAACCCATTCCATGTCAGCAATATATATCAGCTAAAATCCACTCCTCCAAGCATAACCTTGGTCAGAAAATCATTAACTGAATTTGAAAGAATGCCTAATCACCTTCCGGGGCCAAAGCAATCTGTGAAAAGATTTCACAGGAGATCTGGATTCAATCCCTGGGTCAGGAAGATCCCCTGGAGAAGGGAATGGCTACCCACTCCAGTATTCTTGCCTGGAGAATCCCATGGACAGAGGAGCCTGGCGGGCTACAGTCCACAGGGTCAGAAAAAGAGTCTGACAGGACTGACTGACTAACTCTTTCACTTTCAGTTCTCTGTCTAAAGGAGCAGGCAGGTTCTTAAGGTAGATCAGGGGTCTGAGCACAGACCACTTTTACACAAAAGGTAACCTGCTAACAGGGCTTTATTTTGCTCGCACACACCTATGAGTTCAAGGGCAGCTAGGGACACAGAGAGTGAACACAGACCTCACGCCACAAACAGATGGTTCTTTGTCACACAACTGGGATCACCAGGTACGTGTGAGAATCAAGAAGGCCTAGATACTCACGTAGCCTCTGTAGCCGGAGTCTAGCTCTGGTCCTGTGGGCGTTTTGGGGTGGATGATATTCTCCGTTTGCTGCATCTGAAAGTGGCTGTCATCCAAGGCTTTGCCCAGCTGTCGGATCTGCGACTCCAAGGCACCACGGTCCCCTACAGCGTCAACCATGAGAATCTCGATAAGCTTGACATTCGAGGAGATGGTTAAGAAACTCTACAGGCAAGGCGGTAGAGAGATGGCACATGTGTGGGTGATCAGAAAGCACATTTAGTACTGACGTGCTGGTGGGTTAGGAGTTCAAATGACCAGACTGATGAATGTGCTTGGCCAAGAGTCCGAGCTGACTGGGTGCTGCCCCAGGGGCTGTGCAGTAGGTTCTCCCAGCCTGGGAATCTGCTCCCTCTTAAATCTCCACATTGTGAGTTGCGGAAGGCCATTCTCAAAACCTCAGGTGGTCTCTTCTGCTCCCCAATAACTAGGAGTCAGTTACATCTCAGGCTCCCTCTGCAGTCACTTATCAAACAGAAAGTCACACCATCTTATTTTTCTTTCTGCATATCAGTAGAAGATGGTGCTCCTGAAGCACCAGATGGTTGTGGGGCTCCCTTAAGGCAAGACTTCAAGTGAACCAAGAAAAGGTATGTGTGGGGGTACCACACTAGCAATGACTTCCTTATGTCTGAAACTTGAAACCAAAATCAGGAGAAAGCTAAAATTTTAGTATTTCCATCCAGGTGTGCTCTCACTCAGAGTTTAGAACTCCTGGCTTTCCTCCTCTGAGAGACGTGACATTGTTTTGCAAAATTTGTGTGTGCGTGTGTGTACAGTCTTTGAACTCAATAAGAATATGATCGTCAGAGTGAAGCCAGCACAGGGTGAAAGCAGAGTAAATATTAGTAAGCTTTATTAATTCTCTTTTGGAAAGAAGGTCTTCTAAATACACCTGGAAAGTCTCTCACTGGCAGTCACTTAGGTAGTCACGATTTTAGTAATAAGACTTTGTTTCCCATCCTTTTGCTTTTCTACAAAAACTTAAGTGTAAACTAATAATCTCACAATTCAACATCCTATCACCATGGTCCAACTCTGTCCTCTCCACTGTCCTCCAAATTACAGACTCTGAACTACAGTCTGTCTAGAGCGAGAGCCTGATTTTTTGGAGCTGAATACATGATTCACCCTTTGTCTTTTAGGGGCCCCCAGAGATCAGGAGGATAAACGGTGGGCCTGGGGTCCCACCTATAAGCTAGTGAACAGAATCCCTGAGCCCTGACTCCCCAGCCAGAGATGGGTCTGCAACTCCTCCTTGAAGTCATAAAGTCAGAGCTGTTCCAACCAAGCAGGGAGCTAGAGCACCAATGCTAAGACTAGTGTTTCCATCTCCTATCTTCTGCCATTAATGGGCATCATAGTTCACACTTATTGAGAATGACTACCATTTCACAAGTTGAATAGTTGTTTTACTGCACTTGATTACTGAAGCTATGGGCTCCCCTGGCGTCTCAGGCAGTAAAGAATCTGCCTGCAATGCAGGAGACCCAGGTTTGATCCCTGGGTCGGGAAGATCCCCTGGAGGAGGGAATGGCTACCCACTCCTGTATTCTTGCCTGGAGAATTCCATGGCCAGAGGAGCCTGGCGGGCTACAGGCCATGGGGTCATAAAGAGTCAGACACGACTGAGCGACCAACATTTTCACTCTCATTGGAGTTTTAACTCTTGGTGTGGATCAACCAAGTGGTTTGGGTTTTTGTTTCTGAGACAGCAGTCAGAGAAGAAGGTTCTGCCTTAACATGCTTGTGGCACAGAGCTGTGAGAGGGTGGATAAAGGTGCTCGGGGAGGAGAAGGCGGGTTACAGGTGAGCAGGGGAGGTCTGCTTCGGCTTTGGTGCCTACCAGAGGAATTTCTGATTGCACTTTCTGTGAGTTTAACATAGGCCTCGGGACTTTCAGGGATCATTACATCTGCAAAAAGAGCACAGTCTAAGTTGACAGCTAAGGTCTGGAAACCTGGATCCCCTGATGGCTAGAAAATAACTTTCCTAGGGGAAAAAAAGGAAATTAGTCATTCTGGGCCGATAATTCTTGAACATACAGAGAAGTCTGAGTCTGACCACCAAAGGGTTCCTGAAATAAATCATAATAAAGTCTCTCATTGGTGGAGAGTGTTTTATGAGCCAGGCGCTGTTCTGGGCACTCATTTATCCTCACAGAAACCCTACAGGGTGCGTGGAAGTGTTATTCTCATTTTACTGACCAAAAAAACTGAGGCCCAGGGGAATTGTTACTCATTCAAGTTTCAACAGCTAGTAGTGGCATAACTGGAATTGCAATCCATACAGGTCCTAGAGCGGCGCTGTCCAACAGAAATAACATACATTGTTTTAAAGAGTCTAAGGGCCACAATGACAAGTCAAGGGATGAAAATAAATTCAATACTTAATTTTACTAAACCAACAAATCTAAATTACAACATGTAATCAACATAAGTACTATTATTGATATTTTACACACTTGCTTTGTGCTAAGTCTTTGAATTCTGTGTATTTTTGTAAGAGCACTGGATGCAGCAAATACCCATCTGCACAGTCACATTTCAGGGCTCAGCTGTCACGTGTGGCTGAGGGACTGCATATTGAGGATTTCTGCTGTAGAGGCAAAATGCTTAGCTATTAGGCTGTACTGTAAAAACAAAAGAGAAATGAGACAAATCATCTTCTTTTTGTACAGCGTCAGCCCCTTGGGAATCCAAATGTGAACCATCACACAAAGAAAAAGCGGAAACTGTCTTTTAGGGAATGTGTGAGATGCGTTTACAAGGGCTACAAATTGACCTCTGGTTATTTATTCTATTTCGACTCACCTTTCTTAAAATGCTCCTCTTTCTCTGGCCACGCCTTCCCTGTGTTGCCTGAGGTTTCATATGCCTCGTTTCCCTTTGTACACTCTTCCTGTGTGGTCTCCTTCCTTTCCTTGGGGACCACTCACGTGTGGATGACTATCTAATCTACATTTCTGGTTCCTGACCCATGCAGCCACCCACCGCTGGCTTTTTCCTGTGGGACAGGCCACAGCATATCATAGCACAGGTTGAGTTCATAGAGGAACTCACCGCCTCCCACTATCTCACTGCCCTGCCCCCGTGGCTCCACAGACACCCAGAACATTCTCTCCTACTCATGGTCCTCAGAGCCTACCACCACCTGCATCTTTTACCAAGATGCTCACACCAGAAAAAATCACTTCGACCGCAATCCAATCAGCCATCAGGCGTGCAGGAGCCGTCTCATGATTTCTCACAGCTCTTTCATCTATTCCCAGCGCTGCTGCCTTAGTTCAGGCCATCACCACATCTGCGTCCTGGACTGTAAAGTGATTCCATCTGGACTTTCTTTCAATGTGCCCTTCTCTAGATATTGTTGAGACCGGTTCTTTGAAAATAGACATCAGATCACAGTGCCTCCCTCCTTAGAGCCCTGTTGTGACACTGTCCAGGGTCTTCACGGTAAAACTGCTTTTTATGATAAACAGGTTGCTATATGACCAGACCCTGGTTCTCCTTCCCATCTCCTCTTTGCTCACTCTGCACCTCCCAATTGACAGCCATGTCATCCTGGACAAACTCCAGGGGACTGACAGTGCTGAGGCTGATCATAAAGCCGAGATGGGTGTCCTCTGCTTTCTTCCTCTGGACACTGCTGTATCCTCCTGACTGACTTCTAGTCATCCTTCAGGTCTCAGCACAGGTCTCTTCTCTAAAGCCTTTCTCCAAAGCTCTGGCTCAGCCACCCCGGGCTGTGTGTTCACACCACCGTGTGTACCCTGCTACTCCAGCGCCAAACATTTCACACAGGTGTTTCTTATCTGTCTGTGTTCCACACTAGAGTGTGAGGGCTTCCCTGGTAGCTCAGAGGTGAAGAATTTGCCTGCAATGCAGGCGATGCGGATTTGACCCCTGGATTGGGAAGATCCCCTGGAGTAGGAAATGGCAACCCACTCCAGTATTCTTGCCTGGAGACTCCCACGGACAGAGGAGTCTGGTGGGCTCCAGTCCATGGGGTCAAAGAGTCAGACACGACTTAGTGACTAAACCACCTCCACACTAGCACACTACCACCCTAGAACGTGAGCTCTTTGAAAAGAAAAGGGACTGTGTATTTCCAGCACTTATAAAGTTCCAGTCATGTAGTAAGAATGTAAGCACACGTGGGATAAATCAGTGGTCATATCAATTTTGCATTTGTGAATCATGTTAATATCAAATTATGCCATTAAGTACAAGTTCCCCTGAAGGGAGAAGGAAGATGATTCTGCGTAGCCTATGGGTTTTCAGGACAGTATCCATTCCTTCGTATTCTCTTTCAAGCTAGCATACACATAGAAGGAGCTCTTTCCTACCTGATATGCCAACAGCTCCCCTAAGGTAGAAATCTTTATCTTCTGGACCCTCTTCATCCTCAGAGGGCAGAGTTCTGGACACGGCAGACTCCAGGTCACGGCTGAGGTCATAGTCATGGTCCCATTCCAGGGGGATGGAGTCCACACTGGCCGGGGTGTCTCGTCCAGACCTCTCGCTCCGGAGGGGCTGGGCGAGTGAGAGGGAGGGGTTGGAGGAAGGCTGCGGGGAGAGCACGCCGTCCGTGGAGGTGTCCCGCCAGTGGAGGTCCGACAGAGTTCCAGCCTCATCCAGTTCCAGCTCCCGGTCAGAGAGGTCGTGCTCATCATCTGGGAGCTAAAAATGCAGCCCAGACAGTCCTGTTATCACGGCAGTCAGCTGGTACCCTCCCCGCTCTGCTCTGCCTCTCACCAATGTTCAGTACCCAAGCTTAGCTGGACCACATGCCTATCTTGGTAGGGTTAATTTTAAACTTCCTATCATCGAATAATAAATAAGTATCTTCTGATCACTTTTCAAAATGCCTTATACGTGAATCTAGTAAATTCTCAGTTTTAATGCTGATAAAATGGAAATAATATTAAGACCTACTTCAAAAAATTGACAGAAGATTAAATAAGATAACGTAAATAAAGATAACTTAGTACCTAACCTGCAACACAGTAAGTAAGTGAATGGCACAGATCAGGAGCCAGAGGGAATCACTGATAAAATCCTAGCTGGTCCTTTTATACCTTATATTCCAGATAGAAAATACACTTTATCACAGAAGATGACAAATATTCTAATAATAACATCTTGACAATGAGATATGATTATGGTAGCAATTAGGGAAAAGGAAGAGAAAAAGAAATTCAGCTAAATAACCACATCAATTAGGCCGCTGTTTAACACTGCTCACCTTTATCCCCTTGTTTTCCCTAGAAGCTTCTTGATCTTCCATGGAAGATATGAGCCAAGTATTCTTCTAAGCTCTTTATATGCATGTATGTATACATATATATATATATAAACTCATTCCATGCCCAAAACAATCCTTTCTAGGAGGTAGGTACAGTTACTAAGCCAGTTTTAGACTGAGGAAACTAAGGCAAGTCAAGCACTCTGGCTCCAGAGTCCGGTGCCCACTAAATGATGCTACTTGAGCTCACATTATTAATTCTCTTTATATTTCATGACAATAAAAAAGCAGTGTCACGTACAGGCAGGCGAATCAGTTTCTTATGATATCTTTCCACGCGCCCGAAGACCTCCTGACAGTAACGTCGGAGCTCATCCAGCTCTTCCTCAATGACGGCCGCATCCAGGGGCTCACTCTTTTCTATCAGCTGTTCTCCTTGGGCGATTATCTGCTCAATCTTATTGTGGTTCAGTGAGATTTCCTGCTGGAAGGCCTAGGGAGCACACCTCTATGTTAATTGCTCATTACTCACATAAACATGAAGTAACTCTAAGATACATATGAAGAAAAACCATGTAGGGATATTAAGTTTACCATAGACAAAGACAAGCCAAGAAGCTATTACTTTCTAAAGTAAGACATGAAATTTTGAAATCAGAACAGAAAGCAGAAATGGAATTGTTAGAATTCCATGACCAGAGAGGCGCCTTTGCCTAATAAAATTTACCACCATGGACAGTGTGGCTAAGAGAATCATAAGAAAAAACATTCAAACCCATCATAAAGTTGAGAGCACTGGTTGTCCCTGATGAAAAGTAATGGCAAGCAATAGAGAGCCACCGAAATTAATTTAGCAGTTTAAAGAATTATATTCAATATTTAAATTTTAGATTTTCTAAGATGTCAAACATCAGTAAGAGAAACCATCCAAATCACAATATCACAAATTATTCTCAGATGATTTGACTGTTTCAGGACATAAGTAGGAAAAACTGTAAAAATTTGAAAAACAGGTAATTCTGGATTCCTTAGACTTAATTTATATGATTCAAAACAGTTAAGCCTCAGGGAACAACTTTCAAGGGATAAATTTTAATTCAACACAAGAATAAACTCTGGAAGAGTTGAAATTGCCCAATAATAAAAAGACTGCCAAGGGAGAAAGAGGGTGGTTATAAATGACCCTGCCAGAGTCCAGAAGGAAAAGATTCACCTACCACTTGGTAGAAATTTCCTGCTGAAGCTTTTACCTGTTATTTACCTGTGGAACAACTTGAGAGAGTTGAGGTGAAGGGGAAGGATGGAGAGGCTGGTCAGACTACTGGGACTATTTTATGATATTTTTATTCTGAGAATCTAGGATTAAAGGTAAATTCCTTGTTTTATTATGACAACTTGAAAGTCACAGGCACCATGTGTGGTGGTTTAGTTGCTAAGTCGTGTCTGACTCTTGCGACCTCATGGACTGGAACCCACCAGGCCCCTCTGTCCATGGGATTTTCCAGGCAAGAATACTGGAGTGGGTTGCCATTTTCTTCTCCAAGGCAACGTGACTATTCTTATAAAAAAAAAATCTACCTATCCTATCTTATCTTGGGATGAAAATTTCACAAGCTGCCTTGCATATTATTCAAGATATTAAACATTCTATCCTATGAGATAGAATCCTCATATCTAATATACATCCCTCCCCATGTAAAATGTTTCACTCTCCTTTTTCACTTTCATCAAGAGGCTCTTTAGTTCCTCTTCACTTTCTGCCATAAGGGTGGTGTCATCTGTGTATCTAAGTTTATTGATATTTCAGGTTAGTGAAAGTGAAAGAGGACAGTGAAAAAGCTGGCTTAAAATTCAACATTCAAGAAACTAAGATCATGGCATCTGGTCCTATCACTTCATGGCCAATAGATGGGGAAACAATGGAAACAGTGACAGACTTTATTTTCTTGGGCTCCAAGGTTGCTGCAGATGGTGAATGCAGCCATGAAATTAAAACACGCTTGCTCCGTGGAAGAAAAGCTATGACCAACCTAGACAGCATATTAAAAAGTAGAGACATTACTTTGCCAACAAAGGTCCGTCTAGTCAAAGCTATGGTTTTTCCAATTGTCATGTATGGATGTGAGAGTTGGACTATAAAGAAAGCTGAGCACCGAAGAATTGATGCTTTTGAACTGTGGTTGGAGAAGACTCTTGAGAGTCCCTTGGACTGTAAGAAGATCCAACCAGTCATTCCTAAAGGAAATCAGTCCTGAATATTCATTGGAAGGGCTGATGCTAAAGCTGAAACTCCAATACTTTGGCCACTTAATGCAAAGAACTGACTCAATGGAAAAGACCCTGATGCTGGGAAAGACTAAAGGCAGGAGAAGGGGATGACAGAGGATGAGATGGTTGAATGGGATCATGGAGTCGATGGACATGAGTCTGAGCAAGCTCCAAGAATTGGTGATGGACAGGGAAGCCTGGTGTGCTTCAGTCCATGGAGCTGCAAAGAGTCAGACATGACTGAGCAACTGAACTGAACTGAACTGAGGTAAAATGTTTAACTAGCCACTGGTTTTGAATTATATATGAAACATACCAAATATGCTTAAACATTAATTTGGCACCTAGGAATGCAGTCTGTGTGGAATGAAGTTCCAATATAAGAAAGTTGAACTGGTCTGGATCATGGGAGTCAAATTATCTGAAGGTGCTTGAAACCAATCAGAAAAAAACACCATCAAAAATGAAAATGACAACCTTGCAAATCAAGTTCCTACTTGACTTGTGTATATGTTAAGGGGAGTTGTATCTCCTCATAATGTTCTTTATTTCATTTTTAATATTTTTCTTTTTTCTGTATTTCTTTTCAGTCAAGAAGACCTACATTTTTAAAAAGCAAAGATTCTCGTATGTAAAATAGATAGCCAATGGGAATTTGCTATATGACTCAGGGAACTCAAACAGGGGCTCTGTTGCAACCTAGAGAGGTGGGATAGGGCGGGAGCTGGGAGGGAGTTTCAAGAGGGAGGGGACATATGTATACCTATGGCTGATTCATGCTGATATTTAGCATAGAACAACAAAATTCTGTAAAGCAATTATCTTTCAATTAAAAATAAACAAAATTTTTAAAAAAGAATAGTTCTTTAATATGTTCTTCACAAAAGTATGTATAAATCATTTCCTCTTCATATTCCCTGCATACCAATTTGAAAAAAAAATCACTATTACTCTCTTACCTTGAGCTGCTTTATTTTAGCTTGCACGTCACACTCGGAGAAGTGCTCAATGTTGGTGAGCTGCAGATCCATCTCCGTCAGCCACACCAGAATGCTGTCCCGGGCCGTCTCAAACTCCTCCCGCTGGCCAATGAAATGCTGGAGAGACAAGAACACAAGTGAAAAAGCCACAGACTCGGGCTGAGACGGAACCGCCAACTCCAGCCTCCTCTGGGAAGTCATTTCCTCAGCGAGCAACAAGAACACCGCAATGTTTTACCAAATAAATCACATGCTAGATGCCCGTCTCGGCATCCCTGTCTTACAGAGTCACCGAGACTATGTCCTAACGCTGTACTGAAATGGCCCCAGCTGTCCTCCCGGCCTCTAAGCGACAGAGGGGGTGCGGTACGGACCTTGAGTCTGCGCAGGATGGAGGTGACGCGCTTCTGCAGGTTGTCCCATCTCTGGTTGCCTTTATGAACCATCTGTTTGAGGCTGCCGGCCGCGTCCGTGCGGTTCTCTCTGGCCAGGCGGCGGTACTGCTTGTTGATCAGCTCCAGCTGGGTCAGGCTCTCATGGACCTGTCGCTGGAAAGCCTACGGCCACAAAGAAGCACATCAGCCTGGGAGATCTGGGGAGGGCTCTCAGCAAGGGTGTCTGGGCATGGGGTCCTGATGTCAGACAGAATGGGAGGCCAACTCTTCCCCTCCAACAGGAAAAGACACTTTGTAACCAGCGCAAACTTTCCCTTGTTAAAGAAAGCTCGTGTTACCCATGTGCCTTAAGAAAGGGAGTTGATCAAACAAAAATACAAAAGAAAATGGCAAACAGTAGTAAATATCTGTATATATACAAATCCACATATGATACACATATAGAATATGTACATATACATGTAGAACATACACATATTCATATGATACATACATATAAAATGTACACACATACCTATATATACATATACAAATGGCAACCCACTCCAGTATTCTCGCCTAGAGAATTCCATGGACAGAGGAGCCTGGTGGGCTTCAGTCCATGGGGTCACAAAGAGTTGGACATGACTGACGACTATCACACACTCACTCACATGTATAATGCACACGACATACATATGTAATATAGCTTTTAAAATAATAGCCTTAAAAAAAACTTTCCCATAAAGGAAACTGATTACAAAAATATGTTGTTGCTTAGTCACCAAGTCATGTCCGACTCCTGCGACCTCATGGACGCCAGGCTCCTCTGTCCAATGGATTTCTCAGGCAAGAATACCGGAATGGGTTGCCATTTCCTTCTCCCACAGATCCTCCCAACTCAGGGATTAAACCTGTGTTCCTGCATTAGCAAGTGAGTCCTTCACTACTGAGCCACCAGGGAAGCCCACAAAAATATGTATGCTGAAACGTGAGTTTAAAATGTTCCAAGTTTCTGATGTCAATACCGAGAAAAAAATACCTATCATAAAACTGCTTCTTTTATTTATAAAATGTTATTTCCTAAGAAATCCAGAAATTGCCTCAATTTTGGTGCCCTCTTAAAAAAAATAAAACTACTTTTTGCAGAATATCTTCTAAATGCAAGCTATTACTGACTTTTAAGAACAACAGCTTAGTAAAACAGAAGTAACCTTACAAAGAAAAATGTTTTGTACATGCTCTATTGTTTTTTTTTTTGCTGTGCCCACGAATGATTTGGTTTGTATGAAATGTTTTAAAGCTGATATGACACCTTACAGAGTATTACAGAGTAGTGTCTATCTACTTTGGAGGTTACCCCCATGCACACAGTTTCTGCAGGTGAAGTAGTTCTTTTTCTCTGCAATATAGCCTAACCCTAGCAATAAGAGTCATTTGGCCAAAATAAAATGAAGCTTTTACATTTCAAACTTAGGTGTGTGATTTATGACTGACTTTTATTCTGGCATTGGACAGAAAATTGTGTGACTAATTGAACTTCACTCATCGAAATCCCAAACTTTTGCTTCCTTTGGCTCATCACACTATTTACATGCTACCAAACTCCTGCCTCTAAGATGGCTTTCCTTCTGAGAGTCGTTTTAAGAGCCGTCAACCGAGTAAATCCAACCATCTATTTTATAAAACTTCAAATTATTCCCCCGGAAAAGGAAATAGTAAGGGAAGTTCAGCTTTTGCCATCACTGTAAGTCACACAATATATTTTCTCACTGAGGTGAAGGTGGGCATGACAGGCGGGGACCCCAGCACACCTAGATCTGTCCCCAGTGTTTGTGCAATTGAACAGGCAAAAACTGCCCTCAAAATTTCATTTTTGTAATTTATTTTCCTCTTAAGAAAATTAACTACAAAGATAAATAATAAAATCAATCATTATAACTAGCTAGTTGTATGTTGTATAAATAGCATTTATATATATAAATAGCATACATATATAATGCTGTATTTATACAGCATTATATGAATAGCTAGTTATATAAATAGCATTATAAGCTTAACTATATGGCTAACCTTTGTCATAAAGTCTTGAGTCTAAAATAGCATCATAAAAGATCTTACATAATCTTCTTTGTAGTGGAAGCCGATTATAGAAGGTTTAACCTTTATGAAGCTGTGAGTAATAAGATGCAGTACAAGAATATTTCTACTAGCACTGGTTCACACTGGGATAATCTGAAATCTACTACAGAGTTTATTGTGGCTTTTTACTAGAATTTTACTAAGGAAGAATCTTTCGGATAGGAATTCCACCCCCCCACCCCAGGAATTTAGTGGAATAGTTATATATAGGTCCATATTCAGGCAGCAGAATAACTGTTATTTATTTCACATAGTATTTGAACACTTGTATAGCTTTGTGTAGCTACCCATCTATGACTCCTAGATTTTAAACCCCACAAGAACAAAACCCAAACTTCATATTTACTATAATAGGCCTCAAAAAAAAAAAAAAAAAAAAAAGCCTGGCTAATTGCTATTACAAGGTAAAAATTAATCCAGCTGAATTTGGTTGGATTTTTTAGTCTTATTATAAACTATCTCAGGGAGCTTGGGGCAGACTTAGTAACCAAGAATGATTTTTGTAAGATAACATGCATTGGAACTGTTCACAGTTATTATATATGAGAACACAACTGCCAATCAATGGACATTGACTGGCAAAGAAACTTCAAATTAAAAAGTGGTCAACTTTCGGGACCAGTCCTTTATGAAAATGAGAGGCAGTTGAGAAGCTGGGGTTTCATCCTATCCCAGTGATAGAGCAGACTCGAGACTGCCCAAACAGGCAAGGAACTGGAATCAGTTACTGAATAATTGCTTTCTTGATGAATATGATTATACTGCTGCTATTTCTCTCTATAAATTTGAAAAATCTTGGTGACTCAATGGCACTGTTCCTCATTTATAATTACAGACGGTTTATGATTTAAAATATTTGATCAATTCTGGAGTCAATTTATCAATGATTAAAAGATAAGAGGAGCCTGGTGTGCAACAGTCCATAGGTTCGCAAAGAATTGGACATGACTGAGGCAACTTAGCATGTACTTACACACACGCACATGAACACACACATATACATATATATGTATATATACACATACACTCCAGTTAAGTGAAAAAAAAATCAAGAAAATATATTGAATACACACACACACACATATATATTTTATAGATGTTATAGTATGGAATGGCATAATATTTGAGTCTTAGAAGCTTGATTATAAAGAACCGTGAAGTCAAAAGAACGCCACGATCATTTTTGGGGAATCATAATTCCTGTTTTCTAACAGAGTTTCTCTTCATTACTGCTTTATTTGTAATTCTTGATAATTATAAAGTAAAAACATCCTTTCTCTTTTTTGCCTATTACGATGTAATAAGAAAGATGACCAGAAAGTCATCACCTAGCCGTCTGAACAAATAACATGTGGGCAGTTTGTTTGGGTCTTGAGACACCAAAGACCAGCTGGCTACTCTCGTAGCAAAATAAAGATGAAATATTTGGCTTTGAAAATCACCTCAAATTTCTTTAGTTCCTCCTTGGCAACTGTATAGAGCACCCCGGAAGAGCTGGGAAAGGCAGCTGTCCTTTCTGAGATCTTGAGCCAATCTTCGAAATGAGAAAAGTCATCCAGAAACTTCTGCCACAATCGCCATGTCTCTTCAATTCTGAGACAGAAAGGAAAGAACAGAATCTGATTGTTTGAGACTGTTTGTGCTCCAGAGCCCTGCCTGATGCCTGCACCAGGATTAAGAGGGCCCAAAACAAGCAACTGCTGTGCCAAACAATAACTAACTGTGCCTTGAGCCGAATTTGCCCAGACTGAAAAAGAAACAACTGTTTGAGCTAAAATGAAACAGCTGTGTGTGTGTGTGTGTGTTTAAACACACGTCCTGCAGCTCTGGGTTTGGAACGAGTCAAACTGAGTCTGATAAGCACATGGTGTGAACTGTTCTGGGTATGTGCAAGGAAGTTTAAAAGTGTAACACTCTGCTCTCAGTGCACACTCATCCCGAGGTTCGCTGGACTAAAACTAAGGTTTGAAAATTCACTGAACGTCAAAGTCACCCTCATCAAAATCAACTAAGGACGGCAAGACAAATATTAAGCTTTCAGGAGGTCCCCAGAGAGTATGAAGATTCTGTGCCTTGAGTCATTATGGTCACTTTCTAACACATCACTAATTTTTTACCACCTTGAATTTCAAACGGCTTCAAGAGAAGTCCTTTTGTTTTATTATTTCCTTTTTAATGAAAGAAAGTTACTTTTTCACACCACAGATTATGTAACGTAATACTTGTTCAGCAAGGGCATATTTTAATTTTTCTGATTATATTTAAACTGTTAGGTCAGGTGTCATTTGGCTTGTTATATTTATAAGTGACCTTCATACCTACTTATGTTTCCAACTGAACGTAGATGACAAGTTTGGGAAACCGAGGCTATCTCTGGGCATTGCAGCCAAAAGGAAATGGTGAACAGCAGAGACCCTGGATAAACTTCCTTATTGATTTTTCTGTCCTTCCTCTGTTTCAGCTGTGTGCACACCCCCACTTACTTGAGCCTCCTCTCCATGGACATGGCACAGATGTTTCTCCACCGGCGGTCCAGGTTTCGCGTAGCCTGCTGGATGGAGTCGCACTCGGCGTCTGTAGCGCAGGCGTCACAGTCATGCAGCAGGACCTCACACAGGTTCAGCACGGAGGCCACGCCAGTGCTGTGCTTCTCGATGTCTCTCTGGAGCTCCTGCAGGGGAGGAGACGTGCTTTACTCAAACACTTGTTTACCGGCGGGAGAACCCGCAGCTGTATTCACTGACTCAGAAATGGTTAGGCAAAACCTTGACAAGTATTTCATTTCCTTGAATGCATGAAGCTTCTTTAATGTCCTTTATAAAATACTGCAAGCTCAAAAGTATGAGAAAATGAGTCTAGAAATATCTGGGCTATGTGAGCCATGCCAAAATATCAACTGAACAAGACAACATCAATTGTGCAGAGTAAAATGAGCTTCTTTAGTGATTGAAATATGAATCTTGCCCCAGTTTTTACTTCACAGATATATCACTTCCATTCCAATCCATAGATCAGTCAAAGGAGTACGTGTGCTCCTGTTAAGAGTTGGCACGCACTTTGATCTCCAAGGATCTGCAAACTATTTTAAACAGTTAACTCCACCATCATTAAAAGCTACCATGGTTTAAGGGACCTTGGTTTTCTATCATGTATGACAACCATTATCAGCAGCTTCTTCAATGATCAAATTTAAATGTAGGACAGAAACAGGAAGATACGAAATATGATGATAATGTTCAATTCTTGTAATATTTTATATTTTAGGACCAGCAATTCCTGTGACAAAGCCCAGATAACTGAAAGAGGTTGTGCAAGAGATTGAAAGGACAGTTTAGTGAAACAGAAATATTTGACAGAAGCTATTTTCTTGTGTCTAGTTTATGAAATCTCCAAAGTTAATCAATGCCACTGTTATTGCATTTAACAGTAAGCTACAATTTGTGAAGAAGACATTGGGATCTGGTATTGAGGAGAAAAACAGGAAGAAGAATCTACATAGAAGAATATAAATCCCAGTTGAATAAGTTGAGGAATTATCAAGAGAAAAGTTAGGCAAATTCAAGAACTGTATAAGAGAAAAGGAAAATACTTTGAGGACCTGGATGAATATGACAAGCAAAACATGGTATCAGTAGGTCTCCTTTTTAATAATGGAATACTCTGAGTAAACTGAGTTAAAAGCTCAACAGAAAAATAATATATATTTTGTTATGCTCTGTGCAGTTAATATGGTAATATAGAAGACTTGATATGGTAGAACTCTGGGCAAATTCACTGCCTTAAACAAGAAAGATAAACATCATCTGTTGAAGGCTACTTAGGTTGTTTACATGTATTCACTGGTAAACAATGCTGCAATAAACATGGCAGTGGAGATATCTTTTCAAGATAGTGATTTCATTTCCTTCAGATACATACCCAAAAAGTGGAATTGCTAGAACATATGGTAGGTCTAGTTTTACTTTTTTGAGGAACATCTATACTCTCTTCCATAGTGGCTGCACCAATTTACATTCCCACCAACAGTACATAAGGGTTCCATTTTCTCTAAATCCTTGCCAGTACTTTTTAATCTCTTGTGTTTTGATAACAGCCAGCCAACAGGTGTGAGGTGATACCTGTGTTTTTTATTTGCATTTCTACCAAGATTAGTGATGTTGAGCATCTTTACATGTACCTGTTGGCAATTTGACTATCTTCTTTTAGAAAATGCTTGTTCAGGTCCTTTGCTCAATTTTAAATTGGATAATTTGTTTGTTTGTTTGTTTTGCTATTGAGGTGTATATATGAGTTTCTTGTGCATCTTAGATATTAACTCTTGATAGGATATGTGGTTTGAAAATATCTTCTCTCATTCCTAGGTTGCCTTTGCATTTGGTTGATCGTGACTTTTACTGTACAGAAGCTTCAGAGTTTGATTTAGTCTCACCTGTTCCATTTTTGCTTTGGTTGGTTGAACTTCCAAAAGTCATTGCTAAGACCAATGTTAAGGAGCCTTTTCCTTATATCTTCCTCTGGGTTTCAAGTCTTAAATTTAAGTTTTTAATCAATTCAAATTAATTTGTCTATGTTGTGTAAGATAGAAGTCCAGTTTAACTCTTTTGAATGTGAATATCCAGTTTTCCCAACACAATTTTTTGAAGAAATTATCTTTTCACCATTGAGAATCCTTATTAGGCAAATATCAGTTGACTGCATATGTGTGGGTTTATTTCTGGGCTCGCTATTCTGTTCCATTGATCTATGTGTTTGTTTTTATGCCAGTACCATACTTTTTTGATTACAAAAGTTTTGTAATATTAATTTGAAATCCTAAAGTGTGATGCCTCCAGGTTTGTTCTAGCTCAGGACTGCTTTGGTTATTAGGGATCTTTCTTGGTTCCATATGACTTTCAGGATTTTTTTGATTGTTTTCTATTTCTGTAAAAAGTGCCATTGGAATCTTGACAAGGATTGCATTTAATGTGCTTTGTATGCACATTTTAGCAATATTAATTCTTCCAATCCATGGGATATCTTCCATTTGCTTGTGTCTTATTCAGTGTCTTTCATCAATATCTTAGAGTGTCAGAGCACATTTCTTTTGCCTCCTTAGTAGAATTTATTCCTCAAGTATTTCATTGTTTTTGATGTCATTATAAACAGAATTTTTTCTTTATTTTCCAGATACTTCACTGTTAGTGTTCAGAAACACAATGATTTCGGTATGTTGAATTTGTATGCTCCAACTTTCCTGAATTTATTAGTTATAAAAAGCTTCTGGTGGAGTCTTCAGGACTTTTCTATATATAAGACCAGGCCACAATCAAACAGAGACAATTTTAAACCCTCCTTTCTAATCTGGATGCCTTTTATTTCTTTTCTTGCCCAATTTCTCTGACAAGGCTTTCCACTGCTATGCTGAATGGAACTGGTTAAAGTGGGCACCTCTGTCTTGTTTTCAACCTTTCATCACTGAGTATGATGTTAGCTTTGGGTATGTCACATATGTCCTTTATTATGTTGACGTTCATTCTTTCTACACCCAGTTTGTTGAGAGCTATCATTTGAATTTTGTCAGTGGTTTCTCTCCATCTATTGTGATGATTATACGATTTTTATTTCATTTTGACAATGCAGTGTATTATATTTACTGATTTGCCTATGTTGAAACATTCTTGCACTCTAGGAATGAATCCAACTTAATTACAGTGTATAATCTTTCAAGGTGCTCTGAATTTGGTTTGCCAGTACTTTATTGAGAGTTTTTGCATCTATATTCATCAGGCATATGGGTTGATAGTTTTCATATGGTGTCCTTATCTGGTTTTGGTATCACGGTAATGCTGGACTCATGAGTTTGAGAGCATTCTCTTCCCTTCAATTTTTTGAAAAAGTGAGATGAATTGGCTGTAAATCTCTGGTAGATTTCACCTGTGATACCATCTGGTCTTGGACATTTCTTTGTTGGGAGGTTTTTGATTATTGATTCCACCTCTTTATTCATTATTGATCTGATCAGATTTTCTATTTCTTCAAGATCCATTCTTGGTAGATTGTATGCTTCTAGGAATTACCCATTTTTTCTAGATTGTCCAATTTGTTGGATTATAATTGCTCATAGTAGTCTTTTATGATCCTTGGTATTTCTTGTAATGTTCCCATTTTCATTTATAAATTTTTAAATAATCTATTTTGGTCCTCTATCTTATTTTCTTGGTTAATCTAGCTAAAATTTGTTGTCAATTTTGTTTATAGTACCAGAGAACCAACTCAGTTTTGTTAATCTTTTCTATTGTTTCCTTATTCTCTATTTCATTATTTCTGATCTACTCTTTATTATTTCTTCTTTTCTGTCAACTTTGGGCTTAGCTTTTGCTTATTTTATTTTATTTTTTAGTAGTTCCTTGAGTTGAATTAGGTTGTTTATTTGAGATCTTTATTTTTTCTTAATATAGGTTTTTATCTCTAAAAACTTTTCTCCTAGAACTGCTTATGCTATATCCCTTAAGTTTTGGTATGTTGTGTTTCCTTTCTTGTTTATCTCCAGATATTTTTAATTTCTCTTTGATTTCTTCTTTGATCCACTGGTTGTTTAATTTCCATGTATTTGTCAACTTTCTAACTTTGTTCCTCTTATTAATTTTTTAATTAATTTATTTATTTTAATTGGAGGCTAATTACTTTACAATATTGTGGTGGTTTTTGCCATACATCAACCTGAACCAGCCATGGAGGTCAAATCTCATATTGTGGTTGGAAAAGATACTTGATGTAATTTACACTTTCTTGAATTTATTGAGCCTTGTTTTGTGGTCTAACATATAATCTATCCTGGAAAACGTTCCAGGCTCTGAGGTTGGGGTGTGCTGCTTGTTGGGCCCTACAATCACCTCTGATCACGTGAGGTCACAAGCGATGTTTACTGGCAGGGCAGGGCTACTGGCTGGACTTATGACGGTGCAGGGCTATAGGCTGGTCTCTGCAATCGCTCTTGATGGGGTCTCAGCCTATGCTCTGTGATCATGCATAGCTGCAGCCTTGGAGTTGGGTAGGGCCATAGACAAGGCTTTGCCATCAGGTAGGCCACTGGCTGTGCTCCCCTGTTGGGCAAGATTACTGGCCAGACTCTCTGGTTAAGAGAGCCCTCCAGCTGAATCCCGCAGTGAGTGGGCCTAGGGACTGTGCTTCATGGTCGAGCTGTTTGTTGTCTAGGCTTTCTTGTTGGATGGGGCCATAGCCTAGGTTTCAGGCTGTGTTGAGCAAGCAGACAAGGCCCTCAGATGGACTCCATCACTGAGTAGGGGTTGTAGGTTGGGCAGAGGCTGTCCAGGGTCACTGTTCAGGCTCCCTGGCTATGCAAGGCCACAGGCTATGCCCAGCAGTTGGTAGGGCTACTGGCTTGGCTTCCTGCCCAAGCAGGCTGTTGGATGGGCTCCATGGCTGCCTGGGTTCTCTGGCCAGGCTTCCTGGTGGGGTCGGGTGGAGTCAGTGCTCAGCTGTTGGGCGGGGCTGGGCATCTGCCTCTCTGTGCAGGCCGAGAAAGATCAAGGCCAGTTGTCTGGGGACCCAAATCAGGCAGAGTTGCCAAGTGAGTCTGCAGGCTAGACAGGGCCACTGGCTGGGCTCTGCTTATGAGCAGAGGCGCTGGCTAGGATCTCTCCTTGGGTGCAGCTCGAAGCAGGAATGCAGTTCCACCAAGACCTGAGTATGGGTGCTGTAAGACCCCACGCCTTCTCCATCTTATCAGGTCCCCTGCAGATGAGCCCTACAGATTTCCTCCCTATGAAGTGAGACCCCACTGGGCCTTCTGGGAAGCATCACACAATCCTGGGGGAGCCGGATGTCCACCTTGGCTTCTCTTTTCCTACTGGAGAAACCACAGGCCTGGGGGGTCCCCTTGGTACAGGGCTGTGCCAGCCTGGGGAGGGTGACGGGGGCAGAGTATAGCTACTCCTGTCATCTTCTAACGTGGGGCGTCCCAGTCTCTGTGGTCCAGGGGGTGCCGTAGCCTCCCCCTGGGTTCTGGGGTTCTCACAGTAGTGTTCTGTCTATGGATGGTTGCGTGTTGGTCTTCCTGTGATGGGGACTTGAGTCAGGAATGGCTTAGGCCACCATCTTGATGACATCACTCCTCTAATGCTTTTGAGTCTATCTCAGAGCAGAGACTCAAGAGTGGAAACCACGGTGGGAACCAGCTCTGGTGTGTGAAACCCAGACTCTGACACATGGCCGGAGGCCCAGCGTTGACACCTCTGATCGACCCAGTCATGGCAGCCATCCACAGTTTGGTGAGATTTACTTCCAGGTGCCTGGCCAGGTTCCCACAGTAAATACTGGAGAAACGTCTCCTTGTGCTTCTGCTCAAAAGTTTTTGTTCAAATCAACATTAAAAAATAAAGCTTGAGGGATTTTATAATTATATAAGAAACCAAACACAGATCACAGTTTTAGTCTCAGCTTTAACTTCCATTGGTAATGGTCTCCAATTGCCCCAGTGTCTCTGGATTCATTATTTTTCATTTATAACACAGAGAAACTTGACAAAACATCCTCTGAAGCCACCTCAAGTCTCTATATATTTCTGCCCAATTAAATTTGTAAGAATGAAGTACATTGGCAAGACAGACATATAGAAACTCTATATAGGGCAATGGAAGAAAATATATTTCTTATCAATTTAATCTGTCCATTTAAATATTTGTCAGAATTTTTCCCCTTTGGAGACAGATTACTTTTTCTGTTTTTTTAAAGCATGGATCCAATATGCTATAATTTAAAAAAAAAATCTATGGTCAAATATTTTCCATAAAGGATAGTAGTAAATATGATATGATTAAAGTAAAATCTGCTAAGCACCCACTTTGTGCTGGACACTGTGCTAAATGCTTTTCTTGCTAACTTCTGTAATAACACTGTGAGTCATGCACTCCGATTCTTAGCATCCTATATGTAAGGAAGTTGAGGGTTAGAAGAGTTCATTGCTTTGCTCCAAGTCACATAAAAAAGTGGTGAGGCCAATATTTGAATCCAGAAATTCTTTACTTTCAACTGTTAGTGTATAGTTGTTTATCTTTTTGCCTTTAAACTTCAAAAGTCTATATGAACATTTATTAATATATTAAAAATCTACTGATCTTTTAATTAAGTAATGCCCTTTTCACATCAGACTCTTCACCAGAAACATGAAGAATCTCTTGTAGCTCAGTTTTCTGGTTTTTACTTCTGTTTTTCTGAGTAACATGTTTATATTAGTATTTCTTGATTTTTAAATGTTAAACATTATCAGTGCGTCTGGAGTAGGAAAGGAATAAAGTTCTACATGACTCACCAGGCTCCAATGATTGGTTTAGCACCTCTTACAGCTAAAGCAATAATCATTTCTTTGCAAGATTACAGTTCTTTAATAGTTTTCACACTTGATCTACAAAATATGCTATGGTTATATTTCTTTTCTTACACAACGTTTTGTTTTCTGAAATCAATAGTTCTCCTTTTCTCTCTCTCTCTCCCTTGCTCTCTTTTTCTCTTTAGAATCTGTATTGCTAATTTGTATTGTATTCTTTCTCTCATGGTGCTAACAAATCCTTCCAAGAACTCCTTTCTATTATGGTGCTAATAAAGCTCCTTCCAAGAACTCCCAGTTGCCAGGGAGAAGGATGGGAAGATGGTAGGGAGTTTGGGATGGACATGTACTTACTACTATATTTAAAATGGGTAACCAACAAGGACCTACTGGTAGCACAGGAAACTCTGCTCAATATCATCTGGCAGCTTGGATGGGAGAGGAGTTTGGGGGAGAATGAATACATGTGTAAGTACTGCTGAGTCCCTTTGCGTTCACCTGAAACTATCACATTGTTAATCAGCTACATTCCAATACAAAATAATTTTTTTTTTTTAATAAAAGCTCCTTCCAGTATGGTCAAGCCCATCAGGTCCCTGAGTTCAGCTGTTTTCTTCCTTGGAGACGTCCCTTTTAGGGTGCCCAGACTCCCTACTCCTGTCTGGACAGGTTCTTGCTAGATGACAGAATGACTGTCCTCTGGGACTTTCCTTTACCATCATCCTGGGGACTTCCTTCTTTCTCTCCTGAATATCATTTTTCCTCTCATTTCACTATACATAGAATACCTTTCATTAGATTCTTGTGAATGTATGCAGAGAAGGTTAACTATTTTATCTACTAAGTGGCAGATGTAATATTCTAAATCATAAACAACCTTCTAACTTTTAGAAGGCATTCTGCCGTTGTATACTAGCTGCCATCATGGTTTGGAAGAAATCAAACTTTTTCATCTTGGAAACCTTAAAATCTCTTTATCCACCGTCTTCTGAAATTTCGTAATAGCTCTGCTTTGTGTTAATTTTCTGGGGGCGCTTGTAGGGTTTGTGCTCTACAAGTGTTTAATTTTCATTTTGGGAATTTTTTTCCTGCATTACTTTGATCATTTCTTCCTTTCCACTTTATTTTGGAGAGGGAGAGGGCTTTTATGGCATAACTGAATTGGATTTTGAAACTCTTGCACCAATCCTGGCTGCAGGATTAGCCTGGCTAGTGACATCGTGGGAGGGGATGCGGTGCGGTGGAGTCAGACCATTTGGTACAGAGCCTTCCACTTATTCCCTCTATTTTTAATAGAGTGGTTCAAGCACCGATGGTGTCCTGTATTATCAAATTAAAGGTCCCTCTGGTTTGCCTGACTAGCTGGGCTTAGGCGGAATCTGCTCATTGAACCACTCCTTTTTCTGACCTTCAAGCAATCTTCCCTCTAAAGCCCTGCAGACTTGATAGTTCCACTTCCCGAGTGAGACTTTTGGGAATGCCATCTGCAGCAGGAAGCAGCTGTCTTCCTCCTCCATTCTGCTAGCACCATCGCTGTTTATCTACTATCCACCTTCCAAATTCTCTTGGATGTCTGTCCGCGCTATCATCTTCTTTTCTGTTCTTTTTGATGTTGTGGGTTTTGACCTTTTATCCCCTTTACTATCATTTTATTGGAGTTTTAGTAACAGGTAGAACTGTAAATGCATATCATCAATTTACCATTTTAAACTAGATACTGTTTTGGTTTTCTCACATTTGCTAAATCACAATAGCGGCCATTAGCACTTTAACTCTTATCGCTTATCCATATCATTACCAAGTTCTCCAGGAAAATGTGGGAAACTGAGGCAAACCACAACCCCCAGAGTTACTCATCAGAGTCCTTTAGAGGGTTTTAATCTTACAAAAAGTGAAAAATAACCTGCTAACAATTTCTTACAAAAGAAATGCTAATTTAAATATCAAAGTAACCCCAGCTCCTAAAAACTGTATTTTAATATCTATTCTCTTTGATTTAAATAGTTTATAAAGTACGTAAAACATTTCATAGGACTGAAGAAATAGGTCTGTTTATACATTTTGTAAAATTAAGGAACTTGAATAAAATGGCTTAATGTAATGGAAATAACCAAGATCGGTAAAATTTTCAAAGATAGTTTAAAAGCGTGAAATAGCAATACATCTTATGGGGGAATGTATGGCGTTGATTACTGACAGCTGGAGTCTAGCATGCTGAATAAGAATCAGCAAGGAGAGTGGGAGGTGAAAATCACTTCTGCATGTATTTTTCAGGGTCACTCTCTTTTGCTTTGTTGGGTTGGGTATGGTGCTGTGTTTGCTACAGACGTGAAGATGACATTATAGTCTGTGGTCTGTAGGTCATGCAATCCTCCTTGCAAAACTAAATTATTTAGACTCTAGAAACTAGATAAGTATGCACTGTGATCTCTCTCAAAAACACTGTGTGCAGAACACAGAAAAGGGCTCCTAGGACTATGGCTGTGGGTTAGTGACTCACAAATAAATAAATAAATAAAACTGCTAGCACTCAACCCAAGCTTCCATCTTAGGATGGCTTCTTGGAGGACCCATGACATTAACCCAATGATGGCAGATCTACTTAACAGTCAACTTTGTGACGACTTCCCTGGTATTTTAATGGCTAAAACTCTGTGTGCAGGGGAGCCTGGCTTCAATCCCTGGTCAGGGAACTAGATCCCACCTGCTACAACTAAAAGTTCCACATGCTGCAATGAAGACCCAGCACAAGTAAATAAATAAATATTTTTTAAAAAAGAGTCAGCTCTGTGAGGACATGAAACGTATTTGCCCCAAACACCTGTTTAACCAGTGCCTCCCCTTTCTCACCAATCCTGCCCAGCTTCCTCCAGATTTCCCATCCCAATTCACTGTCTCACACTCATGTCTCTATTCTGCCCAGGAGGACCAATTTTCAGGAACCTAATTGATTCTTTCCTTCTATTGTTTTACACTTTACCTGCTGCTCATTAAGCTTTTTCTGTATTTCTTCTGAGTCACAGGAATCGTAGACGATGGGTTTGGCCAGCTCTGACTCGATGTGGGCTAGCCACGTCCTCAGACTGCTCATGTTCTTATCCAGCTGCTGTACGGCAACCAGAGTCTCCTTCAGCTTCTTCACCCTGTGGGCAGAAAAGGAGGGACGTCAACTTCAGGGAGAAGGCCTCACTCATGTTTCCCTCGTGAGCAGAAGCCAGCGCTGGGTCTAAATGCAGATCCAGCCTGGTTCAGCCACCCACTGTCTGTGTGACTGCGGGCGGTGGCAGAGCCCTCCTGTGTCTGTCTCCTCGTCTATAAAATAGAGAAGTAACAGTATTTATGAGATTCAAATTAGGTGAATAACGAAGGTGTCAGTACATGGGAAACATTAAAAAGAATATCAGCCATGGTTATCCTCAACACAGCTATCATGATATAAGTGATAGAAACCTTCTAGTTGTCACAGAAATCGTGACTTCATTAATAATATAACCTATACAACATACTTTCACAAATAATATAATGTATACTTCTACCAAGAATAACTGGGAGAAAAAGTTAATATTGCCGATGATTTGTCACTAAACAGATCACCTATCCAGGGTTCTGATCACTTCAGCTCCACTGGGATGTGTTTCAGCAACACTGTAGCAGAAACTTAGTTCAACGAAGACAGTTATCGCATGCACTTATGCAATTTGAGTTTTCATGATGCCAGATCGTGTCATAGGTAAGTAAGGATATATTGGATTGTCAAGTGGCAGAAGGCAGGTGCCAGACCTACTGTGATCCAGTCTTCCACTTGCAGAGCCTAATCTGATACAGTGTTCACTATGGTGGTGACGGCATGCATGCTCAATTGTGTCTGACTCCTTGTGACCCCTTGGACTGTAGCCCAGCAGGCCCCTCTGTCCATGGAATTTTTTTCCAGGCAAGAATACTGGAGTGGATTGTCACTTCCTACTCCAGGGGATATTCCCAACTCAAGGATTGAGCCCGATTCTCTTTTTATCTCTTGTGTTGGCAGGAGGATTCTTTATGGCTTTGCCATGGGAAGCCCAGTATTCACTACATGGCATGCCTAAAAACAACAATAACAAATGCTGTTTTCCCATTCTTTCCAGAAGGAGTAAAAACTCATTTCTTTAAGACTGCCATTTCTCTAACAATAACGTGTGAACACTTTAGAAGTAAGATGCCAGAAAGACAAAATAAATGATTTGATTATTTTCTTAATGAAATGTACAATCTGATCAGAAATCTGGCATGGAAACAATGAAATATAACAATATGATAAGAGCTAAACTAAAGAAATGAACCAAGTTTCTGGCTAATAATTAAGGAGTGATCAATCTGTCTTGCCACGTTCAGTAATTATTCATTCATTCACCACTTGTTCATTTCTTTATTCCTCCTACAAACAAGTATAGTGCTAGGTAAACAGTTACAGCTAAAGTTTCATCCTTGCCTTTGAGGAGCTTAGACTTTGATGAAAAAGGGAAAATGAAGAAATGATATGTGAGCTGCATCTTGAGAGGCAGATACAAGCCAAGCAGAATGTTTCTGGCTTCCGAAACATAAAGAAGAAAAGTTGAGATTCTGAAGGCGAAGAATCACAGCACCCAGGAGATTAGGAGTGGAAGAATGGGGAAGAGAAGCGGAAAAGAGATGAGACATGCTAAGATACAAGACTGATGGGTGATGTACAGAACAGACTTTGGAACTCTGTGGGAGAAGGCGAGGGTGGGATGTTCTGAAAGAATAGCATTGAAACAAGTATACTATCAAGGGTGAAAAAGATCACCAGCCCAGGTTGGATGCATGAGACAAGTGCTCAGGGCTGGTGCACTGGGAAGATCCAGAGGGATGGGATGGGGAAGGAGGCAGGAGGGGGAATCGGGATGGGGAACACATGTAAATCCATGGCTGATTCGTGTCAATGTATGGCAAAACCCACTACAATATTGTAAAGTAATTAGCCTCCAACTAATAAAAATAAATGGAAAAAAAAAAAAAGACTGATGGGTGGATGGGAGTAAGATTATAAAGCTCCCACAGTGACATGATAATGAATTTGTCTGTAGTTTTAAAGATTAATAAGAACTTTTTCCAAGATCTATTTGTGGAGGAATGTTAAGATTGGTTCTGATTTTGAATGCAGAAGTTTGAGGCAAGGCTGTTCTAAGAGTCCGTTTAAGAAGTAAATAGAATAGTTCAAGCGGTTTACATCAAAAGCCTACTTTCAAACAGTGGGGTTAGAGGCAAGGACTGGATTGCTAAATTCACAAATCATCATGATGTGAGAAGGAGCTAGAAATGACGTTTTTTTCAATTGAATGATTAGATGGATGCTGCTGCCTTAGAGGATACATGATGAGGAGCAAGCTCTAGGGATTAATGGGGCACAAAGTTTAGGATATGATGAGTCTGAAGGATCAGCTAGACATACATGGAAATAATAATTCTTAGGTCCAGAATAGATGACAGAGTGTATTGCATTGATTTATATACTGTGGCATAGAGTTGAAGCCTAATGAAAGGATGTGTTTTATTCTGAAAGTGAATGGACTAAGAAGAATGAACTTTAAAAGGTTAAAGGAGGGGGAATCATAGGTGAAGAAAAAATAATTAGAAAGGAAGGAGGTGAAGCAGGTAAGTGTAGCATAAAACTAAAGGTGGGAAAAGTTTCAAGAAAAACTTGTGGACCGGGGAATAAGACCGATGGTATTTAAGGGTACAAACTTGTCACGAGCAGTAATAAGCCACACGGATTGAATGTATAGTAAAATGAATATAAAGAACAAGAGCGTACTATAATTTCATACTGTGATAAATATTGCTACAATGACCACCACATTATAAATTATTGATGTATCAAAGTAATACATTGCATACCTTAGAATTACACAATGCTATATATCAAGTACATTCAATTAGAAATAATTTTTAAGCAGTGTCATATATACGTGTAAGTGAATCACTTTACACTTGAAACTAACATAATATTGTAAATTTACTAATTAAAAAACAAGAAGCAGTATCAGGCCATGGTTATCAGGTGTCTAGAAACCTGGCGTGCCATAGTAAAGTGATCTTAAAAGATGAGAAATATTTATTAGTGTGCAGGTTCATGGGTATGTCTGCATGTTTCCAAATTTTATGTTATACAAACTAGCTACAAAATTACTTTAGAGTCACTAAAAGTTATCTTAAAATTTAAAAAAAAAAAAGAAAAAAATTAAAAAAAGAAAGTGTTGGTCAGGAAATGATCTAAATGCCCTCTTCATTAGAGTTCACCTGCTTTCCCTCATGAAAGTGCAGCTCCTTAGACCCCAAAACTGTCCTATGGAGCCAGAACCTCAGGGGATGTGGCCAGGGAATTTCCATTTTTAAGAAGCAAGCCTTAGGTGTGCTAAATTGTGGAACCACAGGTCTGCTTAGTCACAGGCAGAGCAGGACATCATGATGAGGCCTAAAAAGAGCCATTGGAAGTGGTCTGTTGACCCCAAGTGAGTAGTTTGGCAAACACGGTGGAAACAGAACGCGGGCGGCATTTGGCTTCAGAAACACGCTTATGATAAAAGGGGATTGTTAATTATTTTAAGAAAGCAGGCAGGGAAGTTGAGTAAATATGGTACAAAACAGGTAGAATTATCTGGCTAAAAGAAAAAATTTATTTTTTGTTCTGTTTAATGCAGTTGAAAGTTTGGAATCACTTTAGAGTGTTTTTAGGCAGAGAAAAAGGAACTCATGAGATAAGAGCCAAAGACAGAAGAAAAAGGCAGGAAGTGATACGTGAATATAGATGACGGAGCAAGGATGCATAGGAGGCAGGGTCAAGGGTACAAGGGCATGGATAGATAAATAAGTTTTGAAAGGAATTTCCCAGTGAGGGCAGAGTGTAAGCAGGAGTTTGAGAGGGACACAGATAGTACTTTTCAACTCTGTTAATATCAAGTAATAGCAGCAAAAAAACATTATTGAGTCCCTGTGGATGGCCTGACACAGCTGCATGTACATACACAGAATGCCCTGAAAAGAAAGGGGACGGGGAAGAGGAGCACATGATCAGTGATTTCTGATGCAGCCCTTATTTGAAATTCAATTTTGCTTTTAGACCATAAGCTTTTTAAAAAATATATTGTAGACTTTTTTGTTCAGGAAATGTAGTCACCTAACTGACACTGCTTGTAATAGAAACAAATGACATAGAAGCAAAATACTTCCATTTCCAAGGTGTCAATCTGGCTCGACTAAAGAAGTATCTGCTTGGAAAAAATGTCGAGTAGTATGTCTTTTAAAACTCTAGAGATGTGATAGGGATTTCTCTGGCAGTACAGTGGTTAAGACTCTTGATTCCACTGTAGGGGCCACAAGTTCGATCTCTGGCTGGGAAGCTAAAATGCCGCATGCCGAGCAGAAAAAAGGAACAGTAGTAACAACAACTCTAGGGATGTGGTATATTTCAGGTAGGTATCTGCAATAGAAACTCTCTCCCCACCTCCTCGCTCCCATAACTCCCCAGATAACTCTGATAGGCTTCTCTGGTCAGGAGTCACCTTTCTGAAGAAACTGTCTCATAAGCAAACTATGTTGAGAATTTTCATTCATTTTTAATTGCTTAAAATAGATATCATCACTTCTGTTACATTTTCTGTAAATCAATGTTTCTCTCGCAAATGAAAATCTAGTCATGACACCTTCACTTTTCCTGTTTGAATGCTTAAAAAGATTTTCACTATGCTCAGTTCTTGATAGTATCTATATTTCATTAATTATAATAAAACCCCTTATGTTTGAATAAAATTTCCAGTGTGTAAAGACATGCTAAGGTGTGTTACCTTACATTATTTTTTTTAAATGTGTATTTAAAAATTATGTTCATATTCTGCAATATATTCAATTGATAGGGAACAGAAAACATGCGTTACAATATATTTCTCATGACTTGTAATTCCATTCAAGATAAGACTTCTCTAATTAGCTAAGTATAATTTGTACCTGTCTTGAGAGCATTTGAAAACATTAGCCTTGAACAATAATTCCAAGGACTTTTACACACAACCAACTCACATTTCTCTCATATGTCAGACAAAATTCACTTGAAGGTCAGTCAGAGAAGCTACTGGGCATGAAGTTCAGGGTGCATATCCTACCAACAATGATCATGGCACGGGCTTGGGGTTTAACATGACCTTGGCCATCCTGCCTCAGTGTCCCACATGGAAAGGACAGTCTACAATCAATAAAGCCAGTGGAATAGGACTGAAGAGTGGCCCGTTGACCTGAGATGTCTGTCCTGGTTTTACCCCAGTTAAGAATGTGCTCTCAGCTTCCTGTCTGGACCAGCTTCCTGTCTTCAGATCCGGTGGGATGTGAATGCTGGCCATGCTTTGGGATGGGACTTTACAGTAAACTTCCAACAGCATCGGGCTTCTGTGTGGAGCTAAAGGCTTCGAGGGTACCTTACTCTGTGCCTGCTTCCTTCTTACTCTCGTCCAAACTCTCTGGTGTTATTTATGCTCATGTTCTTCCTTCCCATGGGAAATTCCCTGGAAAGCCAGAACTGTGAATTTCTACTTTGAGTTTTCTCTTTCCATTTTTGGCTGCCATACTAAGCTCAGTACCTTGCACAAAGCTGGGTTCTATTTAAATATCTACTTTCCCTGATGGCTCAGAGGGTAAAGAATCTGCCTGGAATGCAGGAAGACACAGGAGATGCAAATTCAATCTTTGAGTCAGGAAAATCCCCTGGAGAAGGAAATGGCAACCCATTCTAGTGTTCTTGCCTGAAAAATCCCATGGACAGAGGAGTCCGGTGGGCTACTATCTAACCGGTCACAAAGAGTTGGCCACGACTGAGTGACTAAGCAAGCAAGCAAACATTAATAATTGGTATTCTAATGAAAATATTTTTATTTTGTTAACATATTTTAATTTATTTGACATTAAATGTATACTTAAATTTTCTTCTAGATCATTTGCTAATGATATATTTGTTAAAGACAAGAATTAATTGATTTTCTTGGTTCAAAATTCACTTACAAAAATGATCCAGGACACAAAGGGCTATGAATAAACACTGTTCCACCAGATATTGTCTACAGTAGCCAAATAATTTACAGATCAGTAATCCTGTATAGTAACGAAGGAGTTCCAGTAGTCAGAGCAGTTACTGCAATATGTCAAGGGCATCGTGACATGGAAATGCTTGTTCATATAGTCCATTAAGGACAAGTTCCTCTTTCAAATGAATGTGTAAATCTTAGTAAAGTCAGGGAGGGTGAACGCTTAAGTGGTTCTCCCTTCCCATTTTTCAAAAAGTGCACTTTACCACAAATAGCAAAATACAATGTATGCATAAGTGTTGGGCGGGAGGTGTTGATGTAAGCTAAGAGGAGGTGGGGGATAAAGTCCCCATACATCACCCCTGAGCTTTTAAAGTTGATATTGGTGGGACAGGGATCATTCTTTTCTCAGAGAAATGTCCCACTTTTTTTTTTCTCATTATTTCTTTAAAGGCAACTTTGACTGAAGTGTCAACAATAGTTTTATTTATCTATCATTGTAAGAAGTTTGAGCAACATTCTTTTTGGTAGCATCCAGGATTATAATTCAAAATAAATGTTTACAGATGTCACTCGTCTGGGTAAGTTTAGCAAACCTGGTCTATCTGTAAGTCCCTGCACCTGGTTCCTCTTTCAGAGTCTCCTGTGCTTCCCGAGTATTTGATCTTTCTTGAGAAGGGCCCTAATACCAATTCCAATTGTATGGCTTCTTAATATTGCCACATGAATATACACATATATGCATACATACATACACATTTCATATATACCTCACTACTTTCCTTCAGACAAGTTTAGTAGATACATAAACCAAAACAGACAAACAAAAAAATTCATGTGCTCAATATATCAGAACCAAAGGTACCATTAATAATTCTATTCACCAGTATGGGTTTATTCAGGGGATGCTATGGTACAAAAAATATGTTGAAAAATAAAGTGAAAATTCCTGATGTAATGCTATTCTAACTGAATAAAAATCATTAAGTAAATATCTGCATTATGCACTACATTACCATTTTAGACATGTATTTCCCCATTGGCACATATGTTTGAAAACCTTTATATTAGTCAGTGACCAAAACCTACTGACATACCTAAAGAGAAACAACTTTCTCTCACACACACAACCCTCCAGGCTGCTGAAACATGAGAGATTTTTTAATTTCATAAAGGGAACACTTTCGGTTACAAAAGTGTGAACTAGCCGTGTCTGAATTTTAGTTTCAGCAGCAGCCTGTCCTTTAAATAACAGATGACGGGCTGACAGGATCTTTCCACTGGACCTTTTTTCTGAATCCCTTTCCTGTGTCTCAGACTCTACTGTAACCATACCCCTCATGTGACGATTCCAGTCCGGAGACAACCGGATCCTGAGCCATAACAAAGCCCATTAACCTTTCCATCTAGCTTCACAGGCCAGTTAGAGGGACAAGAAAAACCGACAAATAACTCTTAGGAGTCCATGGCCAACAACCTCCTAACACCACTCATCCCCACTTAACACTGGCAAAACCAATTATGGATTAAAGCTCCAGCATCCATCCTATCACCCCCACGTAACAAGAAAGTTATGCCCACGGGAAGAAACTCAAGGAGATGCCTGCCTTGCGACATTGCAGTTACAGTCCGGGAGGTCTGCATCCGCACAGCCATCCTCTGCCATCCTCGGGGCACAAGAATCTTCCGCCACCACCATGAAGTATCCACTTGCAAAAGTGAGGTTTGCAGAGCAAAAGGCTAAATCTTGCGTGGGGATGAAAGGTTCCCCGGTCTGTGTATGGAAGTATGAAAATGCTCCCTCCAGACAAATGTCGGTAAGTCTCTGCCTGATAATATGACACTGAGCAGTTAAGTGACAAGTGGTCATGCTTCTAAATAAAACCTACATTCATTAACATGTGCCAGGCTTGATCTCCTGGAATGTAGGCCACGAGGGTAAGAAGGGGAAAGGCTCAGGGTAATCTGGAAGGAGGGGGAGGCTCCAGGTCTAAAGAAAGAAGGGAGCAGAAATAAGACAGGCTGCAGACACACCGCCATTCTGGAAGGACCTTCCCCCTTTTCTCACAGGCGGTCTGTTAAACCGGAAAAGATATTTGAAAAGACAAATGACCCAAACACAAACAAGCAAAACCGCCCCAAGTACAGCAAACTGTAGTAGTAAAAAGGAGCAACTTTTATGTTTCTTCAGTTTGCTTGCCAGCTAAGGGATGTAAGTAGGAGTTTAAGGGGTTGTTTGGGAAGATGGGATGGGCAAGAAATTCTGCTGAAAAGTGACTGGTCTTCACCTTTCAATAGACTATTTGAGCAGGAAAAGGAATGAAGGAATACTATTTTCCACTTACCTCAACCTTTGTCCTTTTAAAAATAATAATGTAAAGTGACAAAAATAACATGTTTATTTTAAGGTAATTAAAAAAATATGTTCATTAGCTTTGTGGAATTTCAGTTAACTTGCGGGGGGGGGATGGAATTGCAAGAATTTCTAAGTTTTCTGCACTGATTCTATATAAACTTCATAATTTAAACTTTTAAAGGAAATAAGCTCCCAAGTGATTCATTACTGGTAATTAAAAAAATAAATGTGAACAATGCTATCTGCTTTAAATCCTTAGGATTTTAAAATACATACACACAAATAACTTACAAATAAATAAATAGGCAATAAACATTTGCTAAGCTTTTTTTTTAAAGACCAATATGATGAATTTTAACTAAAATAAAACAAAGCACTTGGTTCTGATTATACGAGTTGATTGCTTTTAAAATATTTTTAAAAAAATTTAAAAATTTTATAGTATATTTTCTCTATAAAAGAAACAAAATTGAATTTTTACATTAAAAAAATTTACAAAACTTAGTTAAAAATAAAATTATTTTTAAAATGCTACAATTAAAGATATAATATTTTCATTCTTTATAAAACAATCACTTTACTGATATATTATTTTCATCAAGATGGAAAATATTGGTCATAATTCCATAATAGAAGGCAAGTTTGTTTTCTCTTGATTACTACCAACACTAAAAAAAAAACAGATCTTTAAAATTTTCATTGCCATTATTTCCTTAGTTTAATTCCCTTTTACTATATTTACATTTTTCCATGGGCTAATTTTTTCCCCATGTTCACTATTCTTAGCACAATATATTTATCCCAATGAACTAAACATAAGGCAAGGCTTTAAACACAATTATTGTAGTAGCAAAAAATGGCAATAATATAAATTTTCATCAGTAGGGAAAATACTAGATAAATCACATTATATAAAACTATGGAATGACCTAAAAGAATAAGATTGGCACATATAGTATATGATAGTATACATGATCCTTTCCCCTGTGTTGTCTCATTGGAGAAGTGGCAGTTATTTTAATGAACATTTTTAAAATGAGGAATCCGGGACTCAGAGAGGTTATACAGTAAGCCCCAGGTCACACAGCCAGAGGAAGGTGAACTAAAACTAGAATGGTGTCATTTCTGAGCTTGCTGCATCAAAGCATTTCTGATTCTGGCTTGACTTTTCTGAATGCATCACCATGAGGTAATACCAGCCACAAATTCCAAGAATACTGTTTCTTTTTCCTCTAGTTTGGGCAGAGCTCCCACTGGACTGAAATCCCTACTGAGGGCAGCTGCTTCAACTTGGCAAAGCCCTCCTTATTCTCCAGGAGCCTCTAAACTCCCTCGAGGAGGAGAGCTGACATTTATTACTGAGCGCTTCACTGTGCTGAGTGGTTTACAGGTACCGCCTCATTTAATCCTCCTGACACCCTTTACACCATGTAATTGAAGTACTCAGAGGATGAGTAATTTGTCAAATATCACAGTGCAGGTGAAGCAGAAGCATTTTATAACGCAGGCAAGTGAAGCCCCAAGCCCAGGCTCTGCTATATTCCTATCTGTATGTAGGGAACTTTTCACATGCTGTGTCTCAGGCTGAGAAGCTCAGCGAACACTGGAGGGACTACCATATGCAAAGAACTACATTAGGTTCTGGGGTTATGTGCTCATCAAGCTTGATACACTGACATCTCAACAGAGGAAAGAAACTTTCAATAACCTTCAAAATGGGTATTTATTATAAACAAGGGAAATGCTACGGACTGTGTACAGAAAGCCTAGATAAGAAGACTTTGATCTAATCTGGAGAAAAGGAAGAAATGGAGAAGAGTTAAGAGCTGGCCTGTCCAGACAGAGAGAGAGAGAGCAGCAAGATGAAATGGAAGGGGAAGGCTCTGGTGGGGAGCCCTGTATCCTTGCTTTATCACTCTTATGTTTGGGGACTCATTTTCTTTTTTATCTTTACATCCCCAGAGGGGTGTCTGGAAACTATGCCTGGCTACCTGCTTTGGTAATAAAATGTTACTGAAATCTATTATGTTTCTCTGCACACTGCCTAAGGCTGCTTTTGGGATTTATCGGCAGAGGGTTTTGTCAGAGACTCTTCAGCCCACAAAGCCTCGAATATTAGTCATACAGTAATCCAGCCCTAAGAGAGTTTGCCAGCTTCTGTCATGTAGCCATATGCAGAGAAAGTATTAATATTTCATACACTTTTGTATACAGGGGGCATTCCATAGTTTTTAAAAGTTGTATTTGTTTTTCCTGTTTTTGAGATCCATGAATTATGGTAAAGTGGACAAGATCAAGCAGGAGATGGGAGGAGTGAACATCGACATCTTAGGAATCAGTAAACTAAAATGGATGGGAACAGGCGAATTTAATTCAGATGACCATTACATCCATTACTATGGGCAAGAATCCTCTGGAAAAAACAGAGTAGCCCTCATAGTCAACAAAAGAGACCAAAATTCAGTGCTTGGGTGCAATCTCAAAAACAACAGAATGATTTCAGTTTGGTTCCAAGGCAAATCATTCAATATCACAGTAATCCAAGTCTGTGTCCCAAACACAAATGCTGAAGAAGCTTAAGTTGACTGGCTCTATGAAGACCTACAAGATCTTCTAGAATGACACCAAAACCAATGTCGTTTTCATCACAGGGGATTGGAATGCAAAAGTAGGAAGTCAAAGATACCTGGAGTAACAGGCAAGTTTGGTCTTAGAGTACAAAATGAAGCAGGGCAAAGGCTAACAGAGTTTTGTCGAGAGAACACGTTGGTCATAGCAAACATCCTCTTCCAACAACACAAGAGAAGTCTCTACACATCGTATCACCAGATGGTCAACACCAAAATGAGGCTGACTATATTCTTTGCAGTTAAAGATGGAGAAATTCTATATAGTCAGCAAGAACAAGACCCAGAGCTGACTGTGGCTCAGCCTCTTATTGCAAAATTCAGGCTTAAATTGAAGAAAGTAGGAAAAACCACTATGTGATTCAGGTATGATCTAAATCAAATTCCTTATGATTATACAGTGGAGGCAACAAATAGATTCAAGGGATTAGATCTGATAGAAAGAGTGCCTGATGAACTATGGACAGAGGTTTGTGACATTGTAAAGGAGGTGATCAAAATGATCCCAAAGAAAAAGAAATGCAAAGCAAAGTGGAGGCCTTGCAAATAACTGAAAAAAGAAGAGACGCAAAAGGCAAAGGAGAAAGGGAAAGATATACCCAACTGAATGCAAAGTTCCAGAGAACAGCAAGGAGAGATAAGAAGGTCTTCTTAAATGAACAGTGCAAAGAAGTAGAGGAAAACAATAGAAAAGGAAACTAGCAATCTCTTCTAGAAAACTGGAGATATCAAGGGAACATTTCATGCAAGGACGGGCACAATAAAGGACAGAAATGGTATGAACCTAACAAAAGCAAAAGAGCTTAAGAAGAGGTGGTAAGAATACACAGAAGAAATTTATAAAAAAGATCTTAATGACCCAGATAACCATGAAGGTGTGGTCACTCACCTAGAGCCAGACATCCTGGAGTCTGAAGTCAAGTGGGCCTTAGGAGGCATCACTACAAATAAGGCTAGTGGAGGTGATGGAATTCCAGCTGAGCTATTTAAACTTCTAAAATAGAATGCTGTAAAAGTGCTGCATTCAATATGCAAGCAAATTTGGAAAACTCAGCAATGAGTGGCCACAGGACTGGAAAAGGTCAGTTTGCATTCTAATCTCAAAGAATGGCAGTGCCAAAGAATGTTCTAACTATCGAACAATTGTGCTCATTTTACATGCTAGTAAGGTTATGCTCAAAATCCTTCAAGCTGGGCTTCAGCATTACGTGAACCGAGAACTTCCAGATGTACAAGCTGGGTTTAGAAAAGGCAGAGAAACCAGAGATCAAATTGCCAACATCTGCTGGATCATAGGGAAATCAGGGGAATTCCAGAAAAACATTTACTTCTGCTTCATTGACTACATTAAAGCCTTTAACGGTGTGGATCACAACAAACTGTGGAAAATTCTTAAAGAGATGGGATACCAGATCACTTCACCTGTCTCCTGAGAAATTTGTATGCAGGTCAAGAAGCAATAGTTAAAACTGGACATGGAACAATGGATTGGTTCAAAATTGGGAAAGGTGTACGACAAGGCTGTGTATTGTTGTCCTGCTTATTTAACTTATGTGCAGAGTACATCATGTGAAATGCTAGGCTGGATGAATCACAAAATGGAATTAAGATTTCCAGGAGAAATATCAGCAACCGCAGACATGCAGATGATACCACTCTAATGGCAGAAAGTGAAGAGGAACTCAAGAGACTTGTTTTCCAGTAGTGATGTACATATGTGAGAGTTGGACAATAAAGAAGGCTGAGCACTGAAGAATTTAATGCTTAGGAACTGTGGTGCTGGGGAAGACTCTTGAGAGTCCCTTGGACAGCAGGGAAATAAAACCAATAAATCCTAAATGAAATCAACACTGAATATTCACTGGAAGGACTGATGCTGCAGCTGAAGCTCCAATCCTTTGGCTTCCTGATTCGAAGAGCCAACTCATTGGAAAAGACCTTGATGTTGGGAAAGATTGACGGCAAGAGGAGAAGCAAGCGACAGAGGATGAGATAGTTGGATGGCATCACCGACTCAATGGATGTGAATTTGAGCAAACTCAGGGAGATAGTGAAGGACTGTCGGGTGGGTTGCAGTTCACGGGTTCACAAAGAGTTGGACACAACTTAGTGACTGAGCAACAACAACTATGATGAAAGATGCACAGTTCTGGGAATATACTAAAAGTCACTGAATTGTATACTCTTGATAGATAAGTTGTATGTTACGTGAATTAAATCTCAATAAAGCTATTATTAAAATAATAACTTAATTGGATTCCCTGGTAACTCGGATGGTAAAGAATCTGTCTGCAATGCAGGAGACCTGGGTTCGATCCCTAGGTTGGGAAGATCTCCTGAAGTAGGAAATGGCAACTCACTCCAGTATTCTTGCCTGGGAAATCCCATGGACAGAGGACAGACAACTGTCCATGGGATCTCAAAGAGTCGGGGGACTAATAATTTCATTATTAAAGTAACACATAACTAATGTGTGCTTCATTTTGGTAATGACTATTTTGGGTTTGGTGAGGAAAGAAGAATAGCCTTCTATTAGAGAGTCCAGTTAACTAAAAAAAGAAAAGTCATCACAACAGAGTAAACAACTTGAATCTGACCTTCCTAGATACCAAGATGGGAAACGTTGAACAAAGCATTCTCTATTTATTAGAAGCTCTGAACAACTAAGGCTACAGGATATTTTCTGTCAGTCCAGGCTCTGGGAAACTGCCATTTGGGTTTTTGCATAGGGTTCAGAAATGAGAGCTAAAATCCTTGAAGACAGTATTACAGAAATTATCAGTTACACTGATGACTGTTAATTATGTTGACTCTTAATTAAAGGTGAAAGCTCAGAAATGCTTTTGTCTGGGCTAGCACTGACCAACAGTTTTCTGGGATGATGAAAATGTTCTGTGTCTGCAGTATCCAGTAAGGTAGCCACTATCCTTGTGTGGTTTCTGAGCACTGGAAATGTGCCTTGTGCAACTGACCATAATTAAAATTAAATTCTAATTGAATTACATTCAATTAGATGAATCATATTCCACTTCAGCTCATTTAAATAGCCATTATATAGCATGTAAACCAGTCACTGTTACATTGGACTAAGTAGGACTAGAAAGTATACTGGAACATTATCCATTGAGCCCTAAAAATAACTGCAAATTTTTTTGTTATCTTAAAAAGCTGACAAAGCTTGGTGACAGTTTAAAAATTCAATGCAAAACACATCTACTGTGCACGTAGAATAGTCCAAGCTAGCTAATCAACTAGTAATAGGAAGCTGACTCAAAGTTATGCATTCTATTCGTACATAACAGGTTATTATCTGTGAATCTTCTTTCTTTCTTTTTTCCCCCCCGTTTCCAGTTAGCTGGAAAGCTGTTCACCTGAAAATATGATCATCTTCAGTAACAACTTCTCTATTCCCCCCGAAGTACCAAAACAACATAAAAATATCAAAAGACAAATTATGTTCTGCTTTAATGAATCAATGTTAAAAAATTTTTTTTGGAAGAGGGAGGCGGACCGAATGAGACTGAATCATAGAAACTCAGTATTTCAACTGGCAGGTCACAGTTGAAGACGGGTGTGGGAGATGGGCGTCTAGCCTGTGCACTAGCGAAATGCCAATAAACCAAACAATGGAAAGAAAGCAAATGTGATGGCTGAGAGCCATTTAGGAGACACTCCAAGAACTATGAATTCAGCGTGGCATTAAACCTCAGGACAAACCAACAGTCGGTATGTCATACCGTCCATGTTGGAAAGAGACCATTAGAAATGGACAATATGTATACATCTGTGTACAATGAAACTACAAAACTAGAAACATGAGCATTTTAGTGACTAAAACGCCAGACTGTGTGTGTGTTCTCTGCTCAGTCACTTAGTCATGTCCGACTCTTAGCGACCTCATGGACTGTAGCCCACCAGGCTCCTCTGTCCATGAGGTTCTCCAGGCAAGAATACTGGAGTGGGTTGCCATTTCCTACCCTAGGGGATCTTCCTAACCCAGGGATTGAACCCATGTCTCTTGAGTCTCTTGCATCACAGGTGGATACTTTACCAGGCCACCTAGGAAGCCTGTATACCCTGTATTTAATTGATTCAAATTTACTAATGTCTTTGGAAGAATAAACTAAGTAATATCTAAAAAATTATTGACTGAATAAACTATACAGAGGAGTTCCCAAGCGGTCCAGTGGTTAAGACTCTTCCCTTCTAATACAGGGGTGAAGGTTCAATTCCTGGTAGGGGAACTAAGATCCCACAGGCCATGTCGTGTGGCCAAATATACCCCCCAAAACACAAATGAACAAACAAAAACTAGACAGAAAAGTTATAAATAAGCATGACTTTGAGGAGTAAACACCTAGTTCATTTTATATAATGTTGGCTAACAGCTGGGCATATGCTAAACTAATTGCTTGTGATTAAATTAGATTTTAAAAAATTTTGATTTCATGCAACCCCATATTTCACAGCATTGAAGCACTAAAAATTGGAAAAGAATATTAACTACTTTAACTGGATTACATGGCAATGCAAACCAATCTGTGAGTCATAATCTGACCGAAAAAAACCCAGGGATGTTTACCAAGTGGGCGGCTTCCTGAAGAAGGGTACTTTTTTAGCACAAAGGCTTCAGATCCTCCCTCTGAAATAAGGTTTGGTTATCAGTGCCTGAAAAGTGAGGCTAAACATGGTATTAAGGTTCTAAAACCTACATATGCCTAAATACTTCAAGTAGTTTAAGCTGAACCATTAAGTTTCCATCTCTTTATATACTTTATCAGGGCATTTAGTGAGTCATTTTACTTGATTTCTTTGCATGTCTATATGCCCACTTGAAAAAAGGGGCCTCTGTCTTTGTATCCCCGAAATCTTTCACAGTCACTATCAGTCCTTTACAAATAGAACTGGGAAGTTCGGTTACAGAAATAATTGCTGTTGTCATTGTTCAGCCACTACATCAGTCTGACTCGAGACCCTGTGGACTGTAGCCTACCAAGCTCCTCTGTCCATGGGATGTCCCAGGCAAGAATACTGGAGTGGGTTGCCATTTCTTCTTCAGGGGATCTTCCTGACCCAGGGATCAAACTCACGTCTCCTGCCTTGGCAGGTGAGTTCTTTCTCACTAAGGTGCCAGGAAAGCCTATAGAAATAAATAACCTAATTTCCTTTTAATTGCATTATCTAGAACAGGGACAAAGAAGTCACAAACTTGGCAGGCAGAACTGTGCAGGGCATGGGCTGTAGAGTCAAAGAATGCAGACTCTGCCACTCAGTATGTGCACGACCAGGAGCAAGCCTGAACCTCAGCATTCCATACCTGGAAAATGGGTATAACAACAATACCCATCTCAAAGGATGCTCCTCAGATATTTTTTTCTTTTTGACTTTTATATTTCTCTCACTCTGCCTTCTGAAATGGAGCAGAACCCTATGGTCTTTCCACCCCCCCAGCCCCCAACCATGTCCTCTGCCTGCCTTTCGTCTTTGGAAAACCTTAGTCAAAGAATAAGTTTAATCAGAGAAGTAAGAAATATAGAATCAAAGGAAAACAGTCAGAGGAGACTAAATAATAATAATGTAGTCATTAAGCATAGTCAAGGACCTTTAGTCCTTTCTCAAGGGTTATAGATAATATTCTGAGCCATTTCCTGTGAGCTGTCTTATAGATTCCAAAACACAGGTGGAAAAGTTAACTACACGATGACCAGGCTATACCAAGAACATGAGCTGTCACAATTCTGAGAACTGGCCACAAAGAAATGGGAACAAATGGACCTTGGAACTAAAGGCTAACTGTCCCTAAAACAATCAAAACGACACTGGTCAGACCACTGATGACCAGTCTGAAGATGACTGTCAGAGCCGGCTGTGCTGTTTCTGCATGGAGTCCCCTCCTTCTGGCTATAAAAGCTCTTGCCCCACTGGTTGCCGTGTGTGTGTGTGTGTGGGGGGGGGGTCAGCCTTTGGACAGATGTCCACCTCACCTCCCCAAGTTGGTGGCATCTGAAATAAAACAAACTTTCCTTTCCACAGATCGGGCCTGTTTATTGGCTTTTGAGCAGCAGCTGTACCCCACCTCACCCTTTCAGTAACATTTCCGCAACAGAAATTGATGTAATATTCCTCTCAGGCACGAAGCAGACACTTACAGATATCACTAAAGCTAAGTGCAAATACAGTCATGCAGCAGGTTATTTTTACGTCGAAGCAAAGTGACAATAATTAGCTTCATTCTGATACCTTACTAATAAAAAATACAGTAGGAATAAGATTTTATATATTTTATAAATATATATAATATATAAACGCACTTTGTATGTATAATATAATACAATATAATATATATATGTATATATATTTTTTGCCACTTCAGACAAACACACCCTTCACAGATGCTTGTCAGCAGCTATGAAGCCTCAGAATAAAGACTTTTTCCCTCGGGAATGGATTTTGTTTGGATATGACTTTCTGTCTTTTAGTTAAATGAAAACACCACTGAATTTGTGAAGCATGAAGGGGAATTTTAAAGTTAATGAAAGTGACACTTATGAGACAAGCGTGAACTAAAGTGGTGGGATGAGGAACGCAGAGATTTATTGGACGACTTGCAGCTGAAATGGAAGGTGGCCTGAATGTGCTGAGATTCTGCACATGTGTCCTGCTGACAGGGGGGTTCCTTTTTACCTGGCTGCCATGAGGTCCAGAAGGTGCTGCCACCGGTCATTGATCTTGCCAAGCTTGTACTCAATCTCAGATGCTTTGCTTTCATGACTGGCTCGAGCCAGTCGTTCTCCCATTTGCTGGAGCTGTATTTTGTTTTCTTGGGCAATGGCAATTTCCTCTTGATAATCCTGTGTAATAAATAGCAATCACAGAGGTCAGAAAGCATATTCTTGATGCATTCAGCTTAGCTTTACTAGAAACAGGGTAATTACAGTTTTCTACGGCTTGGAAATAGTTTGGGCATAGGGAACACTATGTGAATATGAGTCCTAGTACACAGGAATTAATGGTACCTGCTATTTTCAGTATTTAGGCAAAGTCCAGATTTTCAGTATCTAGGCAAAGTCCAGATTGAATTTTTATATAGATGTTCTTAAAGGGAATGGGGGGGGGGCTTTCTTTTTACTTAAAATAGGTATTAAAAATTAAAAAAACAATGTAAGTATATATATAGAAACAAAAGACAAAACTTGAAGTATTTCAATGCTGGGAAGTTATACCTTATTGCTGTAATCACCAACCACATGTTATATTTAGACTCAATCCTCCTACACATAACTGCCAAGAGGCTTATAAGATGTGTCTGCATGTACATATATCTAAATGTATATGTTTGTGTGCATGTGTGTGTGAATTTCAATTGTTACTTGCACAGAATGTTTTAAAAGATTACTTTCATTTTAAGGAGCTATCCTCTATACAGTGTAAAATACTGATTTTACAACACCATAAATCATTGACATAAGTCTCAAGAATAATGACCTTTAGTCTTAGAGGATCAATGCACCTCAAACCTCCCTCATTTACCCAGTTTCTATAGGAGCTCCTCCTAAAGACTGTTTTAGGTAAGCAGGACAGGCTCTCAATACGGTCTATAGTAAGGTCACTGAGACAGACCACTGAACAGTATGATTTAAGGGATGATAAAGGCCATCTCCTCTTGACCCCTATCTGTCCCCCTCTTCCCTCCTCCCAGCCTCTGGACCAATGGTCCTCTTACTTTCCTGCCATAGTGACAGCATCCAAAATTTAGAATCAACTTTTTCATTTTTGGCTTAAGCTTCTGTTAGGCAGGCAGCAAATATTTTCTCAACAAAATAATATACAAACACAGGTATTATAAGGATATGGGTATTTTAACCTTCTATGGCTCTAAAATTCCCTTGGGAACAGCACTACCTTTTCAAGTCAGTAAAAAGGGCCCCCAAAGAATGGGAGGAGCCAGTGAAATTTCATTCTATTCAGGGTTGAATGCTGTCCTCAGGCTCAGTACCCCACCCACTCACCCTTCTATGTTACTTCAACCCCGTGGGAGTCAAAGACCAATGAAATGAATGCTTATTAATAGTTACAACATGGCATTACAAATTTGAGATCATTTTACTGAGAAACGTTTAATGTCAATGGAATTACTCCAACCCTAGAACAGTATTTATAGTAAAATAATCTGCCTAGGTTGTCTTTTAAAGCAAAAAGCAGAGTGTCAATGCCAGGAGGTACCCATATCATAGTTACAGTCTATCCTGTAACTTCAACTTAGTTTATCCTAAGTTGAAAAAATTACCAAGACTATTCTTTTTCTTTACAAAAGAGACACCACATGGTGCAAGCTCATGAAGATTTTTTTAGAGTCCATAACTTATTATATATATATACAAAATGGTATAGTTGATATTTTAAATGTTACTGAACAGTATAACAAAATTATCTGTGTGTCAAGGTACAGTTTTTCTAAATTTTAAATTATGATTGCATTTTGCTCAAGTGACAGTTTTTTCCATACCCCCAAAATAATAGATCTTAAATTTCATGATAAAATCAATTGGAGTATAAATATGCTTGGTCAAAATTTATTCTATAGCAAATTTCACTATAAAACCTATTACATTAATCATGTCTAAGAGAACAGTCTCTGACACCCATAAACCAGCAAGGGGCAGAACTGTTACAGATGTTTAAGTGAAATATGTATTGTCTCAGTCCACATTTTAAAGCTTTACAATATTAAATACATTGGGTTAATCAAAAAGTTCATCTGGGTTTTTCCATAAGATGTTCTATTGGGTTATTCGGACCCAATAGAAATGCTGATGCTTAGAACTTGCACTTTTAAGTGTAAACCTATAAAGTTATTAATATCACATCTTGGCTTCAGAGTTTTTGTTTTTCTGTGTATGTGCCTGTGCACACCCATAGAGGAAAAAAAAATACAGTTCCCAAAGCCAACACATAATATAAATAACTTCATAGACAAAGATAATTTTTTCTAATACTTATTCATATTTCTTTTCAGAATGAGTGAAGCTATTGCTTATTTATTCAATAAATAATGGCTGAGTACTTCTGAGAAGTCGGGAGCTACAGCAGTGAACAAAACTGACGAAGTTCCTGTTCCCATAAAGCTTACAGTCCAGTGGGGCTTCCAGTGTAGACAGATAACAAACAAATCAGGAACATGCACTGTATTTCAGATGGCAATATGTGCTTAAGAGGAATATAAAATTAAAATGATTAATTGTTCAAATGCAGTGTGGAAACATCACTGGAACCATCAAAAACACTTTAAAATGCTATTAAAACTGACCAATCCTATATAGACATGAAAAACATTCTGGATCCATTTGAACATAAAAAAATACTTTCATCATCATATATAACTTGAAATTAATATGAAGCTAAAATTCCCAGAAGAGTCCTCATTCCTGTAACTGTCTATAAATCATGTTTTATAGAGAAAATGTCAGTTTAATGGATCCTAGGAATTTTTTCTTTTAGTTCCTCTCTAGTGATTTTTACCTCTTTAAAAACAAACAATAAATCAATTATACTCTGATTAAAAACAAAGAAAACTAACACACATAAATAATTCCTACTGAACAGGCAGATAAAATCCAAAAAAACTGAATGTTATCTATCAGCAGACAATCTATTTCATCACAAATTGAAAATATTCTATATGATTTATAGGTCAAGGAGGCCTTTCCAGGCACATTGATTTCATATTAAAAAGATGAAGTGTTTGTAAGAGTGCTCCTTTGTCAGGAAAGCAACTAGGAGTAAGGCCATCTTCCGTACCAATGCCTAAACACTACGAAGAGTAAAACACATGTAGCCACACATCTGTTACCTTCCTGAGCTTCTCAATCATTTCTTCAATGAGAATGTCTCCATTCTGAGAAACCTTGCTTTCCATCTGAGTCAGCCATTCGCAAAGCTCCTTGTTCTTTTCACTGAAGACGGCCCACTCATTCAATCTCTCACTTACTTGCTGTCGCCTTAAGGAGAGCTGAAAAGTTCAAAATGGGAGAAAACGCAACAGGATAATCAGAACGGAACTCATAGCCTGAGGGACGAAGCAAATGAAGTCTGTTGGGTGGACTAAGACGAGCAGTGGTTGTGGATCTCTTTAGGCCGCTGTTCCCGGAGGCTCAGTCCCAGGGTACTGCTCTAGCCTACTGAGTTTCACAACCAGGATTTGTGAGTGGGAGTGGGAGACACTGAACGCTCTACTTCCCTCCCAAGAGCCACGGGCATGTTCTCTCATAAAAGGTTCTCAACAATCCAGCGTCTCACTACAGTTGGTTCTGCAGCTATGATACGGGATCACTGAATGTACTTTAACTAAAAAATATATAAGCAAGAAACAAGAGAAGAATAAGGAAAGGGGGAAGGGAATGGGCGGGAAAAAAAGAAAAGACAAAAGAAGGAAGGAAAAGGGAAAAAAGAAAAATAGGGAAGAAAGGAAGGAAGGAAAGAAGGCAGAATTAGTTGAGCATCACGTGTCTGGAGAGGGTGGACCAAGGGACACAGAGGGAGAGGCTCAGTTCCTGATCAGCTCTATCCTGATCACTTTACTTTGAGCAAACTCTTTTATACCCCTGTTTGTTTTCTTTTTTATTTATGTACCCTTGTTTCTTTTCTTTTTCATATAACAGCCTTACTGAGATGTAATTTCCACACCATACAATTTGTCTGTTTATAAAGTGTACAACTCAGTGGTTTTTTGGAATATTAACAGAGTTTTACAACTACCAGCACAATCAGTGTTGTAACATTTTCATTAATACAACACCCAGCCCCCGCCCCACCCCAGAATTCACTCCCTTGCCTACCCCAGCATCTTCCTCCCAACCTTAATCTACTTTCTATCTCTATGCATTTATCTATTTTGGACATTTCACATAATCAGAATCAATTGATATGTGATCTTCATGACTCGCTCTTTTCACTTCGCATAATGTTTTTAAGGTTCATCCACTGGAGCATGCATCAGTACTTCATTCCTTTTAATTGCTGAATATATTTTTTTCAGGTGGGTACAGCACATTTTTGGGGATTCCCTTGTGGCTCAGCTGGTAAAGAATCTGCCTGCAATGCAGGAGACCTGGGTTCGATCCCTGGGTTGGGAAGATTCCTTGGAGGAGGGCATGGCAACCCACTCGAGTATGCTTGCCTGGAGAACCCCCATGGACAGGGAAGCCTGGCGGGCTACAGTCCATGAGGTCACAAAGAGTTGGACACGACTGAGTGACTAAGCACAGCACATAGCACATTTTATTTATCAATTCATCTACCAATGAACATGTGACTTGTGTCCACTTTTGGGCTGTTATGAATAATGCTGCTATGAACATTTGAGTGCAAGTGTTTGTGTGGACATAAATTTCATTTCTCTTGGGGTGTATACCCAGGAGTAGACTTGCTGAGTTGTATGGTAACACTATAGATTGTTTTCTAAATGCCTATACCATTTTACATTCCCACTAGCAGTAGGGTTCCAATTTCTTCATATCCTCACCAATACCTGTCATTATCTGTCTTTTGGATTACAGTCATCCTAGTGTATATAAAGTGATATTTCACTGTGGTTTTGATTTGCATTTCCCTGAAGGCTAATGATATTGAGAATCTTTTCATGTTCTTAACCATTTGTCTGACTTCTTTGGAGAACTGTCTGGTCAAATTCCATGTTCATTTCTTAATTTTTTTTTTTTATTAGGTGACTTTTCTTTGTTGTTATACATTGTAGATACAATGGATTTATTTTCTTATTTTTAGGTCTGGAATGATCCTTTTGAGAAATTTAAACTTTTCTGACTTCATAATACTCTTGTCTTTGCAGTACTGGTTGAGATACTACGGAATGCTTCTAGTTGAGTTAAACTGCATGTTAGTAAAATACAATGTTATTTGAGTGGCAAGATGATCCACTTTTGCAGACATTCTGTACAGTCAAGTTGATAATGCTAGATTTCTGACATTCATCTCACTGCATTAAACACTTATCTCTCAATTTTCCTTTTTACACTAACATTTAATTATGAAAAACATCAGACATACAGAAAAGTTGAAGGACTCGTGTGGTAAACAGCTATGACATACTCCTTAGACTAAAACTGTTAACATTTTGCTACATTTTGATTTAATAAATATATTCTTTTTTTCCATAGATCTATTTTACTTTTCAATGATTTTTGAATGAATTTTCTTTTTCAAATGAATGTGAAAATATTTCTAAAGTGTCATATACTTCCTAGTTAGCAATTCTGTCTAGGGTTGGCTCTGTTATTGATTAGGAATAATATTCAAGGTCCCTCACAGCCCCAAATCTCTGTGATTCTGCATCTTAGAAAAGAATGGGAGCTAATCACATGAAAAAGAATATAATACCTAGGAATAAACCTTCATAAGGAAGCAAAAGATCTGTACTCTGAAAACTGTAAGATGCTGGTGAAGGAAACTGAAGACTACACAAAGAGATGGGAAGAAATACTGTGTTTTTGGATTGGAAGAATCAATATTGTTAAAATGACCATACTATCCAACACAATCTACAGAGTCAGTGTAATCCCTATCAAATCACCAATGGAATTTTTTACACAACTGGGATAAAAAAATTCAAAATTTGTATGGAAACACAAAAGACTGAACAGTCAAAGACATCTTGAGAAAGAAAAAGAAAGCTGGAAGAATCAGGCTCTCTGACTTCAGACTACACTACAAAGCTACAGTAATGAAAACAGTATGGTACTGGCACAAAAACAGGCACATGGTTCAATGAAAGCCCAGAAATAAACCCATGCACCTATGGTCAATTAATCCACAACACAAGGAGGCAAGAATATACATTGGAGAAAGGACAGTCTCTTCAATACATGTTGATGGGAAAATTGGGCAGCGACATCGGATGAAATTAGAACATTCTCTAACACCATCTACTAAAATCAACTCAAAATGGATTAAAGACCTAAATGTAAAACTGAATACTACAAAAACACCTGGAGGAAAACAGGTGGAACACTTTCTGACATAAATTCTAGCAATATCTTTTTTGATCCATCTCATAGAGTAATGGAAATAAAAACAAAAATAAACAAATGGGACCTAACTAAATTTAAGAACTTTTGCACAGCAAAGGAAACCATAAACAAAATGAAAAGGCAACCTACAGAATAGGAGAAAATATTTGTAAACAATGCAACTGACAAGGGATTAATTTCCAAAATATATGACCAGCTCACACAGCTGAATTAAAAAAAAAAAGAAAGAAAGAAACTCAATCAACAAATAAACAGAAGATCTAAATAGACATTTCTCTAAAGAAGACATACAGATGGCTGACAAGCATATGAAAAATGTTCAATAAAACTAATTGTTAGAGAAAGGCAAATCATAACTGCAATGAGGTATCAACTCACACTTGTCAGAATGACTATCATCAAAAAGTCTACAAATAATAAATGCTAGAGAAAGTATGGAAAAGGATCCTTCCTACACTGTTGGTGGGAATGTAAGTTGGTGTAGCCACTATGGAGAACATTATGGAGGTTCTTTCAAAACTAAAAATAGAGCTGCTGTATATGATCCTGCAGCTTCACTCCTGGGCACATATGTAATTCTTAAAGATAAACGTACCCCTGTGTCCAAAGCATCACTATTTAGAATAGCCAAGACATGGAAGCAACCTAAGTGTTCATCAACAGACGAATTATTCTTAGCCATAAAAGATAACAAAATAATGACTTTGAAGTAACATGAATGGCTTTAGAGATTATCATATTAAGTGAAGGAAGTCACAGAAAGGAAAATATTATATGATACTGCTTACATGTGGAATCTAAAAAAAAATTATATAAATGATCTTACTTACAGAACAGAAAATAGATTAACAGACATAGAAAAAAAACTTATGGTTACCAAAAGAAACAGTGACTGAGGGGAGGGAATTATCATATATACACTACTATACATAAAATAGATAACTGACAATGCCCTACTGTATCACACACAGAACTATATTCAATCTTATAATAACTGATAATGGAAAATAATCTGAAAAATTTTATATATATATACACACACACACATATATATTCTGAATCACTGTTCTAAAAACCTGAAACTAACACAACATTGTAAATTAACTATATTTCCATTTTAAAAAGTTGAAAAAAAGATACTGAAGAAGTTTTCTCAAAAAAAAAAAAAAAACAAAGTTGGGAATTAGACTATAAGCCCAGGATATTCTTGCCAGGTCCAGCTTATTGAACTGCCTAGAGAGCAAACCCTATATCCTGCCACAAATTTTGAAATGTTACCATTAGAAATTCACTGTTTTGAGTTAATATATTTTAAAATAAAAATTTCTCTGGGTAGAGGTGACACTTAGGAATCCATTAAGTATTTCCCCATTGGTATAATTCACTTTACCATTAATTTTTCTTCAAGGAAGAACAATAGTGCATTTACTTATTGTGGGTATTGATGGGAATGGAAAAAAAAACACACAGATTAAAAGTTTTAGAGACAAATCTCACCTATATTAAGTTCTACTAAGACAGTCGTGAAGAGCACGATTCCTCCAGCGCCACTTTCCTCTCAACCTCTGATGGCAGAGTATATTTCCATCTGCTGGAATGCTAAGATTTTGAACTTTCTGGTGGACATAACTTTCTTTTTCATTCACAGAATATCAGAATCACTCTAATATTACAATCTTTGCTTTGACTGCCATCCAAGCTGAAACTATATTTTCATAGTTGAAATTGCCCAAAGCAACTGTTTTCCATACAAAGTTAGAAAGCCCTGCCCTTCAGACTTCAGACGATGTATAGTTCTGCTATGTGTGGTACCTCTGAGTCTTCCCTCAAATCCTGGCCATAAGCAAGAATAAATTCCAGGGCTTTAGCAACAACACTGCAGGGAAGACAACCACACAACAGAAAATATTATCTACTTCTTTTGAGAGGTAGGTATTACCCTCTTTTCAGAGACAGGGAGAGAGGAGGTCAGACACATTTGAGGGCCACGTTGACTGGCAAAGCTTGAGTTTTTGATACACGTTGCAATATAATGTTATGATCAAATACCAGATGCAGATGAGATTCAAAAATAACCTCTATCACTTACTACTGATTATGACTAGGGCAAGATTATTCATCTTTCTTAAGCTTTATTTTCATTGTTTGTAAATTAATCTTCCATTTGTCCCAAATTTCATTAAACAAATGTTTATGGTTTGCAGTAAACATGTGCCTGCTATATGAAATGTCTTATGCACTGGAACACTGTAGGCTCATAATATATTCTTCAAACAAGAAAACAATTCAAGAAAGTGACCAGTACATCCTAAAGAGCTAACAAAAGTTAAATGCTCAGTCACTTCAGTCATGTCCGATTCTTTGCAACACCATGGATCACAGACCACCAGGCTCCTCTGTCCATGAGATTTTCCGAGCACGAATACTGGACTGGGTTGCCATGCCCTCCTCTGGGAGATCTTCCCAATCCTGGGATCGAACCTAGGTCTCCTGTGTCTCTCCACCTGAGCCATCAGGGAAGCCCAACAAAAGTTAAGTTAAGTCTAGTTAACTGCTATTACTACTAGTAGACTAGTACAACTATATACAAAATTTGCGTTTTGAACACTTTTTTCTCTTTGACACTGATGTGTTCATGAAGCAGCTTGAATACACATTTCTAGTCTTTTTCACACACCATGCAACTGTTATTTTCATTTTACTTGCTTACGCAGAGTAGCAGTTGAAAGGAACAGGTAGGCCATAAACAGTGGTTACAAACTGGTACCAAAAGCTTTTCAAAAGATTTAAATTAATAATGGGGACGGCGTTTTCCTCTTGGTGTGTTCTTTGAGTTCAGTGGAAGCCCTCAACTTACTTATCAGTTTAGCACATATTTATGTTTTCTCAAGGGTTTAAACACATTGCACTGCCAACAGCTGACAAACACCAGCGAAAACCTCCAGAGTGTGAGGCAGCTGAACAGGAAACACATCCTCTTTTGCTTCAAATATTTTTACCATGACAATCTGAAAGAACACCGAGCAATTACAATGATGATATATTTATATCTCAGCTGGAATTACACACAGCTCTACAAACCAAAGCCGGAATGAAAGCAAATAGAAGCGTTGACTATCCGCAGGCACAATAGTCCTTTCGGGGGTTCTACTTGAAGGCAGGACGCATTTCTGTTACCTCAACTCTGCAGTGTTCACGCACAGGGCGGCCCTCTCCTCCTCGTCTGGAGCCCCAGTCAGTTCATCCTTCTCACCAGCTGCTTTCATTGGAACATGAACACACTATTCGGTCTTTAACAAGGGGATTATGCCTTGTTTCGCTAAAGTTTTTAACTTTTTAAAGTGAGACATAGGCACCAGCTCATTTCCTTTTGTGGTTTCATGCTTGACAGAAGTTCTCCGGAAACACTAACTCAAAAAGTAGTAACTGGTCTATACTTCTCCTTCCGGTTATATCCTGGCAACGTTGGTATGAATCCACATGACTAAACTCTTGCTGATTTAATTGTGTGCTGTGCTTAGCTAGCCGCTCAGTCGTGGCTGACTCTTGCAAACCCATAGACTGCCAGGCTGCCAGGCTCCTCCGTCCATGGGATTCTCCAGGCAAGAATACTGGAGTGGGTAGCCATCTCCTTCTCCAGGGGATCTTCCCAACCCAGGAATCAAACCTGGGTCTCCTGCATTGCAGGGCCGACTCTTTACTGACTGAGCTACAAGGGAATCTTTAGACTGAAGCAATGTGAGGATGGGTATGTTTCAGCTTCAGGCCTTAAGACACTCAATATAGAAGGTTTCTAGAAACACTGTTTCTGCTTCCTCTTTTTTTTTTTTTTTTAAACTTGTCTTGGTCTACTCACAGGTGCAAGGTATTAATCTCTTCACAGAATGTGATATGATCAACAGGTGCTTTCAAAATGTATTTCTAAACAGACTGTGGCCTAGCTATATGTAAGTCTGCTGAGCAATTTTACAATGTAACATTTTTTCCTTTTCTAGCTTTCATGAGATATAGATGACATGTAACATTGTGCAAATTTAAGATGTACAATGTGATGATTTGATAGTCATATACTCTGGGAAATGATTACAAGGTTAATCAACCCCTCTAGCACTTCACATAATTACCATTATTTGATGTGTGGTGAGAGCATTTAAGATATACTGTGTTAGCAACTTTAAAGTATATAATCTGGTCTGTTGACTATAGTCCCCATGCTGGACATTAAATCCCTGGAACTTGTTCAGCTTGTAACTGGAAGTGAGCATCCTCTATACACAATGGTTTTCTTCCATAGTACCAGTCTTCCTAAGCCAAAAAGTATTATTACATACTCATAATCTTCTCACCCTCCAAAATATTCAGAAGCCTTGTCATTATTTTACATTTAGAGGAATGTAAGAAATAAAATAAATGTCCTAAAGTCCTATCTTGATGATCAACAGTATAAATGAACCCTCAGCTGTTCTAGGTACTGGAGATACAAAGAAAACATTTGTCCTCAAGAGCTTCATAGTCTTCAAATCAAGTTGCAAACATAAAAAGAAGGAGAAGAAGGGAGGAACAGAGGAACAGAGTACTGTCACCTGATGGCACAGACCAAAACTTAGTTGGGAGTTCAGAGGAACAGGAAAACACAGAGATCTGAGCATCTCAAACAGTGGCATCACAGGAGTGGTGGAATTCAAGAGAAGAGGATAGATTAGAAAATCAAAAAAGAAGGAATGAACAGTCTAGGCAGGAAGTTTAGGCAAGAAGAATGGCCTGAGCAAGATCTTGGGGTAGAGAATTTCATGGTAGGTTTGGGAAGGTGATGGGAGCCAGTATTTAAAGTGTTATCTCTCTGAAAGTTTCACCGACCTCAATTAGCTAGAGAAATGGATCTAGTCTAATACATTTCACACAATCTACTAAAAAGTACTGAGTCAGCAAGCAGTGCTAGACTTGTCTCAGTTTTAAGAAAAACAGATGAACAAAGCTCAAAAGGGTAACTTAAGATTGCTGTGATCATTCTTGAATGACTATATCTACCAAATATCTTTTATTTATATACACTATGATAAAATCTTGACATTAAAAAGTATACACTAATTTACTCGACGATATAGATTCTGGATTGAAGACTCAGAAAAGAATAAAGTGTGACGAATATCAACACTCTCCATTTAAGTTTCTCACTGGGTTCACTGAGAATGTACAGCCCTGGGAAAAGTTGGCTAAGTGAATTTTGAATGCAAATCATTAATGTGCTTAATGAAAATCACCTCTTACAATTCTTTCTTTTAAAAGCGCGCGCGCACACACACACACACACACGCATTTGCCAAGTGTGCTCCAGAATTTTTCTCCAGTTCATCCTTCCAACAGCTACCTTTCTCCAGCCAGGTTCTCTCTCTGCTCTAATCCTGTACCTTTTTCAAGCTGCAACCTTGTCTAGCACATCCACTTTTCCCCCTACACCAAGCCATGTGTCCCACTCTGATCTCAGCACTCAATTCAAGATTTATCCAGTTCACTAAGCACTTCCTTTATTCTCTGCAGTCCACACTGTCCTTAGTTTGCTTACATTTTTGTGTATTGTTTTACTTAGACCTGGTTTTCCTCTTCACTGTATAAGTTCTTTTTAACAGATTTTAGTCTCAGCTCAATGGTAAACTACATAGTAGGGACATCTACTATAGCTTGTGAAATTTACAATAATTAATGTGACTGATTCATTTAACAAATATGCATCATAACCTATTTTGTGCCAGGCAAGGTAATGAAGGTACAGTAAGGGACCCTATAGACATGGTTCCTGCTTCCTGAAACGTATGATCTCAAGGCCATAAGTCAGAGCCATTCTTTACTTATAGGCCCTATTATTCCTATTTGCCTTGAGTGTCCACTCCTTGTCACTCCAGCAATCTTTCTCTTTCATTTCCAAATCAAAACCCAATCTGGGATCTCTTTTAAGGTATCGTGCACATAGAATGTGGGCTTCCCAGGGGCACTAGTGGGAAAGAACCCGCTTGCCAATGCAGCAGATGTAGAACATGCAGGTTTGATCCCTGGGTCAGGAAGATCCCCTGGAGGAGGGCATGGCAGCCCACTCCAGTGTTCTTGCCTGGAGAACTCCATGGACAGAGGAGCCTGATGAGCAACGGTCCATAGGGTTGCAAAGAGTTGGACACAACTGAAGTGACTTACCCCGCACGCACTTAGAATGCACTTACTAAATGAGTAAAGTATAGCTAAAAATATCATACACCCATGAATTATTTGGAAACAACTATCATAAATCAAGAGCAATAAGAAATGTTAAATGTACAAAACCAGGCTTCCCCAGTGGCTCAGCAGTAAAGAATCTTCCTGTATGCAGGAGATATGGGTTTGATCTCTAGGTCAGGAATATTGCCTGGAGGAGGACATGGAAACCCACTCCAGTATTCTTGCCAGGAAAAACCCCATGGACAGAGGAGCCTGGTGGGCTATGATCCATGGGGTTGCAAAGAGTTGGACACAACTGAAGTGACTGAGCATGCATACACATACAAACCACTCATAGCATCAGCTAAAACTGCAAATAAAATCATGCTTTCTTACCTGTTTTAAGTATGAAAGAGACCACCAATATCTACCTAGCAAAACCACATCTATGAACCACATAACTGTACTTCCTTTTAAAAATATTTTGACAGCCAGTAAAAGAAAGAGCAAGAGAATCCAGTTTGGATGCATTTAAAATAGAGTGTTAAGATATAATTGTCTAAATTTGAAGCATTGTCATAATAAGCCCAGAGTTTTCCTCTATCCAAATGGGACAGGTCCAAATGTGGATACAGCCACAGACATTTCAAATCATCTTCTAGTTCTCAGCCTTTCTGAGCAGATGCTGAGTGTCTAGAGTTTGTCTCACCTGGTGGCATAGTTCTTCCCACTGCCTCTGCAGAAGCTCCATGCGTTCGTTAAGGATGGAGATATCATCTTCACTGATGTAAGCACAGAGAGCCTGCTTCAGCACTGTCAGCTGTGCCAAGTCATCTGTCCAGCTCCCAACTGCGTTTTCTAATTCCTAGATTTAAAAAAAAAAAAAAAGAAAAGCACAAAACTTGAATACCCATGGGCATCTGTCATCATCCATTTCTCAAGTGTATTTGAAATCCCCTCTTGATGTCTCTGTGCTTCCAGGTGGCACCTGGGAATGCAGCAGACTTGAGGCTCGGGTTTGATCTCTGGGTCAGAAAGATCCCCTGGAGGAGGGCATGTCAACCCTGTATTCTTGCCTGGAGAATCCCAAGGACAGAGGAGTCTGGTGGGCTACAGTCCATAGAGTCTCAAAGAGTTGGACACAACTAAAGTGACCTGTTACTGGCACTTGATGTCATTACCTTTCCATTCCATTCTATTTAAACACCCAAACTGGTATCTATTGGGTTGGTCAAAAAGTTCAGGTTTTTCCATCAGATGTTATGAAAAAACTTGAATGAACTTTTTGGCCAACTCAACACTTTATTTGCTTCCTACATAATCTAATAATTTGCCAGGTTCTTCTGATATAGTACCAGGTTGCTTATAGAATCTTTCCTAACTGGAAATAAAGATCTATTTTCCACTTCACTGACGGCTTCTGATTGTCTTTCCTAGTTCAAGTTTCATCACCACATTGATCTTACTTACTTTTAAATCAGCTTCATAAAATCCTTTACCTTCATCTCAAGTGACCTATCATGTTTGTGCAATACTTTTTAAAAATCCAAACTACTAGATTTAATTCTCATCTTCTAACACTATCAATTGCTACAGACTTACTGATACACTGTAGCTAAAAAGATGTGTGGCTGGTATTTCAGTTCAGTTCAGTTCAGTTCAGTCGCTCAGTCGTGTCCGACTCTTTGCAACCCTATGAACCGCAGCACGCCAGGCCTCCCTGTCCATCACCAACTCCCTGAGTCCACCCAAACCCATGTCCATTGAGTTGGTGATACCATCCAACCATGGTGTATTACTTGATTTAAAATAATGGACTGAATATGTTTATTGCAGAAGAAGAGAGATTGTTCAGTTACTGGTAAAATATGTTATTTTGTCCTTTCGGGGAATAATTTCAGGGAACAAAAATCCATATAACAATATTTGAATGTTTTTTCAACAGTTTTTGCAACGCTCTGAACAGATGACTAGTTTTACAATTTGTATAGCTCTTGCTTTTTGCCAGCTGTTGATGTTTTTAGATTCCAGCTAATTTTGTTCATGAATAGAATATTTCACATGGCTTTTACCTTCTCTTCTGTCTCATCAAACCGGAGACAAGTTTCCAAAGGCAAAGGCAATTAACGGTAGCCTGAGGCTAACTTCTCAGGCAATTTAAGCAAACTAGGTTTTAGCCAGAATTTTCTAGGTAATTGCTTTGTTTTGCTGCTAAGGTGGTTTGGGGGAAAGAGTAGCAGAAAGCTGGACCGGACTGCATCCTTCTAATCTCCAAACTTAATAGCAGGGCGTGTTTGTAACTGTTGTGTATTTTGGGACACAAGGTCTCATGGTAACAGTGTTTGGCTGAAAGACCAAACCATCCGGGAGTATTAAATATGCAGCATTTCTGTTTATATCTGTAGTCATATTAAACTGCCATATCAATGTAAAGATTTTCTTCTTTTTATACCAATTTTCAACTCCACCCCAAACTCAAATATCAGATTTGGTGTATGGGTTTAAAAAAGAAACACCACCACCAGGGACCAACTCTCACAAACTCTCGGACTCCATTTTAGATGTTTGTGTGATAAAAATATAGCCCTTGGATTCAGGAAACTCTGACAATTACCAACTTTGAAAAGTTATGAAACTTCTAGCTGCTTCATTTTCCTCATTTGTAGAAGGGAAATAACAGACTGTCCTCAGGAGCTTGCATTTGTGCCAACTGAGATAACACTGGTCAGTCATGGGCACACAGGAGTCCACTAAATGCCCATTCCTGCCTATTGAAAGTTTTCTTTAATCATTTGTCATAGATTTACAGTCACGGACTTAAATTTTCTTTAATCTTTGCACACTATTGACTTTACATCTCTAGATAATATTTCACTCCCTTATCATCCATGACATAAAGTATACTTCCTTTGTTTTTCCTAAATCTGTCTCTTTTCAAAGATCATCCTCACATTTTAATACTGAAGAAAAATTCTTATATCTACTCTTTTAATGATTTCTGGGCTTCTTTAAAAATTAATCTTTCTTGGGACTTCCCTGGTGGTCCAGTGGCTAAGACTCTGAGCTCCAAATGCAGGGGACGTGGGTTCAATCCCTGGTCAGGGAACTAGATTCTACATGCCTCAATTAGAGATCCCATGTGCTGCAACTAAGATCTGGTGCAGCCAAATAAATATATACATTTTTAAAAAATTAATCTTTCTTAAAGGCTTATGACTTCCTAGACAAAGTGAAGCAGAGAACTTCTGATCAAAATCCAAATCATTTATGTCTGTGTGAAGTTTTAAACAGTCACTCCAGCGCAGTAATTTACAAATGACTTGGAGAACATGAGGACATGTTTCATTGGAGGGAAAAAGCATCTTTAAAGATAACTTGGTTTTGATCTGCATATTGCTCAGCAGAGAACTGCTGTCTCGGCACTTGACTTTGCTACCCAGGAGTGAATGGAACAAATCCTACAGATTTGTTCCTACGAAATCATGTCGGTCTCAGTGAGCCCCCACTGCAGGGAGTGGTCTGTATTAGCTACTGATTGGCTTCCAAGTGCCATTTGAGGTGTTGATCATAATCTTTAAATTGATAGGGCCCTGAAGATACAAAGGACTGTGTGTCTCAATGCAGTAAGTGCAATCAGCTACCTATAGTTCCTGTTTTTCTTATAGATAAGAGCCTAGAGAGCAGGTTGTGTTTCTCCAAGGACCATGGTCTACAGAATTTCCATGTTGCCGAGCCTCACTCTTTTATATGTGAACTAGACTCTTCTGCTGAATGACTGTCCAGTGTGAACGGTTTAGAAGGATTGTCTTTATTGCTCTTAAACTAGGTTTTAAATGTCTTTTAATGTTGTGTTTTATATTTTTATTGACTCACTCCTGGTAATCCATCAACTAGTCTATAATTTCATCAACTGCAATGAATCAATAAGCAAGTTTCATCAGAGCTACCTGTCCTAATGCAAGATAACAGAAACTTGCACCTACATGTAGACAGTTACAGGAGCTCAACTGAATTATGCTTTCAAAGGCATCACACTAGAAGCACAAGAAAGTGGAAGTGTTAGTCACTCAGTTGTATCTGACTCTGCGACCCCATGGATCATAGCCTGCCAGGCTCTGTCCATGGAATTCTCTAGGGAAGAATACTGGAGTGGGTAGCCATTTGCTTCTTCAGGGGATCTTCCCGACCCAGGGATCGAACCCTGGTCTCCTGCATTGCAGGGCAGATTCTTTAACATCTGAGCCACGAGGGAAGCCCAGAAGCACAGGTAGGTGACAGTTAAAAGCTTAGTCCAGTGGTTTACCTTGCAGCACATCTGCTCCGCGTGGAGCTCTTCATGATGATCTGGGAGAGGCTGGGAAAGCCTCTTTTTGAAAGTTCGTAGTTTCTCCAGAGAATCAGCTATTCCATTCTCACATTTTTCCCAGTCCTAGAATGGGCAGAGAAAGAAATTTTAAGGAAGAGGGAGTTAGAAAACAAGAAAAACTCTTCTCAACTCCCTAAGAATGGATTAAAGTTACACTGATGACTACTGCAAAGGCGTCCATATCCATAGCCATGGGAGTCAGCAGCAGAAGAGCTGAGTTCTCAACTTTTCTCATTATCTGCGTGACTTCAAGTAGGTGAGGCGCTATGTCTCAGTGTTCCTTACGAAAACCGAAATAACACAAATTCTCAAAAATTGCGGGAGAATGCAAGGAAATGATTGGTGTCAAGATGTCAAGGACAATGTCCAGAATATTATGAGTTTTCAAAAATGTGTTCTGGATCCAAATCTGTCTACAGAGCTAAGAGTATAAACACACTACTTTGCCTCTTTCTTAAATCCACCCATTACTGCACTCAGGTCTCCATTATCTCAACACACTATAAGGGATAGAAAAGAGGATATGGAATCTCTTTCAGAGTGAAAATACATATTAGGTAAGAGAATTTGATATGAAATGTACAAGTAATATAAACCTGGCTCTGATTCAATTCAATACATAAACAGTATGAACTAAAAGCAAAAAAAGTAGAAGAAAGAGAATTCAAAATTTTTAAATGTACATCTTATATGTCAGTACTGATCAGTACTCTGAAGGAGAATGTAACAGGTAAAGAGGTAGAGTATTGGGACTTCCCTGGTGGTCTAGGGGCTAAGACTATGCTCCCAATGCAGGGGGCTCAGGTTTGATTCCTGGTAAGGAACTAGATCCTGCGTGCCACAGCTAAAGGTCCGCATGCTGCAACAAAGATTGAAGATCTAGCAACTAAGACCCAGAGCAACCAAATTAATTAATTAAAAAAAAAAAAAAAGAGGTAATAGCATGGTGGTAAGGAACGTGGTAGATCTCTAGGTGCTGACAGAAGAAAGCATACATGCTGTGGTTGTGTTTCAGAATATTACACACCAAAGGTAACAAAGGTTACCTCTAGGAAAGGTACTAGGATTTGGATTTGAGTGGTGGTGTCATGTACGGGAAATTTCATTTTTTTTTTAACTCTCTGTACTTCAGTTCTTACCTGAATTTTTTTTCAGACACATGACTTCTTGGGTAATTAAAAAAAGAAGAGTAAAAGAAAAAAAAAAAAGAGAGAGAGCGAGCAACCATGATGGAGACCTGATTCTTTACGGCAACCTATCTACAAATAGCCCACATCTGGGGTCTCTGTGCCAATTAAATTCAACTCAACAAATCTCCTTATGTTTGTCTGATATGCCACACTCCTGGCCTCTCATTCTCCCACAACTTAAATTACTGAGCTCCAGGGACAACTTGAGTTGTTTTTAGTCATCAGCCTAGTGCCAAATCCTGCCACATTTCTCTTCACATTATCCTTTTGACTGTCTTTCATCACCAGTCTTTTCCTGTCTGAGTTCTTTCTATCTTTTCTCCTGATGCCTTATTTTCACCATAGCAACACACAGTTGCTATTTCAACTGTCTTCTCTGAGACATAATGGCCACCTTACCTCCTTGCTCATAATGTCTTTTGGTTTCTAAATAAACTGACAGTTTGGCCCAACATTTTCATTTTTTAAAAAAATTCCTTCGGGGAACTTCTTAGAGTATATAACCACATTCTTTCTTCCCATTCACCAGAAAGAACAAAAACAAAACCCAAAAGTCCCAGGTGTCTGTTTTGGACAGAATTGCTCCAATTTCCCTTTATTAAAATATCTTGGTGTTCCCAAGCTATGCTTAGTTCATCAACGCTAAGCATAGTCAGGGCAGATAACAGACCCTCTTTCTGCTTAAGCTGAACAACATTCTCAATTAAATCATCTCACACGCTGAAATCTCTCAACATGTGGACAAGAAATGTTCATTGACCTAAAAAGAGAAAAGGGCAGCTTTTTATTCTTCATAACAGAATTAAGAGATAATAGTGAAGGTGGTAAACACACAGGGCATAGAATTATGATGACTGTATTTTTGGCGTATTTACTCAGCATTCAATTAAAAGCAAAAATAGGTAAGCATTATAGCTGTGGTGAAAAGACACAGTAAAATGAGACTGTATAAACATTAAAATTTAGCTCCATAAATTCTTTCTTAGGTAAATAGGATCTAATGTATGATCCAAAAATAAAAAATACAACTTTAACAAGAGAATAAGGATTCCCCTTTCCAAAGCTGGATTAGATTCTAAAGCTATAACCAAGAGTTTTACTAAATGAATTATAAGGAAATAACTAAATGTTATGGTCTGTAAACATTTATCAAAGCAGACATTTTATATGCCAACGAATAAGACAGGCAAGGAAAGCAAATGAAATGACTCAGTCATCTCATCTCAGTAAGTCTTAGAAATGTGTCCAAAAGTCAATCACAAATAAAGAAAAAATATATGATTAACATGCTCTCTACAGAATGATTTACAGTGTTTTTAATCCTTAGGCATATTGTATTACTGATGAATTGTGTTGTGTGCAAATAATGATTCTCTAACATATGTTGGGTGGCATTTTTGATTCATTGCTTCCTGCACAGAAGGTAATATATTATTCAATAAAATTCAGCAGAAAAAAAATGAGTGTGCAAACATTAAGTATTCAGAGAAAAAAAGCAAAATGTGTTTTATTAACTCTATTATTATTACCTTTGATCCAAAAATGGACAGGCCAAATTTAATAAATGATCTCATTAAATAAAGTGTTGGTGATTATCAACGTATATAAAACTTTGGTATTTAGTCATGTTTGGTTTCAAAATGTTAATAATATCAACAGTAATTGCATCATTTGTTGAGTACTCAGTATGTACCAAGTACTTTGATACATAATTCACTTTCATTATTTCATTAAATCTTCACAATGTCTTATGAAAGAGATGTGATCATACCCACTCTACAGATTAGGAAACTGAGGCTTTGATAGGTTGAGTTCGCCAGGTTACCTCATTTCTTATGGTTTTAACTTGGGTTTATCTGAGTTTAGAGCCCCATACCTTCATTCAACTGCTGATTTAATTGTGTCTTATGCAAAGAATTGGAAAGTGAGGGAGAAAAGCACATTGTGGGAGGTCTGATACATCTACATTTCCCTAAACTTTCTGTATGATCAGCATGCTGTCTGTATCCAACTACAGGCTTAATATACCTCCTGGAGATTTTATCTTATAGCAACTTGCTTGGATAAGCTAGGATCAAATCAAGAGTGTCTTCTTGGATAGTTTTCCCCTACTATAAAATAAGAGATATCAATCTCGAAAACCACTTTAGGGTCTTAGATTAGGGAGAGGAATCTCCTCTTTGCATTCTTGTCTGGATTTATAAAGTCATCTCATGGCTTCTGGCTTAGCACTGGCCATGAATCAAGAGTTCATCACTTGGACAGTTTTTTTAGTTTTAAAACTACTTTGTTGGGGGATTTTCCCGAAAGACAAACTGCTGAAGATTGGGAAACTTTTCCCGTTCAGGCAAGACAGGACAAAGCCTTAAACGAGACACAGGGGATCAAAATACTGCAAGGTCTGATGTAATGATCAGCGTTATTTGATTCATAGGATAACGACATTGAGGAAGCAGCACAACTATTATGAGGGCATTTTAAACCACATGAGACCCATAGGAGGGAAGAGCTGAACTTACCTGCAGCAAGCCGGCCAGTGTTTTCTTCTGCTCCTCCAGACACACACTTGCTGACCTCCACTTCTCTTGGATCTCAGTGAGTTCGGCCTGCAGGGCGGCCTCGGCCCCGCTGTCGGCTGAAAGCAGAAGCTGCTTGCCGGCCTCCACGGTGAGGATGTAGCTGCCTTGTTGCCGCAGGAACACTTTTTCTTTGAACTGAAAGGAACCGGAGATTTTTTACTTTCTCCTTCTTTTCTTCACCATATCCCCATTATAAGTGCTTTTAAATAATCCTAAATTTCTGCATCCATAACATGCCTTCTTTCTTCCCCCACAGCTTTACTGACCCTATACTCCGGGCCCGAGTGAAGCAACATATAAATAAATGAGAATTCCAGACAGGGCTGTTTCTGTTGCCAACCTTTAAACACAGTCATGATGCAACAGGAAGACTTCTCTATGAGACTGATGCAGAGAGACACAGAGGGATGTCTGACCCACGTGGAGGGCATAGCAAGGCTTCTTCAAGAGGCAAAAGCTTCATGAGTCTTGAAAGACACAGGGACACAACCAGATGAAGAAGGATCTGGTGCGATGAGGGCCAGGAGTCAGGGAGAGAATACCTTCCGCACAGAGAAACGAGGACGGGCAAACTCGCTCGACAGGATAAATCATGAGGAGGTCAGGACACTGGACTCAGCTGTCAGTGGCTGCAGCATAGGATGTCTATAAGTGAGTGGTGTAAGATGAGGCAAGACCAGGCCTTAAAGAGGAGACTGATTTTTATAGTAAAAGTGACTGAGATTCATGGAAGAGTATTAAGCCATCAGGTAGAAAATGGAGTGGAAGAAGGTCATATATCGGATACCCTAAGACACGTTAGGGTTTCTCTGGTGGCTCCGTGGTGAAGAAAGTGCCTGCCAATGCAGGAGATGTGGGTTCGATCCCTGGGTCGGGAAGATCCCCTGGAGAAGGAAATGGCAATCCACTCCAGTATTCTTGCCTGAGAATTCCAAGGACAGAGAAGCCTGGTGAACCACAGGACCTGGAGTCCAAGAGTGAGTCAGACTTGATTTAGAGACTAAACAACAACAACAAAGATAGGTTAGGAAGCGCTTGCCTATCTAGGGAAGAAATCATGATCATCTAATCTAAGGCAGCAGCAGTGGGGATGAAGACTTGAGGGATATAAGATGCAAGAAGCATGAGAAAAAAGAAGAGTAGAGCTCTAGAAGGACTCTAGCATTGCTGATGGATATAGACCATGGATATAGACCAGTGATGACATTTCCTTGGGTTGGGCACATGGAATGGATGGATGGAGAATGGTTGGTTCAGGGATCATAGGCACTATTGGAACCCACCAAGTATAGTATGTCTGTGATGCAGATAAAGCTAAAAGGCGGCTGGTCACATGAGTTGGAGGCTCAGGAAGTGAATGTGACCGGAAGATCCAAAGTGACCCTTCTCTGCTGGTAGGGAGTAGCGGAAGCCATGTGTAGAGATGAGGTTCCCCAGAGAAGCGAGGGGGAGACAGGAAGCAGAGAATGACCTTTAAGAAAGAGGAGCCCACGAAATATACTGGGAGGGACCAATGACAGGATGAGGAGGTCTCTCTTTAGGAGGCTGGAGTCCCAAACTCCCAGGTGGTGAAAGTAAGGGGAATGGACAAACAGCCCACCCAGGACTGACCCTTTCACCTTTCCTGGAATATTTAGGGTACATGTTTAAACAACTCATGAGTAAAACATGTATTATCAACACCAGGCTTTCCTCTGCTTGCCATTTCTATCCAGGCTGGGACTCACTGAGCTGCCTAGAGGGCTTTGGGGGTGAAGTGCAGGCAGTCTGTGAAGAAGCTGGGACTTTCACTGTTAAATATGGACTCTGTAATGGATCATTTTGTACATTTCTGTGGACATTGGAGAACAAAGCTTGTCATCATTCCAGTGTCACTCTAGAATCCTGAAGAACCGGGGTTAGGGTAAAGCATGCAGCAAAAATGCAGAAGAGGTTTAAAAACAGCCCGCTTTGCACCTTACCTGCACTTGATCAAAGAGGGCTCTTGCTTGCTGCAGGGGTATCCGGACACTCCCCAGACCACTCACGGGCAGACAGGACACCTCCGCCAGCCATTTACGGAGCTTTTCTGCCATCTCCCTGTAGCGCTGCCACTGGCGGATCTGGCTGTCGATGATGCCTCGCCTCTGCTGGGCCCGGCGGATCACCCCCTGCCACTGATTACTGAGAAGGGTCAATTTCAGGTTGAACTCATCCCTGGTGAAGAAATAATTACATAAGGAAAACCATCGTTATCCTGATGGAAGTGTTGTGAAAGTGTTAGCTGCTCAGTCGTGTCCGACTCTGCGACCACCTGGACTGTAGCTGGCCAGGCTCCTCTGTCCATGGAATTCTCCAGGCAAGAATACTGGAGTGGGTAGCTATTCCCTTCTCCAGGGATCTTCCCGACTCAGGGATCAAACCCGGGTCTCTTGCACAGAAGACAGATGCTTTACCATCTGACCCACCAGGGAAGCCCTATCTACGATAGAGGTTTTCATATATCATGCTATGATCTACTATCAGGTCTATTGAATGTAATTTAAAAAATTGATAAACAGTTAAGCTATCAGTCCACCAGGACTTCCCTGGTGGCTCAGATGGTAAAGCGTCTGCCTACAATGTGGGAGACCTGGGTTCAATCCCTGGGTTGGGAAGATCTCCTGGAGAAGGAAATGTCTACCCATTCCAGTATTCTTGCCTGGAAAATCCCATGGACGGGAGGAGCCTGGTAGGCTACAGTCCATGGGGTCGCAAAGAATCGGACATGACTGAGTGACTTCACTTTCACTTTATCAGTCTGCAAACAGTGAGTGTCAGAACAGGTGGACATATCTGTAAGGTCACTGTCATTCACTAGGAGTGCGTGAGAGGGCATAGAACATAAGGCAGCAGCTTCAGTGGGAATGACCCCCGGACATGCCCATCACAACGTACGCAGCGTGTGACAGCATATTATGTATGCCACAGCAGGAGAAAGTGAGGAGACCAGCTTATTTACAGCCTCTGTCTCCAGCTACAATTATAAACCACTTTGGATGAACAAAACTGCGTTATTTTAGCTAGAATCACAAACCACTTAAACAAAACTATGTTGTTTAAAAATACTTAGAAAACTGTACTCCATAAACTGTCACTATTCCCTCACAATAGACAGCTCTAATCTTTAGCAAATTATTTCACATTCTAAAACATCCCTTCTACATTTTAAGCCCAACTTTACCCATTCTTAGAAAAATGTAAACCATCTAGTCATCATTTTTGAATAATGGTTGTCTATATACTTAGAGACATTAAATTTTATTTATGCTTTCTCAATATCAGGCTGACTAATCTCAGAACTTTTAGTTGCTTCTTTCTATCTCTGTGTTTCCTAACTTTAAAAAATGTTGGTAGTTTTGTTTTGTTTTTTTTTAATTATGTTTTCTTTAGCATCCAACTGTGGTTCTAGAACTGGTTTGTCCAGTATCAAATAGACTGGGTTTCTTTGTAGATTATAGTGCTAGTCACATGTTTTAGTACTAAAGTGTAACATTACTTGCTCTTTCTCTCTCTTACTCATTTTGCTTTTCTTTCCTCTTGCAGATGGATTCCAACCTGAATTAGATTTACTATTCTGGATTCCTATATTCTTGATATATTACCTAGGGCTACTATACACTTGGGTTTCCCTGGTGGCTCAGACAGTAAGGAGACTTGAGCCATGGGTTCCATTTCTGGGTAGGGATGATCCCCTGAAAAAGGGAATGGCTACTCACTCCAGGATTCTTGCCTGGAGAACTCCATGGACAGAGGAGACTGGAGGGCTACAGTCCATGGGGTCACAAAGAATTGGAAATGACTGAGCGACTAACACACACTAAAAACTGATTTGTAACCAAATGTGTTATTAAGTGTTTCTGTTTTTGAAAGAAAATTCTGATGTTTATAATCTACTTGCAATAGAACTAAATATGATGAATTAAAAAATTAATAACAAACTGTCAATGTTTGCAACCAGTAAGTGTGTCAGAATACGTGGACATGGCTGTAAGGTCAAATGTGATGAATTAGGTTCATGACACTTCCTTAAAAGGTGCAAGCGTCCGTCATCTCTGACAGCGTCTAACTCCAGGACTTGAGGATGTTCTGTAAAAATGAACAGTACCATACATATTGCTTCCCTATCAGCTAGCATCCAGGGTCTCTCTGGAGCCTCATCTTCACTTTGTAGAACCAAGCTGTCCGGAACTATCTGACAGCATGAGGAACTACTCAAAACATGACACTTGGCTCAGCGCTGAATCTGAACTCTCAAAAACAGAACGTATAAGCGAACCTTTAAAGCACAACACATTTGTAATCTAGGACCTCCCTTATTTGTCAACATGCTCTCGTCTGAATTTTTTTTTTTTTTTTCCACTAGCAACTTTCAAAACTATCCTCGGGTCCAATCCTCATGTTTTCATCTCCTTGGTGTTTTTCCCTGCTAACATTTAAAATTTAATAGATGTTGGCTTGCACAGGAATTTTAAATTTTATTTTACTTAATGATGTTAGCTTTTATAATATTGTTACAGAGAAGGGAGGATAAAGCAAAAGATAAGTTAATTGTATTTGAATATGTCTTATTCTAAAGGCCTTAAATTCTCAGTGAAGCTCACATTTAAGTTTGGCTTCCTTAGAACAGAATAAATATGGCATCATATTTTGCTGTTCCAAGTTTAACCATGAAAATCTTTCATGTACTTCCAAAGAAATATCCACTTAAGACTAAAATTGGTTCCAAAACATGCAAAAAAAACCCACACACACACTCTTAATCAAAATAATGACTTATTTTCTACATTTTTTGGGGGGGGGGGAACTAAGTTAATGATAATCAAAACTACTGGTCCTAATTATGGAAAAGACATACAAATCTGATAAAAGAAATGAGGTTTGTATTCCAAATATCACCATGGAAAATTGACTGGGTAGAGTAAATATTGTTCTTAGGAAAGGTAACATAGGACAAAGCTGTCAATTCACATGCCATAAATCAAAAAAGGGGCTAGATTTTACCTCTGCATTTTTAACACAGAGATACTTTGTTAAGCAATAAAGAGAAAGCAGGGTTTCAGACTGAGTGTAATCTGACTTAAGGTAGCAAACCATTTTCAAATCATGGTAAGGGAAACCTGGCTTTTCCTGAGTAAAAACCAGGTACATGAGGGCTAGGCTTGATTCTGTTGCTACTTAGTTATGTGACCTTGGTCAAATGAATTCACGTTTCTGGGCCTCAATTTTTCATTTGTAAGTAAGAGAGATAGTCTAGTGACCTCTGTGCTCCTCTGAGGAATAAAATTTCTGCAACTGTATGAGAATATTACCAGCGTCTGTTGATACATCATTGACACAATTCATTCTGATCTATTTTAATTCCAGTCTCCTACAGGCGACTAGCAAAGGTTGGCTAGGTGATTTCCAATTACTCTATGTCCTTCATATAACACAACAGAGGTTCTTTAAAAGGATTCAATACTCAGTCATTTCAGAGGTTCAGACAAGTCCTTCCTCCAATTACTGAGGGTCCTTTGCGGGACACTTGCTTTAGGCATATGCTCTCTAATTTGCTCAAAGAAAATGACTAATTTGCTGGAAGCTTTCTTTGTGATAAAATATCAAAGATCCTACCTGTCATCAACTTGACCTTGTTCTAGAAGATGCTGTCCATCAAAAATGATCGAGTGCAAAATCTGCTGACGGCTGAACATCTCTGCTTGAAACAACTGTTATTTAAAAAAAAAAAAAGGAAAAACATTATTTAGAGTTCCTAATTTTAGTGACCAGTTCTCCAAAAACTTTCCAAAAATTCTGGTTTAAGCAAGACTATGAAAAACACTTCCAGATGAATCAGCCTGTATTAATATAAAAAATCCTGCAATGTGAGAACATTTTTAAAACTATCTGTTAAGATAAACTTAAAGATACAGTTTAGTTTTTGTCTACTAAGACCAAGTGACTAAAAGAAGAATTATGTTTTCTTTCTTTCTTTCAAAATCACCCAATAAAGTTAGTTAATACATAATTTGTATTCTGGTTTATTTTATATGCAGAATACGGTCCATTTTTAGACAGAATAGTGCTAAAACCTTTTAAAAAGTTGAAGAATGGGAAAAAATCCACCATTTTTTATAAACTCACTGTTTTCAATTTAGCTTAGTTAATAAAATTGTTTCACCACTAAAAGGCTTTCAAATTTTCACTGTTTTTTAAACAGGTTTATTGAGACAGAATTCTATATCATATAATTCACTTGATTAAAGTGTACAATAATTTTTCTTATATTTACAGTTATACAACCATCACCACAATTAATTTTAGACTATTTCACAATCCCCTCCCAAAGCTCCATACTCATTAGCAAGTTTCCAGCTTTTAGCTTTTCTCTGCCTTAGGAATCCTGGATCTCCATTTGTGTGTATTTCATAAACACATGGAGCAACTTAGTTACACCAGTAAACAGCAAAATAGAGACTAACAACAAATTGATTAATTTGCTTTCTGTATCTAATTCTCTCTAGATGTTTCTTGAGGAAGAATTATAGTGCAATTTGATCAGGACGTACACTGGGAGATGTTTGGTAGCTTGACTTTCTAGTATAAAATATGTATGTGCTTTTTAAAGAACTCACAAATTTAATTTATTAAAGATTTTGACCAAAGTGTAATCTCTAAGCAACTAGCCTTGGCAATATTATTGTAGTCTGTAACTCACTTGGAAATTATCTTACCATAATTCTGACATGATACCTCGCAGGGTATTGAAGCCTGTCCCATGCTTATAACCAACCACGCTTTTGTGATTAAGATATCAAAACTTCAAGCTTAAAAAAGAAGACAAAAACAATGCATGCATTCGATCTGACTCAGCGCACAGTATAGGACTTCCTTCCACATGGCATTTTGCAGCATCTTCCAAAGGCCTAGCACTAACTAACAAAGGCCTAGCCAAAACTGTACTGGCTTAACTTACCTCATGAGCTCTCTGCTGCTCCAGAAGATGCTGATAATTGCCTGAAATCTCTACTGCTAACTTCTGTTCCGTTTGAACTAGGAATTCCATCCATGTTTCACATTTTTCCAAGAAAGTCTGATGTTGTAGCAAAAATGACTGTAACTTACTGACAGAACGAAAGAAAAAGAATGACGATGTTGCTGCTTTTTTCTTATGCCTGTAGCACATAAAGCTAGATTAAATATTCTTTGCCTCCAATTCTAATTTGACCTCTACAAAGCTCTCACATTAGGTAGTACAGGGTTTTAAAAACTAAAATTGAAGAAAAATGTTTTAATGATAAAATTATATATCTTTCACATATTCTTATATAAAAGCTTTATTTTTTGATTAAAACATTATTCAGTACAGTCAACATGGGAAACCGTATCACAATTTGAGTTGCCCACTTTTAGTTCAAATTTTGTATCACTGGAAAGATAGAATGTATAAATATACACAAATCATGAACTTATCTCTAAGGATATTTCAGAGTGGCCAAAACACCTCTGGGTTTCGCTACCTGAATCTTTCTGTAGTCTGGGAGGAGATCAGAGACCAGTGACGATTCAGATTCTGCATCCTTTTGATTTCTTTATCGTTCAGGGGCAGCCTGTATCCAAGCTCATTCAGACGGTCTAAATCTGGGACCATGCTGCTGAATTTCAGCATCTGTCCCTGGAAGCAAGATGCAAAAGTAGGTTTAGCACTGCGGTCAGAAAAGGCAGAGGGCTTTCAGAGTGGACAGTGAACTTCTGATTTCAGGGAGAAGCTGATCTTTGGACTCCTCTGCGTTCCTAGGCACCCACTTGCAATCTCCAGAGTTGCAAAGAAAGCAAGACGGCATCTCCCCATCAGCTTTCAGCGCTGCTGCTGCTTCTGCTGCCAGCTACTCACTGTTCTTTACTGAACGCTTAGGAGTTTACGTGTGTTATTTACTTTCATCATTTACCCATCAGTAAGTCTTGCTTGAACTGATAAAAGATGAAAATTGTGTTGATGACTGAAAAAACTTATTTCCTACCCTTTAGATGTCATTTATCCATGTTAATCTGCTCCATTATTATTTAATAATAATAATAGTTATAGCAGTAATAGCTAACACTTATTGGGCCCTTATAAACTGTTGCAAGAACTTTACAGATAATAACTCGTTTTATCCTCAAAACAATTCCAAAAGCTAAAAACCAGTACTATTTCTGATTACAACAAGAAATATGAGGCACAGACTCTTTAAGGAAATTGCTTATGACCACCCAGCTCATGAGAGAGCCAGATAAGCAACACTTGATGCGTTCTCCCTGGATAGAACACAAACTCACTTGAGATCTGAAATTACCATGTGTCATCTCAAGAGCTTCAACTTTAGTTTCTTGACCCCAACCCCAAAGTTGGTGAGACTCAACTGAGAAAGCAGTTTATGCTTTCTGGTCTCTTTTGTCTCCCCACACACAGGACAAAGCTGCCTGTCCTGGTTTTCCTGTGGGCCTTCTTAACTCCATCGAGGAAATTGGCTATAGGAAGAAGAAAAGGTCAGGCCACCTTTGGCTGTGTGTGTTTCCAAGTTATGAGCTCTGCAAAAGGCTCATAACCCTGAGAGAGAATAAATCTTTCCAACTGTCGAAGCCAAAAGCAACCAATTAGATGCCAGAATTTCCACGGGTACGTATCAGCAGTGAACAAAACTGACATGGTGGTCACGGAGAGTAAGACGCTATTCCAACAGAGGAGAGAATAGTAGTCACTTAATTGCATGAACATCATTAGAAGATGCAATGAAACTCTGAAGAAAAAGAACAGAGGGTCTGACAGTGTATCACTGGGGGGGCCTGATCATGGACAGAAGGAGAGGCTTTCTGAGAGCGCCACTGAACAAAAGGACCAGGAGCTGATTCCTTTTGGTGGGCATGGAGTTGGTGGGGATAAGGAATGAATTCCAGGATGAAGGAAGCCAGAGCACATCTTGCCCAGATTGCTGGGAAACCCTGCAGCTCCCACGTGGCTGGAGAGTGAGATGGACAGTGGTGAAGATGAGATTCTTAGGAGGGTGGGAGCTGGGTATTTCTGGTCTTGATACTTCACCACATCTTTGTCCTGAGAGCAATGGGAACCCACTGAGGGTTTAAGCAGAGGGACAATATAATAATAAAATGGGCAAGTCTATTGTATTATTTACTTACTTTAAAATAGTTCATAATTAAGTAAATCTCTGCAAAAGAAAAATCATTGTAGCACTATGGGTTGGAGGGAGAGAGATAGATTCAAGGAGGCCCATGGAGGCTGAAGCTTGGCCTTGGCCCCGGAGAGAGACTGGGCAACTTGAACTAGGAGTGGATGAAGGTAGCGATGAAGCCGAGAGGTTTAAGGACACTGACAGAGGTCGTGGGCTAGGTGGAGCAGGGACCAGAGGGAGGAGGAAGAAGAGTGAGATGGAGACACAGCACTGCTCCTGGGGTCCCCCATCACAGACCACGACATCTGCTGTGCTCCCAGACATCACTCCTCTCAAGAGAACAGAAAAGCACAGTTGGCAAGAATTCTCTTGGGAACAAATGGTAGGCTTATGTCAGGAGTTTTGAGTTACCCTTAAGACTCTGAGGATAAAAGATAGACCTGGGGGACTTGCCCGGCACACCAGTGATTAAGACTCTGCGACTTCACTGTAGGGGGCATGGGTTTGATTCCTGGTAGAGGAAGTAAAATCCCACATGCACAAGCTTGGCCAAAAGAAAAAAAGAAGAAGAAGCAGAAGCTAGATCTGGGACAAGGATTTGAACACACTTACCTTCAGCTCCTCCATCCTTTCCTGGATGGTCGAGAGGTCAGATGAGTGGCTAGGGTCCTGCCCTTGTAGTATTTCTTCAGCTTCTACTATCCAGGTCTCCAAAGCTTCTAAACTCTTGGTAAAGGTTTCATAGTCAAGAACGCCAGCCTTTGTTTCCACAAAAGAAAATTGGTATTTAGAAATCTAGTGAAAGGGCAAGTGGATGTTAAAATTATTTTTCATATTCTTGCATCAAATTGCCATTCTACAGATGTCATTTCTAAAAAGACAAGGTTGCCATGATCTACACTTTCTTCTTTGTATTAATGTAATTTTCCTCAAGCTTAGAATTACTTCTATGTACCATTAATTAACCAATTAAAGTTTTTTTTAAATACATCATCAAGAGAGATATATTGATTCTTGCAAAAGCTTATGTAAACATGAGGGTTAACATTAAAATTACTTAACATTTATTAACTGAACACATTTTACCATGGGACAAATCACTGACTTCAGGGCAAAATTACATGGTAGAGAACAGGGCAAGAATCCCAGCTTTCCTTGACCCCATTGGAACTTTCAAATTTATTTATTTTTAAATTTTTTGATCTTGAAGGAAGCATTGTTTTGATGACAAAAGTTCTCCTTTTCCTGTTCATGCCCAGGTTTTATAGGATGCCTAACTCATAACACCCACTGAATATAAGCTCTGTACCTGTAACACAGCCTGCTGTTTGCAGAGAGCCTGTTCTAGGGCATGCAATTGTTGACTCAAAGAGAGCCAATCGGATTGAATGGCTGATGCTGCCGAAGCATCCACTTGTTGCTTGAGTTGCCCTCCCAGCTCATGAAGAACTATAAGAGAATCCTGAATCGGCCCCAGTCCTTTGAGGAGGTCCTAAAGAAGATGAAAATATGCTCATCATGAAACAACAGGTTAAGTGTACTCATTATTGTAAAAAATTACAGACACTCATTCTTACTTGTCCAATTACTACACTAAATAACCTCCCCCTGAGGGGGTGGCGGGGGGGACGAAATCAAGAATTGAATTCTATTTTTAAAAACGTGTGTATTAACATAAAAAAAGTGCTATTCTGATTATAAAAGCCACATAGGTTCCTTGTAAGACATGGAGGAAATGCAGAAAAACTTACATAAAGAAGAAAAAAAAATTATCTACAAGTAGAGGCAATAACTAGAAATATTTTGGCAGTTTTCTTTTTTTTTTTCCCTTGCCTCTTCATGTAATTGATATCAAGTTGAAAGTCCAGTGCTACATTTTACCTTCCAGGACTTAATATTAGACACTCAAGGGAGGAGCCGTCTGTGTGGTCACGCCATAGTGGTTAGAGAAGCCCCTCCCTGGCGGGAGGGCTCGGAAGCCTAGGTATGGCTCTGTGAGCAACAGCAAGAGCAGACTCCATTCTTTTCCGCGCCATCTCTGGCCTCCACGTTTTGTGGGACCCTCGTATATGCTCCAGATTATAAGCTGGTGGAAATTCCCTGTTTCAGTTTCCATCTACCACTTAGGGGTGACAACTGACTGGTTCTTCTACCTGTTGCTGATGACTCGCAGATAGATGGAAAGAGCAGAGCCTGCCTGGGGACTTCAGTGAGAGGGGTAAAACAAAGGACAGCTTTAATCCTGACAGAGAGATGAGAAAATTCACGGCCATCATTTGGCGCACCTGACTGTAAAAGAAGCATCTCTCAACTCAGGAGGACTGAAAATGGAAAATGACAAGTCTCATAAAGATGAGCTATGTGGAAAGAGAAAAAAAAAAGCACTGAATTAATTTCACGGTAAAACTTAAACTCTAGCTTTCAAGGGATTATTCATTTTTCATGTGAAGGCCTTAGAATGAGTTGAACTTTTATTTATGTGTTTTTTATAATCTGCCTAATTCTAATAAACTCATTTGGGAAAGTTTATAAGAAGGTCTTTGAAATAAGTTCATTAAAATAAAGACAAACGGGGTAAACAGTAAGAGGCATGTGATAGATGAAACAAGAGAAGAATAATTTCTGAAAACTTTAAGTAGGTTATTGGCAGCTGCAGTGAAAAAGAGAAATATTAAAAAGCTATTAAAAAGAAGTATACTCATAAATCAGGAAAGACTTCTTCTTCCCATTAAGTTCTTAGAAGAAATTATTGTGTTGAGGCTTACATAAGAGATAATGGCCCTAACTGGACAATATCTTTTTAACAGTGGATTTTTAAAAGATGTAACATTACTCTTCATATGGTCATTTCTTATATTGACCATCTTTGTAAAAACACAGAGATCCCAAGTCTTTCACATGGACTGTATTCCATTAGAAAAAAAATGGGAAAATGACTCTTTAAAAAGAAAGCAATGGGAGGGGATCTCTTTAACTCTGATACATGTGCAACTGTGTTCTGAAAACCTAGCAGGCTCTCTGATATTGGAAACAATCATTTGTGGAAAGCTGTTCCACATAGAGCCAGAACGAAAGCTTACACACAGCAGCACTTGCCCTGCAAAAACCTGGGAAGTCCAAGCCTGGCAAGCTGAGCTAGTTCTTGACCATACATTGCAATCTTGGATCCAGGTGGCAACTTCGTCATCACCGATGTCCCTGTCGGTGGCTGCCTTCAAGAACTCGCTGGTCCGTCCCTCCTGCTGTTGAACTGCAGCGGCACACTGTTTGGAGTAGTCCTTGTATCGCTGCCAAAGCTGAAGTAGGGCCTTGCTGGCACGCAGCTGCTCGGCAATCTCTTCCAGCAAGTTATTCCATCTGGAAGTGATAGCCAACACTCATGGGTTGATTCCCACCTCTCACCAAATGCTGTGATTTGCTATTTTATTTTTCATGATCCTGGTTCATGTGAATATGGGAATAATGCAGATGTCTCATTTCTATTTAATGTAATAAAAAGTAACATTTCACACACATATTTCAAGGATAGATAGTAGAAGAGGGGTCAATCTCGGGGTATAATGCAGTTATAATTCCTTTCTAAATGTTTTCACTGCATGTCTGTGTGTGTGTGTGTGTGTGTGTGTGTGTGTAGTCATAGCCCGCCAGGCTCCTCTGTCCATGCAATTTCCCAGGCAAGAATAGTGGAGTGGGTTGCCATTTCCTTCTCCAGGAGATCTTCCCGACCCAGGGATCGAACCCAGGTCTCCCACACTATAGGCAGATTTTTTACCAATGAGTCACCTGAGAAGCCCCATTTTCACTGCCTTTGTTTCTCCTTAAATTCATTTTGTGAAAATAAAAACATTAATAGAATAGAGCCTATAAGGCTCAAGTTCAAAATGCTAGGGTTTTAATTATATCATTATTTATAATTAGATTGTGATATAAATAATGAGCAACACTGTAAAACCAGCATATTCCATACCTCATGTTGACTTCTTTTAGTGTATTAGTAAGAGTTTCTGTCACAGGTGGGTGACATTCTTTTAAAAGTTGATTGGTCACAGAGCCAAATTTCTGCAAGCTCTTTTCCTGTTTTTCTAGATCATCTTGAAGATTCTGCCCAAAGAAAAGGCCACAGATGACATGACAGGGTCTAAAAGTTCTAATGACCAAATTTTAAAGTAATATAGCTGTTTTCATACAATATGAAAATATGCACATGCAAATGCATAAACTGTGACTTTTGCCCCAATGTTTTATAAGTTTCCTTTAGATAATCATTTTTTTGTGAGTTTGTTCTTTTGGGTGCTAGGAGGGACTCTTAACAATTGAGCCTTGGAGTGGGATGGGTAATTCTGCCAGGAAAGTTCACACAGGGAGCCCCTGTCCATCATCCAGGAGGGAGCCGGGGGGCTGGTGGGCATGCAACCTGGCACATCATGGGTCTCTTTGCTGCTCAAGATCAAAGTCCAGATCTGTATTCTATTACTTACCAAGAGTTGTACTATCAGAAACTTCTGATAATGATAGTTTAAGATATCATAGCTTTCCTGCTTGTGTGCATGTTCAGTTGCTTCAGTTGTGACAGTCTGACTGTTTGTGACCCTGTGGACTGTAGTCCACCAAGTTCTTCTGTCCATGGGATTCTCCAGGCAAGAGTGGGTTGTCATGCCCTACCCCAGGGGATCTTCTCCACCCAAGGATCAAACCCGAGTCTCCTGCATCACCAGCACTGCAGGCAAATTCTTTACCCACTGAGCCGCCCAGGAAGCCCCATAGCTTTTCTGAGTACCATCTAAGTTCTAGCTCTGAGTGTTCTTCCTTGCGGAGAATCTTTATTACACAGGCTCTAGGCTTGGCGGAGTCTTCTACCAAGAACCAGTGAAGAAGGATATTTCCCAGGAAATGCTGAAGTGACAGATTCAGTTCTTAGTAAAACTCCTCAGGTAAACCAGGCTGCAAAAATCCAGCCCTACCTGACACTGCTTTTTGGTTGCCATCAAATCTAATTACATGAGGAATAGACCCTGAGCCCTTTCATATCTTAAGACAGAAGAGGTGAAACACAGAGGAGGCAAAATTAAAAGGTACTTCTCCTCAAAGGTATAAAATGTGTTTTTAAACTTAGTATTCTCAAAATATGTTTTAATGATTCACTTAGTATTCTCAAAATGTTTTAATGATTCTTAGTATCTGCAACAATTATTTGTTTAATGTAATTATACATATTCATTTCATCCTTCCTGCCCACCTGCCTCACCTGAAAAAAGGGCATTCTCTTCAGCAAGTCTGCATATCAGATCAGCAACATATAAACTTTGATGGCCAAGTGAGGGATGTGGGCCGAGGTAAGGAGGGGCCATGCTCGGCTCTTGCTGACCCCTCATCCCTGAGGCCTGCCAGGCCCATGCCACTAGCTGCACTATTCAGCCAGGGAGAAAGGTCAGTAGCAGGCGAAGAGTGTCCAGTGCCCAGGAACACAGGGGATGAGGGCAGCAATCAATTGAGGGCAGCGGCCCGAGTGAGCAGATTGTGCTGTTAAGTCCATCAACAGCCATGTCCCTCTGGATGAAGGACATGATAATAGACACACAGGAAACAAAGCCGCAAGTGCTAGAAAACGGGGATTACGTGTACGCGTTGGCGAGACCACTGACATTCTGCGGAATGCAAAGAAAATAACTTAATGGTTTAAGATGTTACTCTTTTGCTATTTTTCTTTCTGTGTTCTTTTAAATCCCTTAGACTATGTTTAGAAAAGCAGGATTAAAAAAAGAGAATGGGAAGACATAAAAGGCAGTGATAATAGATACAGAAGATTGATTTGGATATAAAGTCATTTGATAAAATACATCCATCAGGATATTTAATTTTAAAAAATCATTTAGCTATATACCAGCTATTCCAAAATCTGGTATGCACAGGCAAGTTTGATTATGTAACAAATAAAGCAAGTAAAACTAATTTTGAATATTTTGAAAATAATTAAATGCAAACAATACAGACCAACGTTTCAGCACGATGTTTGAATTCGTTCACTTTTTAAAAAATTTCTCTAATTAAAAAGAATGCTATGGATGGGGTCAATTCACTCCTTACCTGAAGATTGTCCACTTGAACTTGCACAGCTTCTAAAGAGCCAGTAAGCAGACAGAATCGAGAAAGAGAGTATCGGGCCTCCATGAGGCAACTGTTTATCTCATCAAATGCCACTTTATGGTGGCTCCACTGATCAAGCACAGATTTCAACAGGATCTTGAGTTGGCCAACCTTTCAGAAGAGACAGAGACTTCTTATAATTGCATACTATTTTACATGATAAAATATACATTCCTTTGATGGAAAAGACATTAACATTTAAAAACTTCACTGGGGTTTCAGGCATTGCAAGTAAAAAAAAATATATATATTAAAACAAAAAGTTATAAAATATGTTTTTCAAGTAAAAATGTAGCAATGTTGAAATTTAAGCCTTTCATGTATGTGATCACATAGTTAAATTAAAATGCTTAAAAAGGTTACACATATAACCTTGACCTATGGCATCAGTTCAGTTCAGTTCAGTTGCTCAGTCATGTCCAACTCTTTGCAACCCCATGGACTGCAGCATACCAGGCTTCCCTGCCTATCGCCAACTCCTGGAGCTTGCTCAAACTCAAGTCCATTGAGTCGGTGATGCCATCCAACCATCTCATCCTCTGTCATCACTTTCTCCTCCTGCCTTTAATCTTACCCAACATCAGGGTCTTTTCAAATGAGTCAGTTCTTTGCATCAGATGGCCAAAGTATTGGAGCTTCAGCATCAGTCCTTCCAATGAATATTCAAGACTGATTTCCTTTAGGATTGACTGGTTTGATCTCCTTCAAATCCAAGGGACTCTCAAGTCTTCTCCAACACCACAGTTCAAAAGCATCGATTCTTTGGTGCTCAGCTTTCTTTATGGTCCAACTTTCACATCCATACATGACAATTGGAAAAACGACAGCTTTGACTAGACAGACCTTTGCTGGCAAAGTAATGTGTCTGCTTTTTAATATGCTGTCTAGGTTGGTCATAGGTTTTCTTCCAAGGAGCAAGTGTCTTTTAATTTCATGGCTGCAGTCACCATCTGCAGTGATTTTGGAGCCCAAGAAATAAAGTCTTGTCAACGTTTCCACTGTTTCCCAATCTATTTGCCATGAAATGATGGACCAGATGACATGATCTTTGTTTTCTGAATGCTGAATTTTAAGCCAGCTTTTTCACTCTCCTCTTTCCCTTTCATCAAGAGGCTCTTTAGTTCCTCTTCACTTTCTGCCATAAGGGTGCATGTCTGAAGTTATTGATATTTCTCCCCGCAATCTCGATTCCAGCTTGTGCTTCATCCAGCCCACATTTTCGCATGATGTACTCTGCATGTAAGTTAAATAAGCAGGGTGACAATATACAGCCTTGACGTACTCCTTTCTCAACGTGGAACCAGTTTATTGTTCCATGTCAGGTTCTAACTGTTGCTTCTTGACCTGAATACAGATTTCTCAGGAGGCACGTAAGGTGGTCTGGTATTCCCGTCTCTTAAAGAATTTTCCATAGTTTGTAGTGATCCGCACAGTCAAAGGCTTTGGCATAGTCAATAAAGCAGATGTTTTTCTGGAACTCTCTTGCTTTTTCTATGATCCAATGGATGCTGGCAATTTGATCTGTGGTTCCTCTGCCTTTTCTAAATCCAGCTTGAACATCTGGAAGTTCTCAGTTCATGTATTGTTGAAGCCTTGCTTGATGAATTTTGAGCATTACTTGGCTAGTGTGTGAGATAAGCGCAATCGTGTGGTAGTTTGAACATTCTTTGGTTTTGCCTTTCTTTGGTAGTGGAATGAAAACTGACCTTTTCCAGTCCTGTGGCCACTGCTGAGTTTTCCAAATTTGCTGGCATACTGAGTGCAGCACTTTCACAGCATCATCTTTTAAGATTTGAAATAACTCAACTGGAATTCCATCACCTCCACTAGCTTTGTTCGTAGTGATGCTTTCTTAAGGCCCACTTGACTTCACATTCTAGGATGTCTGGCTCTAGGTGAGTGAACACACCATCATGGTTATCTGGGTCATAAAGATCTATTTTGTATAGTTCTTTGGTGTATTCTTGTATAGTTTGTATAGGTGTATTCTTTGTATAGTTCTCTTAATATCCTCTGCTTCTGTTGGGTCCAAACTGTTTTTGTCTTTATCGTGCCCATCTTTGCATGAAATGTCCCCTTGGTATCTCTAATTTTCTTAAAAGAGATCTCTAGTCTTTGCAGTGATCACTGAGGAAGGTTTTCTTATCTCTCCTTGCTATTCTTTGGAACTCTGCATTCAGATGGGTGTGTCCTTCCTTTTCTCCTTTGCCTTTCGCTTCTCTTCTTTTCTCAGCTATTTGTAAGGCTTCCTCAGACAACCATTTTGCCTTTTTGTGTATTTTTTTCTTGGAGATGGTCTTGGTCACCACTTCTGTACAATGCGACAAACCTCCATCCATAGTTCTTCAGACACTCTATCAGATCTAATCCCTTGAATCTATTTCTCATTTCCGCCATATAATTATAAGGGATTTGATTTAGATCACACTTCAATGGTCTAATGGTTTTCCCTACTTTCTTCAATTTAAGTCTGAATTTTGTAATGAGGAGTTCATGATCTGAGCCTATAGTATGTATATATATATGTGTGTGTGTATATATGTATATATTTATATTTATAACATGTATATATCATATATATATTTATATAATATATATGTCACATATATATTATATATATGTATAAAAAGTGATAAAAGATCAATATATTTAGTACCACCATTTAGGAAACATATTAACTGCGTGTTTTAAATTCATTAACCCATTTTATCCTGGTAACAACCTTTGAGGTAGATGGAATCTTTACTCATCTTACAGATGAGGAAACTGAGGGATGAAGAGGTGACTTAGACCTAGGTGTTAGTTGCACAGATAGGGACAGAGGTTGGATTCCAGTCTATCCTGAAATAGGGCTGACAAGATTGCTGATGGACTAGAGGTGGGTCTGAGAGAAAGAGAGGAATGAAGAACGACTCCTTGGATGGGTAGAGCTGTCATGAACTGAGACGGCAGAAAGCCTAGGTTTGCGGGGGACTGATGGGAGTTTGTTTGGGCAGGAAGTTTGAGATGTCTACTGGCCATGTGAGTGGAGACACTGATAGAGGACTTCCTTCTGTGTCTGTCTCTGACTGACTTTAGGGGAGAAGTTCAACCTGAGAACCATCTGTGACTAAATGGTATCTATAGACCCAGAATAGATAAGATCTTTGAGAAAGGAATGTCCATAATAATGTTAATTATAGGAAACATCTGAAGCTAGACTCTTTTTGAAAGGTTAACAAAGTGGACTTAACAGTATAAATACATGCTGTCTAGATTCAGCGATTATTTATTCAGTTACTTTACGAAAATCAAAGCCCATGTCACATTCACATTTGGACACAAGATGGTAAGCGCGGTCTTGGAGCCAACTCTCCACAAGCAACATTACCATGTGGTCTAAATTTGCCCAAGTTTGGTTGAGCTCCTGAAGCGTGCTCCTGACAATGCCAGAGACTTCTTCTTTCTTGTTCTGAACCAAAGCAAGTCCATTCTGCTCAATTTTCTCTACCTCTTTCTCTTTTGCTTTAATCAAGTCTTCCAGATCCTGAAAGATGAAGAAATAGTTACTTTAAATTACTCTATTATGGAACTCTGGGGTGCGCTGAAATTGAGCCATGATAGTCTCATATCCAAAAAGACCTTTTACTAATCCAAAAAGCTTATTGTTCTCAGGAGAGGGTCACCAGAAGGATACTTCTTCCTACACTTAAATTTTTAAAATTCTCCTTTCATTCCATGAGAGGTGAGTGCAATGTAAAAAATGCAAAATTTGATTACATAATAAATAAGGAAATGGCAATATGGAATTTTTTTCAAGAAGCTACAAGGAAAGAAATATATGTTGGACATGGTAACATGATTTATATCCTTAAATTCATTTATCTTGCTATTGGAAAAGTTTCACAGTCCTAGTCTCTGGAAAGAAATGCAAGAGAATGGTGTTCTGGACCCCAGTATCTGAGATTTAGTTCCACTTCTGTGACTATTAAGCTGAGCCACTTTGTGCAAGTGAGAAACTTCCATAGGGTCTCAGTCTCTTCAAATGAAAAAACCAGAGTCTCCATTAACTTCTCTTTCTCCCTAAAATACTCTGATTCAAGTGATTCAGAAAGGTTGTACGGGCTTTTTTACATGAGTCAAATCCTCATCTTCTTTAGGATTTGCATTTATAATGGTCAGCATGAAATGTTTGGGCTTTCCTGGTAGCTCAATTGGTAAAGAATCTGCCTACAGTGTGGGAGACCGCCTGCAATGTAGGAGATCCAGGCTTGATCCCTGGGTCAGGAAGATCCCCTGGAGAAGGAAATGGCAACCCACTCCAGTACTCTTGCCTATGAAATTTCATGAACAGAGCAGCCTGGTGGGCTACAGTCCATGTATTCACAAGAACTGGACACGACTTATCAACTAAACCATCACCACTTCTACCATGAAATGTTCTAAAAAGAAAATGAGATGATGATATAGAGATCATACTTAACCATAACCTTAACCCATATTTTAAATTCATTAGAAAATTTTGAAAGCACCTTGAGCCAGGTTGAGACTGCTATCAACATTTTATGGATGAATAAGTGGGAGATTTAAGTCATACAACCTGTCTCAGGTCACAGAAGGGCCAGAAGTGGAATTAGAACCCAAGACTTTTGAGCCTACTGACTCCCAGCCCAGTGCTGAAGGCGGGTCATTGGACAGGAGTCATGGAGAAGGTGTAAACCTACGTTGGGGTGATGTGAGCAGCGGTAGTGTATGGAGACCTGGTTATATGATCATATGCAGAAGTACATCCCCAGAACTAGATGTGCAGGCCTTGGGGCTCAGAGTGAAGAAAACTGAAAAATATTTTAAGCTTGGATAATGTCTCAATTCTGTGAAAAAGATGTCCACGTTCCTGTCATGATCCACACATGGATAATGCTATCCGTCTTGGGTGGTGGTATGGCTATGGACAGGGTAACGTCCTGGTCTCTGCTTTAGTTTAAAATGTGCCCCTTTAGTTTTTGCTTCTCTGTGGTCCAATCTTTTCATCACTCTCTGTGTGTCTGTGTGTGTGCGCTCAGTTGCTCCATCATGTCCAACTCTTTGCAGCCTCATGATGTACTGTAGCCCACCAGGCCCCCCTGTCCATGGAACTTTTCAGGCAAGACATTAGGGTAGGTTGCCATGCCCTCCTCCAGGGGATATTCCTGACTCAGGGATTGAAACCTAAGTCTCCTATGTCTCCTGAACTGGCACTGTGCCCCCTGGGAAGCTCTCGACCTTATGTACAAAACAGGAATAATAATACATTTGGCTCACCTCAGAGAGATAACATTGGATAAATATATCTATGAAATCCTTTTTAAGCTGTTAAAAACCAGGCAAATGTAAGAGCATTATTTTATTTAGCCATTTGGTAATCTGCCTTGCTTCAGTGCAAATTTATTTACTTTTCTCTGCTTAATTATTAGGAAGCTATTTTTGTCTTGATGTATTAATTAGAAGTTCTTGCAGTCAGTAGCCTAAAGAGATAATTTTTATTTTTAATAACTGGTCTTTTATTTATTACTTACAATTTTGCCAGTTTGTTGACAGGTTTGATAATTAACCTGAGAATGAACCTAATGATTAGTAGGGTTACAGGTCCTATACACAATGAAGAAAACATAATCAACTTTACTATTTAAGGATTTTTTTTTTCTACTTCTCTAAAGGATTATGTAACCAAATAATCCTTCCAACATGTCTTCAGTATTATTCTAAAATTCAACCACTGGAATTAAACTTATTCTCATTTATCCATAGACGTTAGTTTTTTAAGTGAGCAATATTAAATAAATGATCCATTGCTTAGAAACACATCTCAAAAGTGTCCTGCACGTTTATGTTGGCATAAAAGCACAACCCAGGAGAGAAACAGGAATGAAACACATATTTTGTGCAAAACAAAGGTATGTTTTCATTTCTCTCCAATAATAATTAAAAGATGATTCTGTTTCTGATCAATGAAGGGAAAAGCCAAAACTAACATTTTTGCTATAATAAATCATTCTTAACTTGGGCTAATTCAGAAATATCAGTTTTTAGGTTGGTTTGAGTTCATAAATTACTCCTGGAAAAGTAAAAAATATCCAAGGGCTTTTAAACAAAATAAAGCTTGAATCCAGTCACCAATGTAAGTATGCTGGCTTGAATTCTATACTTTGGTCCAGAGGAACAATTTCTCAAGAATGACAATAAATTTTCACCAAGGTCTGTGGTGCTGTCAAATGGAACCTGCCAGTTAGGCTATTCTAATTTATCTGTGATACCCCAAAATAACTGTGGGCTACTTTAATTCTGTTGTTCTTTTTAAAAAAAATGACTTTTCACTTGAAATCATGAATTGGCATTGGAGTGAAGTCCTTCCAACCACACATGAAGCTTTCTTTCTGACACTGCCTGGTGTGACCCTCTGGGAGGCTAAAATTTGGGTCGGAAAAGGAGTAAAACTTGGTCAAGTTTCTGCTATATTTTCCATCCAGCAATCTCCTCTCTCTCTCTGTTAAACAGAAGACATTACATAAAAAGAAAATGGAAAATGGCAGAAGAAAAGTACATTAAGGAGAACAAAAAATAGCAAGCAAGAAAAAATAAACGAGGACAAGGAATAAGGAAAAACAAAGGAAAAGGAAAGCTAACCTATAATTTCAGTCTTTTCATAGTCAAGTTTATTACAACAAGGTCACAAAGAAGCACTCCTCTTTCTCATGTTCATTCTGAAATTATGTTTTAATTTTAATGAAAACATTTTAATTGAGGAAGTCATTCTTCAAAGTAAAATTCTGAAATTCTGGCTCACTTGTACATTTTAGAATTGATAGCCTAAGTTAGAAACACTACTGGACCCTCGAAAATTGGAAGGGCAATGAGACTAGCCAATGTGTGTTTTTGGTCTTCCACCTTTTACACAGCTATCTCATTTTGTAGGGAGAGGGGTGTGTGGGCGTGTGGGGGCAGGCCACAAGGTACGTGTGATTTTCGTTTCTTGACCAGGAATCGAACCAGTCAGTATCCCCTGCCGTGGAAACACAGAGTCTTAATCACTGAACCACCAAGGAAGTCCCTACACACCCATCTTCTGATGTGAAGTTTTTTTTCCCCCCCAAACTATTTCTCTGTATGATAGTTTCCTTTGCCATTTTCATGCACCCTCGAAATTGCACTCCATTAGCTTGTCAGCCCAGTACAAAAGCCCGTGCTCTTTTCTGAACCAAAAGGCTTTGATTGAGAGCTTAAATATATCTCTTTACATATACCCCCTCAAAGAAAAAACATTGTTTCAAGGGAGGCTCATTACCAAAGGCCTTTCTTTTTGAAAGCTGAAATAGAAAAACAGATTTGGGGTAAGGAGCATTTCTGTAGAATTGCTTCATAGTTTAGTCTTCAACTATCCTTAGGAAATTCTACAGGGAACCATCATAGCTAATCTGTAACACATCAATTATTGAATTATTTTTTTAATTACAGCATTAACTGTAATAGCTTACATTTCTTTCATATAAACAAGAACCCCTAAGGAAATATTAAGGAGTCCCAAGTCACTGGAAAATATTTAGTCAGCCCACTCCACCTGAACCAACATCCTTATCATTAACCGTGGAATAAGCAGGAGCTGTCTGGTCTTTCTGATGGGACACAGCAGCGGGGTAACACTGTCCCCTGGGAAGCACTGGCTTACTGGAGTTGAACCAGAATTCAATCAAGCCTCTAATGCTGACTTCCATTTAGATAGGAAAGACAGGTTAGAGAAGAGCTTCTTAAGGAACCGTGTGTGTGTGCTCAGCCGATAAAGTCCTACCCGATACTCTCTATGATCCCAAGGACTGTAGCCTGCCACGCTCCTTTGTCATGGAATTTTCCAGGCAAGAAAACTGGAGTGGGTTGCCACTTCCTACTCCAGGGGATCTTTCCGACCCAGGGATCAAATCTGTGTCTCTTGTGTCTCCTGCCTTGGCAGGTGGACTCTTTGCCATTGCGCTTCCTGGGAAGCCTGAATGATCAGTATCGGGGGTTAGAACCATTCTCTACTTATAAATTCAAATTTATAAAAACAGGTGGAAAAAACCTAATAGGTGGAAAAACATTATAATTCATGTAATCAGAGAAATGTGTTACCAAATGCAGCATTTTTTACTATGTAATTCTCAATTGTCATGACTTGCAAATTTGTTTGCGTATGCCATCAAACTGTGAAGGGTGCTTGTCCGCCACTCAGACAAGTTACCTGACAGTCTTTCATCGCGTTCTGAACAGAAGCCTGGTCTCCAATGCGATGTTGTTGTTTCATTCTCTTTTCCTGGGTTTCAAACCACGTTTTCAGACATTGTACGTTATTTTCATATTCTGACCAAGATTCCAATAAGCCTTCCAACAACTGAATCTGAACAAACACAATAAAATGAAATTTGTAATTCTATTTTAGAATCCAATTATTGGCAGATCACTATTTCCTCCAGATTAAGAATTCTTAAAAAAAAAAAAAAGTCCATTGTATCTATGATTAAGAATGAATGTTAAAGAGTGTAAATCAATGACTACTATTGGTAAACAAGTAAATAACTTAAGTCAACTTTGAAGCAAAGGAAAAAGATATTAAGACCTTAAATAAAGGAAAACAATACGAAATTTTCAAAGAGTAGAGAGTATAGAGACAAAATAATAAACAAGGCTGAAGAACAGTTAAAATGAGAACCTCCAGGATCTATCCCTTCAGAAGCAGTCATATGCCCAGTGGAGTCATACTACTTTGTGGAATGAGTTTTCTACAGAGTATACCTATTTTTGGAGTTTTCATGAAAGAAGGACAACAGGGAACACTTGGCTCACCTTCTCAGTGACCAGACCCTGAAGGATTTGCCAGCTTTTATTCATTGCTCCAAGTTGCTCAGCAAAATCAGTCTTGTCGCTGCGTTTACTTTCCACATCTTGACTGCTGATCTGTAGCACAGACTGGTTCACAAAATCAACAGTCAGCTGCTTACAGTTAATGTCGATCTGAAAACCCTGAAAAGGGAGAGGAGAAAATAAGAAAATAAGGTTATATGTATACATTTCATATATTACATGATTTTATACATATCAGCTTCCTTGAGAGCTCAATTGGTAAAGAATCCATCTGCAATGCAAGAGACCCTGTTTTGATTCCTGGGTTGGGAAGATACGCTGGAGAAGGGATAGGCTACCCACTCCAGTATTCTTGGGCTTCCCTTGTGGCTCAGCTGGTAAAGAATCCACCTGCAATGCGGGAGACCTGGGTTTGATCCCTGGGTTGGGAAGATCCCCTGGAGAAGGGAAAGGCTACCCACTCCAGTATTCTGGCCTGGAGAATTCTGTGGACCATATAGCCCGCGTGGTTGCAAAGAGTCGGACGTGACTTTCACTTTCTTATATTTTACAAGGAGTTGGAAAAGCCTTAAGCAAGCCTAAGATGAATATTATCACTTCCATGATTTTTGTCCAAATAGCACAATCTGTGTATATTAATATAATCTATTATTTTCAGAAGTTGAATGTATATATAAATATGCAACATATGAATATATGTTGAATACTGAATATAAATTGATTTTATACATTTCAAAAGTATTAATACATTGAACTTAAATTTGTGAAAATTTGAACATATAGATATATTGAGTATAAATATGTGTCTGTGTTAGATGCTTAGTGGTGTCTGACTTTTTGCGACCCTGTGGACTGTAGCCCACCAGGCTCCTCTGTCCATGGAATTCTCCAGGTGAAAATACTCAAGTGGGTTGCCATGTCCTTCTCCAAAGGATATTCCCGACCCAGGGATCAAACCCAAGTTTCCCATATTGCAGACAGATTCTTTACCATCTAGGCCATCAGGGAAAACCTGAGTATAAATATATATATTTTTTAGGAAAAGTAAGTAGAAATGGACAAACTACATAATCCCACTATATAATATATATAAATTATAATATTTATTTTTATGACTTCTTAAAATGACACAAAGTCTTATTCAATATTTTGACCTAATACTGGACAGTGCTCCTATGCCTATAATGAGGGAGGCAATTTTCTTACTAATTGGAAACCCAAATGGTCACCATGTATGAAACATACACTTTCAGACCTGATTTCTATAACTTGAGTTTTTGAGTTGCTTCCAATAAAGCAGTCCTAAAAGACAAAAATCCAGAAACAAACAAAAATGTTTAGTTACCTTGTATTTCTGAAGGTACTCATGAATTGTCTTGTAACCGATGGAATTTTTAATATTCTCTTCATCCTTTTGAATAACACTTTCCATAAGAGAAATCCAAGTCATGACTTCAGAAATGGCGTGGCGAGAAGGCAGTTTATCCATTTGGAGCTGCCCATGTCAGAGACAGAAAGAGTCACAATATTAAAGTTCAAACTGATTTCTGTTAACTTAAAATTCTATTAATTCCTACTAAAGAACCAACAGAACAACACTTCTTAATGACATTTTTGGATATTAACCTCGTTAGAAGCTGGAAATTAAACATCAGGCAAACAGTCAACAGTAATAGTCCTCTTATGTTCACTTGACATCAAATACTATAAACATTGCATAAACACTACCTAATTAATCAAAACACCAGCAAGAAGAAAATATTATTCTTATTTTATAGCTAGTTTTATGAGTATAAAAAAAACGTAACTACAAAACATTCAACAGATGTATTTTATTAATTATCTTGTAAAATCTCTGTGTATTACAACTCAGGAATGTTCAAAGAAGAAAGAAAAATACCACCACACGACAAACTATCATTTTCTAGATTTTTGGCACTCTGATATTTGTTCCGAAGAATATAGCCAATTTCCTCCGTCTTTCACTAAAATATACTTAGAATCCTGAATCTTCCTTAACATATCAAACATTTATGCAAATACTCAGAAGGATTGGGGGGGAACAAAAGCAATCATTTTAAATATTTATGGACTTCCAGGTAGTGCAGAAAGATATAGAAGTCAATGTGAGATGTTTCCTGCCCTCTAGAAATGTTCAGCCGCTGATTAGGAGGGATGAGACATTTATGTGAAATATACCTTTTACACAGTGATGAATGTTAAAGAGAGATACAGATAAAATTGGGAGGTCAGGGCTAAGAAGCATATTTCCAGATAAGGAAACTACTTACTTTTCCTTACTCTATTTGTTGCATATCAGCTGTATTACAGGTAAGATTATAGGTCTTTTACATATACTATTGGGCTTCCCTTCTGGCTCAGCTGGTAAAGAATCCGCCTGCAATGCGGGAGACCTGGGTTCGATCCCTGAAGAAGGGAACGGCTATCCACTCCAGTATTCTGGCCTGGAGAATTCCATGGACTGTATAGTCCATGGGGTCGCAAAGAGTCAGACACGACTGAATGACTTTCACTTTCACATATACTATTATTAAATCTTCATAACTACTTACTTTTTGAGAGAGGCATAGTCACCCTCATTTTATTTATGAGAAAACAAATAATTTAAACATGGACAGACAAGGATTCTAACACATACACAATAAAGAAGCCATCGGAAGACAGGGAATTTGTAGATTGGGCATTTGTAGAACCATTCACTCTTTTCTTTTTTTGGGGGCGTGGGGCACATTGATTTACGACGTTGTGTTACCTTCTACTGAAAAGCAAAGTGAGTCAGTTATACGGATAACATACATTCACTCTTTTTTAGATTCTTTCCATACAGGTCATTACAGAGTATTGAGTAGAGTTCCCTGTGCTATACAGTAGGTTATTATTGGTTATCTATTTTATGTATAGCAATATCAATATGCATTATAAGGGAAGACATAAAAGACAGGGTGTCCAATACATAGCTGACTTAAATTTGTGAGCCAAAGCAGATAAATGTACTTTTCCATCTAATAGCATTTACATCAGTTATGAACAATTAAACTGCTGATTATTTCTATACCTGGTGAAGCTTTTCCTGTATGGCTGGAATATTTGTCAGCAGGTCATTCCACTGACCATCAATGTGGGACAGCTCAGAACGCAAGGCAGCTGTGTCTACTTTCTTTAATCGAAGAAGCTGATTTCCAGTGCTCAGAACAGATGATTTTAGCGTGGACTTGGCATCCACCTCTTTGGAAAACTCCTGGAAGAAGTACCAACGGTCAAATCAGGATTAAGTAGCCAGACCTTACATTTACAGAAAGAGACTAACTTATCATGTAGAGTTTTTTCTTTCCATCTTGAAGGAGAGTGGCGATATTAAGCACTCTGAGGAAAATAAAAGCAACAGACCCTTGCCCTGAATGAAAGCCAACCTCCCTTAGACTCTAAAGAGGCAATGTGGAGGCTTAGTATTTTGCAGAATTACTCAACACACAGAGTTAACAATGACAAATTCTCTATAGCTTGATTTACTAAGTACATCCATTGACAGCTGATCTTTTTACTGTGTTAAGTCAGGCCTTACCTAAACGCCTGAAAACAGTGAAACTGAATCAAATACTTTAGATTCTTCAGCTTACCAGAAAAGCATTTAGGTGATCACGGACCATTTCCAGTTCCTGTGGGACTGTTACAGATTGTTGAGTCCAAAATTCTAGCCTGTCTTTTGCAGTCTGTAACCAGTGGATTAGATCTGCAGATTCGCTTTGATATCTGTAAGGATAACAATAAGCCTATTAAGTAAACAACCAATCCTGACTTTGTGCTAACCTGTGTTATTCGCCAATGCTAATTTTAAAAGGAGACAGGTCGGGATTTGGGAGAATCATGCCCTGGGCTGACACTCTCCAATTCCCTTCTCTTAATATCCATACCTTAAGTAAGTCATTCTCTCTGTGTTTCAGTTTTCCCATCTCTAAGCTGAAAATAAAAAAAAAATCTTTCTCCTACTCCTTCACATTGAGGCTACCTACTGAGAAAACATTAGATGATCTTTAAAGTTCTTAGAAATAAAGGTGGCATAAAAACTAGGATTTCATTATATAAAATCAACCTTCCACCTCTCTTGACTACCTTCTACTGCCCTCAAGGCAAACTCTACCTTCTCAAAACACAATCTCTTTTCTTTCTCTCCTTCTAAGATTTACTGTGACCACCCATGTACATCGACAGGCAGGGGAGATGACAGCTCAAAGGTAAGATGTATTGCATAATGCCTGCCTCCCTCACCCTTTTTTTAAGTACATGTTTATACAATTACGCAAGAATCCAATTGGAAGCTTTGTGTTTGCCTTTCTTTTACAAACTCTGTGGTATGTTCCTTGAGGGACCACATCTTTTTCAACTCGGAGGTCCAACGGCCTTATAAACACTGCAGCAGTAATTTAAAAATTTGCCGAAGTATTACCTGGTCCAGTGTTTCAATATTGTTTCCAATCTGTGAAGTTCCTTAGACACTTTGTTGGTATCATTTAACCAGTGTTCTCCAAGTTGATTTAGCTGGCTTTCCAGATCTGAGCAGCTAACAGATATCAGAAGTCGTTTTCCATCATCTATTACCTGATATAATTTGGGCTGGTATTCATTAAGGCTGGATTTCAAATGCTAAAATGATTGAAAATACTGGGTCAAAGTTTAGATAATGCAATTTTTCACCCTAAAGATTATAATTTCTCCATAATGTTCCCCTTACCCATTAGTCAGACTTCAACTATTTACACTGAAGTTTCTACTTCATGATGTTTCTATATCTAAGTATATAACTTTGGGGGTACTTAAAACTATTAACATATCATTATTTTAAGAATAGTGTGACACCAACAAAAAAATACAAAGTAATGCTTGGTGGAGGCTGAATTTTCAAAAAGAGCTCTCTCTCATTAAAAATAAGAAAAACAAAAAGGGTTTTTTGATGCTCTATCATAAAACCATCTGTAATTATTTCGAGACAGTGAGACTTCAGCATAACAAGTGGAAAACACTTGCTGGAGGCTACATTTTCAAAAGGGGCTCTCATTTAAAAAAAGCAAAAGACCTTTTTATGTTCTATTATGAAACAAACACTGAAAATGAAGGTACTTAACAAAATATTTGATTGCAAGTTTGAGTAAATCTGTGGAAACCATGGGAAAGCTTGGCAACTTCTTTACACCATGCCGTCGCCTGGACGCTGACCTGGTAGAGTGTGATCCGGTCGATAAGCCTGTCTTCGCTCTCCTCCACCAAACCCACGCTCGGGGTGCTGCTCTCCACCATCTCCAGCTGCCGGCTAAGCTCCCAGTGCTCCTTATCCAGTTGGGACCATGTCTAGAAACACGACATCAGTGTGTGAGCTGAAGACCCTCATTAAGGAACAGCATCCTTCCTGTGTGCACACACACACGCCTGACGGAGCCCTTCAAAGACATGTCAGCGGTGCCTGCTTTGGGGCTTTGCTCTGGGAAGCAAAAGATGGCATTGCAGGAAGTCGTTAGAAAGTCACCCTGAAAAGCACTGTGCATGGATCTCACATCTGCAGCTAAGCAGCTCTAAGACCTGGGCAAATTACTGCCCGTCTCTGAACCTCACTTTCAACATTAAAAGAAATGGTGATGATACTAACAGTCTTGTCCATTGTGAGGCTTAAAGAGAATAATATATGCAGCACATCTGAACGCAGTGGGCATCTGAAATGCAGTTTCATCCATCCTCACAGTGAGGATGAATGAACGACTTAAGTGAAAGGAACCCAGGCTTGTTAACTTCCCAGAGTAAGTGAACGAAATACTTCACATTTGCAGATAAATAACCGACACAGACAGTTAAGAAATATGAATATACAGTACAGACAGTCTATTAAGAAGAAGTTTCAAATCACTTATTCTAAAATTATTTTTTTATTTAACATTGGAAAATCTTTTCTTTTTATTTTAATCATGTGAAGTCTTCTTCAATAATTTATATCAAAGGCAGGTCTATCAAGACGGTAAATATCACCGTGCCCAGTCTGGAATCAGTCTTCATCTGACTGCACTCACAGAAAGGCACAGCCTTTACCTAAATGTAAACCAGGGGCACACACAACACGCGATGCCCAGTCTGTGATGTCTCCGGGTCACAGGAGACAAATCGCAGGAACAAAGACGTCGCGCCGGCCGGGTCTGCCGTGTAGCCGGAGCGTGCTGGCGGGGAGGGTCTCACCTCGAGGATGTACTCCAGCTCCACACCCCTCTTGTGGGCCCCTTTGAGCACGGCCGAAGCCTGTGCCATCAGGTCTGTGTGGAACTGAGTTTCCTGTGGGACTGCAAAGCTGATGATCTTCCTGAAGAGGGTTTCGGTCAAGATCATGTGAGACTCCAGACCCTGAAAGTACTCCTGCAATTTTTCAGAGAGAAAGGGGTCAGCAACTCATGCGTTTACTACCTAACGATAAAAACCGCTTCAAACCCAGAAGCGGCTGGAGCTCAGCTAATCCCTGGGCAACAGCAGTCCTCGCCTGCTGGCCTCCACTCACCCAGGCACCCACAGCCTTGTGCAGGGACGGGGGGGGCTCCAGGCTCCTGCATGGCCTCTCCTGGCCCCTCACTCAAAGCTCCTACATAACGCTGAGCTGCAGGCACTCTGGCCCCCAGACAGAACCCATCACTCGTGAGCAGCTGCTAAAAAACTCACCCGCCCTCTCAGCTCCTCATCCCGGTACCACCTGGGTGGACACTCGCTTCCGCCACCACACAGCCCGGCCTCCCCTGTCCCTGGGACACATCAGCGCCTATTCCCCACCTTCAGCCTCTGCTCACGCTCCGCGTCCTGCAATGCCCTCCCCTGACAATGTCCGATTTTCCTTCCTCGGGGGTGGGGCTGGAGCTCTGTTCTTTTGAATTCTCAGAGCATCTATTGTACTTCATACTCAACGTCAAGCTTAACTGGACACACACTGATTGGCATAAAAATATATCTAAATTTCCCTCATAAAGTGCCTACTCACAGTAGAACTGTAGGCCTTGCACAGCCCCCTACAAATGCGTTTCAAAATGTTACTTTCTGTACGGAAATGGCCCCAGAGGATGCATGCTAAGTTACTTCAGTCATGTCCAACTGTGACACTAACCGTAGCCCACCAGGCTCCTCTGTCCATCAGGTTCTCCAGGCAAGAATACTGGAGAGGATTTCCATGCCCTCCTCCAGGGGATCTTCCCGACCCAGGGATCAAACTCACATCTCTTATGTCTCCTGCACTGGCAGGCGGGTTCTTTGCCACGAGTGCCACCTGGGAAGCTCCCCCAGAGGATGGGAGAGGACTATCCCAGTTCCTGCTCCCTGCACCAAGGATGGAACTATGACTGGGAATTGACGACATCAGCTAACGCTGAGTGTGTACTATGTGCTGGACACTATAAACACTCCAGTGACTAGTTGAATCCTTATCACAGCCCTAAGAGGTAGGTAGTTTTATTTCCCATTTTACAGACTCTGAGCCACTCACGCAGAACTCTCCCTCAGAAAATGGTCTGGTCATAGAAGAACTAAAACCATTATTTTTAATGGACAGTTATGATATCATAGAATCTCCAAGTTGGAAGAGAACCTGGAGGTCACTTAGCCCAACATTCGCAGAAAGCTGATACTTGTTTCACAACTCCATCTCCCCCGACAGCCTTGGACGGACTTCTGGCCAGGAGGGCTGTCTGTTTAATGGCAGCCTATCCTTTTAGAGTTCTTCATCTATTGAGCTTTATTTCTTTGTTATTTATACTCATTGATCCCAATTTCCCCTCTGGAATAACTCAGGATGATATTTTATTGCTATGGTCAAAGATTTGAGAAAAACCAGCTGTTGACTTTAAAGCAATGTTTTCAAAGCCAAATGATAAGGCTTTAATAAATCACAAAGTTTTGGATAAAAACCTCTGGGAAAAATAGCAAGAAGTAAAGTTCTCTGCGCGCCGCCCCCCCCCAACCCAAATACCTTTATAAGTCACCAAAGAGCTACACAAAGGTAGAAGGTTAACCATCTATGAAAGTGATGTGAAAGTGAAGTCGCTCAGTCATGTCCGACTCTTTGCGACCCCGTGGACTGTAGCCCACCAGGCTCCTCCATCCATGGGATTTTCCAGGAAAGAGTACTGGAGTGGGTTGCCATTTCCTTCTCCAGGGGATGTTCCTGACCCAGGGATCGAACCCAGGTCTCCCGTATTGCAGGCAGATGCTTTAACCTCTGAGCCACCAGGGAAGCCCTAACCATCTATAAACCAAGGGAATTTTAAAAGTTTCCCTATAAGAAATTTCCACTGTCTGGGAAGTTGAGTCTTTCAGGTGGCAAAATCTTTATTTTTATAATGTTACTAACAATGCAATTTGTGTTTCTGAATTAAACAGGCATTCCATGGACAGAGAAGCCTGGCAGTCTATGGTCCATGGGGTCGCAAAGAGTTGGACACAACTGAGCACACACGCATACTAAGCATCCTTTACGAAGGGAACAGGATCTAACCTGAAACTGGTTATTGTACATACTGGTGGAACAATCTCAGGTCTACCAAGTTGGGTCATGTAGTAAAAGCACTTGTTGTCCCCAGGAGAAAACTCTTGAGGACTATGGTAACCAGAAGAGCACATGTTTAAGGACATTTTCTGTTTTTTGTTTTTTTTAACCTTATGTTTGTCAAGTAGTTGTTGGATTTCCTCTTTGGAAGATACGATGATTTTCTGGTCTCCTGTCGTCTTCTCTTGTCCGGTTTCCAGTAGGTCAGCCAGATCCTGCAAGGCTCTTTCGTACTGACTCTTGAGGGCAAGATTCTGATTCAGCCCGCTCCGCCGGGAGCCAATGGTCATCATGAGTTCCTCATACATGTCCTAAGAAACAGATAGAACTCATGCTCAATTCAAACTCACTCTACATGGGATATGTCTGACACCTGTCCTCACAGAATGTCAATAGTTGATGGAGGTTTAAAATGCTGAAAAGCTGTTTTTGCAGCTAAAGGACATGTCACGGAGAATGAAGTTCTAATTTTTATCACGCTCCCAAATTTTCTAATTTTGGAGTAACTGAATAGAGTATCCTCAACATTGGGTCTGCTTAAGTAATAATCAGATCTGAGACTTTTCCTTAAATAAAGAGCTACATAAACAGAGCAGTTTCATGTGAGCAGACTTTAAAACTTAAAAAGGCAATGTTTTTTGGTGTTTTTTGTGCCAAATGTGGTGGAGTAAATAAATAACTATTTAAACTGGAAAGACATTTTAGCGGATGATGATACACCAAAAACAAAATTTATTTGAGCCATATGGACCTGATTAATGTATCATATTAAGGTTGAGTACGCCAAAATGGCTCAATCTGGAAAAGTTCAACTTTAATGCCTATTTACAGCTATGACGCTTGACTCTTACACCTGACATCTGAGTGCTGTCGGAAAACTATCTCAAAAGGACAGAGTGGGGGCCGTGGGCCCATCACATTATGAAATCTTGGATAATGGAATGAGACAGTAGAAATAAAAATGTTCTTTTAAAATAAGAGGTATTTTATTTTCTCAAAAGAATTTGTGACCCTATATTGGACTCAACAGTGCAGACAAACTAATACATGCACATTTTTTTCTTAATATAAATTATCTGTGTTATGAGATGCTATACTTCATTGACTTTACTATCTCATTATCTTCCTACCAATCTGATACCAGCTATCTGCCTAGGTGCCATATTTAAAAACACCAATCCAAAGTGTTATTCTCTTCTCCTGGAAGATGCTGGGGAAGTTGGTTTGGATTTCAGCTACCTTCTAGCTTAATTTTTTGTTGTTCTGGAATTGAAACATTGTCTCTTTTCCATTCAACCATGTATGAAATATAAACTACAATTTTGAACACGTGAGAAAATACACTTTCTAAAAGGTATCAGCTTAAGTAATTTTTCCTTAAAATGTTTTTTTGGCTACAGTACAATACAGGGTTGTCTAGGTATCTAATAAGATTTCCAATTAATAAATTTTCTGGAGTAGAAAGCAATAGGCCACAAATAAATTAAACCATAATGCTTAACCATCAGAATAATAATAATGCAAAAAAAAAAAAAATCTTAGAAGCATAAGACTATGAGGAAATACAAGAAAAGACCTAAAGATTTGACACAAAGTTCTCCAACAAATAGCCCACACAGACTACCCTTCAGTAAATCTCAAAATGTGTCCATTTATTTTATTGTACTAAATATTAATATGATAAATGTTTTAGAAAATGTTCTAAGAGTTACTTGGGAAAAAATTAGGGCCTAGATGACATGAATTTTACAGAAAACCTGAACAAAATGGAGAAAATATATATTTCTTTTTTCTTGACTTCCAATTAGGATGTACCATTGAAGCTGAATGCCATTAGTAGAAAACTGTACCTGGAGTTTGGAGAGTTCTTGCATGGAAGGCTGCTCAATCTGCAACTTGTCAGCACGCCTTTTTAACTCAATGATTCCCGCATCTAATTCCTTTAGCCCATCTTCAGCCTGCTGTATTGCCTGTGGAGGATTTATTACTTGTCATTAAAGCTCCAATAAACAATTTCCCATGCACAATATGATTATCATGGCTTCTTACTTGTTCCTCCCTTCTCCACCTAAAACATTTTCCAAGCAACATAAAAATGATGGTCCTCTATTATCTACAAAAGGGAAGAAAGCCCTTTATTATACTTCAGGTCAGATATTTTAAAGGTAAAGAGGTTGGAAAGGCTTAGCATGGAGGCTTGGGAGAACAATGGCTTCCTTGAACAAATAAGGGAAATGGTGAACAGAAACCTGAAAAAGAACCACGATTTTAAGACAAAGTTAGAAAAGGGCATCTGCCTAAGATGCTCTAGGGGGTCATGTTCTGCTTTTCTGAAATGCAGTTTTGAGCATCGTTGGAGAGAGATTCAGTGAGGATAGGGAAAAGCACATTACAGCATGATCGGGAGGGTTTACTCATGGCAAAGCAGAAGGACAAGCGATAAAGCATGATGGTGACCACTAGGGCTGAGCCTCGTCTCCCCAGGGGCTACTGAAGCAGGACAAGACCTCAACCTGGCCTTCAAGGAGCTTCCAGTCTGCTCAGGAAGCTGGAGTAAAGAGAAGAAAATGAAACAAGGCTGAATACAATTAGGTACTAAACTTGCTTCTGCTCCTCCCTGTGAGAGGACTTGGGAGCAGGCAGTGAATTCTGGAACAGTCGGAGAAAGCTTTTGGAAGACCAGAAACCTCAGCGGCCTTTGAAGGAGGAGAAGAACACGGACTCCAGATGGCAGATAAAACACATGTGTCCTATTTTCTCCCTCCTGTGTCGCCAACATTTTGTTTGCTTGCTTTCTGGAGTGGTTCCCCAACCCACCCACCGCCCCCCCCAATAAATCTACAAGGGCAAGGAAACAGGAAAGAAGATGGTACCAACAAAAGTTTGCAAGCTGAAAATCAGAAGGATACACGGGAATTGACTTAGGAAATCTGAGGAAGCTGAATTCTAAGCTGGCAGGGGTTCTTCATCATCAGATTAAAGCAACAGGAATCTCGGGAACTCTAGGAAATGCAGGATGAGTACTAACTACAATTCGAGGGTTGGTGGAAAGATGCTTGAAGAATATTCAGATTCTCAGACCCTCTTCCTCACTCCACATTGGCTCTTTCCATTTTCTGAAGAAGGTATTGGATTGCCCAAAAAATCTGTTCAGGTATTTCCATTACAATGCACTTTTTGGCCAACCCAATAAGACAGACAGTCTCTGGACTGAGGGGCACCAGAGGCTTGAGTCCTTGACTGCAAACAAGGGGAGAAAGTGACCAAATACCCAATGATTGCCGAATGTGGAGCTCCTAAATCTCCTAGAGTGCTGAAGCCTTGTCCCTATTTTCCAGACATAAGAGGGTGGGTGGGAGAAAATGAAAAGATCTAAAAAAAATGACACAAGAATTCTCCAGCTCATGACCCACATAGATCATCCTTCAATAAATCTCAAAATCGTCAAGCCTCATCCATTCGTAAAGTTCCCATTCAGCTGATTAGTCCCTCATCCTAAATGTGAAGAGACAGCATGTCCATGTATCCTAGAAAAGTCTCTAACATGAAAGATAGAAACTAAAATAAGCAAACAAGTAAAAGTAACCTTGAGGGAAATAGATTATTTCCCTCAGGAAAAACAAACAAAGACCTTAAAGTCTCCCCAAATACCTTCAACTCCCAAATCATTAATTTACCTAGAGAGATTACAGAAGACAATGCATCTGTTTAAAAAAGGACACAACATTTGGAGAATCAAAAAGAGCTCTAGGAAGATTAAATGCATGAGAGTAGAAATGAAAAAGTCAATAGAAAAGTTTGGAGCTGAAACCGAGAAAGTCTTCCGAAAGCAGAACAAAAAAAACAAAGAGAGAAATGTCCCTCGATAAGAAAGTTAGAAGACTGGACCAGAACATCCAACATCTGCCTAAAAGGAGTTTCAGAAAGGGAGACAGATAAAACAGAAGGATGCAAAATATTTCAATACTCTCATAAAATGTTCCAGAATGGAAGGATGAAATTGCCACATCAAAAGAGCCCAATGAGTTCTCAGTCCAGAGGATAAAACAGACTCTCTCCAAGGTATGTCATCATGAAATTTCAGGACACTGAGACCTTTGGGAATTAGAACAATTTTACATTCCTCAAGCCAACACTGGAACTAGAAAACAATATAGGAGAAGCCTCAAAACTATAAAAAGAGTCCACCAAGAATTCTATAAAGAATCAAGTTATCAATAGATTGTGAGTATAGTACTAGAGACTATACACTTTGAGACATGGAAAATACTGAAAAATATATCTAGCATGCATCCATTATTAATAAGGATGTACACTGACAAAACAAGGAAGCAAGACAATAAAGAGAAAGATGTGGTTTGGACTCAGAGAAGACAAGACCCAACAGAAGGGAGAGGTGAAGGGGATTCCCAGAATGATAGTAAAAGGGAGATCCCAGGAGACAGCCATGCACCAGGGTTATGACACAGGTCTGCTCTAGGTCAGAATGACATGATTCAGAATATGAACATATCCCCTTGCCTTCTGCTACTGTTACCTCCTCAACCCAAGGAGGGTAGGAATGGAATTAGCACTTTTTACAGTTATATAATGATAATTCATTTCAGTTATTCAATGAAATAATTGAGTAATTTTTTACCTTTGAAATTTACATTGGTTATGTTGGCCAATAGTTAAAGTGTTACTTGTAATGATACCTATCCTAAATTTCACATTAGAAATTCAAAGCAAAGCATTCTTTCAGCTGCTCAAATTTTGTTTACGATCAGGTAACATTACAAGCCAAAAAATAAAAATTAAGGTCCTTTCAAGTAGGAGCTATGACATGGAAGAATTATTGTTCAATTTGGGAAAAATGAGGGATCTCTTTTAAAAAAAATAGGTAAAATTATGGTAAAGAAAGATACATATTCAGATATAATTTTGCAAACTATTTTAGATGGTGAAAGAGAAAAAGAGATCTCTTATAGATTGGGGTGATTTCTATGGTATGTATTTAACGATAGTAAGATCACAATTAATTATTACTAACTACTGACCGATATAACCAATGTAAATTCCAAAGATAAAAATAAATTACTTGATTATTTAATTGAACAAATGGTGATTTCTATTTCAGGGGATTTCTTAGGGCCTACCCATAGAACCATTAGCAGTCTACTAAAATTAAGGTATGCCATTCTATCAAAACACACATTTTCATAATGACTTAGCTTGGGAAATGGGATACTCTTTGTAGCATCCTTGCCATTTCTCATCTCCTCCCTGTTTCACTGCCACTATGATAGTGTGAATTCTTATTCCTTCTCCCCAGAGCAGTCATGGGAGGCCTCAGGATGGATACCCCGCTTCCTGACCCTGGAGCTGCCAGGCCAACCACGGAGAAGCAAGAGGCGGCAATGACACTCATCCTCAGCCTCAAACATCCCGAGTAACTTTCTGCTCCCAGGGGTCTCTGAGGTGAGGGCAAGTACTCAGAAGTGAGCAAGAAGGTCTGTGAGAGTGAAACACTATGGCTTTCATTTATACTCAACCACATGCATTTTAAATGATCATTTGCATGTATACTTTATGACACAGTACTCGCTTATAATTTATAAATAAGTAAACATACATACATTGTGGTATGTGCCTATTGTTTTAACCAACAAAGCATGAAATCAATAAGGCTGACCACTCATTTGTAGAACAAGCCCCAATTTTCTGACATTCAATTGGTTCTACAGGTTGCCTCAAATTTTCTCTTCCATCCTTACTTCCCCTCAGTCACTTTGGTTCATTGTTAAGTTAGCCAAACAGGATTACTTGCTTTTCTCCCAAAGTGTCCTGAATGATCTAACATTTATGCCTTTGTTTTTCTTCTGTTCTTTGCTAGAATATCTTTCTTCCCTATTTCCGTGTGTCCAAACTTCTAAATCTGGTTTGAATTTCCCTTTACAAAATCTCTCCCTGATCCTACTGCTGCTGGAGGTAATCTACCCATCTTCTAAACATCCGCAGGGCTTCATCTGTACTGCTACCAGGATGGTCTGCCTGCCTGTCAAATGTCTTTGAGGTCCACGTCTAATCTCACACGCCTTCAGGTTAGCATCTGTCACTGACCCTTTCTCCTCTCTCACGTGTCCTGGTTACACAGAAGTAAGTGGCAGAGTCAGTGTAATCTGATGTAAACCTGGCACTTAAAAACAAGACAGATGACAAACAAAAAATGCTATAGGAAGTCATTAACATTTCACAGGCTATATGGAATTTCATAGTAAACCAGATATACTCATCGTGCTTGCTCTTATGGAGAAAAGGGCAGCCGTAAATACCTCTATCTGCTCTGCCACAGGTTGTTCAAACATTTTCGCCAGCTTCTGCAGAATGATGTATTTGTGGTCAGCCAGTGATGTAACTAGCACCTTCAGATCATTCTAAGGAGGAAAGCAATAGGAAGACTTAATATGAGTAACAGGAAACTTAAAATGGTTATAAATATAACACACAGTCTCAGAAATAATATATGGCTGTAGGAATTGAATTGTTTCCAGAAGAAACAATATTATCTTATGGGAAGATAAAAGGAACTGGTAACAATTTATACAAGCGCTAAAACTGACTTTTGAAGAATTTATTATACAAAGCATTTCCAACTCAACACAGATGAAGGAGACAAAGTTTACAAATAAAAAGCAATACTGGTCACTTTAATCTTCTTGTTATTTCTGTAATAAATGAGCACATTTAAACAGAAATACGGCAGCAGAAGCGTTGCACTAAAGACTTCTACATGTAGATGTTTTCTTGTTTGGGGGAAAAATATTATTCTTAAAAATATATATGATCCCTTTTTTCCTTTGTCCTCTCCTTCCCTCTCTGCCCTCACTTCCTTCTTCCTCAAAGAATTTGCACAACCCTATAAAAACCATCCAAAAGTTTAGAAAATATGCATTATTCACAGTGACCAAAGACATATGAAAAGACAACACAAAAAGCTCTTAGCTAAGCTTTTTCATAAACATTACTCATTTAAATGTCCAAATATGCTTATCTTGAGTTAACTTTATACAGAAAGGAGGTAACTATCAGAATTTTGATACTCAGTTCTAAAAGGAATAATAAACTGGAACAAAATATAAATTATAAATTTTTACATTTTTCTCCTGAAATATCAACAAATATGCTCTATTTTCTATTAGTTAGAAATGTCTCTGATGGTCTGGTTGCTCATCATAGTGTGAAGTTCAGCTCATCATATTCTCTCCACTGGGAACTCATCACATGTGCATATGTCACCAAGATGCAAAAATTCTGTCTCAGGAGAATGATAATCACACCAAGGAAGAAAGTCTTTAAGGATACACAGAAGCATTATGAAACAAAATGCAAGGCTAAAGCAAATTAGTAGGTGAATTATGCAGTTTAAAATTTAAAAAAAGAAAGAAAGAAAAGTAAAGAAACAGCACTGAACATGAAATTTAGAGAAAAGCATGCTATTCTAAGAGGCAATAATTGTCCCAAAGTGAAAGTCGCTCAGTGTCCGACTCTTTGCGACCCCATGGATGATACAGTCCATGGAATTCTCCAGGCGAACACTGGAGTGAGTAGCCTTTCCCTTCTCCAGGGGATATTCCCAACCCAGGAACTGAACCCAGGTCTCCCTCATTGCAGGCGGATTCTTTTACCAGCTGAGCCACAAGGGAAGCCCATGAATACTGGAGTGGGTAGCCTATCCCTTCTCCAGTGGATCTTCCCGACCCAGGAATCGAACCGGGGTCTCATGCATTGAAGGCAGATGAGCTATCAGGGAAGCCCAAACCAATACTCAAGCCTGTCTGCAAGCCTGGCTGCAGACTAAATGACAAATTGTAACAACAGCACAGGAGAAAGTCTGCAGAAGCAAGGTTTCTGCTTATGAGTGATGATGACACTTGTCACTCAGCTGTGTTGAGGGCCAGGTCACGTGGGCCATTAGAACCATGACACAGTGATCTGTCTACACGCACAAGAAAAGATGCTCTTATTCACTTAAACAGATTCAGAAGAAATCAAGTTCCTGTTATCTACATGCATTTAGAAAAACAGTTCAGTTAATCTAAATGAGAAGATAAGTACAAATAACATGAGTTAAGAAATGAAGAGGGTGTGTGTATTATCTGCACATCAATTTCACATTTTTAAGAGCATATTTTCTGTCTTTCTAACATATTCTCCTCCAGGTAATAGAGAAGAAAGTTCACATTTCCGGAAGCTGCAATAATCACTAGAAGAGATTAGCCAAGACAGTAAAGCAGAGAACAGGACTGATTTAAAAGTTACTAAATAAAAGACTCTATTTTATCTTTTTTATTTATTTTTTTGGCCATGCTATGTGGTATGTGGGATGTTAGTTCCCTGAACTCATTCTTGCTACATTGGGAGCCTGGAGTCTTACTCACTGAACCACCAAGGAAGTATCTAAATAAAAGACTTTAAGAGAAGGCAATGGCAACCCACTCCAGTATTCTTGCCTGGGGAATGCTATAGACAAAGGATCCAGGAGGGCTACAGTTGATGGGGTCACAAAGAGTCAGACATGAATTAGTGACTAATCAACAACAAATTGTCTGGCTAGAATAGTTTGATCATAAGCATATTATATTTAAAATTTGGAAAATAATTTGTGTTAAAATACAATTATTTACAAAAATAAAAGACTTTAAGAGGTGCTTATAGCCACATGGATGTTTATATTTTATTAAAAATAAAAATCCAAAGGCTTTAAGCATTTCTTAATACCACACTTGTGATGTGTGTTCAGTTGCTCAGTCATGTCCGACTCTTTGTGGCCCCATGGACTAATGCCTGCAAGTCTCCTCTTTCCATGGAATTTTCCAGACAAGAATACTGGAATGGGTTGCCATTTCCTACGCCAAGGGATCTTCCTGACCCAGGGAGCAAACCCGGTCTCCTGCATCTGCATTGGTACATGGATTCTTTACTATGGAGCCACCTGGGAAGCCCCACAATCGTGATGAAGCAGGTAATTAAGGTATCTATATACTACACATATAATAGACATCACAATCACTTTCTTACAGTTACTGGAATTACTTGGAGAGCATGAAAAGGCAGGCTTCTAGCTGTCTAAGAAACAGGTCCAAAGAAAGTCTCGAATTTTAAAGTCATTTGTGCTGCCTTGATCATTTAATAAGAAATTCTTTCATTTTTTTCCTTTTTAAATAACTTGAAATATTCAATTATGAAAGTGTCCAGAAAATGTATTTTGGTTTAAATCTATGAAAAAGCTTTTAAAACACAGAAGAGGTGATAAGTAACTTGTGATTACATGTAGATAACATATATCTACATAACACCTACTCATTCTTCCAGATTGTTTGTTGGGTAACATTAGCAGTCTTGCAAAAGCTAATGCTCAAAGTTAACTGGAAAATCAAGGCTACAGTTCCGATAAGCACTGAACAGTGATAGTATATCCGGTGCTCGCTGCAAAGTAAAACAAAATGACTTGTGACTGATCTTTTGGCTTCCCATGTGGCTCAATGGTAAAGAATCTGCCTGCCAATTAAGGCGACGTGGGCTTGATCCTCAAATCGGGAAGATCCTCTGGAGAAGGAAACAGCAACCCACTCCAATATTCTTGCCTGGAAAATTCCATGGACTGAGGAGCTATAGTCCATGGGGTCTCAGAGTTAGACATGACTTAGCAGCTAAGCACGCACACACAACTTGACTTTTAATTATATTAACATTGGAAGTCTTTCTCCCAATTAAATTGGAGCACAAACGTTTTGAAATGCCAAGGTTTGTTTGTGAGCTGGCCACCAACAAGTAGAAACTTGTTGGCAGAAGAAAAATAGAGAACATGAGTGAAACAGAATTTCAAGATGACTTGTTCTCTTGCTCCTCTACTCAAAATAAGTTCCAAAGTATTCACACTTAGTTCAATTTTTACTCTGTCTGTGATTACCAGGAACTATTTAAAAGTACCAAAGACACTAGCATAGTGAACGCAGTTTGAAAAAGGGAAGCATGGACTCTAGGGATATGCCCATTTGCACTTCTAACCCACCTCAGACATGGCCAATAGACTAGAAAGCTGTTAAAACTTAGTGAGTTCTTTTATGCAAGAGGAATTTTAGAGTAATGAAACAAGTTTCTATAAGTTGCAAAACAGTTTTGCTGATTTTAGACATACACTGTGTACCTGTACATGCAATCAGATCTTGCATTCAAGACAAAGTACTCAAATAATCAATGCCAGGTTTTCAGATTCCAAGGGAAATGTTCCTTCCTTTCTGTGTACTATACAACACAAGGGATACAAATGCAATGATCCGATGTAGGTCATTTTTCTAAGCCACAGATTTGAGACTATTCACCTGCGTATCTTCATTCTACCTGATAGGGTTGCCTCACCAGTGGTCCTGCCAGCAACCCAGTTCTGCCCAGTGGTCAACCGCACTGCTCCCACATGTCCTCACTGTTGGCCAGATGCTCATGTCAGAGTCACTGAAGTCCCCCAACTGTCCCCCTTTCCCATGATCCCCAGATCCAAACCATCAACAAGTGCTCCCCACTGGTCCTGCTTTGCAAATATACCTTGACTAGGTTTTCTTTTCTCCATCTCCCTTGCCATCACCCTAACAATATAAAATACACAAATAATCTTTGAGCCAAATCCTGGCTTTGGTTCTCCATGGTTAGATAAACTTGGAGAAATATTTAACTTTTTCATTGGTTTCAAACCTATATCTAGTATCCTAAGTACTACTATTAACAGCAACATAGTAATAAAACATGCTGAGTGTTTACTATGGCTCAGATACTAAGCAAAGTATTTGACACAGTTTAACTCATTTTATCCACACAAAGCCCTAAAAGGCAGTTAATATGGACATGATTTATTAGTTGAGGTCACTTAAGTCAGAGAAGGAGCTAAGGTTATACTGCAGCATGTGATAAAACTATCATACTATTATCATCTCAATAATACACATGAAAATATTTTGTGACTAGAATAATGATACATAAATGTTTAAAAAATTTATAGATTTAAGAAGGTAAACTGCAGGAAGGCAGTGATAATTTTCCCTCTAGATGAATATCTAGAAAATTACAGTTCCTGGCTAATGGTACACTTACTTGACATTTTATAGTACTTTTTTCCTGAAAATCAAAATTTAACATCAATTGCTTGGTTCTAATTACATGTATTACATGAATCTATTTTATAAACCTTCTATGTTTGCTAAAAATAAAGTTCAATTAAACCTTAAGTATTAATTAAACCTTGAGTAATAAGTAATTAAGATGCTTTTTATTAGAAATGAAAATCAACCCTAAAGTTTATCAGTGGCTTTTGCATTTGTTGAAGTTCGTAGTCATAAGAAAAGTCGCTTAAGCACACAATTATTCAGTTGGCAGTAAAACTCCAGTCTTGGGCTGAAAGACAGTAAGTCTATGGAGTGAAGACTAGTAAGTAACAGCATGCATTTTTAACACAGACAGAAGTGATCAGGTCGTGGTCACTTTCAGTGGCTCCCACCGGTATTACGTGTCCAGGGTTGATTCTGTGTTACAGCACTTCCTGTATGCTTCTTTGGTCTTATGAGATGGTAGGTAGGATGGCATCACCAACTCTATGGACATGCGTTTGAATAAGCTCTGGGAGTTGGTGATGGACAAGGAAGCCTGGCGTGCTGCAGTCCATGGGGTCGCAAAGAGTCAGACAGGACTAAGTGCTGAACTGAAAAGAACTGAATATCAACTAGAAATTATTGCTATAACATGCCAGAAATATGGCTTTTACTGGTTGAATTTAAAGTTCTATTCAGTCCTTAGTCTGACTGGCTGGTATCCTCAATGAAAAGCATAAAACTTATTGTTTTCTATTCCTCTAAGTCAATCTCTTTGTTTTTCTGTAATGTTCATGCATTCTATACCTTTGTAAAAAGTAGGTCTAGATCATACCTCAGTAAGATCCTGTTTACTGTTGAATGTAGCTGGAAGATGATGAAATACCTCTTAATGCCTTACCTGGAAATTTAATATCTGCTGAAGTCTTTCCTTCATCTGATGACATCGCTGATTTACTACTGAGTCTAGCAAAGACAACCTGCCCAAGAGACAACCCAAAGTGTCTTCAATAACATCTCGGTTATCGCCGTTCTCCGGAAAGGCTTGGGAAAACAAGTTCTTGTTCTTATCCATTTCTTCAGACATTTCCTTAATATCTTTGGCAAGAGTCTGGGATTGATAAGAAAGGGCATGTCAATATTTAGATCTATGAATTTACATATGAGTCATTTCCTCAAAGAAAGCCCACTATATTTCTCTTACTGTTCAGTGATAATTATATTCAAGGCCACCTGGACCACTTTCATACACTTCCATAAATATTTAGGCAAGTTACTGCTGGAGAGATTTTTCTCAGAAACTTTATATCATTCACTAATAATAATATATAATATTAATATTTGGTGAAAACATGAGTTTTATAAAGTGCTACTTAGAAATTCATAATTATTATTTTTAGTCTGTTTTTCAAATATATTTATATATATATTTTATATATTTCTATATTATAGATACATGATATAGAACAAGGCTTCTACAGACTCTTCAGTGTTTTCCGCCTCCTACATACACAAGAAAAAGCATAAAAATTCAAAGCCTATGAGGGAGGGGATGTGTGTATAATTATGACTGATTTGCATTGTTGTCAGGCAAAAACCAATAAAACATTGTAAAAAATTTTAATTATAAATCAAGATACAAAAATACAAAAACTAAGTATCTTTCCAAGCTTGTTCTGCTTAGGCAATTCTTTTCTGCTCTACACTGCTTGGAAATACACATTTGTACCTTATTAGAACTGTTTTATGCTTGACCTTCTTTATACACAACATTAATTATCCCATGTCAGCATTTCAAGTGCTTTGTGATGTACCCTCACAGACACAAGCTGCCAAACTCACCTCTTGGTTGAAGATGCAAGTTTCCGTCTCTTCTGGTAAAAGGGCTGTGGCAACAAATAACCGTTCTTCTACATCATCCAGCCAGGTAGAGGTGGCCGAGACCCCATCATACAACTTCTGTTCCAAGTCAATGTTTTGCTTCTTCGTCCCTCCACCCTGAGAAACAGAAGGGAAGGACACAGAAGTCCTGACAGTGTTTTGAAGAGTCAAAGAAAGATGCCAGGATGAGATGCTAGGGTCCAGAGGCTCTGCCTCTGCGGTCTCAACAGCTCAGCTTAGGGGATGGGGCAGCCTCACGGGGTCCCAGATCCACAGCCTAAGCACACAGCCCCACCTGGGATGAAACCTCCTCGAAGACCTGGTTCAATCCATCCAGCAAGGACGTCACCGCAGACTTATCCTGGGCCTGCCCGTCCCCTTTGTACAGTGGCACGCCAGACAGGAGCCGATTAGGCCTGCTGTAGAGCTGGAGGCAGACAGGAGAGCTTCTTTAGGACCAGACGCACCCTGTCCAGGGGTTCTCATTTAGAAACGCACACTGAAATAGATGCTGGAACAACTGTTTATGGAAACCTCTGCTAGAGAAAGATGACCTATAACACACCATGTCCACTAAACATGCAACCAGATTCAGCAGTGGCAATGTTTCCTGTGATGGACCAAAAAAGTAAACAGTGGGGAAAATGCCTGCATTCTCATTACAGCTTTCCTCTCAACTTATCTTGGGTTTAACACTTGTTGTTTTAGTCGATCAGTTGTGTCCGACTCTTTTGCAACCCCATGGATAGGAGCCCGCCTGACTCCGGGCAAGAAGACTGGAGTGGGTTGCCATTCTCTTCTCCAGGGGATCTTCTCCACCCAGGGATCGAGCCCAGGTCTCTTGCATTGGCAGTGGGTTCTTCAGTGCTGAGCCACCTGGGAAGCCCTGATTTTAACACTACTCATGATAACTAGCGGAGAAGGCAATGGTACCCCACTCCAGTACTCTTGCCTGGGAAATCCCACGAACGGAGGAGCCTGGTAGGCTGCAGTCCATGGGGTCGCTAAGAGTCAGACACGACTGAGCGACTTCACTTTCCCTTTTCACTTTCATGCACTGGAGAAAGAAATGGCACCCCATTCCAGTGTTCTTGCCTGGAGAATCCCAGGGACGGGGGAGCCTGGTGGGCTGCCGTCTATGGGGTCGCACAGAGTCGGACACGACTGACGTGACTTAGCAGCAGCAGCAGCAGTAGCATGATAACTAGGGGCTTTCCAGGTGGCACTAGTGGTTAAAAAAACCCATTTACCAGTACAGGTAGATGTAAGAGACTGGGCTCAATCCCTGTGTCAGGAAGATCCCCTGGAGGGGAGCATGGCAACCCACTCCAGTATTCTTGCCTGGAGAATTCCATGGACAGAGAAGCCTGGTGCGCTACAGTCCATAGCGTCGCAAACAGTCAGACACAACTGAAGCGACTCAGCACGCACGCACGCGTGATAAAAGAATCCACCCGAAATACCATAATTAGATTGACCCCTTGGCTCTCATGATTCCTTTACTTCCCCTAAACTCTAGGTGGCTTCCCTGGTGGCTCAGACGATCCCTGGGTTGGGAAGATCCCCTAGAGAAGGGAATGACTACCCATCCCAGTACCTTTGCCAGGATAATCCCATGGACAGAGGAGCATGGTGGGCTACAGTCCCTGGGGTCAGAAAGAGTTGGACATGACTGAAGCGAAAGAGCATAATGTCTCCCCAGTAAGGACCATGCTATGACCTAGCACTCAAACTCTTAAATGATGTTTCCAATCAAACTCAGCGCCCTATAGTTTTTTAGATCATTTCATCCTCATCTTACTTTTTAGCTTGATTACTCATTATCCTCTAAACACACCAGCTTCATTCCCCGCTGTGGCTGGAATGCCCACCACCCAACATCTCTCTGTAATCCACTGTCTTAAATTCCACACTGACCCTACCTAGCTGCTTTGCACTTTTTAATAAATTTTGCTTCCTTTTTAATTCCTGCTTATGGAGCCTCCCTGGCTGCTTAATTTTTCAGAAACGTAGAACACATCTTAGTTGTGTTACAGGTACCTAGGAGCAGGAAGTCATATCTCATCCTGAGGCCAGGTGGGGTGTTCTGCACAGAGATGCTAAATGCAGTGAAGGTGAACAAAGAAACACTGTTCTGAGAGAGATGCCTTTCAACCTAGTCTACATGAGGCAAAAAAAAAAAAGTAAATAAATAAAAGTGCCTGCTTTTACAATTGAGAATAGTAGTATATCCAGTACCATCCAGTGTACAAACTGTCAGTAAGGTGATGTGAAAAAGGAGGAACTTTGGAGTTAAACACACCTGTGTCCCCATCCCAGATCTGTCTCTTCTCAGTCATGAGACCGTGAGGAATTTTCTAATCTCCCCAAGCTTTGGGTGCATGGGTGGTTCAGTGGTAGAATTCTTGCCTGCCATGAGGGAGGCCCAGTCTCACTTCCTGGCCCATTCAGCCACAGGGTCCCCTTTTTTTATTCTGGGCTTCCCAGTTGGCGCTAGTGGTAAAAATAACCTGTCTCCCAATGCAGGAGACATGGGTTTGATTCCCAGGTCCATAAGATCCCCTAGAGGAGGACACAGCAATCTACTCCAGTGTTCTTGCCTGGAAAAATCCCATGTGCAGAGGAGCCTGGTGGGTTGCAGTCCATGGGGTCACAAAGAGTCGGATACAACTGAGTGACTACCACTTTCACTTTCACTTGACTTAGAAAAATCAGAAAAGGCTGCAGTCCCTGAGGCAGGACTGTAGATATTCCTCATAAATGAATGAAAGGGGAAATCCTACAGTATGCATAGTGCTGTAAAGTCCAGGAGAACTGTATCAGAAACCAGGAACTCATGCCGTGAGTCTGAGCAATGTTTGATCACGGGTGTGAAGAAGCATTCTTCCAAAGAGAGGTAGGAAGTCCATGCAAAAGGTACAGGGTCCATGTGCCAGATGGAGGCTGTCTCCAGGACAACGGCCTCTGGAAAGGGAGGGCTTTCTACTCCCCAGGACCAGAGCTGGTGACATTCCTGTGAAGGTGTTAGTCTCTCAGTCATGTCTGACTCCTTGTGACCCCATGGACTGTAGCCCATCAGATTCCTCTGTACATGGAATTCTCCAGGCAAGACATTCTTGTGGATGGTAACAAAGAAGACTCCTGGACTGGGAGTGAGAAGGTATGAAATGCCCAAAATTTTGTAAAAGGAAACAGAAATGAATGGCTCTGTAGGATTTATGCAGGGTTCCCAGTAGATGTGGGGGGACACATTCTGACCTTTAGACTGTCCCCCTGCAGGTAATTAGGGCAAGGTGTACCTGTCTGAGTTCCTGCTTCATCACCTCCTGCCTTCCCCTCCTCTTGGCTCTGTAACTATTGATACCCTTTCTCTCCGCAGGTCAGTCTCTCCTGGCTCCTAAGCTAATCCTGGCCAGATCAGTGACAACAACAGCTCCCCAGATCGTTCAGTAAAGGTCCTAGAATGTACTCTGATGATGCCACCACTGGGGAGTGGCCAGAGTAGAGCTGACCCGGGATCTGGGACAGGCTTCTATCTTCACCATCCTACTGCACCACCGCTGTGGTGAGCATCATGGCCTTCCTCTGTTAGATCTTTAAGGGGCGGATTCCTCTGACTGTTGTTCTCTGGCTTCTGCTTAGGGTGAACTAATAGCTGTTATCTATACGGAACCTTCTGTTGCTATACTTAATTCCACTGGATTTGGCTTGCTTGGTGGAATCAAGTCCAACATCACACAAGGACCCGCCCATCTTAGGAACTGGCCTATAGAGGGGTCGGTGACCACTGTAACTGACTCTGAATTCCCCTTCCTTTAGTTCCACTGAGGTCCCAGTATGTTTCCCATTAGGATCTTCTGAAATGATTAAATACTGGAAGTAGCAATGGAAAATAATATATCATGATAATTTACTGACAGATACATAGCATTTCTTTTGGCCTGGATGTGTATATCCTTAATTTTCAAAGCTGTGGGAAACGAAAGAGGGGGGCCAGGTGGGGAGGACAGCATTTATATTTAATGGTTTTTGCTAATGAGTCATCAGATATTAATCTTCTCTGAGGAGAACAGTATCTAGCAGTCACATAAATTTCCACATATAAATATATAATTATAAAGGGATATGTGAAACAGGCTTGTTAAGAGAGTGTAGGATGAGTCATTTGTTTTCTTATTTTGGAATTGATAATGAAATATGGATTGCTGCACAGTTATATCATTCCCATAGCATAAGCTGTAAATCTTCTACATTAGTTAATACGTAAAAGCAAAATGTTCAGTACCACTTGCTCCTGTTCCTGCTCCAGAACATTCTGAAGTAGTTTCTGCTTGGTGCTAAATTCCTGATGTAGGCTTTCCCATTTCATTCTCATCTGGTCTTCAGCAGGTGATTTCTCCCCTTCCATCCCCAACTCCTGGGATAACACATCAGGTTTTTCGCTATTAGAAGAATAAATAATCTAAGTTTACAATGTGCATAAAAAGGCAATAAGCTCTAGGTAATTTATTACGTGCACTAGATCTGGCCTCTACAATTGGAATCAGATTATCTCAGTCATTGGCTTACACTTTAAAAATATAAATTAAAATAGAAAACTTGAGACAAACAGTAAAACAAGTACTTTCTTACTGATCTTAAAATTGAACCATGAGGACAATAAATTAAAAAAAAAAAACCCTGAAAATAGCTCAGCATTAAAGATAAAAATAATTGTAACTTTTAGAATCAGAAAACATATGATCAGAGTGGTAGCCTTTGGCAAAGAGTCCACAAATTAAAAAACCCTAACAATACTGTCTATTGAGAGTTTTTACCCTGAGTCTAAAGAAAATACTACAGACCAGGTTTCAGAACATGGAAGAGGAGTACAGAAGGTGGAAGGAAGGCACAGCATCATCCTTAAAGAGGCAGCAGTGTGACCTCTGAGATGACTATGGGTTTGAAGGGGAGACAGATCAGGGTTCCATTACAGAACATCAGATCTGTGACTTTGAGCAATTTGCTTCATTTCTCAGAGCCTCAACTTTCTCATCTTTAAAATGAAGACTGTACTTACTGTGCAGAAGTATTTGGAGTATTTCTCCAAGTAATTTGGAGAAGAGACGAATAACACCTCTGACCCTATCCGATAAAAATACAGCCACCAAATCAGTGGGGCCTAACACTGATGGTAATGGCAACGGTAAGAACCTGGGAGACTCTAGCTCCAATAGGTCCTAGTTTGTATTCAGGGGTTTTGAAGTCCTAACTAGAACCATGTCATCCAAAAGCCATGTTATGCTAGAGAGTAATTGTTATTTTGATGGAAACTTTTGATCAAGCGAAGGAAAAAAAATAAAAGCTTTATTGGCAGAATATTATACACTACCCCAAAGCCAATGCATTTCAGAATAAGTATTGAATACAATGGTTTCTTCAAGTAAGTTTGTTGAAGAAAGCCTTAAAAAATGATCTGTTAGGCTCTGATGCAAGAGTTCTATTTCTAGGACATATCTTAGAGAATCTTTTTCACCTGGACACCTAAAGACATGTGAGAAAGTTAAGTTCCACAGTGCTAGTGAGGACTTCCCTGGCAGTCCAGTGTTTAAGACTCTGCGCTTTCACTACAGGCGGTGCAGGCTCCATCCCTGGGGGGAACTAAGGTCCAACATGTCACAGGGCATAATCAAAAATAAAATAAAAGAATGCTAGGGAAAGCCAAAAAAAAAAAAAAAAAATGGCAACAGTGTAAAGGCCCATCAAGAAGAAAAGTTGTTACTATCACAAGATAAAACACTCTCAAGCAGTTAAAATGAAAAAACTAGATCTATATGTATCAACATGCATTGATCTAAAAAAGTGATACTAAGTTAAAAAATGATAAGCTAAATGATGCTGAAGCTGAAACTCCAATACTTTGGCCACCTCATGCGAAGAGTTGACTCATTGGAAAAGACCCTGATGCTGGGAGGGACTGGGGGCAGGAGGAGAAGGGGACGACAGAGGATGAGATGGCTGGATGGCATCACCGACTGGATGGACATGAGTTTGAGTAAACTCCGGGAGTTGGTGATGGACAGGGAGGCCTGGCATGCTGTGATTCATGGGGTCGCAAAGAGTCGGACACGACTGAGCGACTGAACTGAAGTTAAAAAATAAAACTGATACTTCTAATTTTGTTGGTTATGTTAGTCTCTGGATTTTCTGCTTTTTAAAAATCTTTTAAAATAAAAAAACGCTTTAAAATTCTCCTGAAATTAGGGCTTCCCTGGTGGCCTGGTGGTAAAGGATCTTCCTGCCAATGCAGGAGATGGGGGTTCAATCCCTGGTCTGGGAAGATCCCACATGCCACGCACTAACTCAGCCCATGGACCAAGAAACCCATGAGCCACAACTATGGCCCCAGTGCTCTCGAGCCCAGGAACCACAAGAGAAGCCACTGCAGTGAGAAGCCTGTGCTCAGACACTAGACGGCAGCCCCTGCTCGCTGCAGCTGGGGAAAAGCCAGAGACCCTTCACAGCCAAATACAAAGAAGTAAATAAAAATTATTTTCAAAATTTCTTCTGAAATTACATTTCTTTATTGTGTTCTTTTGAGATGGTGGACTATCATAGCAGTTTTAATTCATTCATGTTTATATAACAATTTAGTATATGAAACCAGAGGATATTTAATATCTATATAGTCTCATATTTTGGAGAAGGCAATGGCACCCCACTCCAGTACTCTTGCCTGGAAAATTCCATGGATGGAGGAGCCTGGTAGGCTACACTCCATGGGGTCGCGAAGAGTTGGACATGACTGAGCAACTTCACTTTCACTTTTCACTTTCATGCACTGGAGAAAGAAATGGCAACCCACTCCAGTGTTCTTGCCTGGAGAATCCCAGGGAAGGGAGCCTGGTGGGCTGCCGTCTATGGGGTCACACAGAGTCGGACACGACTGAAGCGACTTAGCAGCAGCAGCAGCAGCAGTCCTATATTTAATCATTGACACATAAAATGCCACCAGCAGATCAGTTTTAATTTAGAATACAGCTTTTCTTTTCCCATAGAAAATATTCTTCCTTCCCTTTGATATTTATATTGATTCATTTCCAGTTGAATTTCCTTAGTAATTTTGGAAGGACCCCTTCAATTCTCCAGTACATCACAAAGTACTTCTTCATTCAATGGATCTGTAACCATGAAGCAAGTCACATCCCTCCCAAAGGGATTTTTCCATAAACCAACTCACAGGTGATAGTCTTAGAAAATCAGCTAAAACGTTGAAGGCTGAATATATACTTTTTTCCCACAAACGTCATTCTGTTCTTTGAAAAATATATACATGTTTTTCTTTCAGCTTCTGGACATTGTTCATGTTTGTTTGTTTGCTTGGTATATTTACCCAAGGCTTGAAAGGCATGACTGAACTGTAATCAACCAGATTTAAAGATTTTTCTAAAGAATTTGCATAAAAATTAAATATTTTTTTTTTAATTAAAGAATTTATAAGCAGTCTTTAGACTAAATCTTACACAGAAAGCCAGTACTGAACCGCAGATTTCTCTTTAAAATAGTCTTAGATTTGAAAGAGCAATTTATAGTTGTTTGTCTTTCATCTGGGCCCTTTCCAAAGCTAAAGGCCAAGGGAAGAAAAAAAAAATATGGCAAGAAAGCTGCAGAAGGTCCTTACAGCTGCTTTCATAACTCTACGTATGATGAGAAAGAAACGTGTGGACGGGTTCTTTGTAAAAATAGAGTTTGGCAGAAATATTCAGAAAACCAACAGGGATGAGTAAACATCTTAGAAGAACCAGAAAGAGAAAATGCAAAGTGGCAGCAAGCCTCGACTTAGTCACCATGGGAGAGGCAGAGCTCCTCACTGTAGATTTACACAGATAACATGTTATGGTCTTATTGGCATTTCTAAGCACAACCATAACAAAAGAATTTTAAAACTCCACTATATTTTAACACAATTTTTACATTATTAAGGTTATTTTTATGGAGTTCCTGATTACAGATGTTATAATCTTATTCTGGAGAAGGCAACGGCAACCCACTCCAGTACTCTTGCCTGGAAAATCCCATGGATGGAGGAGTCTGGTGGGCTGCAGTCCATGGGGTCTCAAAGAGTCCGACACGACTGAGCAGCTTCACTTTCACTTTTCACTTTCATGCACTGGAGAAGGAAATGGCAACCCACTCCAGTGTTCTTGCCTGGAGAATCCCAGGGACGGGGGAGCCTGGTGGGCTGCCGTCTATGGGGTCGCACAGAGTCGGACACGACTGAAGCGACTTAGCAGCAGCAGCATAATCTTATTCATCTCTATTCTTTAAATTGATTATCTATTAGCTGTTATCAGTATTCTTTATTCCTTTTTCCCCCTTGAGTATCTTCCTATTTCCTAGATGTATATACATATATAATCAACACTTTTGTCATATGTCAGCAACATTATGTCAGCATTAATTAAATTAAAAAAAAAAAAAAGGAAAGAAAACCCTCCAAGCCGACTTTACTAAAGTTACTTTTGATCATCTACATCTAGTCTGGGTCTTACTCATACATATACTTTATACTCAATTTTATATCACATATTTTACTTGATTTATCACAGACTGTTATTGATATTGTTACAAAATTTGTGTTAAGATTATATAGGCAAAAATATTTTCTTAGGCTTTCTTTTTTCTTTTTTTACTAATAGGTATTTCTGTCTTTTTATATGGTATTATAAACAGTATTTCCAAAATCATCTTTATAATATGCATTTCCTCCAAACAAATGCTCAGAACTGAGAACACTGGAGTCCATGGGATTAAAGCTATTTGAAACATGTTGGTTGTCAAAGGATGCTACTGCTGAATTTCAACCTTGAATATTGCATGAACAGAACACAGAGGTTTTGCTGAAACTTTTTTTAATGTTTTAGATTTTAAAGATAGTTCTCCTATGTATCTTTTCGATTGACATTCACAGTGTTCACAACCCTTCTGTGATGATGGCTGTCAATTATTAGTCTCATTCTACTGGTGAGCAAACGAAGTCTCGGGGTTGAGTTCCTTTTCCAAGGTGACAGATGCGGAACCAGAATAAAACCCAGACCTGCCTCACGATACAGGGACACTTCCCCTCTGCTTCAGTGTCTTTGCCTTCCTACCTTTTAAACCAGACTCTTCAACTTGAAAATTCTCCCCTTTCTTTAAATTTTCTTTCAACACTTTACTTTCCTGAGTGTAAGACTTTCAGTCTCTACTCCAAACCAGGACTCAAAGTTCAATGACTTTATATATAGAAATTGTAGAAACAGATCATCAAGAAAAGTTCCCTGGTGGTCCAGTGGAAAGGACTCCAGGCTTTCACTGCAGCAGTCCCGGTTTCAATCCCTGGTTGGGAAACTAACACCCCACAAGCCTCGCAGTACAGTCAAATTAAAAAAAAAAAAGTCAATATACTTACAAGACACATACATTTATTTGTCAGAATGATATTAGAAGAAGACAGATAAGTTCTTGTAAGGGAAATGTTTTCCAGTTAGATAAAATCATTCAGTCATAAATATCATGTATCTAATAAATATCATGTATCTAATTTTATAATGCATTTATTATTTGATTTTCAAAAATGTATTAAATAAGCATTGTCCCTGGACAGATATGCTAAGCATACTAGAAAGAGGAAAAGGAAGTTATCCATTGTAATTACTAGTTATACTTATGCCGCTCAACTAAACATTCAAAATACAAGTAGATTTAATATCATAAAGTAAAAATGAAATAATTAAATTTTTGCAAAAGATATTCAAATAAAATTTTAAAGGAGATGTTTACTTTTATTTATTCATTTTTAAAATTTCTGTCCATAGGGCATGTGAGATCTTAGTTCCCTGACCAGGGATTGAGCCCAGGCCCTTGGAAGTGAGAGCTTGGAGTCCTAACCTCTGGACCATTTTTCAAATGTCAGGACAACAGCATTAAGAAGAGAACAATAGACTGTCATCAGAGAAATGTAAAGCAAAACCACAGTGAGGCATCACCTCACACCTATCAGGAGAGCTGTCATCAAAAAGATCATAAATAGCAAATGTTGGTGAGGATGTGGAGAAAAGAGAATCATGGACACCGTTGGTGGGAATGTAAATTAGTGTAGCCACTATGGAAAACAATATGGAGATTTCTCAAAAAGCTAAAGACAGAAATGCAATAGATTCAGCAATTCCACTCCTGGGTATATATTTGGAGAAAATAAATTCTAATTCAAAAATATACATGCACCCCAATGTTCAGATAAAGCAACCTATGTCCATCAAGAGATGAATAGTTAGAGAAGATGTGATATGTGTACACACACACACAAACACACACACACACGGAAAATTACTCAGCCATAAAAAAGAATGAAAAAATTTTCTATTTGCAGCAATACAGGTAAGACTTGGAGGGTATTATGCTTAGTGAAATAAGTCAGACAGAGAAAGACACATACTGTATGATATCACTTAAATGTGGAATCTAAAAAATAAAACAAAATGGTGAATTAAAAACAAAAAACCCCCAAAGAAGAAAAGAAACATACCCAACACCACCAGAGGTCTCTGCAGCTGAGTGCTGCGTTAGAATTTCCTCTCCAAGGCTGGCTACTGACTGGAGGAGGCTCTTCTGCTCTGCCAATTCCTGCTCCAACTCCTGCTCAAGGAAAAGGAAAAATAAAAATATCTTTGTTACTTTATAATTATTGTCTCCAACCACAGTTTCATGTCTAGAAAATCCTCAGAGAACTTTGGTACAATAGTATGTTTTTAAGTTAGCACATTACATAAAAGGTGTGGCTTAGGTAACTGTTCAGAGGTGTCTCCAAGTCCTCTGTAGCTTTCTTTGGCTTTGATAAAATGACATTTAAATAATCTTGGTGGGGGTTAGGAAATGAGAAAAGAAAATTTTGCTTGGCAATGGCGCCCCCAAGTGGTCCAAAATGCACTTTAACTTTTCAAGATTGATAACTGCCTTGTTCAAGCTGAAAGAGACATGAGAGCAACAGCTCTCTTCAATTTCCCACTTGCTTGATAAACTGGATCACCAATTGGACTCAGTTTTACTCTTTGAGAAATATTTTAATATGTCCTATCCATAAACTGAAGGTATTAATGAGATGTCATTCTGAGTAATCAAAGCTCATTTGTTTCATAGGCAGTAATTTGTAGTCCTGTTTAGTGATGGCATCTACTAAAAATTTGAAAGCAAATTTCATAAGAAAGTACAACTTAGATATTTACCAATTCTCAGAGGCCTTCCTGAGGCTTTTATTATATATAATAGACTCAAATTGGGGCAAGCTAGAAATAGAGGGCAGATTATAATTGAGTTACACTATTTTAAAACTAAGCAGAAGCTTTTCTTAGAGAACCGACTTTAAAATGACCAGTCTTCCCGGTGGTCAAAAGTAAATGGAAACAGCCAGGTTCTGCTTAAGTCCAAAATAAAGATAAAGGGGCACTCTGTTTTCAGCACAGAAGGAACTTGTCTTTCTAAAACATTTCTCTCAAAGTGCATGCTTGGCTGATCTGCAGGCGAAAGAAGCAGGAAGTGTGTTACTTTTTGTTGCTGGAGGCTGCTCTGTCGCTGGTGGGTCCACGCGCTCCGAGCTTGAGCTAGCCATTCCTGAACCCCGGGGCTCTGAGTGGCAGCCAGGTCAGCATCGCTCTCCTCCTTCTCCTGGGCTGTCCCCTGCTTTTAACGAGGGAGAAATCAAGAGTCATACTACCCACAGGAAGACCTTAACCAAAACAGTGATGGCTCCTTTACTGTGGTCTGAATAATAAAACCAAAGTGACTCCATTTGGACGTGAAACCACATTAAAAAAAAATGGTACCACAAAACCCATGGAATTTATTATGGCATTTGCAGGAAACAGAACAATAAATAGATGATTATACTCAGAAATATTAAGGGGGTCGGGGGAACTGCCATGTCGCGGCTAGGCTTTTTAGCTGACTGATGTGGTCAGCAGACATTATTCTGGAATTTCTTCCACAAGAATATAACTCTAGGTCTTCCTCCCTTTCCTATCCCCACCAGGACTAGATTCCACTGCCATCTGTTGCCACTCTGGCTTCGACAGAGTGTGGCTAAAGGAGAAAGCCAAAGTAATTACCTATTACCTGGGCAGGGGTTTATTATTCCTGCTAGACTATTCCGATGGAATTTAAGAGGCCCTAAAATACTGCATGGGATTCCCTGGTGGCTCAGTGGTAAAGAATCTGCCTGCCAATGCAACAGACGCAGGAGACGTGGGATCAATCCCTAGGTCAGGCAGATCCCCTAGAAAAGGAGATGGCAACCCACTCCAGTATTCTTGCCTGGACAATCTCATGGACGCAGGAGCCTGGTGGGCTACAGTCCATAAGTTGCAAAAGAGTCAGACAGCACTAAACAACAAACAGAATATTTTGTATTAGAATGGAATTAGTTCTGAATGAGCACCTTTCTACTAAAATGTATTTATACGCCAAAGGATAAATTACACCATGTTGGTAAGACGCATTCACTAAATGCTCTTAGCACCCACGTGTGTCAGGCACTGTTTAGGGCACTGGAGAGAAGTGGAGGGGATTTATTTGGCTCAGAAGCCAGACAAAGGCCTGCTGGGATAACAGACAATAAATAGACAAGATAAACTGGGATGGTGATAAGACTTGCAAAGAATGTGAAACCAGAGAATGGGCTGGCAAGTGAAGAGGGAGGGTTTCTTAGTCTGGGTAGCAAAAGGCGTCTTCAGAGGTGACAGCTTGTGTGTTGTGAGATGAGGGCGTCCCTGATAGCTCAGATGGTAAAGAATCTGCTTGCAGTGCAGGAGACCCGGGTTCGATTCTTGGGTTGGGAAATCCCCTGGAGGAGGGCATGGCAAACCACTCCAGTGCTCTTCCCTGGAGAATTCCAAGGATAGAGGAGTCTGGTGGGCTACAGTCCATAGGGGTCGCAAAGAATCAGACATGACTGAGCAATTAACACTGATACTGCCTGAATAAATGATGGGGTGGGGGCCTCTAGGCCTATGGAACCACTGGAGCAAAGGCCAGAGGGGAAAGCAACTTGGTGTCTCAGAGACCGCAGAGGAGGGGCAAGTATGACTGAAGCATGCAGAGGGGCCGGGGGTGGGCACATAGGAAGGGAACATTCTTTGGGGTGTTTCCATGGAGGAGCCATCCTACTGAACTGCTGCCCCCCTGGCCTCTGTTCTCTGCCAAACCTGACCTCAGTGTGGGGTCCAGCTACAATAGCTTACCCTGCCTGACTGCCCACAGGACCCTTCCCTTCCTTTTCTTTCCAGAATTTTACACCAACTCTTACAGGGAAATAGATGGGGTCTGTTTCCCTCTGTCTTACTTATTAGAATCTCATGGTTAAACTAAAATGTTTGAGATCATTTGATACCAGCACTTGAGATGCGGTGAAGGCAACAGAGAAATCTACAGGTAGTGTCCGTGTTTATACATCCTCCTTTCCCGGATTCTGAACCACCTCAGCTCACAGGCGCCTTCTTTCCTTGAAGATGATCCAGCTCGGCAGTAAATAGAACGTGCTTGAGATAGGACAGTGGTAGCACCATTGGTCTAAAACATGCTACCTGCATTTTACAGGATCTTCAGAACAGATGACTCGAGTTCAATAGGTTCCCCACCCTCCCAGGAGCGCCTCTTTCAGGCAAGCAGTGATTTTCCTGAAGGTGGGAGGTTTGGGGTGGTGGTGCATTCCTCCAGGACCGAAGCCCACACTTTTCTGCATGAAGCAGAGTTTTCTCATCTGAGGATGTTCCATTGACCCAGAATAAGCTCTAAGATATCCTGGCTTTTCCAGGCAAGGATGAAACAGAAAGTCAAAAGGGATCTGTAGAGAATGACCCCAAAGAAGTCAGTGGGACAAGTTGAAAGCTGTCCCCAGGCAGAGACCCAGTGACAAACAGTGGCCATAGCCGTGACCTGCGGACTCTCTTTGGTGAATTCCCGCCACTTCCTCTCTGCCCTTCTTCAGAAAAGGTTTGCTTTCACAGCCCAGCCTGGAGACTCCTGGAAACTTCTCAGGGCTCCAGTTCACCCTTCTCTGCAAGTTAACTACAGTTGACTGAGAGCTCTGATTTCAAATTCCTCACACCAGCGAAAGAGACCAATTGTACTTGGGAAAATAACAATTGAAATGCCAGGTCTACAGGGCGGCTTAACCACATTTACATGCACAGACACCTACTTAGATTCTAAAACAAAATCTAAGCAAGGGTCTCCTATTTGACTAATTGAATCCACAGCTTTAGAAAAAAGGAAATTTATCAGCATCAAAAGCACATGACTAGTATGTGTTTTCTCTGTGGTTAGGTTTGGTTTCTCAGTTAATAAATTTTTCTCTGGCTGATTTCACTGTTTTGAAACATAACCTTTGGACCACAGGAAGCAAAAAATGATTAAGGAACAGTTCAAACTTCATTCCCTTTCCCCCTGAAATACAGAGGTACTGACCTAAGGCATAAAATTAACATTAATTACACGCTCTGAGGTCTGATAACAGTTTTCTGACCTATCTAGGGAATAGGAAATAAGGTGGCTCTTATTCTCCAACAGGCTTCTGCTTGGGTGGGGCTATGTAAGCTGTTTATTTTGGAAATACTAGAAGAGTAACCATTTTTGCCAGGAACATTCCTTGGAAGATTAGTGAGGATTGGAGAATGCTAAACATTAAATAAAACACTTCTTTAGAAAGCATTTTGTTATTTATATAGGATGAACTGTCTGCTCCCTGGATGAATGATAATGTGCGAAAATGACAAACTTATTACAAAGAAAGATATCACGTAATTCAAGAAGTATTATATGCCTGTGTCATAGAGAAGGACGACAGAGATTGAGACGGTTGGATGGCATCACCGACTTGACAGACATGAATTTGAGCAAGCTCTGGGAGTTGGTGATGGACAGGGAAGCCTGACGTGCTGCAGTCCATGGGGTCGTAAAGAGTTGAACTGAGAAGTAAACAATTTTGGGGTGAGGTGGAGGGGATTCACCGGAGTGGATTATTCACTGATAGGCGGCATTCATATGTGTGTGTGTGATCAGTCACTCTGGCATATCTGACTCTTTGTGACCCCACGGACTGTAGCCTGCCAGGCTCCTCTGCCCATGGGATTTTCCAAGCAAGGATACTGGAATGGGTAGCCACTTCCTACTGCAGGGGATCTTCTCAACCCAGGGATCAAACCTGCAACTCTTGGGTCTCCTACATTGGCAGGTGGATTCTGCCACTGCCACCGGGGAAGCCCTTATTCCGGGTTTACCTGGTATCATTTTGGCACATTTAAAAACATACAGTTAGTATTTTAATTGAGAATAACTTACATTTATGTTTTAACAGAGGAAAATTTGAAATCACCTATCTAAAAATAAAATCTCTATATTTCCACTTGTTTTGGTATCACTCAGGTTTTAAAGTGTTGAGATTTCATATATTTTATATTTTGTTCATGTTTTAGATGGAAATGTATGGCATATTATTTCTCTAACTTTTAATTTATATATAGGAAAGTTATGAATTCTATTTTTTTTAATAATTTTTTTTTTTTTACTAAATTCTTCCATTGCTTTTAATAGTTTTCTGTTGACTAGGTTTGATGTTCCAGATCATATAATCACATACTTAGCAAAGAACTGAAAACACATAGTTTAGCCAGAAAAAAATCATTACACTGAGAAAGTAGAAGCAATCACAGTGAATGTGCATTAAGCTCCCACTACGGTATTTGTGCCGTGTCCCCTGCCAGCATCTCTACTCAAGTACAGTTTTTCCCCTCCCTCCTGACACTGGTTCCAAGACCATTCCCCTGCCCCTTGGATCTGATTTTCTCCCTTCTACAGAAAAAGGCTTTTGCTGCAGTCTTTTTCTTTTTCATCAATTTTTCCTCTACTGAGTTGTTTCCGTCTCCCTGTAAACATGTCATTATTCTTCTGATCTTAAAATGGAATGAATTTCTTCTAACCTGCTTCTTATAGCTTATTCCATTCCTCTGCTCCCATGACAGTGAAACTCCTGTTTCCTGCCCTCTTCCTCTCTATCTCCATTCTCGCTTTCATCTTAGAGTGATTTTTGCCTTCACTATTTCACTGAAATAGTTGTAGTTGGGGTCATAGAAGACCTGCGTGTTGCCAGATCCAGCGGTCAGTTCTCAGTTCTCATCTTACCTCACTTGCCCTCACGTGTCTCCTAGAAACCCAAATCTTGGTCTTCTTCCCACCTCACTGGTGTTTCCTTTTTACTCTTTTTTTCGGGGTTCCTCTACATCTTCCTAACTTTTCACACTGGAGTGGCCAAGGGCTTGGTCTTCTTTATCTCTCTTCACTCCCTTGGTGATCTCATGGGGTCTCATGCCCTTAAAGACCATCTAGGGGCTTCCCTTCAGTCCAGTGGTTAAGACCCGGAGCTCCCAATGCAGGGGTGTGAGTTCAGTCCCTGGTGGGGGAACTGACATGACTTATGGCACGAACAACAACAACAAAGACCGTCTAGAGGCTGGCAGTTCAGTCTAGATCTGTCTGCTGAATCCCAACAGCTGCTTGACATTGGACAGGCATCTCAAACCTAGCCTGTCCAAATGAAACCAGTGACCCAATTACTTCTCCTTCCCCAAGTTCTGTTCCTCGAGAGTTTTCACTTTCCTAATTATCCACAACCTGGTAAGTTCTCATCACCTCTAACCTCCTAACTCGTCTCTCAGCTTCCATGCTGGTCCCCTACAACAGGTAAAATCTGATCTTGTCACTCCTCTGCCCCCAAATACTCCAGTGGTTCCTCATTTTCCCCAGAGTCAAAGCCAAAGTGCATACGATGCCTACAAGGTCCTTTGCACCCTGGGCCCTCCTTACCCTGGGCCTCTGCCCTTACTTCCCCCTCTCTGAGCCTGGAATTCTCTTCCTCCATGTCTACACGGCTCACTCCTTCAAACGTAAGCTGAGGGAGGCTTCATTGGTCACCCTATTTAAAATTGCAAATCCACCCAGTCCCAACTTTCCTTATTTATCTGCCTTATAGTATTTCACCAACAGCTCTTATCATCTTCTAACTTAGCATATAACAACACACCTTAATTTTATATTACTATCTGTCTCCCCCAAACATAATCTCTTGAAGATGGAATACATAGATATATACATATACAGATAGATTTTGCCCTTGCTCCTTCACTCTATCATATAGAATAGTGGCTGGCACATCGTGGCTTTGCAATAAACATTTGCTTAATATTTGTGTAAGATAATAATTCTAACATGTAGAGATGAAAAACAAACAAAATCAAAATATTAGACAATACTAGAAATCTGAGTGAATGTGTTATGAGTTTCTTATGTTGATCTGGAACAAGAATAAAATAATAACTTAGAATTTATTAGGTATGCATGGTAAAAAGTAGAGGAAAAAACAAAGGAAAGCATTCAATCACCTAGAAGCAAAAGTTAAAATGGAGAAAGAAGAATAGAAAGAGCAGGACAAAATAGAAAAAAAAAGTAAGAATAAAATTTCAAACATATCAGTAGTCACAATGAATTTAAACAGATTAACCCTGCTCTTTTACAAGTCAGAGGTTTTCTGATTAGATATGTTTAAAACCAACAAAATATACCAAAATGTTCTTTATAATAAACAAATCTAAAATATAAGGAGTTAGAAAGGGTTAAATCAATGGAAAATTGAAAGATATACTAGGCAAATATTATCCAAAAAAAAGCTCTAGTCATCTAAAACAAAAATCACTATTGGGGAACGTGAAGGCCATTACATGATAGTAAAAATGTTCAATTTGCCTGGAATACATGACAAGTCTAAACTTGTGTGCATAAATTAAAGAGTCTATCTGAAAAGTAGAACACAGGAGAAATAAAGGGGAAATATAACACTGCCACAGGGTATCTTAATCTATGACCTATATTTATGAATTTTCTTTTAAATGATACAGCTGCTAGCTTTTGGTAATTATTTTCATTTTGTTTTCTTTTCCTATGCTGCAATTTCCAGGTCTCTGGATTCAAACAACTCTTACAAAGCCTATGTGGAAACCTATGCCAGGGACTTCCCTGGTGGTCCAGTGGCTAAGACTCGGAGTGCCCAATTCAGGGGGCCTGGGTTCGATCCCTGGCCAGGGAACTAGATCCCACGTGCCCCAACTAAAGACCCTACACGTCCCAACGAAGACTGAAGATCCCGAGTGCTACAGTTTAAGACCCAGTGGGGCCAAATGAACAAATATTAAAAAAAAAACCTACTCCAGAACATGTGTAAAGCAGGTACACACACAAGCATGTGCTGTTCCCCAGCCATCCCGTTCATGTGTCCCGTGCTCAGAAGGGCAGGCCAGCTGTGCCAAGATGAGCCCCTGGGTAAGTACCACGCCTCACCTGGATGTGGAGCTGCCTGTCCTGCAGCGCCCTCTGCAGCTCCAGGAGGCTCCCCTTGAGGGTTCTCAGCTTCACTGCCAGCTGCTCGGCCTCGTCCTTGGTGTGAGCCTTGCCCTCCAGCAGCAGGTTTTCATTGTGCACCGAGAGCTCTGATAAGGCCACCACCTTCTGCTCAATTTCCACCAGCATATTCTAGAACAACAGAAATCAGGTTGAAATTGACACGGCCTGGGCGCCTCTGCAAGGAGCACGTCTCACAGCGAAGCCCAGCGCTTCATTAAGTCTTTCATCAAAACAACACGCCTCCAGGTTTGTTTTTTTTCCCCCTAGTTTTCGTACAAACTTCGAGTGGTATATAGGTTTTAACAACTCTTTGAGCCTCCTAATTTCTCTCTTATTTAAGATTAGGGGAAGCACATTCTATATAGCCAACAGATAAGGAGAAAAGAGCAGGCCTTAGCGTTACCCTACTATGACTGTTCTGTTATTTTAGTGTCAGAGGTGGCTCCGTGGTAAGAGAATCTGCCTACCAGTGCAGGAGACACAGGAGATCCAGGTTCAGTCCTGGGGTTGGGAAGTGCCCCCTGGAGGAGGACAGGGCAATCCACTCCAGCATTCTTGCCTGGAGAATCCCAGGGAGCGAAGAGCCTGAGGGCTACAGTCCAGGGGGTCGCAGAGTTGGACACGACTGAGTGTCTGAGCGTGTGTGCAATGTATGCACACACGTTATGCTTGTGGCTAATAATAGTAAAGACGTCACATGATCAACTCTTTGTGTCAATTTAAAAAGGACTCTTTTTTTTTTTTTCTCAAAGAAAAATGTTTTGAAAAGGAGTTTTTGCAGACTAGTGCTCTTTTAACTTTTTGTATTATTTCTGTCGTTTTTTTTTTTTTTGGCCATGCCACCTGGCATGTGGGATCCTAGATCCTCAACCAGGGACTGAAGGGTGGAAGCATTGGAAGGGTGGAATCTCAATCACTGGACAACCAGGGAAGTCCCCCTGTTTTTATCTTTTATATAATGCAATTTTAACAAGGCATTTTTAACTTCACATTTCTGGAAGTTTTCCTAAGAATTTCACTTTCACTTTCTGTGGTAACTCTCTAGTGTTACAAGGTTTTTTTTCCTAAAATGGAGGCTAAATCCAGGAAAGAAGTGAAAATAGTCTCCCCACTTCCCAAGTAAGATTTAAAATAAAAACCAAAAACAGAACAACTAAAAAAATCAAGCAAAACAAATAACAACCATATTATTTTCTACAGAAACTGTTCTGTTTTTCTATACCTTAAGTACTTTCTAATTTATATTCAATTATATATTAATAAGAAAAGATTGTACAAAATGAGAATCACTACCATCAACTTGTAAGAACATAAGGGAGATCCCAAAACCTAGAACTGAACGGAGGAGTAAAACTTTTCCTGAAATGGGCCTTAAAGGATCATTTCTTGAGGATTACTCTTGAGAAACTAATATTCTGTGCAGGACCACCTTTTCCATTAGGCATGGTTGTCACAGAGCTGAGGGCCCCTAACACTTCAAGGGGCCGAAGAAAATGTCTTTCACTTCTTTTAAAATCAGAGGAAAAATGATTATGATGATAATTAATATGTAATGATATCACCCCAGGCTTCCCAGGTGGTACAAGTGGTAAAGAGCCCACCTACCAATCCAGGAGGCATAAGGGATGTGGGTTCGATCCCTGGGTCGGGAAGATCCCCTGGAGGAGGGCATGGCAGCTCTCTCCAGTAATCTTGCCTGGAGAATCCCATGAACAGAAGAGCCTGGTGGGCTATAGTTCATAGGGTCGCAAAGAGCGGGATACAACTGAAGCAACTTAGCATGCACCCACGATAAACTACCCTAGATTAGATTAGTCTCTGTACCCAAAGCAGTTACAAAATACAAATATAACTTTTAGTATTTCTATAGAGGAAGAGAGGTTCATGGAAACAAAGTACCCTGGGCCCCAAAAGTCATAACAGGACCCTAATTCCATATAACAGCCACAGCTATGATTATACTACTGGCTCAAATGCCGGATTTATTTGCATGAGGAACTATCCCATATTTGTGTGATTCCATAGGCTCTGAGTTTTGAAAAATATTGCCAAAGTACCACTTCAATACTTTGTAAGAGTCCTGAAATATATTATCTCAACTATGCATCTTATGTATAACTATAAAAATAGAGACATCAAAAAGGAAGAGGTGGGAGTAATGATGAAAAATAATTTTGAAATGTGAGTGCATGTGGTAATTTCAAGTGCTAGAAGGCAATGCTAAAAATACATGTCTCTTTTCAGAAAAGTAACTTTAGAAAAGATGATACAAGAAATAGAAAACACTTGCACATGGCTCTCTATTCTCTACCATCAAGGTAGAGATGCTTTGAAGACACGTAAATAAATTGTCCACAGACTTCCTTAGTGGTCCAGTGGCTAAGACTCTGTGCTCCCAATGCAGGGGGCCCAGGTTTGATCCTTGATCCGGGAGCTAGATCCCACATGCTGCAACTAAGACACAGCATGGCCAAATAAACAAATAATAATAGTTTTAAAGTTTAAAATTATAAGTTGTGTAAAGAATTTAAAAACCTAAATTATAATTATTAATATTAAAAAAATCTCAATCATAAGGGATGACCAGAATGATATACTATGCATTAAGAAAAAAGATGGCATTCATAATTAATGGTTGTGCATATTTCCTCCAGTCCCACATGTACGAAGTCATGCACACTGATATTTAACCTTGCAGATTAGACTAGGTTTTCTAGACTTGCTGATTAAATGAAAGAGCTTTTAAAACAAACTTCACCCATGTGTAAAGTCTACTATGTTGATACTCTTTGAAGCCAATGACTGGCACATGGGAGTTCATCATCTATTCTCTATGCTTATACATGTGCTTGAATGTTTCCATAATAAGGAGGTAAGAAAATAATATTACAGTGAAAACCTTGATGTCATTACCCCTTAAATTAATTTCTAAAGACCTCACGCTGAGGAAGGAAATTTTCTGCCCCAGAAGACAACCTTCCCATGTTGAGTCTGGCTCCCTATAACTACAGTTTTGCCAAGTTTTCCAAATAATATTTCTGAATTAGAACCAAAATTGCAACAGGCCACCTATTCTGTTTTTTACCCATAGTCACTGATACTAATTCTGTGCATTGGGTACTTCAATTCCTTATTAGCCACCAAAACAGATACTATAAAATTGACATGAGTTCAAGCAAGCTCTGAGAGATGGTGAAGGACAGGGAAGCCTGGCATGATGCAGTCCATGGGGTCGCAGAGTCAGACGTGACTGAGGGACTGAACAAGTCTTTTAAAAAATGTCCTTCAGGAAGCTGAAAATTTTCTAAAGAGTAGATACTCTTGGTTAAAATTTTCAAGAGACTAAGCCCACATCTGGACTTCATTTAACCTTTCATAAGATATTGTTTTTCTTCTAAATATGTAAAGTATATGGATTGTGAAAAATCACATATCCATACCACACTTTGTTACCATTATACTTTTCTGTAGTTAAAAAACATGTCTTGTGGAACCTTCCCTGGTGATCCAGCAGTTAAGAACTGGCCTTGCAATGCAGGGGGCGTGGGTTTGATCCTTGGTTGAGAGTGTGTGTATGCATACTCAGTTGTGTCTGATTCTTTGCAACCTCATGGACTGTAGCCCGCCAGGCTCCTCTGTCCATGGGATTCTCCTGGCAAGAATACTGGAGTGGGTTGCCATTTCCTCCTCCAGGGGATCTTCCCAACCTAGGGATCGGCCCTGTATCTCCTGTGGCTCCTGCATTGGCAGGCAGACTCTTTACCACTGAGCTACTTGGGAAGGCCCCTGAGATCCCTGGTCAGGGAACTAAAATCTCACGTGCTAAGGAGCAACTAAGGCCGTGTGCTGTAATTACTGAGCCCACATGCTCCGGAGCCCATGTACCACAACTAGAGAATCTGTACTCCCCAACAAAAGATTCTGCATGCCATAACTAAGACTCGACACAGCCAATAAAAGATACATTTTTAAAGTCTGCTTAATGATGTTGGCATACTCCTTTGAGACCATTTTTGTACCTGGCAGTCCACTAACTGGGCCTCCATGTCCATGGGCTCCTTGGGTGACCCCAGGGCAACATCCAGAGTGGCCTTCGTGTTCAAGAGCCAGTGGTCCAGCTGATCAGCTTCACAGCGATACCTGTGCAGGGCTTGCTCCTGTCTCTGTTCCTCCAGCTGATCATTGAGTTTCTCCTGATGAATTAAGTGGGATGGAACACAGATCACTCTGAGGCAAAATCACCAGGACTCAACACATAGAGCAATGGTTCCCAGCCCTGACTGCACACCAGAACCACCAGTGAAACTTCAAAAACAATCCCCGGTGTTTAGACCATGGTACAGACTGGTAAATCAGAATTTCAGGAGGTGAACCTCAAGATTAGTATTTTTTAAAAACTCCTACAATGATTGTATGCCTAGAGTTATCTGTTTTTAAATAATACACCTACAGAACAATGTGGATGCAATATAATTGACAGAAATTGGTCAATGGTGTAAGACAGTAGGTAACTTGACTTCAAAGTATGGGAAACTGTAGCGTGTAGTGGGGACTATGGCAACTGAAGAACATATTTAGTTCCCCTAAAAGGGCAGAACCACGCAGTTTCAGGCAAGTGATCTCCTTCAGGAAGGAGTGGCCCAGTGCCATCGCTTTCTAGAGCAAAGGCAAAACTTCAAAAAATGTGGTTACGTCTCTGAGGATTCTTTAGTGATGGCAAATAATCCATATATTTTTTAAAAATCCAGGCCAATCACTTCATTTCACAACTCTACATGGGTTTCATAGAGTGACTGGGGACAATGTCAATGAATTCAAAGGTTAATTATTAAGATACTCTTAAGTATTTTACTTTAAACATTACTTTATTAATAATCTATTATTTTTAATTAATTTATTAAATTGTTTATAAATTAGAGTTGATTTAAAATTTCTCCAAAACAGGAAAGTATATGGATACACGATTAGCCCAGCTTTAAAATAGGTAAAACTGGAAATATCCTATGTCCCTAACAAAAGGACAAAGGTTCATTGAATTATGGTATAATCCGCAGCTAAATAAAATAATGTTAAGCAGATAATAATAACTGATTTTGTGCTAGAGAAGCTGCTAGACCCTAGAGATACAAGGACACAGACACTTCATAGGATCAACAATATGAACATCATACATGTTTAAGGCCAGGAAAGGTAACAGAACAACAACAACAAAAGGAAAATAACTTATTTTTAACACGTGTGGTAGTATAACTAAAATTTATCTGTTAAATATTAAAGTTAAGTAACGTGAGAACCACAACTGCAGGAATATGCTCATGAATTAACGTGCTTAAATTGGCTTCCAGTGACTAAGGATTTATTTTTCACAGCATTAGCAATGCTATTCATAAAAATGGTCTTATTTAAACACAGCAAACTATTATGCAAACCTTCCACAATTATTCCCCACAAAGCTCATGTCTACCCAGTATTGGCTCTCCGCTGCCTCAGTTCTGCAGGCCTGCAATGAGTCAGAAACTGGTGAAAAGACACATTCATTCATGAGGGCTCTATTCACGAGGCCCTGCACACACAATATACCAGCTTCTTTTGAGTGGGAAACAATAAACATGTCGATCACGTAAGTAGCTGGACATACTTGTCAACCCAACCCCAGGAAGTTAACCTGGACGTGAGGGGCAGCCCCAGGGTGGCCTGTTACCTCCAGAAGCTGCCGCTTCCCAGATGCCTTCATCCTGATGGTGGCCATTCGCTCCGCTAAGACGGTGAGCGTGGACTGCAGCGCCAGCCGCTCTGCCGGCTCGGACCCTGGGGACCCGGACCCCAGCTCGTCCGCGAGGGCCGACTGCAGCTCGCTGATCTCCTCTTGGAGCATGAGAATCTCGTCCATCAGAGCCTGAGGGGAAGACTGTGGAATCACACTCCTGTGTGCAGATTTTTTGCACTGCAGAATCGTGGCACTTAGCCAAGCTCACTTGGAAGTCATTTAACCAACAAACAGGGGGCCTTCTAACCTAAGTTTCTAAATGCCATTGCCAGACTGAAAGTCAGGAAGTTTCTGACTTGAAGATCATTTGCATCAGTAACTTAAAGTTAAGTAATCTGGTTTTCAACAGGCTGTAATCTGATGGGGGGGAGGTATGTGCAATTAATTCTGTCTGAGTCCACAATTCTCTGTTGAAAATAAAACTCATCACTTTCTTCCTCAACGTGACTCCTCCCACTCCAAGTTTCCCCGAGTCTGGAACAAGGCTGCATTTTAATCGCAAACTCATATCATACAGACAGGAAGAACCTGTCACCTGCTTCCATGCCATTGCCCTGCCTTACTTTTCTCCTCTCCCCAGGTCTAAAATTTGAAGTTTCTCAGGGCTACTTTCTAGACCCTGTTTTCTCTCTTCACAATCTCTCCCAAAGAGAGAGATTGTGCAAAGTCTATAGCTAAGGATTTAATTCCTTTTTCCCGTGGGACGCTTAGGTAGAACAAAATCTCCCACCCCAAAAGGTCTCTGGCATGCAGATTATTTTGAGTTGAGAACAATCAAGGCCCAAGAGACTCAGGAAAAAACTCTGACCTAACTACCTAAAGAATCTATCTCAGAGACGTTTGCAAAGAATAGGAGTGGGTGTGGTGAGTCCACTTTGCATCCCTCTGTCTCTGAATGGCCCAGCTAACACTTGCTTCCCAAGCATTTGCTTTATGTCTCCTTGGGCAATTCATTTCTGTGTTAGACAAGAGTCCACTCTCAGACTCTGGAAGGGGTCCCCTTACTGCAATACGACTGCTTTTACCTCCAAAACATCTTGTTTGTCTCCTCTGCTCCCACCTAAGTCACAACCAATTCCTTATCTGAATTGCTCTCATAGTCTACTGGGTGGAGTATCTGCTTAAACCCCTTTAAAAAGATAAATCAGATCCTCTCACTCCCTTGCTTTACAATACTTAGTGGCTTCTTGCTTTTGAAATAAAACCCAAACTCCTTACAGTATTCATGCATTCTCACACCTGGCTGCCCCTGGTACCAGGCTTCCTTCTTGCTCACTGCATCCCTGCCTTTAATTACTCCAGGATCCCAGTGCTTTCTGCCTCAGGGCCTCTGCACATCCCATTCCCTCAAGGTCTGGAATGCTCTTCTCCTCACTCTCCTGAGATGGGTCTCTTCCTCCTTGGAGCCTTAGGTTAACCGTATCATCTTCAGAGAGACCTTTCAGGACTACTCATTCAAAAAAACAAAACAAAACTCTATTACTCTCTTTGAATAGCACCTTATCTCCTGTTTAACAGCCATCATAATTATGCGCTGCATTTCTCATTTTTTGTATTTTATGATTTGCTCTTTAGCTGGAATCTTTTTCTTTCTGTTTTTGTGGCTGTGCCATGCAGCTTCCCTGACCAGGGATGGAACCCATGCTGTCTGCAGTGAGAGCAGAGTCCTAACCACTGGGCTACCAGGGAAGTCCTTAGCTAGAATCTTGAGAGGAGAAATTCTTATTTGGGATTTCAATGATGCATTAGGAAAAACAAAAAACAAGCCCCCCCACAGGAGGGACAACCATGACCCAAGTAAAGAATCACTGATTTTATAGTTGCCAATATTTCATAGTTTGCAGTATACCCCCACTTGCATGATTCCCATCTCTTCCGCAGGCTTCGCTGTAAGCCAAGTGCCTCCTCAGAGTGGGCTGTCAAGGGATATTAAAACCAAAAAACAGACCCTCTTTTTTCCCTAATATCAGGATGTCATCACGTCCAATTGCCGTTTAAGTAAACGATGATACTGAAATATTTACATACATCTAGAAAAGTGCAGACAGTAAGTGAACATTTCTGTGAATTTTCACAAACTGTATCTACCCATGCCCCTGCACCCAGACTGAGAAAGTGAACATTCCCAGGACTCGACAATCCCCTTGGACTTCATCCTGTTACAGCCTTCCTCCTTTCCAGAGATTACCATGGGGTGGGCTTGCAAAGTCATAGATGCTTCTGGTTTTGAGCTCTCCAGAAACAGAGTGACTCCTGATGTCCTGTCCTGTGTCTGGCCTCTCTCACTCCCTCCACGACCGTGACTACACAGGCAGAAAGAGCTGGCCCTTTTCAGGGCTGCACTGTATTCCACAGTCACCCGGTTTGTGGGTCTTGTCCATTTAAACCTTTCTAATGGTATCTCACTGCGGCTTTAATTTCCATTTCCCCGATGACTTCCCTGGTGGCTCAGATGGTAAAGAAGCTGCCTGCAGTGTGGAAGGCCCGGGTTTGATCCTTGGGTTGGGAAGATCCCCTGAAGAAGGGAATGGCAGCCCACTCCAGTATTCTTGCCTGGAGAATTCCGTGGACAGAGGAGCCTGGCAAGCTACTGTCCATGGGTCGCAAAGAGTCAGGCATGTAGTCTGAGGGGTTTCTGGCTTCTAGTTCTGTTCCACTAACTCATGTGGTGTTTTTGCTAATATAACACTCTCATCATTATTATAGCTTTATGGCTCACTCTCATCCTTTGATTTTATTCATCTTCTTCAAGGCTGTCTTGGCTATTCAGTTAAGAATAGCCAATATATATTTTCAACATATATTTTTTCATACATTTGTGATATAATTTAGAATTATCAATCTCTACCAAAGAACTTGCTAGTATATTTTCATAGGATTGTAATAAATTTACAGACTGTTATTGCTTGTTATATATTCAAAATGTTTTTTGTTCAGTAAGCTATTTTCTCCTATTTTATAATCATTTTTGGTATTTGATTGCCAAAATATAAAATTCATATCATTTGGTCTGTTTTAAGGGCTTCTCCATAATTAGACTGACCTATTGTCCTTTTTTCTTTTTTTTGCATTGATTCTCTGTACAAGATGAGCCCCCTCTGCTAATGCACACCACATTCACTCTCACTCCCTCATCCTGTGCCTTTCCTCACATGTTTAATAGTGCCTCCTACCCACTCCTGTTACTATTTCAAACTTTCAAAATCCTTGTTTTCCCAACAGATCTGTTAGAGTCTCCTTTCATTTACCTCCCACCACTGTAATATACAATCATCTCGCTGGGTTATGTATAATGTGCTGGTAATTCACTTCACCCCCTAAATCATATGTTAATGAAAAAGTCTATTTCAGCTGTGAACACAGTAGGTGCTCAGCATATCTACCTGAATTAATTCCAATTTATTATAGACAAACAGGTATCTGAATCATAAAGCAACCAGAAGAAAAAAAAAAGCTTCCTCATTCATTTAATCTCAGTGGATTTGACCAATGAGGTATACAGTGAAGTGAACTACTTCCTTTTCAAACTCACAATGTTGTAAAGGAGCTATGTGAATGTCCTGAAGTCAGTGATAAAGGAATTAGGAATCCTAGAACTGCTAACTTCCATAGTGTTAGAGTTAAGCCTCTCCGTCCATGCTTCAGTTTACTCTCAGGGGAGAGTGGATATTTTGGGGAAGGTTAAGTTTTAACTTCAAGACCCACTAGCCAAACTTACAGGGAGATGGGATTTCCTTTTGTGGTGATGTAAATGTTTTGAAACCAGATAGAGGGGGTTGATTTTAAGACATTGTGAAAGAACTAAAAGTCACTGAACTGTACACGTTACAATGGTTAATTTCATGTGATGCGGATTTCACTTCAATCTAAAAAACAAAAAGATCTAGCAGCTGAATATGTCTTTGATCTGTAACTCGTTTCAACTGGTGGCCAGCTGTTTCCTTCCCTACAGCACCTGACTCAAAACTAAGGAGAGGAGATGAAATGTTCCTCTTTGTGTTTCTAACTTGTGTTTACAAGGAGGGCATGTGTATGACCAGTCTGTGGCTTAAAGTACCTTGAGCTTTTCTAAACTGACTCTGGGGAGAACATGGAGTGCACATTTGGTTCAACAAGAAAGGTGAACATGAATTTCATTGTGAATTTCATAACCGTCTTCATCAGCTCAGTCCATCTCAAACTTTGAGAGGTTATATATATTAAAGAAACAGAACCAAAATAACCTCAGAGCTCTACCTCTAAACCACCACTGGGTTCAGGTGGCAAAGATAACATACATTCACGAAGCATTAGCTGCCCATGATAATGAAGGTCCCATAACATGCAGAACAGCCACAAGTCAGCATAAGAACTGCATTGATGTCTTCAAATTAAACCTATTGTTCAATTTCAAGAGAGTAACAGGAAGGGCACAAGACTCCACCCAAATTCAGTAGATTTAGACAGGTGTTTAAAGGAAAAACATAGGAATTAGAGTAGCTCTTTAAAGAAACGTTACTTCCAAGAGTGTGTTGGGGAAAAGAAAAAAATTGAAGTATTTTTATTAACTTTTAGAAAGTGCTGAAATCATATTGGCCCCTCTTACCCACATTCCATTGGACTTTATTTAAAAAGAGTAATTCTCGAAGTGTACTCAACAGTCCCACAGATCTGTCTCTTGCTTCAACAGCACTTGGACGGAACATACCCAGGGATGCCCCTTGCCCCAGCCTCTGACCACCCTCCAACTTTTTTTCCAGTTGCAACCTTTGGCATCAGCCACTCAGCTGTCCGCCATCACCAGGACCAGCCACCACTTTTTGAGTTTAACTCCTTATTACTGATCAACCATGAGCTCCCAGATTCATCAGTATTACTCCACTGAGGTGGAGGCCGCCATCAACTGCCTGGTTAACATGCATCTGCAGGTCTCCTACACCTCCCTCTTTCTGGGTTTCTATTTCGACCGTGATGATGTGGCTCTGGACGGTGTGGGCCACCTTCTTCTGCGAGCTGGCCAAGGAGAAGGGCAAGGGTGCAAAGCATCTCTTGAAAATGCAAAACCAGTATGGCAGTCACGACCTCTTTCTGGATGTGTGGAAGCCATCTCAAGATGAGTGGGGTAAAACCCAGGATGCTTGGAAGCTGCCCTTCTCATAGAGAAGAACTTGAGCCAGGCCCTTTTGGATCTGCCTGGCCTGGGTTCTGCCTGCGCAGACCCCCACATCTGTGACTTCCCAGAGAACCACTTTCTAGATGGGGAGGTGAAACTCAACAAGAAGATGGGTGACCACCTGACCCACCTCCGCAGGCTGGCTGGTCCCCAGGCTGGGTTGGGCGAATATGTCTTCAAAAGGCTCACCCTCAAGCATGACTAGGAGCCTCTGGAGACCAGTGGCCATTGAGGAGTCCCCCTAATGTCAGGGCTGCCTGAAAACCCTCTGCAGCCACTAGGCAGCTTTTTAACACTCTGGAGCCCTCTCTCAAGCTTTGGACCAAATGGGAACAATAAAGCTTTTTTGCAGCATCAAGGAAAAAAAGAGTAATTCTATCGTATCTTGGGATTCTTAAAGTATCATTTCAGAAGCCAAAAACCAATTTAGATATTATGATACCATTAGCTTTCCATGTGGGCAGCACTGTCCCAGAATTTGCAGAATTTAGGCACAGACAGCAAAAGTTAGCAAAAGTAGGTCAGATGGAAAATGTTAGATTTGTGGTGATACAAGAAATCATACATTATTTATATTTCTTTCCCTCTCCTTAGAATATTAATATACTTGTTAAGTTCAAATGATGGGTAAGCACTGAATTAGAATTACATCTCCTCAGTGCTATAATTGTTAGCATCACCACTCTCAATTTAGAAAGGGATGAAAATCATGTGGTTGGCCTTAATGATAAGAAAAGACGCAGGATAGTTTCTAATTTATAATACTTAGCATTAATGTGCAATTTTGAGTTTTTGCCATTAGATCCCTTAAACAAAATAATAATTCTGCTGTACATTCAGTTTGTGTGTGTTTTCATACTAATGCCTGAGAGGCGGGGTGATGCTGGTGATTGGGAGTTAATTTGCATCTTAATTATGAACTCTGGAAAGTCAAGGCAAACCACCAGGATGCTACTTTCAGTTACTAAATATTGTGGGACCCAGTAAAGGGTCTTTGGGAGCTGTGGTCTGTCACCTGGGACACAAGAAGGATGAGCCCTGAACCAACACAGTGATCAGAAAGTACCTGAAAGCAGAGAGTCAAGTTTTGTAAACCCTCTTCTGGGACGCTAAGCCTGTGACACTTAGATTCACTCTAATCAAGCCTTTGGACAACTCATCCCCCATCCTTTTTGTGCGTGCGTGCCAAGTTGCTTCAGTCATGTCTGACTCTGCAACCCTATGGACTGCAGCCTTCCAGGCTCCTCTGTCCATGGGATTCTCCAGGCAAGAATACTAGAATGGGTTGCCACGCCATCCTCCAAGGGATCTTCCTGACCCAAGGATGCAACCCATGTCTCTTACGTCTACCTGCATTGGCAATCAGGTTCTTTACCACTAGCACCACCTGGAAAACTCCCCAATCCTTTTTGGTTGCTTAAAAGAAGCCGTAATCAAATGCACGGGTGTTCTCTGCTGTACCTGCTACTACAGGTACAGTGAAGGGTTCGAGAGGGTGGGGGGCAGACAGAGCCCCGGGAAGCACACTGGGGCCACCCGGAGAGCCCCCCTGGTGACAGTGAACTGGATGTTCACAATCACAAAACCGAGGTATCAGTTAAAAAGGACTGTGGTGCTCAGGGGAACGCAGCATGGTAGTAACACAGACCTCAGTCCCTGACTGTCCTTGTGATCAGCTTCATCCAAGTAAACAAAGGTTAGTTTTAATTTCATATTTTTATAGCACCCTCCCCAAGCCAAATGGACTGTGAGTGACTTTAAGATAGCAGGAAGACCCACAGACCGTCATTTTACCAAAACAAGGCCTATAAAGATGGATGCTGTACACTCTGATGTCTATCTTAAGAAGCTACAAGAGTGTCAAAATCCTGAAACCACTATTTCTCAATGCTGTCTCTAGATGAAATGTTTTCACTTTTGTGTTAATACTTCAAGGCCCTTTATTGTAAAAATAGTACAATTTTATCTTGGACTATACATATAAACAGGCAATGTATTCCAAGGTTACTGTGGGTTCCAAAACTATAAAGATATTAAGTAAAGACAGAGTACAAAATTTCATTCTTAGAGCTGACAAATTTCCCAGTCATTATTTGATAGACACATATATCATGCTTTCATAGCTCTAAATTAGCATCTAAAAGTAGCTCTCATTTCCTCTGCCTTTGATAGGGCTGTCATATGCTTCTGAGATCTGGTCAGGGGCAGGCAGCATTTTCCTGTACCACAGTGATTGGATATTTAGGTGACTGCACGCCTCAGTGTCTTGGGCCCAGTTACACCTGCTTGTGCATTAATAGTAACCCGATAATGTTGCTAAAGCATTAACCAGACCGTAACCTATGCACTTAGCAGGCATTTTAAAGTGATGCATTTCTAACAGCAGTTGAGCTAAGTTAACGTAATCATCTTTTCTCACCTAAAGCTGAAGCATCGTCCAGTGTACCTTTATTTTTTTTCCCAGTGTACGTTTTAATAAATGATTCAAGTTCGGGACAACCGCAGGATTATAACTTGGAAACCCTTCTTCTTCAACTGCTTCTTTGCCCACTGAAGTCTCAGAGATATTCTAAGTGATAAGAAGGTACTGGGGACGCACTCAGTTGCTCAGTCGTGTCTGACTCTTTGCAACCCCAAAGACTGTAGCCTGCCAGGCTTCTCTGTCCATAGGATCCTCCAGGCAAGAATACTGAAGTGCATTGCCATGCCCTCCTCCAGGGACACATGGCTAAGTTTCTTTAAACAACTCACTGGAAGTCCAGTGGCTAGGACTCTGTGCTTCCACTGCAGGGGGCATGGGTTTGATCCCTGGTTGGGAAACTGAGATCCCACAGGCTGGGCAGTGCAGCCAAAAAGAATACATTCATTAATTAAAAAAAAACAAAACAATACCTAGAGAGGGTAGATGTTATAAATAAAAGGGGTGCCTTTTATTCTTATGATAATAGTTTAAAACGAAATAAAAATAATGTGGCAACAATAAGGAAAGACAGTTTATGTAATAATAAAGGTGAAAAAGCAACATCAAGGCCTGAATTTCTTTCTTCCCCTCTTAGATCCCTCCCTGAAGCAATGATGGAAACAAAACCACCACTTGGAATCTTGCTGACTCTGTAACAGCTGATACAGTGAAATATGCCAGCCTGCTCTCTTATGTCCGGCTTGACCAGTCAGTCATAAATAAGGGTGCACCAGTTTGATCAAGCAGGAAGCTGAAGCCATGGCTATTCTTACCTGATGTTCGGCCATCTGGCTCTCGGGACTCCTGCCCTGCTCTGGACTCTCACTGAGTTTCATCTCGATGGCCTCCATTTTCGTGGAGATGGACTGGAGGGAGTCCTGGTACTTCTGCTGGCGTTCCAAGGCTTCATAGAGTGTGCGCTGCTTCTCGCTGATCTAAAGAAGAAAAGGGATATTACCAAACGTTTCCCACCCCTTATCTTCTAGATTACGATATTTCTTTCCTCACCGCTTTACCTCTGTGACTCAACAGAGGCTATTCAACTGTACATGAGATGTGTAAATATTAGGCATTTATTTCATAAGACAATCACTAAGGAAATCTGGCGTCTTGCGTGTGTGCTCAGTTGTGTCCGACTCTTTGCGACCCAGGACTGCAGCCTGCCAGGCTCCTCTGTCTCGTGGGCTAAATAACCCCACATTTGGCAGACTTACCACATTCTTTAAGGTTTCCCAAGAGCGCTGCAAATCGTCCAGCTTTGCAGTGGCAGACGGCTCCAGTCCCGGTTCATACAGCTCTTGGGGTGGCAACGTGCTGGGGGGGACCTTGGCAGCATCGGTCTGTAACCTCTCAGGAGACAAGGCTTGGTAATAAGCGATGTCCTGTGGGAGCAAGGCACGTGTTAGATTCAAGAGGAAGACAAAACTTGGGTCACTGTGCTTGTCACGCAGAGGAAAGTTTTAGGATTCATACCTGGCCCTGGGGGCTACAACCATCAAAGTTAGTAAACTCCTGTGATAAGAAGGTCATATCAAAGCACATTGTAGTTGCTTTCAAATTTTAATTCATATAAAAAGCAATTTACCAATATTTCAAGTTGCCAAAACTCATTCCTATTTTATATTTGGCAAAATTAAAATACAAAGAATTTAACTGGTATACACACTTCAAGACTGATCAATCAGAAAAAAAGGAGAATCTAAATGATGTGTTTCCTGAAATGTTGATTAATATGTTGATCAGTTTTGAATAATTTTTAAAAACCTTTGATTTAAATACATTTCAAACTCTGAAAAGTTGTTTCTCGGGTATAGCCAGATTTTCAATATTTGAGTTCTTTATTCACAGATATTAATTTAAATATCTTAGATATGTTATTTAAATATGTCTTAATTAAACATGTTAATAAATGTTACTTAAATTATAAATATATTAATATTTAATAAGGGGAAATGTAATGGGGAGGTTAAAACTACTCTAAGAAACAAATAATAAAGAGGTTTTCTTCTATTCAATTCCTGGAAGAACACAAGAAACAAAGTGGATGCTGAAATAGGAGGCTTTTGAATTTTTTATTTCTTGGGCAATAAGTAACATGACATATTTTATTAGTATTGATAATAGAATTTACTATCAATATACATAATTCATATGCTTTTAATTGTTTTCATGGTTGTGTATATATTTATAGAAATTGAAGTGGGGAGTACTGTTTATATTGTGGAAAATGCTATTATAAAGTTCACAATTTCACAGTTGTACTGTTTAAGATTAAAAACCTGAGCCTTATTGATGATAATGTCTTGGTAGAAAGTACTGAGGGCCCCAGATGCCTGGGAAGAACCAAGGCAACAGCAGGAAGGAGCCTGGTGTCTTGCGGTCAATACTAGGGCAGAAGCAGGGTCATATAGTAGAATGAGTTCAGACAGGAGTCTGACACTGGAGGAGTCAGGACACCTGAGACCCCAGGTGAAATTCACCTCCTAAGTAGTTAGAGAATTGGATCCTCATAGCTCAGTTAGTAAATCATCTGCCTGCAATGCAGGAGACTCAGCTTCGATTCCTGGGTCAGGGGGATCCCCAGAGAAGGAACTGGCAACCCACTCCAGTATTCTTGCCTGGAGAATCCCATGGACAGAGGAGCCTGGTGGGCTACAGTCCACGGGGTCACAAGAATCTGACACAACTGAGTGACTAAACCACCACCACCACCATAGAATTAGAGCAAGTCACTCACATCTTGTGCATGGACTCCCTCATCTGCACAACCCTGGGTGGATTCGAGGATTAAATAAAGTGATATCTGAGTGGCCATGAGACCTTCTACCATCTTCTTCTTATTGCTGAGGCCTCAGGTAAGTCCTCCACATTTATTGATGACACTGAAGCATGGTGACTAGTTCCTTTTCATCCCTAACCCTGTCACTCATCTCAAGCAAATCATCTTGGTATTTTCCAGTCCCTGACAACCTTATATCCATCCATCCTTGCCCACTTACCCTCCTTGAACATGATAGGCTGTCATCACTGAACTGATTCACCCTGAGTATATTTCTGACTAAGTGATGTAAACCCTTTTCTTGCCAACAGCTGTGTTTCCTTTGCCCCTTTAACTTTTGCTTCGACCACTTGGAAAACCCCAACTATGACTCAATCCAACTTTTCCTTAGAGAATGCATGTGTGTGTGCACACATGTGCACACACACACACACAAATTGGGATATTTCTCCAAATTCTCAAATTTTCAAAGGTCTGTCTATATTCAGACTCACCTCTATTTCACTCTTTCTAGCCCTCTTGAGCAAAGATAACCCTCTTACCTACCTCTGCAATCTCATCCACCTTCCCTTTCTCAAGGATTTCGGTTCATTAATATCTACTCCATCTCCACTGACTTTCCCCTTAGCATATAAATAAGTCCTTTATGTCTGAAAACACCTACACACAGCCTTCTTTGTTTTTTTTTCTTTTAGAGTATCATATATTAGAAAGTTCTACAAATCATAACATAATGACTCATTACATACAAATACAATTTGCACACGTTTATAACCATCGCTTTCTCCCTTTTGCTTCATAATTCAGTTTCTGAAGATGGTAGTTTACACTTAATATGTTCTCCTGTCCACTTCTAAATACCCAACTGAGCCTTAATTCTAGTGACTCCACTAAAAGTGCTCTGGCCATAATCATCAGTGGCTGTTTTCTGTGATATAAAATGATTACTTTTCGAATCTTCTCTTGCCTGGTTTCTCACTGGAATTCAGTACCACTGATCATCCCTTCTTGGAAAAGACTTTCCTTTTAACCTTTCTGTTCTCCTCTATCTCTCTCATCATTCGGTCTTTCTCTTTTGTTTTGTGGACTCAAACATTGCTGTGTTTATGAGCTCCAGACTCACATAATGAATTGTACAAGTTGATCCCATAGTCTCTTCAAACTCAATACTTGAAAAAACAAAACAGACAAACCAAAAAACCACATGGAGGATAAGAAATGGATTTAGGAAAAATGATGACATTTTGTCCATCTTTCAATGAATGGATGAAGTTTTATCCATCTTTCTAATCACCTCACTTGGGAGGATGTGAGGATGAAGTTCTATACCTTTGGCCCAGCACAGGTTCAAGTTCATGTTACAGTGACAACTTCCTAACTCTCAGGTTGCAAACTGGCAGCCTGCAGGTTGCCTCTAGCCTGCATGTATTTACAGTGTTCTAAATTGTTTCGAATTTCTCTTCAACCAGAAAGGGAGCTTTGGTAAGAACCCTGATTCATGGATTCCCCTGCAAACCAGAAGACAGGTAAGACAGACGCATTCACACGCACACAGTAATTCTAAGAGAGGAAAGTCTGCCTAGTTCACGTGGGGAGGCTCTGTCAGGGCCCCACAGTCCCCCGGGCTGTTTCTGTCATTTACATCACCAGTAAATGACTGGTGATCAGTCATCAGTCTGAATGACTGGACCAGACACCAGCCTGAGTAAACTTTTGTCCCTCACTCGCTTCCCTGGCTCTAGATTTGTCCATTACCATCCTCCTGTCTACACCGATACTGAAGAATCTGTTCTAAAGCTCACTTCTGTTCAGAGCTTCTAGTTTAATTCCTTCAGTGGTTAACTATTAGCTCCTGGACAAAGTTTAGATTCTTTTCTGTGGCATCAGGGTGTGTTTCCTATATCCCCCCCAGCTTCATTTCTCCTCCCATCTCCTTCTCCAAATCTATGCTTCTCCCATTATACTGACGTTATTTGCAGTTGCTTTGCTGGGGCATTTTCCTTCCTGCTGCCTGAAAAAACTTCCTATGTGTGCTTCTTTCTGTCTGAATGACTTCTCCTCACTCTAGAGCACTCCACCTGTACCTGGTTAAACTAAAGGGGGGAGTCCCCGACCCCCTGAACTCCAGCCTTGTTTAGGTACTTACCCTCTGTCCTTCCTTCACATTCTGCTTCCCACCCTCACAGCACTTGTCCCACTGCATGGTCTACCACGTGTTTGCCCTCACACAGACGATGAGCTCCTTAAAAACTGTGGACGTGTCTGAATCTGAGCATACCATGGAGTGTTTTTGCAAGTAACAGGCAGGTATACAAAGTCATTGGACTTCCTTGGTGGCTCAGTGATAAAGAATCTGCTTGGAATGCAGGAGACTCGGATTCAATCCCTGGGTCAGGAAGATTCCCTGCAGAAGAAAATGGCAAGCCACTCCAGTAGAGAATCCCATAGACAGAGGAGCCTGGCGGGCCACAGTCCATGGGGTCGCAAAGGGATACTTCTTAGCAACTATGCAACAATAACATATACATTCATAAAAAATTGTATACATAAAAGCACTTTTTTTTTTTTTGCTGCATTGCATGGCATATAGGATCTTCTTACCTCCTCAACCAGGGATCAAAGCTATATCCTCTGCATTGGAAATGCAGAGTGTTAACCACTGACCACAAGGGATGTTCTCTAAAACCACTTCTTTAAACTCTATTATTTTGCTTACATGGATGGTATTAATAGTATTATGCGTGTCCACAAGGAAAAGCAAAAAGTTGTGTTGATGTAAAAATTTTAAATACTCTATTATAAACAATGAAGGCCCAAAGAAATAAAATAAAATAAATTTGTTACAAAAAAATCTGTCTTCTGGCTTCTGTGTGTGTCTCAAATTTCTTAAAATAATTTGAAAATATCACCTTTTATAGATTAATAATTTGCATCTATTTGAGGACTACATAGATTTAATAAAATAAATTGATCAGTTCTATAAGTAACTACTAAATATTTGTTATAGTGAGGAATCACCCCTAGAAGTATCTCTTGTTGGTTACATGTCTACATTAAAGGAGTTATTATCTAGCAGATTCCTAAGGAATCTTAGACTTCTAAAATTGGAAACTGCTACATTTTGATTCCTTTTCCAGTCTAAAGCTTTCACAATGTGGTGAATTAAGTAGCTCTGCTTCCCATTATAAATGAGGGACTTTCCAGGTTCATGCTGCTTAGCAGAAGACGTGGGATCCATCCCCAGCTTTTAAACTGGAGACAGGGATTCTACCCACTACAATACTGCTCTTTTCAAACTTCTACTTCCCTCAACTCTTCCGAGGAGGAGCCCAGGTCTCGGCTTGCTTTTAATAGGATCAAGAATCCTGCAGCAAAGTCTGGGGATACCTCATTATTTCTCTCGTCAAGTAAACTAAACCGCTATCACATTTCAGCTAATAACTACTGTCAGAGACAGAACACCCTGACGGTGGGGAGATCAGTTAGTTATATAATGGAGATCTACTTACAGAAGTAGCAAGCATACAGTCTTTTTGTTAACAGCTGCGATTTTAGAAAGCAGTTATATTTGGCCCTCCTTTGAAACAGCTGTGTACATTCTGTGCAGTGTTTTGAGTCTGCAAACTGGAACTTATGGGAATTCTAAATGCTTTCCTCAGCTTCAAGAGAAAGTTTTGTAAATGCAGGCATCACTGGCCATGTTGCAGTATTTGTTCATTTTCCTCTGACTTACATCACTCGACGAGAATTGCATGTGGCTGGAATGACGGGGTCAATTTGTTTGAATAACACCAAAGCATAACTCTTGCTTTTTAACAACTTCCTGCGAGTAAAGTTGTCTGACATGAATGAAATAAAGATCTTTTCCCCCTAATTTGCAAGACCATATAATACTATGTCAGGTTAATATTAAAGTTTAAATTAAAGTTTTCCTGTGATTTGGGAGGGGGGTCAAAATGGGATTAAGACAAAGCACAATTTTGCTCATGATTTGGAGATTTGATTGAGCTTGACAGGTAAAGCAACTGTAATGAAAATGCTTGCGTATTGTATCATTTACAGAAGACTTTCACGTGTCCAAGGAAGGACACTTCATATGGTGCAGCACTGAGATGTATAATTTTAGAAAAGGGATATTCTTTCCAGTGTGAGTCCAACGGTCAGTGTTCATTGTTCAATTTGAAAATTTTAAGAACATTAAGCCCACCGTATAGGATACATTCTCTTACACAATAAAAAGCTGACTCTAGCCATATTTCTATGATTCAGAACACATCATCAAAGAATGAGTAATTCCTATTTTAAAATCAGAATTTAGAAAACAGTTTCTGAAATCCTCCTGAACACTGTGAACTTCTCCTTTTTTAAAATTTCCCCTAACACTTTTGTTATTATTCAACCTAAGGCCACTTTTCTCACTCAATTATAAGGCGCTTGAAAGCAGGGGCCACTGCTGATCTGCCCTCTGTTATATCTCTGAATCCTAGCACAAGATTTCACGCCAAGCAAGCTAGCTAGCTGATAATGAATGAACTGATATCTTTCTCAGAGCTCCATAGATTTTTACCAAGAGAATTGTTTTATCGAAAGATTTCATTGCTTTCTTTTCCTTGTTTGGAGGGAGGCGGGCTCTCTATATCACAGAAATCCTATTCTGAATGCTTCTGCTTTAAAATAAAATAATATGATTGGTTTGTAATATAGCTTACAGAACATTTGCTCTGGTCAATGCTTCTTCCTTGATAGTAAATTTCAGCTTTTTGAACACAAGTAATTTCATAGTAAAGCAATTAAAAAATTTTTTTTGCTCTTTGGCTAAAGAAAAAAAGAAAGCATTATTCAATATGCATTAAACAATTTTGATTATTGTAAAAAATCCTTTTGATTTCTATGCAATATTTTTCATGAAAAAATTTTGAGATATTTAATTTAGTATAATCTATATTAAATGGAATGTACACTAAAAAGACACCTCATAACAAGAAGCTGTTGTCCCCATCTTATAGAAAATAAAACTTAAGGTTATCGACAGATAAGAAAACTCAAAACACATATCTAGTTAGGCACTAATGTGTATACTGACAGACGGCCTTTAAATTGGTTGGCAATTAGTAAATAATGAAGAAGTCTTTGTTATATTATAATATAGTGAAGATAAATTTTCCATCTTCAAAATCCGAGCTGGCAAGTGTCAAAACTTTGCTCAATGAATGTTAACAACAGCAATAAAATCATGTTATTTTACAAAGGTGACATGAACATTTCATTTTCTATTAGGATGCAGTAGTCCATTACAAACAGCTGTTAGATGCTAAAGCCATAATGCCTTAAAACAGGCCCTTCTGCAGCTCTTGTTTCTGTGACCTAATTTTTGCTCATCTCATCTCAGTAGCCCAGGAGAGATGGTAGGTTAAGCCAGCATGGGTCTCACATGATAATCACAGTTTATGCAAGTGTCACACCCAATGGTGTGATTCTCAAAGTCTACGATTCATACCCACAATCTGATAAGAACAGAGAATGGAGTCCTGCATCCATTCAGAGATCTGGGCTAGAGGAACGCCAAGGGGGCAGTACCTGGTTAACAGAGGCGTCTGTATGAGCCACAGGTGAAGGGGAACGACAAGCCGGCGGAGAGGAGATCTCACTGTTGGTTCCCTCCTCCCCAGATTCCTCAGTGACAGGTGACAGCAAAGTGTGACAGCGACCTGCAGTCATCTGTCACACAGAACGCGGCCCAAAGGAAATCGGTTAGTTATGTTAGCAAAACACCTGCCCAGGCACCAGTCAAAACAGTGATAACCACACAACAGAAGTCAGAGTTACTGAGATCTCAATTGATATACACATTCTGTGTGACTATTTGCAAGTTTTGTCCTCAAGTGACTATGACGCTAGGGGCCACTGTAAAACAAACATGGGTAGGGGATACAAGTCACATTATGGAGTTTCATTGTCGATTAAATATTTCTTTAACTTATGTTCCTTTTCTTGACTGTTTGTATCTTTATACATAACTATCAAAAATCACAAATCATACAAATGAGAGAAGGGTCTATGAATTAAAGCTTGGTCTTTTGTAGGTATTTCAAATTCCCAATATTCCAGCGAGATAAATGCACCCAAAGTAATATATCACAAAAAGGGGTCAGGTTTGGTTATACACTACTGAAGACACAGTACATATGTGTGAAAATATAAGTGCTGGAAAACAATGAATTAAGAAGATAATGAACTCATTTTAGATGCACAGTGATGGGGGAAATAACATTGCAGATAGAAGTGAATGGAATTAAAAAAAAAAGAAGTGAATAGAATTTATCTTGATCTAAAGTTAACCACTGGATTTTCTATTATCTTATTCTTCTAATAACAGCTTTTCTTCGATATGTTATGAAACATTTATACAACAAAATAGGCAAACACACCTAGTCACCCAGCGTGTTAGCAGGAAACACACACACACACAAATATGTGTAGCGTGATTCTCCCATTCCCCCAGAAAACTAAAAAACTGTGCAAAGGAATTTTTTTTGACGCTCAGAGCCTCTAAGCATTATTGCTAAATTATAAACAAATGCAGGGCTGACCTTCAGCACGTTAAGTAATTCACGAGTCTCAAACAAACAGCTTCGTTTCAACTGCCACTGTTTACAGTGTCAAAGACTGGCCTCGGCCCAAATGCAGTCAGAGAGTTAAGGGGACTGTTCCTCAGTTCTTATCTGCAAGATCCCTAGTACCAAGCCCCCCAGAGGAGCTTTAGCCACGAGCCAGGAGGCAGTAGGAAGGGAGCGCCCTGGCAAGCCGGCCTTGACCCTTACTCACCATGACCACAGAGGGGTGGGCCGAGGTGGCGGGGAGGAGCTCCCCGTCCAAGTCCTCCGTGCCCTCCGCCAGCCCCTCCACCTCGGTCACCGTCAGCAGCATGGTGGCGTGCTTGGCTTTCATGGTCAGCATCTTGCACTTGGAGTTCAAAGAGGCGATCTGCTCCTGGTAGCCCTTGATTTTCTGAGCCAGCTCCTGAGGAAACATTTCCCCCCCCCGCCTCCGGGTGTCACAGCAGCATCAGAAGGAAACCGAGCTAGCAGCGTTCATCTTCCTCCGGGGCTGGCCAATGAAATCAGAGCCGCGCCAGACCGAGCGGCGGGGAGGCAGGATGTGGACGCTGCGAGCGCCGAGCCTGCCTGCCGCGCGCCCCGAGCCAGCCCACAGCGCGGCGGGGCCGGGAGGGGCGGTGGGGACCGCGCGGCGGGAGGCGCGGAGCCGGGCGGCCAGGATTCTAATCCCGGAGATGCTCGGGGCTGGACTGGCATTTGGGTAACGTTAGGGACTGGCAACTTTCTTTGAAATGCCTGAGGAATCTGAAATTGCCAGATGGTTCATGCCATGGAAATTAGGTCATGTGATGACTAAAACTGCCAAAAATGCAATGCTCGGTTCTTACCATCTCGAATAGGTCAAACAGAGCAGTCACTTGTGACAGACGAGTCATAAAGTAAACTGCTCCTGAATTCCTGTGACCCTGGCGAGTTGTTTTTTGCAGATAAGCTAAAGACTACTTAGGAAACCCGTATTTTTGATGCATTTTACTCCCCAAAGAAAATTTTGTGCATTCGTGAAATTTTCCCTCATGCACTCCATTATGCCTCTAATGTTTCTGATGCCTCAAACTAGAGCTTTGAACTTGAAGTTCTGTTAAATTTTAATGTCTTTTGATTTCCTTTGTTGGTCAAAAAACATTGTTTTGAGAGATATAGGTTTTAAATTTATTGAAAATATATTCTGAAGAGCACATAGCTCTTAAAAAACTAATATTATAGTATTAATAATCTAAAATGGTAATCCTAAAATGTTAACTTTATACTTTCTTTACTTCAAAGATTAAAAAATGAACATGTAAGCATTCATTTTTTTTTACATTCATGTAAACAAAAATATTAATCTTAAAAGTACAAAATCTCTGCTTTTTTTCTTTTCCTTTTATTTGGCTTCTTCACTTGAAAAGCTGTCATTTAGTGTTTGTACAGTACACATTTTGTGAGTCTTTAAAATGACACAGTATGTGTATACACTCAAATGAGAGCTTTGAACTTGACATTCAAACCAGAGCTTTGAACTTGAAGTTCAGAAACAAAATAACACAGAATGATACATGTGTATATACATACATGTGTATATGTATATGAACACACAAACACACCATTTTGTGATGGCTGTCATTTTGCGTTTCCCCTCCCAACCAAAACCGACTGTGTCGGTGTGTAAGGTTGTGTAAGGGAAAACAATCCAGAATTCAGCTAGCAGCCTGTTTTCTTGACTTCTAGTAGGAAGTACAGGAATTTTTTAATCTAGGATTTAAAAAGTAGAAATCATCACTTCTTTACCTTTCAGGGTTGCAGATACTTAGTTAAACCTAATAGGATTTTTTTTTTTTTTTTGGCAAGCCACACAACTTGATGGATCTTAGTTCCCTGGACTGAACCCAGGCCGCATTAAAAGCACCAAGTCCTAGCCACCAGACTGCCAGGAAATTCCCCTAATAGGATTTTTAAAATGATTAAATAGCTATTTATCACATCTGCTTTAGTACCTAACATACAAATACTCTATAATAACTAGTAAACATGTTGGTTTGAAAGTCATCTACCAGCTTACTGGACTCCTTGAATTCTGTTTTCAGCTAAAATTTTGTACATTCGTGAAAATTTCCCTCATATACTCCACTGAGCCTTCATACCATGGCTGCCCATCCGGTAGAACTGACTCTGGGAGAAGCAGAGTCCTTCCACCTCAGTCCTTCCACCATTCGTGCCCACAGGGATGGTCACATCCCCTACGGCAGTACCCTGCTCAGCACGCTGAGAGCAGATGCCCATTTTCTAAATCAATGTTCTCAAATTATTGGGTATAAAACTCCTCTGAGTTGCTTGTTGGCAATGCAGTTCTGGTCTAGGCTCCAAAAGGTTTTGATTTATTAGGCCTATGAAAGTCTACCTTTTATCATTAGTCCATGAGACTCCCTGAAGAAATAGGTCTCTAGAACTTTCTTCTGTAAGAAGAAACCTGCCAATATCCCAGGAGCTTTGTGGGTTGGGGGTCAAATTCACTAAATTAAAATGGAGCATGCATGGGTTAATGTGTTCTCCATGCTCAGGAAGCATAGGTATGTGTAGTTTTAACTGAATGTTTCTGAAGATCACGACAGGGGATGAGTGTACAGGTCGGAACTCGGGTACAGTGGCTGCTCTAAGGGAAGGTGCCCTCTGGGCAACCACCTGCGCCCAGGAGTATGCCTTCCGAGTCACATGGAAAGCAGGTCTGAGAGTCTCTCCTATGCTTTAAAGTGACAGGATCACTTTTTTTTTTTTCAAATTAAATGTAACATTTTAAAAATTACAGGAAAAAAATGTGAATTCCCTAGAAATGAACAAATGATTAGTTATCTTTACGAGTTAAAATTAAGTACATGGAAACTAGCCTTACCTCAAGATGAAAATCCATTAAAAACAGACAGAAAAAACAGGAAAAAACATTCTCCCAGAATTCTCTGTTATAAATCAGGTTCCCCAACACGCCCCCCCACCTACAGCCCTCCACAGCACTTTCCTTCCTGTGTTTGTTTTACACAAACAATGAAGCTGATGCAGGACTATGTCATTATAAACATGCAAATACACTCTAAATCACATGCCCAAACTAACACAAGTCTGCACTAATGTTTAGAACTGGGAGAAGATGTAACAAAATGAACAGATCATTGAACAGGAGCCAGAGGACAGTCTATGGCTAACTCTGCTGAGAGCTGGTAAGTCATTTATTCTCCTAGACCATCATTCTTTTTTTTTTTTTCAATCTTAGTTCCCTGACCAGGGATTGAACTTGTGCCCCCTGCAGTGGAAGCTCTGAGTCTTAACCACTGGACCACCAGGGAAGTCCCCAAATGTATCAGATTAGAATCTGCTTTCTATCAGTTACTATATCTGGAAGCTCAGGAAGTCATTCTAAAAAATTAATGTCTGTTTTCTTATCAGTAAAATGGAGACAATTCACACCCACAAAAAATCTTAAGCTCATTGGGTGTTTGTGAAAGATAATCTGAAAACACTGTAAACTGTCTTAAAACACATGAAAGAACAAAAAATCTATAGTAATGATATTTATTGTCATTCCAGATAGATTAAAAAAAATATTTTCTGTGCTGTGATTGAAAAGTTGTTGCAACAAAATTCTGGATCTTACAATGTGGGATTAAAAGTAGTTTCAGAATAAATGTGTATTATGAAGTCTAATGTATGCCTTATATATAATTTTTAAGTATTTGCAAAACATCTTTTCATTTAACCAGTGACAGAAGAGAAATGAATAGTTAACATAGATGACTAGCTACAGTATAGGAGTAAATAGAGTGGGATATTTATTTACATTATTTTATAAATCCTACATGAATGTGATGCATTGGATGTGACAAGAAATTAAAGAACTGCATTTGCCAAGGTAGGGAACAGGGGAGTGAGATTTTCCAACAATTGTTGTTATTGTTAAAAATTCAACAATTGAATCTTATGAGAACCTTTATTGGGTTTGGAAAGTTTTGTTGCTCTTATGAGAACACAGTTAAAATAGAGCAGATGGAAGGATAAGCTAAATGTCTATCCTTGGCACAGAGAAAGAAGACACGCCCTCCCCTAGTAACTTTCCAAATTCATGATGCTGTAATCAGCCACCAAGGAAGGAGTAAATATGACCTATACAGGATTTAACAGGTCAGGAAAGGAAAGTCACTGCTCTCCTGAAGGAAGTGAAACACTCGAGGTATATGATCTTTGAGACCAGGTTTGCACAAAGGGTCAAGTCCTAAGGTCATAATGATGCCAAAGATACAAGGAAGGAGGCATATCTGAAAATGGAAAAGCTGCTAACAGGCATAACACGGTAATCATCAAAACCAACAATATGAGCCATTCACTGACTTTGGTAAAAGGAGGTGAAATGACCTATACATGAAAGAGCAAATGGTTTCCTCTTTAACATGAAATATCCCTTCTTTTTAATGAGGCTTTGAGCATTGCTGTTCCTTATAATCTGTAAAGACAGGGAGTACAGGTACTTCTCTGGCAGTCTAGTGGTTAAGATGCCATACTTCCAGTGCAGGAGACACAGGTTCAATCTCTGGCCGGGGAATTAAGATCCCATACACAGTATGGAGAAGCCAAATGAATAAATAAATAAATAAAGAAGACAGGGAGTACACTGTGTTTTGGTGTATGAATTGTGAGAATTCTGCTGGAAGCAGTCAGTCGATCATGGTGGAGACAGACATGTCATGAATGTTGTGTCTAAAGGTTGTGGAGTTAAGTGGAGGACTCATGCTCCTGGGTCTTAGAGAACATCAGCAAAAATAGCACTCAAAATGCAAAGACAGCCAAAGAGGCTCTCCAAGAACCTAACACATTATGCGCCGGACAAGGAAAACCTTTCCACTTCATCTGCTAAAAACCAATCACATATTCTCACCAAGCCAGGGTCCTGCCCTTGAACTTGGCTTGCCTTACCTCATGCCGAGAAATCTGGGCTTGCAGTTCCTGGATGTTGCTGGTGGCCACAGGCTTATCCTCAATCTCTCTGTGAGCTCCTTCTATGAGTTCCTGGAGGTGCTGCATTTCTTGCTCATATTGTTCATACTGCACCACAGCCTCCTTTGAAGGAAAAAACAAAAGCATAGACAATTATCTATTGATATCAATAACTCTGTGTGTGCGCCTGTGCTGCTGTCTGACAAACTCTGGTGTTAATGTCTATTTACCCATGAGTCAAGGGAACAAAAAAATGACGGGGAAAATTCCTAAATGATTCAAATTCCCAGTTTTCTGCTGATATTTCAGAGCCTTCTCTCTAAAACATTTTGTCAAGATTATTGATGGACTGAACACAGTTGTGTGGGAGAAGACTCCTGAGAGTCCCTTGGACAGCAAGGAGATCAAACCAGTTCATCTTAAAGGAAATCAGTCCTGAATATTCATTGGAAGGACTGAAGCTGAAGCTGAAGCTCCAAATACTTTGACCACCTGATGCGAAGAGCTGACTCATTTGAAAAGACCCTGATTCTGGATAAGATTGAGGGCAGGAGGAGAAGGGAACAACAGAGGATGAGATGGTTGGATGGCATAAGCAACTTGATGGACATGAGTTTGAGCAGGCTCCAGGAGTTGGTGATGGACAGGGAAGCCTGGCATGCTGCAGTCCATGGGGTGGCAAAGAGTCAGACAGGACTGAGCGACTGAAGAGAACGGAACTGAAGTGGTTAGATCCTCCTTCTTCTCCTTATTGTCCTAGAGATGACAATGTTATGGCCCAGAACACGGTAGAAAAGTAGTACAAAAAACATGATTACTTCATTTTTCTGTCAAGGAAATTCTGTGAGGGACTCAGCTAAGTGCTGGAATAGGAGATAAAAAAATGAATGAAGTACGTCATTTTTAGCAAAAAAAGGTGGAGAATGTCTAGAGGTTGTCATACTGAGTGAAGTAAGTCAGACAAAAACAAATATTACATGAGATCACTTATATGTGGTATCTAAAAAAAGTGGTACAAATAATGAACTTATTTACAAAGCAGAGAGTCACAAATGTAGAAAATAAACCTGTGGTTATCAAGGAGGGAAAGATGGGGGATAAACTGGGAGACTGGGATTGCAGATTCTTTGAAGCCCATGTATAAAATAGATAACTAATAAGGACCTAGGGCTTCCTTGGTGGCTCAGATGGTAAAGAATCTCCATTCAATGCAGGAGACCCAGGTTTGATCCCTGGGTTGGAAAGATCCGCTAGAGAAGAGAATGGCTACCTACTCCAGTATTCTTGCCTGTAGAATCCCATGGACAGAGGAGCCTGTCGGGCCAAAGTCCCTGGGGTCACAAGAGTTGGACATGACTGAGCAACGAACACTTTCACTTTCACACAAGGACCTACTGTATAGCACAGGGAACTCTACTCAATACTCTATAATGACCTATAGTGTGGGTATATGTATATGTATTAGTGATTCACTTTCAGTTCAGTTCAGTTCAGTCACTCAGTCATGTCTGACTCTTTGCGACCCCATGGACTGCAGCATGCCAGGCCTCCCTGTCCATTACCAACTCCCGGAGTTTACCCAAACTCATGTCCATTGAGTTGGTGATGCCATCTAACCAACTCATCCTCTGTTGTCCCCTTCTCCTCCTGCCTTCAATCTTTCCCAACATAAGGGTCTTTTCAAATGAGTCAGCTTTTCGCATCAGGTGGCCAAAATATTGGAGTTTCAGCTTCAACATCAGTCCTTCCACTGAACACCCAGGACTGGTTTCCTTTAGGATGGACTGGTTGGATCTCCTTGCAGTCCAAGGGACTCTCAAGAGTCTTCTCCAACACCACAGTTCAAAAGCATCAATTTTTCTGCACTCAGCTTTCTTTATAGTCCAACTCTCACATCCATACATGACTACTGGAAAACTGATTCACTTTACTGTACACCTAAAACTAACACAACATTGTAAATCAACTATACTCTAATACAAATTTATAAAAAATGAATGAAGTTTGACTTCTACACTCAGGAATTTACTGTCTAACAAATCATAAGATAATGCAAGAAGAGTTGACCAAATAAACCATTAGTGGTTTAATGAGAGGGCATGCATACAAATTTTGGATAAAGTAGGTGAAATATTAATTGAAAGCAGATATGAGATAGTTTCATTTCTTCCTAGTAAGTAACTGGTCTCTAGGGTGAAGGGACTAAGAGTTATAGCTGGGTGTACTTCTCAGGCAATTAAATACATCATGAGCTGAAATGTGAAAAAAAAATTTCTGTAGTATGCCTTAGCAGTAAAGTCTTATTACAAAGTTCTAGATGATTTTCAGATGAATAATAATATGAAAATATATGATTGAATATAAAATTAACCTTTACAAGTTTTTTTTTTATAAAATATATACATATATACATATGCTGCTAAAAGATAGTTTTCACCAAAAGATATTTTTAATAGATCTTGCCCCAGGCATTTGTGGGTGATCTAAATGATAGCATTTCATGTCCCTATTTTATATAATCACAACAAGCTGTCAGAGTTAACACTCTGGATGTGTTCTGATGGCTGAACCCACGCAAGCGCTAAGAAAAGCAGCCCATGACTCATCTGCTGCCGCTCTGCCGGCGGGGTGGGGAGCGCCTGCACGTGCCTGCATGATGTTGCACTGCTGGATGGCCGTGTGCTGGAGCCGGCTGGCCTCCTCCTGCAGGTGCAGGGCCGCGTGGCAGAGCGGCAGGCTGGTGACCACGTCCTCGGGGATCCGGAGCGCGCTCTGACAGACCTGCACCGCGTGGACTTTTGGCTTGAGTGACTCCATCTCAGACAGCAAATGCTGAAAGTGCAAGTTTGCATTTTAAATTTAAAAAGTCTTTATGTATACAATTTGACATCAATTTATTGATATAAAGTATATGTGGATATAAAATATACATTTTTTTTCCTGGGACTTTCCTGGTGGTCCAGTGGTTGAGATCCACCTTCCAATGCAGCAGACTCAGGTTCGATCCCTGGTCGGGGAACCAGGATCCCACATGCTGTGGGGCAACTGTGCCCACACGCCACAACTCGAGAAGCCCATGTGCCTCAATTTCTGAGCCCATGTGCTCTGGAGTCTGTGCTCTATAACAAGAGAGGCCCACACACCACAACAAAGACCCCGCACAGCCAAAAAGAGAAAAAAAAATACATTTTTCCCCATTTAAAAGATATATTCTAAAATATTTTAAAATTTTACATTTTAATAGTTTATTTCAAAAGCAAGAGATATTAACTAAATGACAGGTCTGTCCAAAGTTATAAAAACTTTTCCAGGAATTTTTTTTTTTTAATACTGCATACACTGCTCAGACGATAAGTTTAGAAATCACTTTTGCTAACTATCATTTCTTTTTCAAAAATATAGCTCCCCACTCATTTCCCCTGAATTATTTTTGCTTGCCTGTCGGTGCGAGAGCTGCTCCTTGAGACTTAGACGTCCAACTTCTGGAGAAGTCAGGGTCGTCTGGGCTTGCTCCAAAGCAACTTGTAAGTTTCTGAGCTCTGCTTCAAACTTTTTCATATCCTGCAGAGTAAAGAGTGACATCAATGTTGATATACAAGCACGTGAAGTTCAAACTCATAGGTGGAGACTAGTTACATGTAATCAGGCAGTGAAACAAGAGGGAAGGGGGCAGGATACAACCATTAAAACAATGACATAGCCATAGGACATGATAAAAACTGGTTAGAACCAACTAGGTCCAAGATGGGAGAAGATCTGACTTCCAGTAGACCTTGAGCCTCCTTATAGTCTATTGGTAATACATTAGCATCTAAATGACACATGCATCAGCACCAGAACAGTTTTGAGGCCAATCATAAGTCAAAAACTGGGTGGTGGCCAAGGTCCTGGAAATCCCCTCTTCTCCCCAAAATAATTGGAATAATCCTCCCACTCATTAGCCTATGAAACTTCCCAGCCCATAAAAATGAACCACGATATTTCAGGGCTCTCTCTCACCTTCTAAGATGGCCCACATTCTGTGTAGTGTGTTTCTCTCGAAATAAATCCACTTCTTACCTATAACTTTATCTCTCACTGAATTCTTTTTGCTTGAAGACATCCAAGAACCTCAGATTCACCAGGAACAGCATGACCCCCTACAGGGCCTTCTGGGGCAGACCCTTCCCCCATACCCTCTATTTTAGCTCCTCTTTGAAACACCCAGATAATAGTATCTGATGTACATTTCCTGACTTGTTTTACAGGTGTTAAAATCCCCCACCAAATGGATGGTGTTAACTACTTGAAGACCAAGAGCACACAGCTCCAGGCGTCCTGGAGCTTAAGGACTGATAATGTTAAGCCACCATCCTGTCACCTCACCATCAGCCAATCAGAGAACTGATCACAAATGCTTCAAAACTCTGAAACCCTTCAAGATGTTATGGGTTTTTTGAACATGAGTCATCTGCTTCCTTGCACGCCCTGTAATAAACCTTTGTCTGCTTCAAACTCCAACTGTATGGTACTGTGTGACCTCACCATGCCTCAGGCATAAGAGGGTAACATTCATAGTCAAGAAGGCTCATTAGAGGTGAGCACTCTACCTGCACTTTCTGCCACCATTTGTTTTTACTTTAAAAATGTATCTGTGTATTTTATTTTATGGTCACAGCATGTGGGATCTTGGCTCCCCGACCAGGGATCGAACCCACGTCCTTTGCATTGGCAGCACAGAGTCTTAACCCCTGGACTGCTAAGGATGTCCCATCATTGTTGTTTTTAATGATGTATGTGATGTCGCTCAGTCATATTGGACTCTTTGCGACCCCCTGGACTATAGTCTGCCAGACTCCTCTGTCCATGGAATTTTCCAGGCAAGAATACTGAAGCAGGTTGCCACTTCTTATTCCAGGGAATCTTCCCAACCCAAGGATCAAAACTGCATCTCTTGTGTCTCCTGCATTGCCAGGAGGATTCTTTACCACTGTGCCATCTGGGAAGCCCATAATGATAGACTTTTTCCATTTAAATAACTTTTTTTTTTTTTTACCTTGGCAGCATCGTGGAGACTCTGTAAGCGAATTTTGATCACCTGTCGCAGCTCCTCAGTCTCCCGTCCCAGGTCTGCCACTTGCTGAGACATTGTTTCTGTATGGTACACACTATCGAGGCACTGTAATTTCTCAGTCATTGCTTCCAGATCACTGTGAATATCTTCAGATTCTTCTAGCATGGTCTAGAGTGAATTATCAACATCCAGGACATTGATAAGTAGGTAAAGAGGTAATCAGTACAGTATGGTGTAAAGACCATTAGATTGGGAAAGGGATAAGGAGATTTAATTTACATTTCCTGTACACACTGTGTAGGTTGTGTATTTTATTGTGTTTAAACTTCACAGCCCTGTGCCTGCTTCCCACTTCCTGTCACCCTCTTTTCAGAGAAAAAGAAATCAAAGTTTAGGACCTGTAAACAATCTGTTGAGGCCACATGTGTTGAACCATCTGCCACCCCAAGCTGCTCCCTGGTGAGAATCAGGACAGGAATATTCTAGCAGTGGTGATGCTCTGAGGCATTGGGTGTCTTCATCAGCTCACTGGCCTCTCTTTTCTCATATTCAACTAAAGAGAGGCTTTTCAGCTCTCATATTCTATAGCTAAGCTCTAAGCATATGTGAATCTAAGATACGAAAATAAGACACAAACAATAGAAGTGAGACAAAGGGGTAGAAACTATTCGGGATAAAACAAATCCCTTGTCATTCAGGACAGCAGCATCTATTGAGACTAACAATCATATGAATAATATGCAATAATAAGCATATAATATGTGTTGTGTGAGTAGAGTGAAAGAGAAGAAAGGAAAAAAAAAAGAAAGAAAGAGAAGAAAGGGTTAAGGATGCCAGAAATGAGAGGTGCTATTACCTGTAGGAGGGTTGGGAGAAGGCTTCCTGGAAAAGTCACATCTGAGCTAAGTCAGAGAATGTTTGTACTTGTACAGATGGAGAGGAAGAGGAAAGACCTTTTATGTTGAAGGGACAGCATAAGCAAAGGCACATAGGTGAGTGGGCACAAAATGTGCAGTTCCTGGGGCATGCGATGTGTAAAGAGGAGAAACAGGAGGTAGGACATTACTCTTTTGCAATAGATCCCTTTTTTTTAAAAGTAAAGTACATCATTTTCTCTCGCAATATCAAATACATGTATTATATAGCATATATTATAAAGCTTAGAAAATATTGAAAAACAAAGAAGATAAAATACTCCACAATCCCATACCCCAGGGATGACTTTAAGTAAGGGATAACTGCTGTTCAATTTGGGTATAATGTTAGGTGATTGAGATCATAAGATACCTACAATTTCCTATCTTTTTCACCTGGCATTAAAACACATGCATTTTCTGTGCATTGTGTTTGGATAAACTCAGGCAGTTTTCATTCATTCTTAAGGCAGGCAGGCATGAAAGAACTCCCTGGAACACTGTGGGCAGGCTGAGTTCTCTCCTGAGCACCTGTGTGAGGTCACCACCAACACCTGACCTCTGTGCCCCCATGCCCTCGATGCACTCAACCCAGCCACCTGCCCAAGTCAGAAAAACCCGGCAACCATCCTGGGCACCTCTCTCTCTTTTACCCACATCCAGAAGCCTCCAAGTCCAGAATTCAGTTATGTAAAGCCCCTTGATTTTTGTCCTCTCAGCCTCCTAAGAGAGGCTTTGTCACTGTCTACTGGAATTCTGAAACCACTGTCTATGTTGTCTTACCTCCATCAATCTGTCTTCCACAGGCTTCTAAGCCACCTTTCTTAAACTATAAGTCTGAGCTTGTCACTTGCCTGCAGAACGTCTGTCAAAGGCTTACAATGACTTCAGGAGAAAGGTCAACGTCTTCACAGGCTCTCATGACCTCTCTTTGTCTTCTCTTATCTCTCAGACCTCTTTCCAGCTCTCAGCAAAGCTCCTCCTCAGTGCACCAAGCAGAGCACCCCTCCCTCTTTCTGCCGGGATTTTCACCTGCGATTTAGGCTGTGTGTCTTTCAGGACTCAGCTCAGAATCGCCTTTTCCTCCCTTGTGCTGCTGATCTGTGCTAAGTCATTTCAGTCGTGTCCGGCTCTTTGTGACCCCATGGACTGTAGCTCACCAGGCTCTGCTATTCATGGGATTCTCCAGGCAAGAATATTGGAGTGGGTTGCCATGCTCTCCTCCAGGTCATCTTCCCAGCCCAGGACTTGAACCCACATCTCTTGCATCTCCTGCACAAGCAGGTGGGTTTCTTCTTTCCTTCCTTAATCTAACCTATCTCCTGGTGCTTCGTCACTCAGCCATGTCTGACTCTCTGCGGCCCGCTGGACTGTAACCCACCAGGCTCCTCTGTCCGTGAGATTTTTCCAGGCAAGAATACTAGAGTTGGGTGCCATTTCCTATGCCAGGGGATCTTTCCAACCCAGGGAGCACATCTGTGTCTCCTGAGTCTCCTGCATTGGCAGGCGGACTCTTTACCGCTAGCACCACCTGGGAACCTCCTCTATCTCCTTTCTCCCTTCAGTTATCAACTTCCTGGGGCGGGGCAGGGAATATTCTTTGTATTTCAAATGCCTAACAAAATTCTTAGCTCTGGAAAGCACTCTATAAATGTTTATTGAATAAATGAATGAGAATAGGGGCTATTTTTAAAAACTAAAAAGAAGAAAACCTTCATGGTCAATTAAACCTTCATGGTTTACATATCTTATTAAATCCAAAAATTTATTCAGAAAACCTTTTTTAATATTAAGTTTTCTTTAAAATTTCAGTATAGTTATTAATGCTCATATAAAAAACTTCCTACATTTTGGATTACAGAGTAGTAATGTTTTGATGAGCATGATACATTTTCCAACTGTTTTTCAAAGAGATTTTACCAAGTTACCAACAGTGTCTGAGAGCTCTCGCTTCCTTAAATATGAGCTTTAAATAATAGTGTTAACTTGACAATGAAAATGCTTTCCTTTAAGTTTGCATTCTAGATTTCTAATGAATATTTTTCCATTGTCTACAACCAGTTGTAACTTAAGTCTTGCCTGTTAATGCATAATGCAGATCCTCAAGCAGAACAACTCTGCAGTTGTTTAAGAAAGATTTCTTGAGAGGAGAGTGCAAGATTGATTAGAAAAGAAGGATAATAATAAATAAAAAAAAAAAAAAGAAGGATAAATACAGGGAAACCAATTAGGAGCCTGCTAAAGCATTCCCAGAAGGGGAAAATGAGGTTTTGATCTAGAACCCTGTCAACAGGAATGGAAAAGAGGATGTATTTAAAAGACATGAGTATACAAAAATCAGAAGATACTAAGAAAATCTAACATACTTGAGGATATCCATGTAACTTAAATAAGGACTATTTTGTATTTGATGGCCAGATAACTGGGCTATTAGATATCTGTATCTAACTCAAGCCTAAATTTAAAAAGATGAAATAATTTCCTGGATGATATGGCCAAGAGAAAACTTCAGAGGAAGTGAAGTCATGCAGCCCCTATGTGGTGTGGACTCATTCCAGCTGGCCCCTACTTCCTGCAGGAGGTCAGTCCACTGTGACCAGGCGGAAGCGCTGGAAGGAGCAGGCATGAGACTCGGGCTCTGACTGAGCCCACAGGTGCTCAGCCCACTTGGTTTTCCCATCAGTCTGAGTCTAGAGCCTGTGATCTTTCCACGTGTCCCTACATCTCTCCCTCAGGGTAGAATTTCCCACCATATCCCTGTGTACAATTGTTTCAAAGAAGCTGCCAAAAAAAAAAAAAATAGATACTATATGGATGATTATTTTTGGTCTTATGGAATGGAAAATTTAGAGGCGATAAAGGATATTTATTTACTTATTCAGTCTTATGAAATCTGATGGGAAGCTGCTTTTTTTCTTTTTTTTAATCCCCATGACAAGTTGTTAAAGCTACCTTGGCTTTCATTTTTCTTGGCATCTTCAATAATTTTTCATCACGTTCCTCCAAATTTTCTGTCAATCTAGCCAGTTAAATAAAATTATCCTCTTAGTTACCTTTTGAAAATTATTTTTCCTAAAGTTACCTGATGTGAAATGTATTGTTCTCGAAGCTGGCTTGCAGAATTCCATGCAATCTTTCCACGTACCAAGATTTTAGTTTTCTCAATCCACCTTAAAATTAACTCAAGCATTTCATTGTATTCTTCTAGATGGGATGCTGCCTGAAAAATAAATCATTACCATTCAGATAAAAAATGTATACTCTGCTTCTTGAGCTAGAAATCAGTCTTCTATTTCTCTTTGGACACAGTAATCCTGGGAGTTGATCATTATAATATCTATGATATCTAAAAGTATCATGAAAAATAATTTCCTTATTGAAAACCTATTAAAGACTTCCAAAAAAAAAAAAAAAGACTTCCCAGTGACGTTAGGATGAAGTCCAATTTCCTAATATGCTTGACTAATACGTCTTTTAAAAAAAATCTCCACTCTCATCTCTTATTCCTCCATATAGCTCTTCTCTCTCCCCTTTTTCATACTCTACCTTCACTGAGTAAGGAGGTGTGGTAGGTGGGGATTATAACTTTCAATATTATAATTTACTGGTTGCAAATTCTGATTTAACTCATATTTGATGGCAAAAAAATAACATACTCAATTTGCAAAAGTTCAGTCTATACTCAACAATTATGATGATGTGTGACCTGAACCAATTAAGTAAAGATTAAGTAAAGACAAACATATATATATTTATTAAAAAGTCCATTTACATGAAAACCTTTGTGAATGAATTTATAATATGGTTTGATATGAAGTCAGGTTTACATGTATAAATAAATCTTAGAAATACAGGCATGATATGAGATAAGCTACACTCAAATTACTCTTATTGTTGATATTATTTTTTTTACTTACTGTTAAAAGCAAAAAACAAAATTGAATTTCGGCCGTAGAGAATGTTGATTACCAGCCTGGAAAACATACCTGGTTGAGCTTAGAGAGCTGGTTCTCGGCCTGTCTAATGGTCTGCTGGTGAAGTTCAGTCAGTTTTCCTACCTTCTTGGCCAGTGGTTTACCTAGCTGGCCGTTCTGTTCGGAGAATTTTTGCACTGCATTATCCAGTTCCATTAATTTTAAGTGACAGTCATCTAATTCCTCTCCTAGCACCTGGACAGTCATCAAGAGGAAAGAACATCAGACTATTGAAAACAAATTTTCCCAGATTTTCCATAATCAGAAGGATTGTATTTTAAATGATTTTTATAAAAGTCAAACACTATAAAGAATAATTCTACTATGATCTGCTCATTTCTGTTTCTTTGGTTGGAAAGGGAGAGCAGGATGTTTTGTAACTGACGTTTATTTCCTATGAGGCTGAGAGAGCTAAAATTTTCCTTCTGTCCCACCCAAAAAGGATTAGTCACTTCACGCATTGGCGGAGTGAGAACACAGATTTAACGACAAGAACTTCCTTCATTTTGAAATGTATATAGTACTTAAGTTACTCAACCATCATTTAGGCCTTTGACACTCTTCCGTCTTACCTACATATACATACATATTTATGAATTCAGTTTACTATGATAATAAATTATACTATTGCATTTATAAAATTTCTTTGTGCTGTGCTTAGTCGCTCAGTGGTGTCCAACTCTTTGAGATCCCATAGACTATAGCCCGCCAGGCTCCTCTTTCCATGGGGATTCTCCAGGCAAGAATACTGGAGTGGATTGCCATGCCTTCCCCCAGGGGACCTTCCCAACCCGGGGATCAAACCCAGGTCTCCTGCATTGCCAAGTGAATTCTTTACTGACTGAGACGCCAGGGAAGTCCAAGAATACTGGAGGGAGTAGCCTATCCCTTTTCCAGGAAATTTTCCCAACCCAGGAATTGAACTGGGGTCTCCTGCATTGCAGGCAAATTCTTCACAAGCTGAGCTACAAACTACCTGCCTTTATTGTCTGGTTTTGATGAAGGCTGATAAGAAAGTTTTTATTTATTTTTTTAATATCTTCAAAATAAACTAATGCACCCAAAATATTTAAGGCATTGAATAGCACCCCTTATGTTTCCACTTCCCCTTCTTTACCTTTTGGTCAGTTTTAGCTTGAACTAAATTATCTGTCTTTGCTCTCAGCTTGGTGAGAATAGTTGTGAGATCTCTGGCTATCTTCTGAATTTGCTGGCTGAATTCCTGACTCATGGCCTTGCTCTGTTCAACTTCTTTTACTTTGTCCTGGATCTAAACAATCAATAAAAACAGGAAAACCAATCATGGTTAAAACTGAATAATTAATACTAATAACCTCAATTTTCAGATGTTGCCAAAAGGCATTGTAGGTCGTCAGTACTGCTTTGGTGTCCATGTACCTCCTCAAACCAGCCACGTGCAGTTACAAGCTCTCCTGGTGTTCCTTGCAGCCTTACCTCCTGCCATTTTTATGTATTTACTGCTCTTTCTGCTGCTATTTCAGCAAAGGAACAAGCAACACATGTACAATGATTCACTCATCAAATGTTTACAGACAGCACTGTAGATAGCTGAGTTTCAATTCTATCTTCTTCATTTATTGTGTGACCTTAAACACACACAATCTTCTAAGCCTTTTTCTTCATAAAATGGAAAACGCTTCCAGATAACTGGAGGCACACATATTTGTTTCTGTGAACCTTTTCATAAGTAGCTGTTAATGGCCTGTTAACGCTTTCTCTAACTTCCAATTACCATCTTATAGTACGACTGAAAAGCACTGAGCGCATCCAGTGGAAAGGAAAATGAAAAAATAGCAGTTAATATTTATACATTTCCAATGGCTTTAATTTGATGTGATAACAAACATTTATATTTTGCTTATAATAAAATGTTGAAGAGAACGTGGTAAAGAAATATTTCCTTTACATAAATGAAAGGCCTTTAAAAATACCTTTAAGTATTGGGGATGTAATATATAGTAGCATGGTGAATACAGTTAACATTCCTATGCTGTATACTTGAAGGTTGTTAAGAGAGTAGTTCTTAAAAGTTTTCATCACATGAAAAAATTTTATAACTATATGTAGTTTTGAATACTAACTAAATTTATTGTGCTGATCATTTTGTAATATATTGTTGTTCAGTCGCTCAGTTGTGTCCGATTTTTTGCAGCCCCATGGACTGCAGCACACCAGGCTTCCCTGTCTATCACCAACTCCTGGAGCTTACACAAACTCATGTCCATTGACTTGGTGATGTCATCCAACCATCTTGTCCTCCATTGTGACCTTCAATCTTTCCCAGAATCAGGTTCTTTTCCAATGAGTTAGTTCTTCGCCTCAAGTGACCAAAATATGGGAGCTTTAGCTTCAGCATCAGTCCTTCCAGTGAATATTCAGGACTGATTTCCTTTAGGATGGACAGTCCAAGGGACTCTCAAGAGTCTTCTCCAACACCACGGTACAAAAGCATCGATTCTTCAGCGCTGAGCCTTCTTTATTTTAGTCTAACTCTCACACCCATACATGACTACTGGAAAAACCATAACTTTGACTAGATGGACTTTTGTTGGCAAAGTAATGTCTCCACTTTTTAATATCCTGTCTAGGTTGGTCATAGCTTTGATAGCTTACGATGAACAGTATCTAATTCCTGATCTCCAAAGAAGAATTAACTTCAGAACCAGAGACCAGGCTTGATCACTCAAGAGCAGAGTTTTATTAAAGTAAAAAGGGACAGAGAAAGGTTCTGACATAGACATCAGAAGGGGGACGGAGAGTGCCTCCCTCGCTAGTGTTAAGCAAGGGAGTTATATACTTTTTAAATTATTTATTACAATAAATCAAAAGAATGTCTGAAGGTTTAAAAACTTTGCCAGATCCACTCCCACAATTTACATTTTAGGCTAACAGGATTAGAATTTAACAATAGAAAGATCTTACTAGACCCACTCCCATAATTTACATTTTAAGATATCAGGATTAGTCAGAAGGTTTTCAGGAAGGAGAAACTGTCCTCAAGCAAGATACATTGTTGTTGTATAATCCCTAGTACACAACAAACTGAGTTGTCTGTTGTGTAATCATCAGTTTTGGGCTTAAAGAAAAAAAAAAAACACAACATTTTATGTGACTAAGACTAAGGAATGTAGAGAAAAAAAAAAAAAGGTTTGTCCTTTCCTCCTCCTCCTTGAGAACCGCAGACCCCTTTCTCCTCCGGGACCCTGGACTTCTTATCAATCTGCCTAGGAATTGACTCTCAGCTTTTCTTCCAAGGAACAAGCATCTTTTAATTTCATGGTTGCAGTCACCATCTGCAGTGATTTTGGAGCCCAAGAAAATAAAGTCTCTCACTGTTTCTATTTTTTCCCCATCTATTTGCCATGAAGTGATGGGACCAGATGCCATGATCTTTGTTTTTTGAATGTTGAGTTTTAAGCCAGCTCTTTCACTGTCCTCTTTCACCTTCATCAAGAGGCTCTTTAATTCCTCTTTCTGCCATAAGGGTGGTACCATCTGCATATCTGAGGTTATTGATGTCTTTCCCAGCAATCTTGATTCCAGCTTGTGCTTCATCCAGCCCACCTTTTCACATGATGTACTCAGCATATAAGTTAAATAAGCAAATCTACTCCTTTCCCAATTTGGAACCAGTTTGTTGTTCCATGTCCAGTTCTAACTGTTGCTTCTTGACCTGCATACAGATTTTTCAGAAGGCAGGTAAGGTGGTGTGGTATTCCCATCTTTTTAAGAATTGTCCACAGTTTGTTGTGATGCACACAGTCAAAGGCTTTAGCATAGTCAATGAAGCAGAACTAGATGTTTTGTCAAATCAGATCTCCTTTGTTGCTGTTGTTCAGTTGTGAAGTCCTGTCTGACTCTTTGTGACCCGATGGACTGCATCACGCCAAACTTCCCTGGCATTCACCATCTCCTGGAGGTTGCTCAAACTCATGTCCATCGATCGAGTTGGTGACATCATTCAACCATCTTGCCCTCTGTCGCCCCCTTCTCTTTCTGCCCTCAACCTTTCCTAGCATCAGGGTCTTTTCCAATGAGTTGGCTCTTCACATCACATGGCCAGAGTAAAATCTCCTCAGTATCGGGGAAATATATCAAGAAATGAATACTTTTTTTTTTATTTCATTATTTTCAGTTGAGTGCTAACATAAATGGAATGCATGTGAATAATTTTATAATAGGGAAATTTATCCAGAGGGGATTAAAAAAAATGAGATTTGAACTTCTTTTTTTAAGATCTGAACTTGACAAGTCATCCTTTCTGACAAACCCTCCAATGTCTAAGAAAAACAAATAAGTAAATTAAATATTTAAAATAGAAAACAGCATTTTAATTTAGGTCAAACGCATGATGCAGTAAAATTGGATTTTGATGAGAATTTTTAAACACATTGCATCATACACTGGCAAGTTCAAAAGGGACAGCACACTTGCATGAATATTATAGTTTCTGTAGTGCAATACTACTTTGCATTTCATGTAGCATTTTAGAACTATCCTCTCTTTGTTCTATTGACCAGTTTTAACTAAATCGCTTTAGCGTTTGACCACCAAGAAGGTCCTAAAACCCATTATGTTTGCATACAGATGCTACTGAAGCTATTTTCATAAAATACATGGAAGTGTGTCCTCCTTATGAGGTCTAATATAAAAATCTCCCCCTGTTCTAAGTATTATGAATGGCTATGTAACACTTTCCTTAAAAAGAAAAGATTTAAAAAATATATATATATACACATGTATTATGTTTCATTCCTTTCCTTGGTTGTTTGGAAGCCAGACTGACAGACCTTCCTCTTGATAAAATACAGGACCCTACAGCATGAATTCTGGATAAAAATCTCTTTCCTGATTCTACTTTATTTTTAACTGTTTTCCTTTTATTCAAATATCTTCACCTACTACATCATGCTGAACCACTGAACTAAAATAACAAATAGAAGAGTGCCTGGCAGACTCTGGGTACTCAATAAATATTTGTTGAATACATGAAATATATCTTGCTTTCTTTGTTTCTTTGAGTAATTGATTTTTGGGGGAAAGGTTAGGGAAATCATAGAAATTATCTTCACTGTTTGACATTATTGTTTACATTTAATAGTATTTCATATGTTTCTTGCCTATGAATAAAACCTTTCATTTAATATTATTGTTTAATACTGATCTGTTTTTTTTTTGTTGTTGTTAATTGTTTATTTATTGAGAGACTATTTCTCACCCCAGATAGTCATAGTTTCATAGTTCAGGAACACAGGAAAGTGACAAACTTCCATGGAACTCAATCCAAGAAATTCTTTATATTCCAAATCACTTTGCACTCTGAAAAATACCAGCCTTCCTCATCTCCTCAAAATCTTTCATGGAATCATAATTTCTGTAGAAATCTGCATATGCCTTCTTTCTTCGTTCAGCCACAGCAAACTTATAGAAAGTTGCAAACCCCAGAGAGACCATGAATGCTCCAACAATATGAAATCGCAGACGTTTGGCCAGGAGGCCACGCATCTGAGGTTTTGCCAAAGCAGTGGACATGGTAGTTCTCCTTCTCGGCGGCTCAACCGCAACGTCCTTCCAGGCTGATGGAGAAATGGACTACTGATCTGTTTTTAAACTCTGTTTCCATGACTGTGAAAATCCTGCACTATTATACAAGAGCACTGAGCCAATAAAGAATGGAAAGCTACTCTTTCTTGACTGTAGGTTTACCTGATCATGGATAGTTCCTAAGTCCAAGGCCACTTCAGCTAGTTGAAGGGAGAGTTCAGAAGGTAATATAGTAGAAAGACCAAGGTACTTATTCTTCTGTTCTTCAGCCATTTTTTCAACAGTCTGTCGGTGATTTGTGGCTTCTGTTAGGAGAATCTGAAGGAAAGATCAACATAAGAAATTTCTAGGAGCCAGATAAGGAAATTGATTTTTACAGGTACAGAGACAAGGATATGTATTGTTCCTCAAAATTGGATTACATGTGGAATTAGAGAAACACATTTACAAAAAGCAAGCTTTTCTTTAGTCTCTAAATAAGAAGCATGTCCACTTCACATGGAATAAAAAATGTCCAATGAACTAACACTAAGAGTTTTTCATGTAAAACATTTCTAAAAGATTTCACTTCAATATATCATTGAATATAAACAAGAATATCTGATTAAAATTAGCACAGTTTTTTTAAAATGATGAGTGTAGGGAGTGAGTTTTGTACCTTAAGTTCTTCAAGTTGAGCATCTATTTCTATGGTTGGATTCCCCAAGTATTCTTTCGTTTCCTGAACCCAAGATTTTACTGAACTGATTTGTGTCTCCACCACTTCTCGCTCCTTGAGCTCTTGCTTTACTATCTTCCCATTCTTCTTGACTTTCTCCTGCATGCTTCAGAAACATTAAGGGGAGAAAGCAGACATGGACTGAAAGGAAGCCCCTAATACATGACATCACATTGTCAAAAACAGACGGTAAAAAGTGAAACCTTCTATTTTTTTCCAAGTCAAGACACTTCCCCCAAACTGCCAGATAATTTTCAGTAACATTTAAACTTACTTTAAATACAACAAGAAGACACTTAATGTGAAGTGAATGATTTATCCCTGGAAAATGGAGAGCTGACATACTCCCATGCCACTACACTGCAATCCATTTTCCTGTCTAAATTAACCTGGAGACTGTTTGATTTTTTTTTTATTTCCTATTTGGAAATCTACTTATATGGTACAGAATCATCAACCCTAAAAATTAACGTATAATTGGAATATTTGTGCCTATTAGAAACTAACCTTTAAATAAAAAATCAAATTTTGGATATTTTATGACTAATACTGTTCAGCATCCAAATTATAAGTCTTTATTTAAATTGACATAATTTGGTTGCAAAGTTTAAGTAAGTGGAGTCAGATTATCCTGAATTCATCTATAATTGAAGGGGTGAATGTAGGATATGCATGAGTGATATATGACTAGGGCATGGCAACCCCCTTCAGTATTCTTGCCTGGAGAAACCCCATGGACAGAGGAGCCTGGGGAGCTGCTGTCCATGGTGTTGTGAAGAGTCAGACAAGACTGAGCAACTAAGCCCACATTATATTAGTTAATTCAGGAGTTAAACTATATAGTGACATTTCCTCTTTGGTCCAATAAGTAAATCAAGCTGGTTATATATCATTAAGATTAACTTTCTCTACGTTCACTATCAGTAAATGATTCTTATTTACCTGGACTTTGGTATCATCCTTGCTCTAACGTCTCTGTCATCCAATTTAGCCAATGAGGAATCAAGAGTTATCGAAACCAAATTCTCAGTAGCTCTCAACTGTTAAAATTTCAAGCTTCATTTCTCAAGAACTGCCCCATCACCCATGGATTCCTTGAAAGTGATATACTTACTTCCAAGCTTGCTTACTTGCTGTTCCCTTGTCTTCAGCACTCTCCTCCTACCTCATTGACTTGTTCAAGCCTGCTTAGTTTTCAACTTACATATCCCTTCTGAGGGGAAGCCTTACTTGACTCCTCTCCTAGGTTAGTTGCCTCTGCTCTGATTTCTCTTAGCCCCCTTCAAATGCTCCACCTAAATGCATCTTTAGTTGTCTACCTCTGCTGCTTGACTGCAAACTGCCTGAAGGTAGAGATTGAACCTGTTTGCTTCATCACTACATTTCTAATATGACTAGACATGTACTAGGTAGCAAGGATGATAGGAATAGATGCCCATGTGTTTAAGGTGGCATGGTGGAGCTCCCCCAAGACTCTTAATACCCCATTTGTCCCTTTTGGTCATGGCCAAGTTTAGAAACAGAGAAAGAGGGCAGGCGTATAGTTACTTCAGGCACCGGTCCTGCATGGCTGTGATCTCCTGCACCGTGGGTGGCTCTCCTCCAGAGGATGGTGTGACTCCATCCTGGACCATGCTCAGCGCTTGTTGCCGCAGCATCCCTAAGGCCGACTGTTGCCCTTCCAACTCCAAGATGAATGTGTCATGATATTCAAGAAAAGTTACGAGTTCTGCTTTTGAGGCCTTCTCTGCTGAGCTTCCTGGTAATTTATCTTGCAGCTGATCAATCACTTCAGTGGCTTTTTTAACCTGATGACAAATGCACACACTATGAAGTTCAAAAGTAAATAAAATGAAAAAGAGAGGACTGTTCCAACAAATGCCACATTTGACACTAAAATGTTGAAGCACGGTAGAGTCAATGGTGTCAACTCTAAATCTTGGGAAGCTAAATCATGAACAATTCTCTTAACATGGAAGAAAAGGCCACTTCTATTATTCTGGGTTTCAAGATTTAATCTCAAAATAATGTTAGGGCAATCAGGGACTTCATAACATAGAAAAGGGGGATTTATGTTAACATGAATATGTGCCTTTGAGTCACAAAGGAAGATGTGGCTTAAAACACTGAACCCTGTTTAAAAAATAGAAGATATTAAACATGATTTGAAAAATGGGTCAAATTCCTTCCTTATTTCATGGAAAGACAAAGTATTTTGCACTTTTTCAGGGCCAGGAAAGAAAGTTTCACTAAGAGCCCCACAAATGGGGCAAAATCGGCTTGCTCTCCTCTCAAAATGCAATTGCTTGGTTTCTTTCTTTCTTATTAAAATAAATGGGCCTGGACTTGGGACCAAATTGCACATTGTATTATGTATTTTATTTCAGGATTTGGTTTTCAAGTCATGGAGATAGAGATTTTTTAAAAAGACTTTTTACTTTCATAAGGCCAGTTTCAAAAGAGGGACAAAACATTGCTTTTGAGATACGTTCTCATCAGCGAGGAGACATTACTTTGAGCCCATCAGTAATGGCCATTACCTTATTGTTAAAGCTCGTCCACTCATCCACTGCATCTTCTAGTAACTTCTCCTGGTCCTGGGCCACAGCGCGGAGCCGCGTCCAACGCTGCCAGACAGCTGTTGTTGACCTGCTTATGGCTGCTTTGCTTGCATCATTTCCGGTTTTTTCCAGTTCTGAAGCTTCACCCTCTAAAGCCACGATTTTCTCATGGAAAGAGTTTATTACTGACACTAAAGCCTGGAGTGGGAAGAGGAGAAGAGAAGTTGAAGGGAGAGATGATTTTTTCAAAAACTACAGATTTTGGTAAAGTCCAAAATTACCTGCAAAAGAAAATGTTCCTACATACACTTATTTTCTTCTGTTAATTCTCACTTTTCATTTAATTTGTAATTGAGTTAGGCTTGAGTGTTCTAAAGCAGTAAGGTGAATATTTATTAAAAAGTTGACATGCTATCTATCTGAATGACATTATCCCATTTTTTTAAATTAGCAAAAGTATAAGTGAACAGAATTTAATATTTAAGTATGTCACATTCCACCTTATATTGCTGTGATACATGAGTGAGACTCAAGTTGTTAACTTTTGAATTTCAATTGAAGTAATCTAAGTTACATCAGAAGGTATTTACTGAAATCTACTATGTCACATCTTATCAGAAGCAAATGTCTCTGATGATATCTTCTAAAACCTAGCTATGCATTTCCAATGGAATGCTAAATGAGTGACAGCACTTAAGTTAAAACTGCTATGAAATGTGGTTAAACATGTCCTTTTTGTGCTTAGGCAGCCCTTGTGGAAATGAGGATTTATTGACTTGCTTCTTGAACTCTCATAGTGCAAAGACCCATTACAGCTACAATGACAAGAGTATTAAAAACAACGGCAAACGAACCTTATGTTCTGACAATTTTTCTTCTGCTTCGTGACTGGAAGAAGTCTTCAGTAAAGAAAACTCAGACAATTTCTTTTCAGCTTCATTCATCAATTCTATAACCTCTTCCCTTGCTTTCTGATAGTCCTGCCATTTAGCTGCACATCTTGAACAAAATCCAACAAAAGTCAAGAGACAACTTAAAATTACACATTTTGATGCAAGAGCTCCAAGGTCAATCTGTCTAGGGATACTCAAAAGAATGAATTTACATGATAATCTGCATCCTTGGGCTCCTGCTCCTGCTTAGTTGCTCAGTCAAGTCTGACTCTTGGCGACCCCATGGGCTATAACCCACCAGGCTCCTCTGTCTGTGGGATGTCCCAGGCAAGAATACTGGAGTGAGTTACCATTCCCTTCTCCAGGGGTCTTTTTGACCCAGGGATTGAACCCCAGTCTCTTGAATTGCAGGCAGATTCTTTACCGTTTGAGCCACCGGGGAAGCCCATGTACATCCTTAATGTATTCCTATTTTCCATGTGAAAACCCATTTCACTAGAATATAAAGAACAAAGTAATTTCTGTACCTCTGCAAGAGATCTAACTGGGCATGTGAATCCTGTATTATCGTCTGACTCTTCTCTTCCAGGGAGGCCATTTTCTGTGCTAGGTCCTCTTTTCCAGTCGGCTTGATGAGTGGGTCCAGGTTGGCTACCAGGCTTTGGAGCTCCTCCAGATTGCTGTGGAACTGATCCTCTGCACTAAAAAATTCCATGTGGCTTTTGAGACTCTCCTCCGCACTCTCCACATCTAGGCCATTGCCTGTCAGCTGTAACATCTCATGAGCGTCCTCAAGCCAGTCGTTAGCGGCTTGAAACACTTGATAGTACCTTTGACACTGACTGTATATTTGAGTCAAGGTAGTCTGAAAAACAGCAAAGCAAACACAGTCAACTCTCATTTGCGATGTGTTTCCCGAAAATTGTTTACACCTTCCATTTCTTTTTAGGTCTCAGTCTCATGGTGGTATGTCTGCAAGTGAATTGACGAGCTGGTGACATTTGTTTTGTTTTTAGTACAACTAATTATTATCCTGTACTTTTCCTTCAGCTCTTCTTCTTATAATTTTATTATCTCAGTTAAAATACACAAGCAAGGACATAGATAGAATAGAAATTTATGATGGTTCTGAAATGTCCTCTCTCTAAAGAAAAAGTATAATGATTAGCAATATGTGGCAGAATGAATATTCACTAAAGTGAAATAATGCCTTAGGTAGTGTGTGTGTTCTCAGTCACATTTGACTCTGCACTCCCATGGACTGTAGCCGACCGAGCTCTTCTGCCCATGTAATTTTCCAGACAAGAATACTGAGTGGGTTGCCATTTCCTTCTCCAGGGGATCTTTCCCGACCCAGGGAGTGGACCCACATCTCCAGCATCTCCTTGCAATGGCAGGCAGATTCTTTACCTCTGTGCCACCTGGGAAGACCCAGTTCCACAGGTAGGAAGGAATATAACAAGACCAGTGGGAATGTAAACTTGGGAATGTATAACCACTATGGAAAACAGCATAGAAACTCCTCAAGAAATTAACCACCAATATGATCCATCAATCTCACTCCTGGGTATTTATCCAAAGAAAACAAAATCACTACCTCAAAGAGAAATCTGTACTTTCATGTTCGCACCAGTGTTATTTACATTAGTCAAGGTATAGAAATAACCAAAGTGCCCATCCACAGATGAATGAATTTTAAAATATACACATCTTGGAATATTATGGCTGGTTGAAATTCTATAGAAGCAGAAGGACTGAGAACAGATGTGGGGAAAATGGGCCAAGGTATTAAAGCAAGTAAACTTCTGGTCAGGCTAAGGTTCATAGGGTCGCACAGAGTTGGACCTGACTGAAGCAACTTAGCACCCACTCTATTATTTATTACCTCTCCAAATGGAGAGAGAGAACCAAGATGTTCTTGTGTTAAAACGAAAGTCATATCAACATGGAAACCACATGAAATGAACACCATGAGCATAAACAGTAAAAATATCCTTTTAAGTTGTGATTGAAGATGATTCCATGAAGTAGCAAAAAAAAAAAAAAAAAGAAAAGAAAAGAAATATTAAGGGAAGCAATTGAAAGTAAAAAAAAAAAAAAAAAAAACAACTCATACCTGTTTGCTACTGTGCTTAATTGCCCGCTTCGTTCCTGACTCTTTGCGGCCCCATGGACCATAGTTCTCCAGGCTCCTCTGTCCATGCGGATTCTCCAGGTAAGAATGCTGGAGTGGGTTGGGATCTTTCCAACCCAGGGATTGAACCCAGGTCTCCCACCTTGCAGGCAGATTCTTTACCAGCTGATCTGCCAGGGAAGCCCCACACTTGTTTACAAAGAAGCGAAGTGAGAAAAATGGAGCAGAAGCCCCGTGGCACCCACCTGTCTGGTGCGGAGCGCTTCCTGCAGGGCCCCGTCCAGCTCCGAGAGCTCAGCCAGCGTGCGCTGTAGGTCGGCGGAGATCAGCTCCTTGGCTCTCGTGAATTTCTCCTTCTCCTTGTTACTCAGTGCATTCATGATCCTCAGGCTGGACTGCACCTCTTCCTGATGGATCTGGACCTTTCTGATCTCCTCCTGGATGTCCCGCAGGTTCGGGTCCAGGCACAGCGGTCCGCTCAGGGCCGCCTCCACGCTCCGCAGCCATTCCAGGGAGCGGCTCAGCTCTGTCTGGAAGTCTCTACTCTGCACCATGCGGCTCTCACACTCCGTCACCGTCGCGCCAATGGCAGAGGTGAGCAGTTTTAACTCCTCTTGCCAGGCCTGGAGCTGATGCTTGGCTTTCTCGTAAGCTGCGGGGTCGAGATGCGAAACGAGATCTTCGAGATGCCTGGTGACACGTTTTAGGAGAATTCCGGAATTCTGGAGGCTTCCTGCCAGGGAGTGATACACTTTGAGCTTCTCCTCCGCGGGCAGCGTCTCTTCGTTCACCTTGGACTGCTCCATCCTCACAGCTTCTAGCTGTTTCTCTAGCTGGTGGCACATCCTCTCATGTTCCTGGTAAGCACTGGTGGTGTCTTCTAAGAAGCTCACCCTCTGTTCTGTCTGTCGCTTCAGCCTGTGGTACAGGGTGACGAGCTGTGGCATCTTGTCTGGTTGCCATGGCTGCCCGGTGCTGCGAAAACTTTCTTTCTTCTGGTTCAGTTCGTCCACGGCTTCGGCGAGGCCTGCCACCTCGCCCCCCAGAGCTCGCCAGCCATCCTGAAGAGACAGAGCCTCTTTGACGCTCAGGTGGCCGGGGATGTGGCTCATCCTGGAGAACTGGTCTTCAAGGTCACGCAGAGACTGGCTTGTCAACTCGATCAAGGAGGCGTATTCTTTCCGAGCCAGCATCGCCTCTTGGACTTTATAGAACTTGTCTTTAGCCAGGTCGACGATCACGTTAAACTGCAGGGGCAGCGCGTGGAGCTTTTCGTTGAGGTAGGAATGGTCCACTTCATTCAGCGTGGGCAGGATGGCCTGTCCAGTTCTCTGCAGCGAAAGTAGGAGGTTTTCATATTCCGGAGACTGTTCGAGAATGTGTTGGTATTTGGCCAACTGTGTGTGAAGCTCGGCAGTCTCATTCATTAGGTTGATCTCAGGAAAGGTAACGATATCTGCTTGTTTGAGCCAGTGACAGGCTTTATCAAAGTCTTCCTTAAAATGCTTCCTAGAAACCAGATTTTTCTCCAGCTCTTGTAGCCGATGGCTGCACTTTTGTAGCACGCTGTCATAGACGCTCTGCAATTCCTGGAGCTTCCCCAGGACCTCACTCTTTTCCTGCTCTGTGACTCCTTTCATCAACTCGCGGCCCTGGGCCCAAAGTCCAGTGACCTCGTTTTGGTAAGTCTTAAGGCTGGCTTGTGCACTTTTACATGTTTTCACCTGTTTGCTCACGTCATCCGGTAGCAGGCAGATATGTTCACGGAACATTATCTTGCGCTCGTGTTGCTGAATCTGGCTGGTCGCCTGGAACACCGCCATGAGAAACTGGGTTTTCTCGGACAGAGCCTTGTTTAAGTACTTCCGTCTCTGGCCCACTAAGTCGCTGAGACTACTCACGTGCCTTTGTGCATCAGACAGTGCCTTCTGGATTATCTGCCTCTCGTTGAGGCCAAGATCAGCCATCACCCTGTCAGCATCCTTCGTGAGAGATTTCAGGAGCATCTGCTTGGCCTCCAGTTCGCTGCAAATGGCAAGGTGATCCATGAGCAGGTTCTGAGCCATGTCAGGCGGGGGGCTCTGCTTCAGGGCCTCGGCGATGTTGGGCTGCTGCTCTTCCGCCCACTCCATCAGCTCCTGAAACCTGGACCGAACCACACTGAGCTCCTCCAGGTTGGTGATGGACACTTGGATTTTTCTTTTAACGAGGTCCTCTAGTTGAAACCAGCGTTGTTCAAGGTGACTCGTCTGTTCTTTGACTAGTTCTTTGTCATCTAAATTCAAATGTTCTATCATTTTCTGCTTTTGCTCTTTCAGATCCTCAACGGCCTTCTTTCTCTCCTGCAATGCCAGGGCCAACTTTTTCAAAGCTTCCAGGTGAGCGGCTGTACTCTCTGCATCAGATCTGTATTAAAGCACATAAAGTCAAGTTAACTTTAGTCCATATCTGTGCTTGTTTGTATCATGTTAAATTGCACATTACCATCTTCTTTAAGTGGGTGTTCTTAGCTTAGAGTTACTCAATTCATGGCTTATTGACAGAGATTCTGTAGTTACTATGGAATATAGTGTTAGTCGTTCAGTCATGTCCAACTCGTTGCGTGTCCAACTCTTTCCCTATGGACTGTAGCCCACCAGGCTCCTCTGTTCATGGGATTCTCCAGGCAAGAATCCTGGAGTGGGTTGCCATTTCATTCTCCACTATAGAATATAAGACCCATATATTTCCATAGCAGAAGTTGAACCAAGATAGTTTGCCTAGAAACTTCTCTGCTCTCAACCTCTGCTCTTGTTAGCTAAGGTTGCCCTCCCATCACATCTGACATGTACTTGTAGCTTCTTCCTCTGGCTCTCATCAACAGAATAGCATCTGCATGTTAACAAGACCCCTTGATGATGTGTGGAAACACAAAATACTGAGAAACACTGATCCACTGCATTCTTGACAATGGCACTTAAAGGAATTAAGTGATGTGTGATTTCTGTGCTTTCCTGAGAGAAGTTCCAGCAAACAACCCCATGGTAGACAGTATGCCATGTGTAAGGTATAACCAATGACTCTATCAGCTGCTCATTGGGATAACTCAGACATTTTCTGTGTATCATTAGAAGCTTTAAAAGTAAGTGTGAGATGCAAAGAATTCTCATTCCTTTGACTACAAGACACACATGAGAAAAATTGAATCTTAGAGTCTTTTTCACTTACAAAACAATTAGTTCTGAAGTATGAGGAGGCGTGTTGGGAGTCTGTATGATAACTTCTGTTTGAGACATATTGTACTGTTCTTAGTCACTCAGCTGTGTCTGACACTTTGCAACCCTATGGACTGTAGCCTGCCAGGTTCCTCTGTCCACAGGGATTCTCCAGGCAAGAATACTGGAGTGGGTTGCCATGGACATATTGAGTCTGTTGTGTTTGTGGGTTAACCAGACCCAGGTGCTACTGTCAGCCTGAAATACAGGCTTTTGCTGACACTGGATTTATCCCAAAGACTAGTAAAATGTTGAGCATCAAGAAAAAGTAAACACATCAGAAAGTAGTGTACCTCCTCTAAAACAGAAATCCACATAAACAAAAAGTCCACCAATTGGATTACACCTAAAATATATTTTCAGTTTTAATTGCCACAAATTAATAAATCTGGGCAGAAAAAGCACAGATTTTAATAAATCATAGTGATCAGAATTACAGAAAGATTTCTATATGATGACTTTCTGTATGTGGGGGGTGAGGGAATCCTTTTCAAAGAAAAAGTAAAGAGGGGTTCAGTTGCTATAAAATCAAATATGTTTGTCACTTAGTCATGTCTGATTCTGTGATTCTATACTGTAGCCCTCCAGGCTCCTCTGTCTGTGGAATTCTCCAGGCAAGAATACTGGAGTGGGTAGCCATTTCCTTCTCCAGGGGATCTTCCTGGCCCAGGGATTAAACCCAGGTCTCCTGTATTGCAGGCAGACTCTTGACCATCTGAGCAATCAGGGAAGCCATAAGATACACATTAATTGAGTTCAGATTGTTCATTAAGTTCTCAAATACCACAAGTACAAGAAAAAACTAGACTGAATTACATAGAATGTCTTACTTCACAGAATTGGCAAGAAACCTATGGAACTTGTTTCAGGAAGGATTCATGTCCTCAATTTACAGATAAGAGTCCCATAACAGGTAATTAAAACTAGAAATATTCTTGGGATGTACTTTAAAGTCAAAGTGTAACAGCTCTGAAATATTCCTGATGTCACAGGTAGAATCAGTACTGTTTTCAAACATTTTCCTTTTATTCACTACTTAAATTAATATTGTGTGAGGAAAATCATGATTCTGTATGCGTACAATCACACAAGACTCTTAATAATGTTTTATCAGTATTTAAATTTGATTTATGCATCCATGATAGAAAATGGATGTTTAACATGTAAGAAAGATATTTTTGATTTTTACAGAAATTAAGAAATTTCCGGCTTAGCATTTTGGTGGCCCACTAGAGAACTGCTGTTACCTGGCTAAGTTATCCCATTCTGTAGTAAATTTTTCTAAGAACCCTTCGACGACGTTCATACGGTCGTGGTAATCTCGTGTTCTCTGGAGATCTTCTTCTCTTTGCAAGCACAGATTGTTGGACTGAAGGCACAGATCCAGCCACTGGTCATTTAAATGACTTATTTCCTTGTGTTCAGGGGACTCTTGCTTCTTGGTTAACTCATCCACCTTCTCTGTAATAGTGTTCACCGATGCCTGTTTGCACTGTAGCTTCTTAACAAAATCCTAAAGGATAACAACAATAAAATAAACAATATATTATAACCTGCTCCCCACATAAATACAGATTGAAGCACAGAATCAGCACCTCTGAACACTTTAAGTAACTGAAGAATGTATACTGAGGGACAGAGAAAGCCATCATGCTTTCTTATGAATACAAATTGCCAAGTATATAAGAGTCAGAGGGAAACTGCGGTTATCTTCTTGTGTTACTTTGGAAAGTAAAAAGAAAAACTGATAAATGTGGAACAACATTGTAGTCACTAAGAGAAAAAGTTAACATTCTGTCTTAAAGTGTATCCTTAGTTTTCTAAAAAATTTTAAGGTTCATGGCTTTGAAAAAAAAATCTAATTTATCTCCTCTCTATTTTTCTTTCTCTATATGCAGACAACATTCCAGCAGAAAATATAAATGACTGATTATCACAGGGAAAATATAAACCCTAAAGTTTGTTAAAAATCTGGTACAACTTCCAATCAGGTTAATTTAATAATTTTCTATTGCATTTTAAATATATAAATATTGTATTACATTTAAGCTAACTATGTTAACAAATATATATATATTACATATTATATTTATTTATTATTTACTTTTTGGCTGTGCCTTGTGGCTTGCAAGATCTTAGTTTCCCAACCAGGGACTGAACCCAGGATCCAGTGGTGAAAGCGCTGAGTCCTAACCACTGGAGTGCCTAAATATATGTTTAATAAATTGATACATTTACAGTCCTACAGCTTTAGCAATTTCTGTGATGAGAAGCTAATAAATAGTAAGGCTCTGTGTTTGTTTAGAGACACAGCCTTCTGGTTCTGCCAGCTGAACCACTGAACCAACTGAACCAGTTGCTTTGTTCATAAACAAGCTACAGAGTGAATGTCCTTCAATGCAAGTAGCCAACGGGAGCTCCCAGAAAATATCTGAATGTTGACTTTCTGATCTGCACTCTTCTGGCACCAAATGAACGTGGTTCTGATTCTATCTTGTTCTTTAACTAACTATGTGTAAGGACTGGCCGACACATACCCATGCTGGTTGCCTCTGTCTCCCCTGGAGACATGTGAATTCCTACCTTTACTTGAGATACCATGTTCTGTGCGATGTTTAGCTCCAGTTCTGAGTGCCTCCTCTTCATATTCTGCAGCTGCTGATCGGCATCCTGGAGGTAAATCCAGAGTTCAGCCTTCATGTGCTTGATCTCCTCCCAGCCCTGAGTTAGGTTCTGTGCCTGGGCAAGCCTTTGTTCGATCTGGAGAAAACACAGAGGCAAAAGTCAGCAGCAATAGACAGAAACACTTATGTTCAGTAAATCAGCCTGTCCATGTATGCAGGCCAACACTTGGGTACACACACACACAGTGATCAATTCCCCCCCCTCCGCCGCCCCAAATTATTTGCTCCAAGAAAAACAGATTTTATGTTTCAGTTTTCTAAAGACTTCAAGTGTCAAAGACTTATGCCATACGATTTCAATCAGTACTGTGAGGCTTTAGAAGTTCTACCAATTTATTAGGTCAGAAGCTGCCCTGATGGTTTTTTTTTAACATGGGGCATTTCAGTAGACACATCTGTTTGACAGACTCAACAATGTGGTCTTGGGGTTAACTAGAAAAGACTTATATTGTTCTCTATCACACATTTGCTGATACCTCTTATAGAACACTGAGTTATTAATGTTTGGGATATATGTTTAGATCTGCTTCACTGGTTTTTGAACTTTTTTCAATAATCCATTTCTGTAAAAAATATAGATGCTCTATCATCTTTTTTAAAGATTTAAAAACAGACTTGCTCTGGTAATATAGTAAAATATAAAAGTAAAAAAAATGTTATTTTAATATTTATATTATAATTATTTATCTTAATTTCTTTTTTCTTTTAGAACATTTTACTCTTCTGGAATATTTAATCAATTAAATACCAAAACCGGGTCTTTTTTTTTTTTAAATCCGAACACATTGCAGAGTTTAAGGCAGCAGCAGAAGGCACATGACCTCTATGGTGCCATCTATCCGCTGCGCAGAGGTACTGCTGATTCCTCAGAACCCTGCCCAAAAAGCCCAAACACAGCTTCAGGACCCTTAGCAACACCACCCTCAGCCACTGCCGATGAATTAGCAGAGTCATGGCGGATGTTTGCTATCCTAAGAGAATGCAAGGGTCAGGAGTCCCTTTCACACTAAGTATGACCCTTTCATACGCACTTTATAGGACCCTTTCATAGTAAGTCCCTTTCATACATTCATACATTCATACATAAGTATGACCTAAAGAAAATGATGGAAAAGAACAACAACAACAAAAATGATCAGAAAAATATAGGAAAAGAAGAAGAACGCTAATTGAAGAGACAAGAGGAGAGGAGAGAGGCACAAATGTTCAGCAGTTCAATGGGACTAAGTATTTCAGTTCCATTTCAGAGGCGTCAGTATCAGAGTGTGCCTACTTTTCTGTGACTCAGCTGAAATTCAATACATACTTATCAAAATGCCTGAAGGAGCATTATAGCAAGAGTAATCCAAGGAGAATTTTTTTTTCACATGTAACTTAACAGCAGCAGCAGCAACATGCAAGCAAGAGAATATGATCAAACAGACATATCCAATGTCACTTTTTTAAAAACTTTTTTTACCATTTGTTCTGTTTGTTGAATATCTTTTGCAGTAGTTTTCACTGAAGAGTTTGACAGGTCACACATGGAGCAGAGAAGATCTAGGTAGGTCCTTGCTTGTTCTTGCAAAGCTCTGAAGTGTTTGACCTCAAAAAAAAAAAAATTGTTAGAGTGCAAGAGAGGGATGCTATATTTAGATAGCAAATATTTGTACATTTGCAGTATTTTGTTGACATTTCAAAAATAATCTTGCTATACTCAGTGTTTTTATCATACCATTGTTATAAATGACATGTATTAAGTATTCAAAAGAAATCTTTCAAAGCACAATGGCAGCGAGCCATTTGTCCACTAGCCATTTCTTATTTTAATTAGTCTGTAAGTTCTGGGAAAGGAGAACACCCAAGAAACGTCCACAATTGTTCCAGATTCTCTGTTCACATTCTAGGTTGTTTTCAATTTCAGAGAAAGAATCAATAGACTACTCTGGCCTGTTTCTTAACATGTTTTTGCATATTCTTTAGACATAAAAGGTTATTGTGCATTTGTAGGCTTCAATGGAGTTTGATAAAAATGCACACGGCTGGGCTCTTTTTCTCTGCAGAAAATTCACATAGTGTCTTCCCTTTCCATAAGCCCAAGAAAGGCATCTCCAGGTGAATCCTTGATTTACACACAGAAGCACAGAGAAATGTGTTTCTTTGAAGCTGTTCAGAGGCCCTGCGGGCTCTGTTTTAGATACTGGGAATGCAGCAGTCCCCAAAACAAAACTGTTGCTCCAGTGGAACTTCCATGAGAAAGACAGATAATACATAAACACAGAAACAAATATGCAATGCAATGTTTGGTAGTGATAAACACCACGGAGCAAGGTAAGCGTAGGGGAGTATTAATATAATGAAGAAGCACTGTTACTTTGGGATGAACGTACCCCCAAGACCTCTCTGAGAAAGAGCCTTGAGTTGTAGAGGGAGCAAGTCACGCCATGGGGTAAGGGCATTCCAGGCAGTCGGGTGTGACAGGGGATAGCAAGTGCAAAGCTTCAGGCCAAAGCAGAGGGAGCTAGGTAGGAGCAGAGTCTAAAAGGTGAGCAAGGGCCAAAGCTTGGAGGACCTCATGGGGACACTGACCATACCTCCCAATTTGCAGAGTGTATATTTTTAGGCCTTCTCAACTGTGGCACTATTGACATTTGAAGACAAACCATTCTTTGCCGTGGGAGTGTCCTGCGCATGGCAAGATGTTCAACAGCATCCCTGGCTGATACCAGGAACATCCCCACCAGTCATAGTTGTGACAACCAAAATTGTCTTCAGAGACTGTTTCGAAGACTGTTTCAAATTTCCCCTGGGCAACAAAATCATCTCTCCTTTTTGGTTGAGAACCACCAGTCTAACCTCAACTGCAATTATGAAAGGTGGCCTCCTTATTAGCAAATATTCAGTTTTGGAAAACAAATTATTCAACCAGAGTATCCATTGACTGTAGTCAGAAATTTGGAATTTATTCTAAGTGTGATTGAAAGGTGGGCTTCCCAGGTGGCTCAGTGGGTAAAGAATCTGCTTGCCAATGCAGGAGATGCCAGTTCAAATTTTACATTTGTAACCTTTCCTGGGTCAGGAAGATCCCCTGGAGGAGGGCGAGGCAACCTACTCCAGTATTCTTGCCTGGAGAATCCCATGGACAGAGGAGCCTGGCGGATTACAGTCCACGGGGTCTTAAAGAGCTGGACACAGTCGAAGCAATTGAACATGCATGCGTGCACGCATGTGATTGGAAGGTATTGGGATAAATGACCCAATATAGGTTTTAAAAAAGGGGTGACAGGAACAGTGGAAGTAGGTGACCAGTTTTTAGGCTACTTCAGGAGTCAGATGAAAATTGATGATGGTCTGATGGAAGGTGGTGGATAGCAGAAGTGGTGAAAAGTGGTTCTTACGACATCTTTGTGATAAATGGGGAAGAAGGTATAGACTGCAAGTTGTACAGGATAAAGCTGACAAACAGAAATATTATGTGATTTTCCAAAATCATAGTCAATAAGGCAGCCTAACTTTTTGATCTTTACTTCAGTATCTTTTTCTCTGTGTGGATTGCCCAGACACATCATTCTCATGCAGATGTAATAAGTACAGATCGATTTCCCATTAAGTTAAAAACAGTACCTAAAGTCTTATTCATTATACAAACTGACTGGTATTTCACTTCCCATTAGCATCATTAGCCTCTAACTCAAATCACCCCGCCATGTACCTGTGCCTCAGAGAACATTATCTGTCCTAAACGGCTTTTGGGAATAAGAAGAGAATAAGATATTAGAATTTTTATTTTATAAATGTATTTACTTTAGAAAGAATAGTGACTTATTTTAAAATTTAGAGTTGGCCTGATTCCAAAAATATTGGGAGAAACTTGTTGATTGTAAATGACAAACAGTTTTAGATTTTTGCTAAAACCAACTTCAAGGGCAAATCTGATAGTGAAAATGTTAGTAGCTCCATCGTGTCTGACTCTTTGTGACCTCATGGACTGTAGCCCGCCAGGCTCCTCTGTCCATGGATTTCTCCAGGCAAGACTACTGGAGTGGGTTGCCATTCCCTTCTACAGGGGATCTTCCCAACCCAGGGATCGAACCCAGGTCTCTTGCATTGCAGGAAGATTCTTTACCATTTGAGCTGACTGGAAAGCCAAATCCGATAGGACTTTTTCTTATTCCTTCAAATTCACATGTCATGCCTTATAAAAACAAATGACATTCTTATGGAATCAGATCAGTCTGTCATTGACTAGTGGTAGTGGGGACTGTGTTATCATTACATATATATTGAGTGTTTTTCATGTGGGAGGCCCCGGGGGATACACAGTGGATCCTGGGACTATGACCAAAGTCAACTGCAGACCATCAAAGCAGTTGATTTGGTGTTTTCAATACTTCTCATTCTCTTCTCTGGCTGTTTTCTGAAGAGGGCAGTCTATTTTGAGATACAGTGCAGTAAGGGCAGGAAGCAAAAACCAAACTATACAGTCATTGAATCTGGGCGACTAGAAGGATCAGCGTCTTCCTGAAACCATGGCTAATGCGGGGAGACATAGAAACTTCTTGTTCTAGTAAAGGGTCATTGGATTAATGTTATTTTTCCCCCTCTCTTTTAATTCTACTTTTGGGAACAAAGGAGAAATATCAAGTTTTGGTCTGGATTGTTCTGAATTAACTACAGTGGAAACAAATAGCCATAAGACAATAAATGGCCTAAGTAACTGACAATCTAATGAAAAAGCAGAATGCAGACAATCTTTAATTCATTTCTTGATTCGAGGAAAGTCATGTTTGATTTGTCCAGATTCTACTCTTTATAAGGTATAATAGGTGCACTTCTGTGAATCATTTCATGACTTAAATAATGTAAATCATTTAAGCCAAAAGGCATACTTTGGGGGGCATATAAACTGAACACATTCTCTTAGTGGACTAAATGAACAAGCATATTATTTTAATCTCAGCTTGAGGTAAAAAATTGAATTTTTACTATTATCTTATATCTGGCAGCAATAACCTTTACAATTAAATTCCTTTGGAATATTTTCTTTGAACCACATAGAAAAGTTGTTTAGCTCAAAAGTTTTAAAAACATATCTCAAATATTCTGATGAAATCTCAGCAGCAACATTTTAAGCATGTAGATGTTAAATTAATATGCCACAGAATCCGTTACATGACAATATTTCATTCAGCATTCATTCAATAATTATTTAACAAGCAACTTGTTCTGTACCAAAAAAGGTGGAAGAGGCTAATTTTGCTTTTCTGTTAGCAAATCGGGTACATTATGGCATGGCATTTGAATTTCTTCATAACGGTCAGTCCAATGTAATGTCCAATCACTTAGAACATTAAGGCACAGAGGAATTCAATGGTTTGGTTTATCCATGGTGACCCTATTGAGTAGGTACTAAAAGCAATCTTTTGGCCACAGTGCCCATGCTTTATTTATTCTACCAGATTGATCTTTAGTTGTGTGTTCATCTTCCTGGCTAGAATGTGAATTTGAATAGGATCAAGCTCAGACATTATTTATATTTTGATATTCAGCACAATTTGCACATAACAAGTACTTAACATGTTTCCATCAAATGAATGAATCACAGTGTAATATAAACTTTCAGGAATCACAAAATACCTGCTTGACAGCTTCTGCCCTGCTAAGAGGGGGATTCGCGCCTGGCTTTAAATCCGGCTGAACCGCAGAAAGCCAGGCCTGGCACTGCTGAAGGGTGTCTTGTCGACTAACGTGCTTCTGAAGTTCGTGTTCCAAACTCTGGTACACCTGAGACAGAATAATCATGCAGCAGTTGTGAGAGCTGTTTTATATCGCTGTAGATATCACAGAAGCAAATGAAACAAATCCACCATAAATGGATCCCCCTTCGCCATGCTCCCTGACATCAGACACACACTGATGGAGCCTGCATATGTTCCAAAACGTTGCAAAGCATGTGGGCCATGCCCCAGTTTCTAACTTCTCAACCCATGCATTACAACACTAATATTCTGATTATGGAAAGAGAAGGTGGGAAGGGTTAATATAACAGTATAAATGTGCTAGAATGTATAGAATCTTTGAAGTAAATTGGTCAAACCTAAACCAAAAGCTTTTTCAGCTTCTCCCGATTGTATAAAATTGCCCTGTTTGTTTAAATGAGAAACTAAAAGTAGCAATAAACTGCCAGTTTATGAAAAGATAACCAATGTCTCTCAGCTGAAATGCTTCTTCTTTAGGGGTAAGGTAAATTGGAACTAAATTATAACACAGGGGAGGGAAGAGTTTGATGCCCTCATTTCATTCAGAAGCAATATTCCAGGACAACAATAATCCAGAGTAATCCAAAATTATATATCCAGAAAAATCCAACATTTTCTTTTTTTTTCCAACATTTTCTAATATGTCATTTCAATTAATAGTTCCTCAACCAGCCAAACAATTTTCATTTTATCCATAAAGACTTGTTGAGAAACTATTACATGTTTCCTTGAAACCAAGGTAAATATACCTATGATGGTTTTTTGAGCAAATTACTCATAAAAAAAAGAATAAAAAGAATATGAGGTTAGACTGACTTTTCTTTGGTTATTGAGACAACAGAAGCAGTAACTGCACAGAAAAAGTCCACTACAAAGATGGTGTTCAGTATATTTCTGTTGAGTGAGTGAATGAATAAGCTGACCAGAAAGTTTCATGCTGCATTTTTCTTGTCTCATTCTCCTTTTCCCCTTCATCATCTCCTATAGCTATTTGTTAGATTCCTTTATCCTTTTTTTAAATAAACAGTTTGAAAGTGAATTTTCCAAGTTTAGGAATCAGCTAATAGCCAGCATTTTTTAATTATCATAATGAAAGAACACAAATAATCTTCCCTGTGTCACTTATATTTTTCCAGTTCTTGACTCAATAGCCCAGCAAGAAAAATACATGCACTCTTCTCAGTGTCATTTATAAATTCTAGAATAAAAAGTAATCCACTAATTTTACCTAATTGCTGTTTAAAAAAGCAATTCTTATTTATCTTAGACTTATATCTATAACATTAATGATTCCATTTTATTGGAAGAATACCCACTGAAGCATACTTTGAAATTGGTGCTTATGTCTTTTCTCAATTTCTATATGAATACACAGAAATACTGAATTAGAGTAGAACCTGGTTACAGAGGGTTAAAAGCAAAAAAAGTACTGTGAGATTTACAGAATAAACTTATTTTGGTGTTATAGAATAAATGGCAAATTAGAAGTATTGATGGTGTATGAATAAAAACAAACAAAATTAAATTTTTTTTCATAATCAATTCATGGAATAAAGGTATTGAGTGAAACCAAATGTCTGAAATTCACCACTTCATCACATTAATCAAACATATAACATGTTATTTCTGTGTACACATGGACTGGGAAATCTATCCAAAGGGTGAAGCATAAAAACTATTTTGAAAAACCTCCAGCCTGCGCAGCCTTTCTCCTTAATTCCTCATCATTCTGGAACGTTCCAGCGGCACTCACCCTCTGGGCGGTACTGCAGATGGCTGAGTAACTGTCCCTTGTGCCCTGCAGGTGAGCGTGTACATTTTGTTTAAGTTTCGCTTGAAGGTGATCTGCACATTGGCTGATCAAATTGTCCCCTTTGGTTTTAAGGTCATTCAAACGGTCTTCAAAACCAGCAATTTCTTCCATCATTGCCTTCAAAGATGAAACAAATATGCAGTTCTCATTATTCCATTTTTAGTCTTTAAATATTCTATTCACCAAACAGAAAGTTTAAGATCAATCATTTCACTGTTTAATATGCTTTTAAAAGGGTTTTGCAATTTGTCTTGGTATCAACACAATGAAATAAATGTCTTGGTGTCTTCCTATCAACACATGAAATAAAAAATGTATACTTTCAGAGATTCTCCAATGAGAAGATTTAAGGAGTTTAATGGATTAAGTTATACAGAATGATGAGATAACCTTTAAGAGTGAATTCATAAGACTGACCTCAGTTAGAGATCTGCTCCATGGTAATATTACCAGTGAAACAGACATCCATACATTTTTCAACTCTAAAAATTGCAATTCTGGTATAAATTATATCTCTGTGCTGTGCTTAGTAGCTCGCTCATGTCTCACTCTTTGCGACCCCATGGACTGCAGCCCACTGGGCTCCCCTGTCCATGGGGATTTTCCAGGCAAGAATACTAGAGTGGGCTGCTATGCCCTCCTCCAGGGGCTTTTCCCAACCCAGGAATTAAAACCAGTTCTTCAGCATTGCAGGAAGATTCTTTACTGTCTGAGTCACCAAGGAAGCCCTAATTTATATCTAAAATAGCCTAATTACAATTTAATTTAATTAACTAATGTCTAATTTATCTAATAATATACCTGATTTATGTAATAGCTTAATGTCTAAACTGTGTAAGATCTAATTTACATCTAATATTTATGTTGATAAAAATAAAAATAACATTTACCACTTAACATTTATTAAGCACCTACAGCCCAGGGACTGCATATGAGCCCTGATAAATATTTATTATTATTATTTTTATTGTTTAAGCATAGAGAGATTATAAAACGTGTTCAAGGTCACAGAAGTAGTAAAAGGCAGAGCCCTGGCTTTGGACCGGTCTCTGCCTGACTCCAGCTCACACACTATGCCTGACTGTTCTCTATCGAGCTTTCTCAGAGGTCATTTAGAGAGGGGGACCCAACTTTTTCAAATCAGGTTCTAACTTCCTTACTGCAATACAATGCTAGTGACAAGTGACACATTACAAAGTTTCCTAGGCTAACACATGGTCCTCCAGCAGTGGAGGTTCACCACTTTTTTTCCCAATGGTGCTGGGTTAACAGTTATTATACATGCCATATTGAAAGGAAGCATTTTTCTTCAAGCTGGAATGAACCACCCATCACGAGGTTACTGAGGCTGTTTACTCAGTGCCAAATAGACTATACCATGTCATTAATTTTCTGTTCACATTTGCTAAATAAAATTTTCTCCTACAGATCTCGAAACCTGGAATGGTTAACTGGTTTTTCTAAGACACAGTAGTAGATGTTGACCAGATTACAACCAAAATTCAGTTTCCCATTAAGCTTACCAAAATAGCCTCATAAAGTTGTGAACATATGATATCTGTCATTTGGCACACATGATTACTAAAAAATACATATTAATAAAGATATGAACATCGCATATCGGTACTGTACTTTGTGGTCTACAAAAGACTTTCAGATATATTATCTTCTCTGATGAGCACAGTGGCTATGTAATGGGACTGATGTCATTATCATCCTTTACAGAGGAGAAAAAGGAGGCCCAGAGAGGCTAAGTCCCCCAATTAGCAAGAAGAGACTTTAGCTAGAATTTAGACTCTCTGACCACTATGTCCGTATCCTATCTTTGGCTGTACTTTTCTAAAGTAAAGATAATTTCTCTGATAAATTACTCCATATAGATTATATTCTGCAATTAAAAAATAAAACTATTAGCTGGGAAATATGCTACAATGCGTTCAGAAGTTGAATACCAGGATTCAGCTGTTGCCGAGTCACTTAAATATTAAATTGAACTGTTCTCAACTATCGGGCATTCTTGGGACTCAGACCTGAGTCTGTCGGTACAGTCATTATGATCCAGAGATTCCCCCGCCCCCAACACACACACGGCACGCCTGGCCGAGCCGCCATGTGCTCCTCCGCTCCTGAGAGGCCAGGCTCACCTTGTGGCGGGCCAGCTGCTGGGTGATCGTCTCAAGGCTGCCTGTCTCCACGAGGTCGGGCGCCACCAGCCTCCCCGACATCTGCAGCAGCCACTTCTCCACTTCCTGGAGCTCACTGTTGTAATCTTCGTGATCTCTGACTTTCGCCTCGAGACTGCAGACATGCTCCTGTGAAGCCAGGTGCCCGTTAGAAGTGACTTTCCAGCCAAAAACCTACTCAAACATTTAACATTTTTAAAATCCCAGGGCAACTCAGAGAGTAGGTAGACTTAACACTCATCAGAAAGTTACTAGGGATGGAAAACACACACACACAGAGTTGCTACTCCATTTAAAAAGGCCCACCTGAATGAAAAGGAAAAATACTGACCCATAAAGTCAGTTAAGTCACTCGTGTCCGACTCTTTTGCGACCCCATGGACTGTAGCTTACCAGGCTCCTCCCGTGGAATTTTCCAGGCAAGAGTACTGGAGTGGGTTGCCATTTCCTTCTCCAGAGGATCTTCCCCACCCAGGGATTGAACCCGGGTCTCCCGCATTGTAGGCAGACGCTTTACCATCTGAGCCATAGTCCTAAATTTTCTGACAGATAAAATGGAGTCAAGACGCCCTTTGCGGCAAACACCACAGTTTTATTTTAATTCTGATCTCTCCATACCTTTGCTGCCCTGCAGAGATCCTGGTAATCGCTTTGAAGCTGATCGATTTTGTCCTTTAAAGTAACATCTTGCACCAGCTCCAAGAGGGCTTCGCCTTTCTCTCTCACTGATTTTACTGATGGTTCATGGGACAGCACTGTTTGTTGAAGAGACTTGAATTGCAAAGAAAAAAACAAGAGCCAGCTCATTCATGTGATCAAGGAGAATACAGACATGCACTGCCATATATAAGATGATCTGTCTCAAACAAAGATCTGATATATATTTTATAAATCAATACTTGTAAAACAATAAAGAGAAAATGACTTTTATGACTTTTTTGACTTTCAGTACAGAGTAAAAGTAACACATCAAAGAGCCCTCACACATGCAGAGAGAAGTATAGAGAAGAATTGTATTTGGCTGAATTCAACATAATGAATATTGCTGGCTTCCACCTCATTCCTTTCAGCAGAGAAATAAATCTTCATGCTATATGAAGGGAGAGAGGTGTTATCTTTTGATTTTGAATCGTGAAGTCAATTGCCCCTTGAGTTGGATGTGAAGTTTGGGAGACAAATTCCAGTTGCAACGTTGCTGTGACAGCCTTAAAGTGCTATTTAAATATATCAAGAACTCAGGGAGAAGAAAAAAAGGAGAAGCAGTTGTGATTCTTATATTACACTTTCAAAGACACACTGTCAGGCCTGGCAGAAAAACCAAGGACAGGAATAGACATATTGGCTGGAGGAGGAGGAAATAGCTTCCACCAGGAAAAGCTTTGAGGTAAGACATCACACTGTAATTCTTAAAGACTATCACTAAATAATTTGGGTCAAATTTTGAAAGCAGACTATTCCATGTATCAGCTTTAATAACTGTTTCACAAATTTGAGCAGGTGAAATATTTGTATCTATAGCATGTATAGCAATATCTATATCACCATTTATTCTTTCAAAAATTAATCTCTAAAATGTTTTACCTATAGTTGGTTAATTAGAATTTATTTTCTTAGGAGTATGAAGTCTCATTTGGAATTTACCATAGATCTGCTTATAGGCTTTCTGTACCAAAAGATGAAGGAGAGACTCTAGATGAAACAGAGAAAATCTATAGGTGTGAGATCCTGATGCCAGGAAAGTTTATCTTAAGGATCCATGTACCTGGATCACACTGTCAGAATAGATCTCCGTCCACTGATACAACCTTTGAATATCAGACAAACATAGTACCTGAATGGAAAAATAAGTCTGGTGTAGAGTATGTGCTTAGTTGCTTCAGTAATGTCCAACTCTTTGCGACCCTATGGACTGTGGCCTGTCAGGCTCCTCTGTCCAGGGGATTCTCCAGGCGAGAACCCTGGAGTGGGTTGTCATGCCCTTCTCCAGGGGATCTTCCCGACCCAGGGATTGAACGCGTGTCTTTATGTCTCCTGCATTGGCAGGCAGGGTCCTTATAAATCTGCATGCCCCCTACCAGTAGAACAGGCATGCTGAGGCCCTGTCTTCTCCCAGCACCCACTAAGGGTCACACACACCAGAAATCACATCCCTCCAGTTCAGTCCTACATGACCTCCCCATGCATCTGTCAGTAACAACACTACCTTGTATCTGGATAACTGAGCTTTTTTCTCATACAACTCCATTTTGGGCTCTTCAGGACCATGTAGGCTATCTCGGTATTCTGCTAGCCACTGAGTTAGGGCTTTGTATTTATCCGAGAATTCCTTCGTCAAATGAAGGCCTTTCTCCAGGGTCGTGCGCTCCTTCCGCACAGTGCTGGTCAGTTCCTTCAACCGCTCCACGTGGTCGTGGATCTCTTTTCTTAATGTCTCTGCCTCACCATCTTCCAAGTACTTAAGAGCCCTCTCTCCTTTCTCTCGGGCTGATTTGAGCAAACTCTGGCCTTTCTCCATGTCTTTTAGCAAACCCTGAGAAAGAACAGGAAGAAATGTAACACAAACAGACAAACAAATAAACAAATTCAAACTGGTTGGCATTATGTCCTTCCCTTTAAAGAAAAGCCTTGCTAGTCCCATTCTGGAGTTCACCAATTTCCCCTTACCATATGTTTTTGAAGTTTATAATCAGATTTGGCCCACCAACAATCAGGATGGAAGGTTATAATCAGATTTGAAGTTTATAATCAGATTTGGCCCACCAGCAAACAGAAGCCTCTTTACTTCAATATAGGTCTTGTTAAAGTCTTGATCAGCACATCATTTCCAAATCAGAGACTTAACAGAAGAACTTGATGCTTTTCTCATCCCTAACAGAGCTCCTAGAGATCTGAGTTAAAACACGACTAATGCGCGGTGTCATGAGTTCTAGATTTTTTTTTTCCAATATTTAGTGTCAAACTGGAATTTAGTTAAGAATTTTGTGCACAGTCATGTGTACGTCATTGGGATGACATCACATCGTAGGTAAATGGAAGGCAATCTTTGGCTTAAAGCGATCTTAACTTGGAATTTAGAATGAAATGAGGAACCAGGGGTCACCAACCAGACTGGGCAGGGATGAACATACATGCTCCCAGTTCTACGCAGGAGATGGGAACATCTTAGTGAAAGAAGAACGAACAGTAGGCAGACAAGTTTGATATTTTCGTGCCTACCTCCAGCGTCTTCATTTTTTTCCCCATCATCGCTTTATCTGCTTTATCAATTTTGGCAGCCACATTCTTGAAGTTTTTATGAGTAGAGCTGTACCAATCAGAATAGGAACTTAAGGATAACTCTGATTCCTCCAAACTCTGGATCTCTTCTTCCAGGAATTTTATTTGTTCCTTTGAAAGAAGAGACAACATGGAATAAGTGAATTAAAGACCTGTATCTGTGCCTCTCTTGATCAACACGTGCCTTCACTGGAAGTTAGTGAAAGGAAGAACGTCTGGCTTGTGAAGTCTGCTGGCCTACACTGAGCCAGGGTGGCCCGCTCACCAGCACTTGGAGGAGCAGCGCTTGGTATCTGGACGTCAGCTGCGTGGCCTGGCAGCCCATTCGGCTGCTCACGTGACTCTCGTCCAGGATCTCCTGGGCTCTGGCTCCCACTTCCTCCACTTCATCTCTGTATGCGGTGATTTCTTCATGCCACTTCTGAAATGACACCGCGTAGGAGCGGAAAGTTCAATCTGAGAGATCCTTAAGTGAGACAATTATTTTCTTTAGTCCCTAAGTCCCTAAGTCACAACCCCATGGACTGTAACCCTCCAGGCTCCTCATGGAATTTTCCAGGCAAGAGTACTAGAGTGGGTTGCCATTTCCTTCTCCAGGGGATCTTCCCGACCCAGGGATTGAACCCATATCTCCTGCATTAGCAGGCGGGTTCTGTACCACTGTGCCACCTGGGAAGCCCTATTGACAAATATGTATATACATATCTTCTTACTAGAAAATGATTTCTATGAATGCTTAGAATATATTTATTCTGTGATACAATTTTGAAAACACTTCACGTATAACCTTCATAAAAAATTATAATAACATTATAAAACTGCACACGAGTTTGAATGCTTTTCTGTCTGTATTACATATATTTTTATACCTTCTGTTGTACTTAGATAAATTTTAAAACAGATGAATAAGGAAAATGAATTCCAAAGGCCTAAGCGTAATTTTGATCATGTGCACTGAATGTGCATAAAAATGTAGTACATTAGAGCAATTTCAAGACAGAACCATAAACTTAAATTATCGCATCACTAGCATTCATGTATCTTTACCAAGCAAGGTAATAAAGTGTGGGAAAAATATAAAATACTTCATTAAACTATATTCTATTATCAATAAAAGAGACTACCTTAGGATTCTAATAAATAATTTCTCATAGAAGAATGCTCCATTGTAATTTATATCAAATTTCTTGCAAGTAGAAAGAGATTTTTCAAAATCTAAACCTTGGACCAAAATTTATTAAATAGTTGAAGAAATGAACTATGCAAGGCAACTGCTACTTTGACAAACATCAGGAATTCACACCAATAGTACCTTCATCTGATGTAACTGTATCTCCTTGGCAGCCCGGCTAGACTGACGTCCAGTTCTGAGATTCACTTTCTCCTCCATTGTTTTCAGCCACTCAGCTACTTGCTGAAACTTTTGTTCCATCAGTCTCAGTTTGTTGACCACATTATTGAACTGCGTTCGGGTCTCCGACAGCCTCTGCTGGTAAGCCTGCCAGTCCTGCCGGAGGGACTCGAGAGCCCGGTCCTCTGTCTGCGGGATGCCTGATGGTATCACCTCCTCCCTGGTGTGCAGTGCTGAATTCAACAGGGCCTGCCCCTCTGCGCAGCGTACCTGGAGCTCCTGCAGGGGAAAGGCGTGGCTGTCACACACCTCGTTCACATTTCACACCTGCACAGGTGATCATGTCTCACTCAAGCCAACCGCACCCTCTTGAACTTCACGTTAGGAAAGAACAAGGTGATTCCGACAAAAATGTGTACCTAACACTGAACACTGTTTCCCAAGTCAGGAGGGAGATTCTGAAATGTTTCCAGTTAAAATTGTCAAACTGCACACACACACACACAGATACACACATAGCGAGAAGTGTTTTTCTCAGTCATGTTAGAGGCAACCTCTGAAATCTGGCTTTTTAGCTTGGAGGCGAAAGCACAGTGATTAAAGGATTATTGTTTAGTCTAATAACCCAGGAGTTTTGTGGCCCCTAATCTGTTTAAAGAGCCTAAGTCTTCTTGCTGTGACATTGAATTTGATACTGAATGGGATCAGAGCTCCACTTTTGGCTGAGAAAAGAATGATAGACCTTCTTTCTGCTAAGGAGGGATTCTTTATTGAAGCTGTTCTAGGGAATGTGATGGCTAAGAGAAGTTGGCCCTGGAGGGCACAGGGCATATAAACCTGCAAGGCTGAGTTATCACACCTGTCCATCAGTTATGCGCATGTATGCTAAGTCACTTCAGTGGTGCCTGACTCTTTGCCACCCCATGGACTGCAGTCCACCAGGCTCTTCTGTCCTTGAGATTCTCCAGGAAAGAATACTAGAGTGGGTTGTAATGCCCTCCTTCAGGGGATCTTCCCAACCCAGGGATGGAATTCATGTCTTTTATGTGTCTCGCATTGCCAGAAGGGTTCTTTACCACTAGCAGGCCCCGGGAAGCCCCTGCCCATCAGGTACTCCTAGGTACAAACATATTTCTCTCCACCAAAGCATAGTCCCAGAAATGCACCCTACAAATTCGGTATGAACCACGTTTTTAAAAGCATCATCTATTTTCGATAGAAAAGTCATACCTCTAAAGGTGTTGGCAAAACACTATATCCTTGTGTTACTTGATCTGATCATCCAAGGTTGAAAGGGGCCAAGTCAAATCCCACCAAAGTGTTAAAAGTACCATCACATTTATTTAGAATACAATATTATTTAAAAAATCTTTAATACTAATGAAATTGCTGATATCTGACAACTTTTACCTATAGAAATAGCGATCTTCTATAGTTCAGACTATAGATACACTTTCCTCAGCTATGATAGCACTATAAGAATGTTGTAATTGGAAAAGAAGGACAATTTATATGGTAAAATATTAATCAAAATAACCATAAACAGAAATTTTATTCCAAAATTTAAAAAAAAAATTTAAAGCTAATTTTACACAATCTCTTTCCTTAATTCAGGAGTTGACAAACTTTTTCTGTAAAGGGCTGGATAATAAATATTTTAGGCTTTGTGGGCCATACAATCTCTGCTGAAGCTACTTAACTATGTAACCTTGCCATCTGTGGCATCAAAGTAGCCATAGATGCTACATAGATGAGCAGGTGTGCCTACATTTCAACAAAACTTTATTTAAAGAACAGGTTCCGAGATACAGTGTACTTATCTGTGCCCTAGTCAATCTCAATATATCACTCTTTCCCTATTTTATAGCAGTTTTCATTATTCTACAAATCACTACTGTATTAGAGAAATTCTTATATATCCCACATTTCAAGGATTTATTCTGAGGGGGAAATATGGTCCAATATTTTTTTTTAATTTATTTAGTTTCATTTTTTGGCTGTCATGTGCAGCACAGGGGATCTTAGTTCCTTGACCAAGGATCAAACCCATAGCCGCTGCAGTGGAAGCGTGGAGTCTTAACCACTGGACCACCAGGGAAGTCCCCAAAGGTACTAGCTTAGAATCTGGTTTCAATGTTTTAAAAATCTGTATGTTCTATGACCCAAAATTAAACTGTCAGTGAATACAAAAGGAGCCTGGTAGACTGCAGTCTGCCAGTCTTCTCTATCCATAGAATTCTGCAGGCAAGAATACTGGAGTGGGTTGCCATTTCCTTCTCCAGGGCATCTTCCTGACCCAGGGACTGAACCTATGTCTCTTATGTCTCCTGCATTGGTAGGCAGGTCCTTTTTACCACTAGCGCATCCTGAGAAGCCCAAATACAAAATAATTTTAAATGTGGTCCACACTGCTGGCAGACCCCGAGATCACTAAGCCAGTTGTGGGACATTAGGACCCTGAAGGAGCTCTGCTGTGCAGTTGGAATGTCACCATTCTCCACCACCAGTTTTGGCCTCTAGTGTCTCCCCTCCTTTATAAAAGTTGTGGTGACTCAAAATAAGACAGTGTCAATAAGAATTAATACACAGTGAAATGAGAGGTTGGAGTCCGGTTTAGGTTTGAGCCAGAATAACATTGACTGAAGTGAATATTTTCTTCTGGGACAGGAGAAATATCTGCTGATGACAAGTGACTTCTTGGCCCAGTTCCTCCACAGAAGTCTGGAGAGCTTGGAATTTGCTTGCCAAGAAAGTCTGCAGTGAATGCTGGAAGAGGTCATAGACAGAAAAGAAAGCCCATTCGGCTAAGATAAATTATAACAGCTAAACCTAAGAGACCTGGATATGTTATTATTAAAAATAAAACGGATGAGATCCTTAAAGAAGCAAATGAAACTATGAGCCTTCCAACTTCTACTATATATTTACTTCACGAATGGACTACTGTTCAAGTAAGATTTTTCTCCCATCTCATTTAATCCTTCCTCAGAACAATGCTGTAGAGAAAATTGAGTCAGGGAAGCTCTTCTCTGCCCAGAGTCATCCAGGACCAGGTCTCACCGTGAATCAGAGTCTGAACTTCCTAATCCCAACCCTGCACTCCTGCCATTATTCAGTTCTTCCTGAAAGCCACTGAAATAGGCAGAAATGTTATGTCAATGACCATCTCAGTCCTGCTTTTCCACCATATGCAAACACTGGGTAGATCTTGCCCAATCCTGAACCACTTCCAGTGAGGGCTGACAGCAGTTAGTAAGTTCTAACACAGAGCTGTCTTGTCGATCTTTCTCTCCATTCTCTATTATGTGTCTGGTCTCCCCTTCTTGGGAACCCCTTGATGGCTACCTATTGCTTTAGGTAGGATTATGGGCTCTCTCTGATGCTCCCATAAGATCCCCAATAATAGAGTCATTCTATTATTGTCCTCATCACATTGTTTGTAATGATCCATCCATGGGTCTGAACTTCTTTAGAATGCAAGTTCTTTGAAAGCAGGAATAATATTTTAATTATCTTTACCTGCAGTAGCAATAAGTCAATGGGTTAGGACCACTTTGCCCTTGAGGTTTACCATCTCGCTCCGAATCACAGCCTGCTTGCCCAAGCACTGGTACTTTTCTTACCTCCTTGAATTCCTTCTTCTAGGTCCGTGACTCTAGGCCTGTATCCTCAGCAATGTGGGTGATTTGGGTTAAAACCAAAGGACCTATGATGGTGCTAAGAATTTGAATTTGAGAAGTGTCACATGCTATTGACTCCTGCAGCTGTGTCCCACATCTAATTCAGTCCTTTAGGGAGCAACAGGCAGGTGGGCCTGTTAACACCATAAATTAGACCACTAGCCATTCCCATCAGAGGCCACCCTGTAGTTGGACAAAGTCCTCAAGTCCCAGTCCTGCTCAGTCTGAACTACCTACCAAATAATTTCGACTAGCATACACTACTGAGGTCCCAGAACACTCTAGATCAGACCTTACTAGGATGTCACTTAATATATATCTGCTACTTATAGGCTTTAAGGTCATAGTCACTTCTCACTTAAAATAATGGTTCCATATTCAGAATGAAAAGTCCTTTGTTTTACAAGGAAGCAGACTTTACCTGAAGGTCCCGCAGCGCTGTCTCATGAGTGTGCGCATCACCTTCAAGAACTGAGTATCGATCAAGCTTTTCTTGCTCTTTCTCCAGCCAAGCTTCAAATGCCTTCAAGTCTCTCTGATACTCTTGGTGCAGGCGAACTAGTTTTTCCGACTTGGTTACTGCTTCCTATTGTTAGCATTTAAGATGATTAAGGTGGGAAAACGTAACTACATGCAGTCTACACAGACTGTTAAGAATTCACTTTTGGAAAATTAGAAAAGCATGATTATTAAGTCATTAAAACATGAATCATTTCCTAGAAGAATAAAATGTCAAGATTTATGTAAGAAAAACAAAAAAACCAACATAATATGAGTAAAAAGTGAAAGTGAAAGTCACACAGTCATTTCTGATTCTTTGCCATCCCATGACTGTAGCCTGCCTGGCTCCTCTGTCCATGGAATTCTCCAGGCAAGGGTACTGGTGTGGGTTGCCATTTCCTTCATCAGGAGATCTTCCCGACTAGGGGTCGAACCCGAGTCTCCTGCATTGCAGGCAGATTCTTTACCAACTGAGCCACCAGAGGGGGTCTTAAAGATCATGTCATTGAGTTAACTTCTTGATCTCTGAATTCCTTATGAAATGTAAGATGGATATTCCAAAAAGTGAATTAACTTTGTCATGAAAATACATCTTTGCTAATGAATAAAACTGAAACTTTCATATTGTGCCTTGAGTGAGAATTTGGATTCACCATAGATTCAGTTTTCCATGTACTCTAATAAAATAGGCTGTGCTCTGGAAAGTTCTTCTTATTTTCTTTGTGAGATTTAAGCAAAGAATGATAAATATTATTGGCGATTATTTCCTGCTTTAGAAAATTTTCCATCACCAGACACATGAAGATATTTGTGATTCTTCCTTATGCAGCTCCCCCCAATTTTTTTTTTCAATAGGTACATTTGGAGGACTTTTTAGTTGAGAACTATTTTCCGCCAGTAACTTTCATATCCTAACATTAGTTTAGGGTTTTTGTTTGCTTTATCAGTAGAGTAGTCTAAGTATTAAAATTCATTTTGCTTTTTTTGGTCCTGTTTGCTTTCACAAGCCTGTCACGCCCCCAAACAAATGAATCTTTAAATAAGCACAGCTCCAAACACCCCTCTTTCAGTGGGTCTGCGTGGAACACGGTGAGATGTACCTTGGTCCGCTCTCTGATGGCTCCATATCGTTCCTGCAGGTCCTGGAATTCTAACTGGGTGACGTAGTGCTCCGTCATGCCAGCCCCCTTGACTTCAATGGTCTCCAGTAGGCTGCCGTGACTCAGCACCTCCTCGTTTAATAACTAGAGAACATTTTTTTAAAAAAATAAAAGAATTACTGCGTATATCATCAAATCGATGTTAACTTGTAAAGTTAGGATATTTTAACTGCATAGCTGACAAGTGATCTCAGGTTATCTATCTGTTAGTCTACAGTCTATCCACCATCTATCTCTACATAGATATATGAACGGTGTGTGTATTTGATATCGGGCCCAGAACTTTATCTGAGTAGACTTGGAAATCTCAAAATTAATTTGTCCAAAAATTGGCTCCTGAGCACTACTCCATTTCCATCCATCCCCAGCCACCACCAAACCTCCCTCCCCTCGGTCTTTTTGTCAAACAGTAAAATGCTACCAGTCTCACCCAGATGGTCAATTCAGAACATTGGAGTCACCCTTTATCCCTCCATCCATGGTGAGATCCTGTTAGTTCCATCTCTTCACTGTACCCTGACATGTGTCCTCCCGTCTCCTGCAAGCCCCCTAGCCCCTGCTGCTATCATCTTTTCCCTGGACTTGCGTAATATCCTGCCAGGCAGATTCCCTGCTCCCGGTTCCTGCCCTGTTCCTTTGTCCACCTTTCACACAGCAGCTTGAGTGATAAAAGGCTTTAAGATTCTAAAGGGGATCGTTTTGCTCTCCAGTTCAAAACACTGATTATCTTCCCCAGGCTGTCAGGATCAAGTGTGAAATCCACAGGCTTGGATCCTCATGACAGCGCGAGATCAGGTCCCTGCCACCTCCACCACGTCACCTGGACACCCACCCATTGAGTCTCTGCTCCAGCAACAGCCAGCCTTTCTTACAGCTCCCTTCTATCCAACCCAGGTTCTCTCCTCCCCAGGGGCTATGGACATGTGGATTACCCCATCTGAAATGCTTCTTTCCCACCTCCTCCCCAACCTGATTTCTCTGCACTGAATTCCTTAGGGCATCATCTCCATCTCCTCTTTCAAGAGGCCTTTCCTGTCCCTCCTCACCCCCGACTCCTTGATGTCCTTATCAACCCAATCCCAATGACTCTCATCACATGCAGTGTTTTCTTCATATCACTCATCACCAGTTATAATCATTTACTTATTCAATCATTCTCGAATGAGTCCATGTGCAACCTCCAGAGTGAAACCTGGGTCTGTTTAATTTACCTAGAATCAAGCACAATGCCTGCATGTAGCAAGTTCTCTGTAAGTATATGTTGACTAGATGAATAATATAATAAATTAAGTAATAAATCATCATAATAATACTATGAAGTCAAGACCTATAATTATGAGAATTTTCAGATGCAAACAGCAGACCCAGAAATGTTAAGTGGCTTGGCATAGGTCAGGCAAGGCCATTTAGTTATTCAGCTAACTTTTACTCAGCATTTGTTCTGTGTGAGAGAGCCATGTGCATAGGATAAGAAGAAAACTAAGCAACTTTATCCACTGAGAGAGGGAGCAATGTAAGTGTAGAGTCTAAAAAAGTCATCAAGAGATGAGAAAGACGGAGAACAGAAGAAATAATTAAGCCTCCAGTGGTGGTGGTTCAGAGCAAAGATGGGGGCTTCTGAACTAATTCAGAAAGGTAAGTACAAGGTGGCCAGGTACAAGGGTAGAGCTAAGGTATTCTGTGAAGAACGGAAGATGTGACAGAAAAAAAGTTTTACTTCTTAAGGATGAACAGGCTAAAGATATCAAAAGTTATTTGTAGTTGTTGTCTAGTCGCTAAGACATGTCTGACTCTTTCGCGTCTCCATGGAGTGTAGGTCACCAGGCTCATCTGTCCATGGGATTTTCCAAGCAAGAATACAGGAGTGGGTTGACACTTCCTTCTCCAGGGGATCTTCCCAACCCAGGGATCGAATACACATCACCTGCATTAGCACTTCACCACTGAGTCACTAGGCAAGCCCGATTAAAACATACTAAAAATTGCCAAACTTCATAAAACACAGGTCTATGAAGTTTTCCTGGAAAGGGGCATTTTTCACTCACTAATAAAATAACCACAAACAAAAGTTTAAGAAGCCATTAGAAATTACAGTAAACTCCCCCAACAGAGCTCAGCTATGTGGACGGCCCTAGCCTATAGATGGGCATGTTTTTGTACGTGCTTAGTTGCTAAGTCATGTCTGACTCTCTGCGACCCCATGGACGGTAGCCCACCAGGCACCTCTGTCCATGGGGATTCTCCAGGCAAGAATACTGGAATGGGTTGCCATTTCCTTCTCCAGAATGTTTTTGTATAGCCGTGGCAATGCTGAAGCAGAGGCAGAGGACAAATCGAACGTGAAACCCAGCCCCACCTTGGCCTTCCCGAGAGCTGCTGCTTTCTCCCGCAGTTCCGCGTGCTGCCTCTCGGACTCGTTCAGGCTGGCCTCCACGCCGTCCATCCAACTGGAAAACTGTCGAACATCATCCTGGTAACTTGTCCACTTAGAAAGAGCTCCTTCAAGTTGACTGAAAGGTAAGTGAAAGGACAGTAATGTACACTGAGAAGCCGTCTACATGCAGTCTGTCTGATCCCTTATCACGGCGTCTGCACTGTCCACTTCCCCGGCAGGAAGTCCATAGATCAGGTCAGGGCAGGCTTGAGGGGGAGCTGAATGGTCACAGCTCATCAAAGCCAAGCCTGGGTCTCTGGAAAGCACAGCTTTGAGAAGCAAAGGATGGTGAAGTCCAGGCTGACAGGTGGAGAAATGGGACAGGGTATAAAGCCTGGAGTCAGTAACCAAGTCATGTGAGACACTGGAAGAGGTTTGAAGGCAATAGGAGAGATGCCCCGAGCAAGGCTTTTCTGGAGCCAAGACTCGAGGCAATAAAAGAATCAATATTTAACTCTGCTAGAGGAGAGAAACAAAAAAGGAATAAAAGACAGGAAACTGACACATGGCAGTTTGTTTACAAACATTCCCGCTTCACCCCTCCCCCCCTTTGCTCTCCATGGGTAATTTCCAGAGATGCTCCATCTACACTGGCTCCCAGAAGTGCTTTTTGGGGTGTGGGGGGGTGGGGGGTAAATTCCAGCCCCCACCCTTTACTGATTGCCCTGTCTTCCTCATGGCTCTTTCCCACCACCCACTGGTGTTTCCGGGGGCTACTTCCTATGTAAACGGTTTAGTTTTAACTAATACATCTTCACATGATTAAACGTTTATTTATCCTGTGGCTTTTTAAGCAGTGAACACCAACCTGAAGAAACATGTAGTTATAGTTACATAAAAACACAGACACAGTGCTATAGGTCAACGTAAATGCAAGGTTGCACCTGCCACTTTCTTTTCTTCCAAGAAGAAAAAAGAAAAGAAAGGAAGGAGGGAATGAAGGAAGGAAGGAGGCAAAAAATAAGGGAGCTGGGCAATAGAGAAAAAGAAAGAGACACAAAGAGAGGATGGGGGAAACCCTGGACAGTGTGTTACCGAGCCATTCTATAGATCTTTCAGCAATGACTTGGCAGTAGCCCTTCAGCTTCACTAACCTTTTACAACGAATTGCTGCAGACAAAAGGGAGGCCCACATATCCTTCACACTCGCCAGCTGCTGCTGAATGGCAGGGATGCCTTCCGGGGAGGTGTTCTGAAGGACAGATTCCCCTCTGGTCACTATCATCTTCATCTGGATCTCTTTTTCCTGTTTCACTGATAACAGAGCCTGTAAAAGCCCATACAGAAGTCCTTTGTCATCTGTATGTTTAACATTGCTAGCTTTAAATATTTCAGAGTCCCTGTGGATAGCAGATGACCTGCAGTCGTGTTGAGCCCTGGATCTCTTGGGCTGATCAGAAGGAGGCCAGGAGAGTCACTGGCTGGTGGTATCAGGAACCAATAACCAGTTACCAGTCACCCACTGGTCTCCAAGTGGCCTTGGCCTTTCAGATCTTTATTATTCTCTGAATAACCCCTGATTTCCACTGAAGTTTAAGTTTACTATTTTTCAGTAAATGAAAAATAGACAACAATAGGATTCCTAAATTCTCAAAGGTCACAGGAGGAAGAGCTCTATAAATGTTAAGGTCTCTTGTACAACAAATCGAAAGAATAAATTCATAGTCTATATTAATTTATACATTTCAAGTTCTTCACAAGCACTATTCTTTTTCTACATAACTTGAATTCATAGTTATAAAATGGGTGTTTATCACCTAAAAGGTAAAGCTTCATCTCTCTCCTTCATCTGGAGCTTGCCTGTCTCTGCAGATTCAGTTTCAGCCACTCCTGGTCATCAGCTTCTGCCAGAGCAGAAAGGAAGTGCTGGCAGCGACTCACACACCACACACACCATTGGCTTTCTTCAGCTTTTGCTCACTGGGTTCCATCCTCAAGTCTCAGGTTTTCTGAAAAACCTGTTCCAACTCTCAACACCATCCATCCCTGCCCAACTCTGGTCCTCTAGGTGCCCACAGCTCCATGAACACGCCTCCATCTGCTATTACTATCTCCTGTGCCTCAGTCTGCAGTCTCAGACTATAAAATCCTGAGGACAATGACCGTACTTCATTCATTTTTCAATCCTTGGTACCAAGATAGAGTGCCAGTCTCCTAGAAGACACTCAGTGTATAAATGACAGGTGAATGAATGTAGAATGATTGCCTTACCACAAATGTAAACTCATGTTGAACGAATTTCTTATGATGGGAGAAGAATGGACTAACTGATACAGGCAGGCAAGTTAATTGAACAAGACGGGAAATGTTTCTGCCTGATAAAATGTTTCATTGAAGTATTTTCTCAGAATAGATATATCTGATATCATTTGAAAGTAGCCTATTCACTGGCTATATCAAGCAAGTAACCACCTTTGGGTTGTTATTTCTTGTTTTGTAAAGAATTGATGGGCGAGTGTATCTGGGCTCAAATGATTCGGGAAAGCTTAGGCAAGGCCTCCCTGTGTCAACAGGATCATATCAGCAGAGTATTCTTGGATTTATTTATTTTTTTAATATTTTGTCATGTATTCATTTATTTGGCTGCATAGAGTCTTAGTTGTGGCACGTGGACTCTCGTTACAGCACACAGATTCTCTAGTTGTGGTGTGCGGGCTTTTAGATGCTCCGCGGCATGTGGAATCTTAGTTCCCTTACTAGGAATCCAACCAGTGTCCTCTGCATTGCAAAGCAGATTCCTAACCACTGGACCACCAAAGAAGTCCCCATTCTTGGTCTCCTTATCACACCAGGCAGATGGAGATGTGAGAAATTTTGAGAAAAACAAATTCCGTAAATCAGAGACATTTCTTGTAGAAGACACACCTCAAGCTTGAGCACCCTGCTGTCCAGCACACTCTTGTCAGAGGTCGGGTGGCAGTAAGAGTCCAACACGTGGACCGTGTCCGTCATCCAGTCCTGCAGGTCTTTAATTCCCAGGGAGAACTGATTGTGTTCCGCAACAATCCTATCCAGTCTTGACACTTTCTCCTAGAAGTGACAGAGACCGTCATCCAGCTGTCCCTTCCATAGGGGCTTCACAGCCTGCAGCTACGCAGACTGTAAACCTAATCCCTGGTCCAAATAACTAATCAGCCATAGGTTCATACTCTGCACAGATCTGATAAAAGCTGTATTAATCTGTGAGATGGGAAACAGCTTTCTAAAGAGTAAAAATATGAGAATAATCAGGTCAAGAAGCAGAAAGATTACAATGACAATTTACTGCCCCTCAACATACTTGCTACTCTTCTTTATGACAATTAGGGATATGTTTCAGAAATTTCATTAATTCATTCCTCACACCTTGTCTGGTAAACCCACTGAAATAGTTTCTGCTTTTAGATATCATTTTGGCTCAATACCACATACCCACATGACCTACATGATAGCCAATTCTAAAAAAACAATTATCTGAGATTTTGTAATACTCCTAAATTGGGACCGTAAATGTGGTTTTATTTATTAATTAAAGCTAACATCCAACACAATGAAGATTTTATGAATATACTTTTCAGCACATAAAGCATTTGAATATCTGTTGATTTTTTTTGGCACCTAAATAAATACAAAGGAATAGAAAGTTGGTCCTAATTTATTCTAGATTTTCTAAATTTATGCCAGATTTTCTAAAAACAAAAAAAAGTAGTAAAAAATTAGGTGTAAACATAGTCTCTTCACTCCCAGGCTAATACTATATGACTGTCTCAATGATGTTTCACTGGGGACGCAAACAGCAGGCCAAGAGTAAGCCCACACTCAAACAGGCGAAGCCAAGTTCCAGCAGGTTCCCTATATTCTCAGATCTGAAATGCAAAAGAGAAATATAGGGAACAAATATCACAAGGCCATAAAATTCAAGGTGGTCTGGCCCTCTGCAATTTAGGGTGGGTCTGCTGAATGCTCTAAGTGAGGTCACTGTGGGATACTATTTACTTTTTTTCTAAGTTGTTAGAAAAGAGCTTTCATCCGTAATGGGAATCATTGCCAATTTTGAGCTCTGCTCCAGACTCTGAACTGAAACTCTCAATCAACGCAGCTTTGATGACTATGTAAAAAATATAAAGAATTGAGGCAAATGGAAAAAAAAAAAAATACTAACCTTAAAACTCACCCTTGCTGAGTCCACTAAAATTTAAAAACTGCTTTGAGTTTCTGTTTTTATGAAAGTAACTTAATCTGTGTATCTTTAGACCCAGTACTCTGAAGTCTGCCTTCTATTTATGCTTTGAGTCTTCAAAATAAGAGCTCTGGGGAACCATTTCAGGACTAAAGGGAATCCTTGGTGTAACCATAGAGATGGGAAGTCTCTTGGATGTTTGAAACCTCCCTTGCTGTTTTCAGACAAGCACGTTGAGATGACGCAGCACACATGTTTGGCCGGGGTTGCAAGGCTAGGAAGAGCGCTTACACGCCTCAGCCCTGCCCCCGGGGCTCCCGGGCACGGCTCTGCCGCCAGGACGCGCACTCACACACAGCACACGGCCGGCGTTACCTTTGTTACATTGCTTAGCGCTAGATACTGAGAAGACAGCTGCGACACCCGGTGTACAAAGCTCCTGCTGGCCGCCTGGCCCTCCCACAGCTGCTGAGCTTTCTCTTTCAGCCTGTGGAGCTGAGGCTCGTAGCAGTTTATTTCCTCAAGGACAGACTGAAAAGCAGAAGCAAGTCACGATTAAGAGGCTGGGGCAGAGCACACGGCAGACAAAGCTTTGGCCCCAAGACCGCGGAAACAAACGCTGGAGAGGAACAGACGTGGCCCAAAGGCGTTAGTATTTCCAAGCTACACACAATGGAGGGCTCCAGGACCCGACAGATTACACCTCAAAGGAAAGCAGGAGCTCTGGACTCAGGAAAGGGTGCACCCAATCTCAGGACAGCATCGCCTGACTGCAGGGTGCCCCCATGCCCCTGATCTGAATGCGTGGTAGATGAAGGAGGGTCAGACCAGCCTGGGGCCCGTCACCTGCAGTTTCTGCTGTTCTCGTCTCTTGGCTGGCAGATCATACAGGCGATTGCTGCTTCCATGAACCATCTTCTCGGTTTTACTCAGCCAGTCCTGCACAGGCTCAGCGCTTACTTCAAAGTCCTTCATTTGGATCTTCAGATTCTGTGAGGTTTTAGATAGTGTTAGGGACCAGAGGAAACGTTAATAATAAGTCTAGAGTCTTTTAATTTCCTCATCCATAAAATAGAAATATGGTGATGAAGGCTAAACACATTAATACATGCTAAGCGGGCACCTACAACAGCACCTGATAGATGTTCACCTTCACTGTTTTGGCGGCTCTAGCTTCTCCCTTGAACGTCACACTTATGTTCGCTGCTATTTTCCTGGCCGTTACCCACTGGTTATCTTGCAGGCCCATCGAATTTAATATATATTAAACTGAATGAATTTCTCTATCTCTTCCCAAACCACTTTTTCTACCATATTCAAGACTCCCCTAATGGCATCATCATTCGAGCTATCTTCCAAATGAGAAACTAAAGACTTAAACTTTCACTTCTCCTTCCTTGACGCCATTGTTAAATCAGTTATCAAATCCTGCCATGTTTTCTCTTAGAGAGAAATCCCTCATTCATTATCATTTCTTTAATTCAGGCCCTTGTCTCTCTCACCTGGACCATTTTGAAAAGCTTTCTCTGGTCTTCCAGCTACTTACTATTTACCATTCTGGCCTACACTATGGCCAGAGAGTTGAGATATTTGTCTCTGAAAGACCAGCAGATTCTTCATTCAGCTTTTTTAAATCTTAGAATTAAGCCCTAGTGTTCTAAAGCATTCATTGTATGTAATGAACTAATGTCTCTTCTATGCATCTAGAATGGTATGGGTTATGTTGCATCCTTGGCAAAATTGAGAAAATAAGTGCTGTTTTGGGGTTCAGAAAAGGAATCCTATCTGAGTCAAGGTCAAATTGTTTAGTACACAAGGCATTCTACTATCAGGTCCTAATCTTCATCCTTGGTCTTATCTTTGTTGCTCTTCCCACAATATTTCACTTGAATGCCAAACATCTCAAAGTCTCCCACTAATAGCTGACACTTAACAACACCCTGGCCCTGCACATTCACTTCCTTCTAACTGAAATGCATGTCAGCCTTGGCAAATTCAAAGAATGTTTAGTTTCCAGATTCAGTTAGAAAGTCGCCTTTCTGGATACCTTCCTTGATTTCTCCAGAGTCAGTTTCATCCTTCTTTGAGTGATTCCCACACCCTGAGTATACCTATATTATATTGCAACCATCTCTTTATATACTGTTTCTCTCTCTAGAAAATGAATTCCCTGAGGAGAAGGAAAGGTTAACACTTTCATATTCCTAACATAGTGCTTGGCACATAGTAAGTATTATTATGTGTATTATTGTGTGTATTCTTAATTAAAGTGAAGGAAGAAAGGAGGGAAGACAGTAAGGAAGGAAGGGCAATAGGCAGGAAAGAAGGAAGAAGGAAAGGAAAGAAAGAAGGAAGAAAAATAAGAAAAGCAGGAAGGCAAGCAATTCCTGATGTACTACTGGACATTTCTTGAATTTGGTAACCTCATTATCTATACTATATGCATTGCTTTCGACAGGAGATGCTCAGGCCACACTGCACTAATGATCCCTGCAGGGTTGAGAGCAAATTTCTAGGCAGTGAAAGATGGCTCTCTTATCTGTGTCAGATGCTCAACTGTGTCCAACCCTTTGGGACCCCATGGACTGTAGCCTACCAGGCACTTCTGTCCATGGGATTTTACAGGCAAGAAGACTGGAGTGGGTTACCATTTCCTTCTCCAGAGGATCTTCCCAACCCAGGGATCGAACCCATATCCCCTGTTGCTTCTTCATTGCAGGCAGACTCTTTACCACTTGAGCCATCTGGGCCTCTGCAAAATGGTTATTACTCTCTATTACATGGAGGATGCCTGCCATGAAATAATAGCCACTATTACAGTAGAGAATGACAATGGTCTCTGGTTAGGGAAGAATTGAGGAAACATGCATTTTCTCTTTCCAGATATTAATTCTCTATTATTAGTTTTCCATCCTTCATCGATTATGGCCATAATTAAATTAAGGCTCTCTCCTACTCTACTAGGAAGCATTTTAAAAGGAAAAAAAAAAAATACTTGCCATGACTCTTAACTTTCCTCTAAGAGAGTTGGTACACAAAACAAATGATTTCAAGAAAAAAATAATTGCATTATGGCATAATTATGTTATGATTGTAGTAAATTCAAGTTATGCTATCCCTAGATAGAATAAAATTATTTTGTCTCTCTGCATACTGAACTCCTAAAGTCTACTATTCAGTACTTGGTATCTGCATTAGTTATAATATTCTGTCTCATCCATAGCATTTTTCAGCCCTGCATGGATATTTTTGTTTCGTTCTCCTAGAGCAGCTTTCACAAGTGAGGGACTTCAAGTAAAGATTAAATAACACTGCTTAAAACTTAAACCAGTTGTTCCTGGTGGGCTGGTATATGGGCAAGCCTGTGATAACTGCCTCTATCATGCAAGAAGCTATTAAATTCCTCAGTGAGGTTCACACTTCAACACTGAGGTGATTCTTAAGGTTATCCAGTTATCCAGTCATATTCAGAGAGGGATGACCAAAATCTCTGACAAGGATATCTAGATGTACTGGATATAATACATTGAATTTTAACAACAACAACAACAAATAACACAGAATGTGTCCTCATGGTTGGCTATAGTATACCTCCAGAGCAGACTCCTTTTGGTGGAGATTGGAATGAAAATTTTTCCAGTCTTCTTTTGCAGTTGCCATTTTGGCCTGGATGCCACTAGCTTTCTCTTTGGTCAACAGAGTACACAAAAGTTCTCCTTTAGAAAGCATCATGTTTAGCTTGTGTTGTCCATTTTCACTTTCTGACAAAAATTCCTTAAAGAAGAGATTAGGCACAATAAAAAGCTCTATACATGAAAATACATGAATTTCCTACTTATTTCTCAATAAAATCAAAGAAAAGAAATAAACAATTTTTGTTGCATATATTAATTGACTAAGATTCTTTTACCCTATTTGTTCAATAATACTCTTATGCATTAGTGTATTATGTATGTATCGTATCTAATAATAATCTTATGTAACTGTTACAGGTATTGTGAAAATTAATGAGAAAATCTGACTAGCATGCTCAAGCACAATGATTCTCACATACATAGAGCTTTTATAATCTCCTAAATCCCTATTAATATATAAAAATAGCATGCATTTAGATGAATGAACTAGTTTCTTTTCACTTACACATCAATTGTTTCAAGCAGGGATTTACTTGAAATCTGAGTTTCTCAAGCAAAACTTTAATAGGCTTGTAATAATAAGACCTAGAAGTCAGTGACACACACTTAGTCATTTAGTTACGTCTGACTCTTTGGGACCCCATGGACAGTAGACTGCCAGGCTCCTTTGTTCATGGAATTTTCCAGGCAGGAATACTGGAGTGGGTTGCCAAAAATCTCCTCCAGGGGATCTTCCTGATACTGGGATTGAACTCGAGTCTCCTGCACTGGCAAGTGGATTCTTTACCTCTGAGTCACCTGGAGGCACTGTTATTACATATTTTCTTTTTTGGCCATATGGTTTGTGAGATTTTGGTTCCCTGACCAGGGACTGAACACATGCATGTCCCCTGCAGTAGAAGCACAGAGTCCTAACCACTGGACCGCTAGAGAATTTTCAGCACCATTATTAGAATTAATTGATCACACTCTTACCTGTATTTTCTGAAGACTCGTTGAAACTTCATTGATATTTTGAGGTATGTCAAAGCACTTAGCAGTTGTGATCTTTGCGTTAACCAACCACTGTTGGAAATCCTTGAAGGCTCTCAGAAATCTTTGCTGTAAAATCTGTTCTTTATTCTGACAGCCCTTGGAAGCTTGCAAACAAAGACTGGAACCATGATTTGAAGCATTTAATGGGAGAAAAAACGTGGTCAAGTAGATCAAAATAATGTTCGAGAAAATCAACAGCTCTTAGTATGTACTCATACCAATTGGTAATATATTTAAAGATTGATTTATATTATTACTGAACTTACAACTTAAACAAACCTCTGACTTCTTATTTGTATAAAAATATTTTGAATGCCAGTAAGGTTTATGCTCACCAATTATACTCTTTAATCAAGCCAGAAACTTTTCCGCTGTATGTACTCAGGTCTCTGGAAAATTGACAAAGCTCATTCAGTTGAGACTTGAGATTCTCTGTCTGAGGCTCTGCTTTTTGTAGAGCATCCAGTATCTCCTATCAGGAAATAACAAGGCAGAGAAGCAAGTGTTTAAACTGGGTAATTTCCACATCCTAGTATTATACATGCATAGATCACATAATAAATTCTTACTGAAGGAAGAACCAACACAGTAGATTCAGTAAAGAGATGAGGTCTATTTTCAGGATTCCCCCTGGCAGATGATAGCCCTTGGTTATTTTGCATCTTTTTCTAGGAAGAGCTAGGTTCTCAAGTATCCAGCGTTGCCGGATAGTCAAATGATCAAGTGTTTAAGTAACTTAAAGTGGAACGAGAAAAAGAAAAACAAGAATAGCCTAAATTGTTCAAAAACATTCTGTCTAGGCCATCGGAAGATGTGCATGGGTATATACTGTTTAAAGGTGAAGAGAAATCATTTCAAAGCAAAGCAATACTAATTTTGGATTAAAAAATACATGTAGCAACTGAATTTATGTAGTATATATACAGTTAACTTTTACATTAAGAATTTCTTATATTCCAGAGGTCTAATTTAACTAGTAATTTATTCCTTTCATAGTTTCATTCATGTAGTCATCAAATATCTGCTAAATATCTGGTATGTATCAATCATTTTGCTGGATTCTGGCACTCTTGAAACAACTAAAGGTATGATTTTTGTACTTGAAGAGCTCACAATTTAATGGATGAGAGAGAGAGAGAGATGTGATTAATCACAATATTGTGAATCTTTAATCCAAAGCAAAGTGTTGGGACTTGACAAGGACACCTCTGAAACTACATGGTCTACTAAGTTACACAAGGTGCTTTGCAATCAGAGTTCTCTTATAGCATTGTCACAAGGATCACGTGAGATCTTCAGTGTCAAATACTTAGCACAGTTCCTGGCACATCAAGTGCCTAATTAGTAAAGTGAAGTGAAATCACTCAGTTGAGTCCGACTCTTCGCAACCCCATGGACTGTAGCCTACTGGGCCCTCCGTCCATGAGATTTTCCAGGCAACAGTACTGGAGTGGGTTGCCATTTCCTTCTCCAGAGGATCTTCCCAACCCAGGGATCAAACCCAGGTCTCCCTCATTGTGGGCAGACGCTTCACCATCTGAGCCACAAGGGAAGATATAATTAGTAAAGACAGCAGGCTATTTAAGTGGGGCTATGTAGATAATATTATCTCCAAGCTAAAAAAAAAAAAATATTAAGGAGGAGGGGCAAGAAGATGAGTAACTACTCAGATAGCTGTTGCTGTTACTATTATTGTTCTCAGAGATATTTATCAAGACATGGCCTAGATTTGTAGGAAAACCAGGCCTCTCAGCAAAGAAGGTCTGTGTTGTATTTCTCATCCTAGAAAATGGCACCACTGTCCTCCCACTGATCTGAATCAGAAAACTTCTCACTCCACACAAGATGAACGAGGTCTGGTCTATTATATGTCTTTTTTTTTTTTTTTTACGCCCCCTGCAGATCCTCAACTCCCCCCTATTATATGTCTTAACGCTTTTAATCCGCTCTCTTTCCCTCTGCTTCGTGACTCTCAACACCCCTGTCTACTCCCGAATGGCAAAATGTTCTCTGATTGTGAATCCCGTTCTCCAGTTGTTGCCTGTGTTTTTCTCATTCCTCAGTAATTCTGGATCTTGATACTGTTCCTCCACCTCTCCCATCTGATCAATTTGTAATCAAGACTCAGCTCAAATCAGGGCTCCTCTAAGGATTCTCTGCTCTCTGTCCCACCTCTTAGGGGATTGTCTTGAGGACACACAGCATCTGGTCTGCACTCATCACCAGCCAGCGTCCCCACTGGTCTTGAACTTCTTGGCCTTTCCACCTAAACTGTGATTCTCAGAGGAGGGATGAAGTTCCCTTGGTTTTAAAATTCTTTATTTAGGTTAGTGGCTGGGCTACAGAGGAGTATACGATGTTTTTATTCATGAAATTCACACATAATAACTAGAAAGTTTCTCTCCAAAACTCCAAACACTAGTAACTACTATTTTTTACCACATTGAACCTTTTATTTAAGGGAAAATGTTATAAGAACTAAAGAATTTACCACAAAAAAGTAAAAAGAGCCAGAGATTCAAAATAGTCATTTATAAATTAGATGATATGAAAAGTGAAAAGCTTTTGACTAAAAAGTTATACTAAAAAAAAAAAAAAAAAATCACCTCCCCTGGTGGCTCAGATGGTAAAGCGTCTGCCTGCAATGTGGGAGACCTGGGTTCTATCCCCAGGTTGGGAAGATCCCCTGGAGAAGGAAATGACAACCCACTCCAGTATTCTTGCCTGAAAAATTCCATGGACAGAGGAGCCTTGTAGGCTACAGTCCATGGGGTTACAAAGAGTCGGACATGACTGAGCAACTTGACTACACTAAACATATCATAAATTAAAGCATTTTAGCAGTCTTTCACTTTATAAATATCAGGTTGTATAATTCTGTTTCAGTTAAGTCTTAAAATGTATTTTCCCCACCTTAGAGGTTCTATAGGTTAATAAAATTGTTAAATCTCTAAGGTTAATAACCTTGGAAATTAAATAAATATGAGTTTTGCAAACACAGTGAATAAGATACTCTGCAACATGATTTAACGTAGTTTATAGATGATGATCCATTTTTATTTTTTAAAGATTTCTTGAGTCTCATCATTTAATTGTGGAATAGAGAATAAACACTTGTGGAATTTTATGTTTATTACTGTGATTTTCAACAGTGACAATCCCCACCTCCAACAAACAACAAAACAATGTCAGAGAACCCTGGCAAATCCATTATTTTGTAAAATGTCCTATGCATCCATTCGTGATGGAAGTATTATCATTATTTTTTAAAATTAAAAGCTTTTCCTAGCTTTATTGAAATGCAATTGATAATATTGTATAAACTTAAGGTGTACAACGTGTTGATAAGGTACACTTATATATTGTAAATGATTATCACTAGATCATTAGCTCACACCTCTATCCCATCACATAATTACCATTTCTTTTTTTATGTGTGGTGAGAAAATTTATTATCTGTTTTTATCTTTTATTTTTTCTGGTTTTATTGGGATATAATTGACATATAGCACTGTATAAGTTTAAGGTGTATTGCATAATGTTATCTGTTTTAAGATTAAAATATCATTATTAAAAATAAAAGGAAATCTGAATATTGGGAGGTGATGTAGTATTATCATCTAAAGTATGAACTTTGGAGCCAAAACTGGAAGTAGATCTAAGCGAAGGGCTGGCAACTTTGGATTATCAGCACAAATAAAAATCTGTATTCTCTTCTTGAGATTCCAAGAAATGTTAACATTGGTTTAACATTAGTATAAATGTGCCAAACCTGTCCTCTTTTAAATAGAAAATTAAAAAGGCCACTCTCAGGTAAAATCCAGGGAGAAACGTTATCTTAGTTCACCATGCAGTTGTCTACCAAAAGTAAAAGAGGAGAGTCTTAACTTTTGCTCTTGAATTTAAGTCAAGGCACTATATACAAGGTCTGTAAAATCAGTATGGAAGTTCAAGGTTGGTTTTCTTGCTCAGTGATTTTGAATAATTTAAATAGTTCCAGTACTTTTTTCCCCCCCTTAATTTTCTGAATTACATTCCTATGGCCACCTAAGGCATGCCTCTATGTATTGGCTACTACAATATTTCGAAAAGTGTTTGGGATGTTTCTTTAAATTATGTATAACCCAAAATGTTAGTGTTTTCTATGGATCACAAGTGCAGCATTCCTTAATTATTTATGTTATTTGTCACAAGTGTTACTTAAAGAACAAAGTATGTATTTCATGAAAACATTATGACCTTTTTCTCTTCATTTAAACAAACTTCAAGGTAATTGGACTTCTAAAGCAAAAAAAAGAAAGTCCATATTCTCTTTTCATTAACATGTACATTTTTATAGGTTTTACCTATTACTTTCATTAGTAGTATCAATAAAAAAAGATAGCTCAAAATAGTAATTCGATCTAAATATAACCAAATCTTTCCTTTTAAAAAATTTCATCATATTAATGGAAGAGAAAGAAAAGGAAACACAAAAGAACTAAAGCATTATAACTCATTTTTTTATACTAGAGTGAATAATATTGACCACATGGGACAATTACCGACTTCCTTGTCCCTGTTTGACAGAACTACTTTCTGTGCTTTATTCTAGAGCTTAAGCCTAAAGGATAGGAAAGGCAAAAAAAACAAACAAAAATCCTAGAAACCTTATAAATAGGATAGTATAAGAGATGATTATAAAGTTTTATTTTGTGGTGCTATATTTGTTTCAAATACTTGATTTAAAACAAGACAGTGCTGGAAACACTACAGGACTTTCTTACTGGCTGGAGATATTTTGAAATGAATATAACATAAATAGAAACAGAGAAGTTTACTAAACTTCCTTTTAAGGACAACCACGATTCAGAGCACTCTAAAACTGCACATATCGAAAGGCTTTCTGAGACACTATTTAACAGTAAAAGAAAGAAAGACGATTTCAAGCTTCTGCCCATTATTCACTCTTCCTTTTATGTTTTCCTTCCTCACATTCTGAAAGGGCAGTTATTAGTTTAAAAAAAAAAAGTTCACAAGGCAACTGGTGAGCATGACTAGGAGTTCTGTTAACGGATTAATTCAAACACAGCCGTCAAATCCACACACAGGAGAGCTAATCAGGGTGAAAACTATTAGTTGTGCTTTAGGAGATTACCAAACATTTCTTTCAAAGCTATAAATTCAATCATTTAATTGTTGGAAATAATTCCCTGGCAGAAAAACAGCTATGACTCTCTGTCTATTTATGCCTCTACCCACAGGCCACTTTTTTCAGACTGAAGAGCTGAAAACAACATTACAAACTCTTACACCATAAGAATGAAAGTAAAATATTCCCACTATCAATAAACGCTTCTTATGATAAAAAGGAAAAAAACCTCTTTCTCCCTTATGTCTATATTTTCACAGTACTTTGATTTATGAAAAAAGGAAATGGAGCAGCTTTACAAATTTAATTAGATTAATACTTATTTTTCCAAGTCTGAATGTTGCATGTTTTTAGTTAGCAAGGATTTTTTTTTTTTTTAGCAATGAAGAGAGGCAAACATTTTAGCATAACCCCCCAGCAGAAAACAGGAAGCCAACTTACCCGGCCCTTCTGCCAGCATTCCACTAGCTCCTTATCTGTGTTCTTGCCTTCCAGGAGGGCTAACTGCTGCGCCCAGCTTGTCAGGAGGGCACTAAACTGTTCGAGGGCCTGCTCCAGCTGAGCCACTTGGCCTGAGAACTCCTGCTCCGAAAGGGCCATTTGGCTAACCAGGTTCTCCAAGCTGGTCTGCGTTTGGAAAACGCTGTCTTCCCACTGCTTCCAGTCCGCACGCAGGGCCTGCATCTCCGTGTCCAAGAGCTCACAGCCACTGGCAGTCGTGTTCTGTTTCACGGCAGGGGCCAGAGACTCCACTCTGCTTAGGCGGCTTGCACCAATCTCTCTGGAATCCATCAGCTCCTGTAATGGAACATCACCATGGCAACCGAGGAGGCTCTGAGTCACTTGGCCTGCAAGTTTCCAAATGTGTACAGAGGGGGACCCTGTCCTGCTAGGAAGTTTTAGCAAGTGTGCCACAAGGAACCGGATTCAATTCATCCGCCCCCTCCTGAGTTATTATAGTAGAGGCTTACCATTGTGAGCGTCAAGGTTTGTGGCGAAGTAAATTGAGGAATCCGCAACAGCCTGAAAGGGGAACCCTGAAATCCGGTGTTGTTTGAATATGTGAAACTATTTGGATAGTAATTTAAACGTTTGCCTGTGGTGTATTGCTCCTGTAAATGTGCGAATCTTATTTTTCCCTGAGTTGACATCAAGACAAGTGAACAAGGATTGCGGCAGAACTGTCCTCTGCTCTTGTCTCTACCCCATTTCCATCTCCTTCCCAGAGGTAGTGGCTTAAACAACACTTCTGTTCCACTAGGAATCAAGCTAAGCCATCACAACAAAAGAATAAGCCCTCCTCAATTTCAAATACTTCAGTACGTTAATATTTTCATATTTTCAGTATGGAATGGTTCAGTATGTGGGCTTCCCCAATAAATCAGTTGGTAAAGAATCCGCCTGCAATGCAGGAGACCCCGGTTCAATTCCTGGGTCAGGAAGATCTGCTGGAGAAGGGATAGGCTACCCACTCCAGTATTCTTGGTCTTCCCTTGTGGCTTAGCTGATAAACAATCCGCCTGCAATCCAGGAGACCTGGGTTTGATCCCTGGGTTGGGAAGATCCCCTGGAGAAGGGACCAGCTACCCACTCCAGTATCCTGGCCTGGAGAATTCCATGAACTGTATGGTCCATGGGGTCGCAAAGAGTTGGACACAGCTGAGTGACTTTCACTTTCAGCATGTTAACTAAATATTTTTATAGTAACTAAAATAAATCATTCACAGACATATTTAAACGGAAAGCTCAAAATAACCTTTACACAGCATTCATTTATTACTATTCTTCTTACTTTTGAGAACCTCACTAGAAATTCAACAATTTAACTGCAACTTTTAGGCTTAAAGCACACAAGTACCCCAAAAGATAAGACAAATTTATGTATTGCTAATTAAGTAAAATAGTGGTATTTCTTGCTAAGAATAGATTCTTATATAGAATCTAAGAATTCTATATAAGAATATTCTTATATAGAATCTATTCTGATGTTTATATATTTATGGATCTATTATTTTTGTTAATTTTAATACAAATTTATGACTTAGCTCCTGGACTGCTAAAATGCTTTAGGCACATGATCTAATTTAGCCCTCAAAATGACTCTGTGAGGCAGGTACTATTGTTACTATGATTTTTACCGATGAAGAAAGACTTTGAGGCTTGAGGACAAGTAACTTGCCCTAAGAAAAGCAGTAGAGATAAGATGTAGCATCAGGGTCTGATTCTAGAGCCTGAACTCGTGAGCTAGGGTTACATTTGCTGTATGATTTTATAAGCATCAGTTTGTGCATATTCATTCCCACCCACACTTCAAGTTCCTTAAGGGTTATACAACCTTCGTTGAATACAATGGATAGATGAATGGGTGAATGAATGAACGAATAAATCAAAATATTAGTGAAGTATATAATGTAGCAAATCATTTTATGGAATCACACAGGTAATAAGAATTTTAGAAGTGGCTTTCTGTGGTTATCTCATTTAAAACCTGTGCAGTCATAGTAAGATTTAAACAAGATAATACTTTCTGAACATTTAAAAGTAAACTTTCAAAATGTAGTTATTGTTGCTATTATTAATGAGTATTTTTATATTCTGATTTCCAGGTATCAGAACACAATCCCAGTCTTCTATTCCTGACCACATTTATACTATGTATTCCAACATTTCCTCATGTACAACTAAACAACTGAAAATATCACCATTTCCTGGTTCTCAGATTAAAATCTATTACTTCCACAGAGAGGACATCAATGCAATTTAATATTCAAGTAAATAGAAATATACTTGTTGCAGCTCCCTCAGATATGTGAACTTCTTTTTTTTTTAAGTAGACCTTATAAGCAGGAACCTATTTTAATGCCCTTAAAATTACTGTTTTCTACTATGTTGTCATACTGTTGGCTAAGAAAGCAGAATAAAATAAGTGAATTATTCAAATACTTTTAACCAAGTTACTTTGTAAACTTTTCTTCCACTGTGCTAGTAAATAGTATCTGGTTTTGCCAGCTCACCAATCTGGGGCATATTTCATAGGCTTTGATGCTATAGTAATGAGCACATTTGCACACAGACGCATCCATGGACAGTGGTCCATTTTTCTCACAAGTGTACAATGTTTTGAATTTCCTTTTTTCTCCTACTTATATTTTTGATTAATGAGGTACAAAGTAATAAATACCAACAAATAGAAAACAGGAAGAAACTATTTTAAATAATCTAATCCACAGAATCTTCATCACAGGAATGTGATACCCAAGAACCAATGCAGTCATACCATCTGTCTATTTTCTGACCTTAATTTTAGATAATTTTTTCTGGGTGGCTGGTGAATCTCCTGACATATCTGACCACCGATGAAGTTCTTCCTTTGCTGAATGGAGCCAATCCATGAATTCTTGGACTGCATCTAAATACATGAGATGGTCTTTCACAATCTCTTCTACTTTCCTCATTTTCTCCTGGTAGAGAAAGAAGAGTACTTTAACAGTAGTCATTATTGAGAATCCGAAATCAGACAAGGCAACAGGTGTCTTAATGATCTTAAAAGATTTTTTTTTCTTGTTCTCGAATTTTCTCTAATATCTCAAACTGAAAAAAATCGAATCTTAATTAGACTGAAAGACTGTGAAGAAGCAATCATTGTCCTTTAAGTTTTCTTTGGTTTAGCTTAGAATAAAAACCTATGCTTAATGAATGTTGACTAACATCCCTCACTAATAATCCACTTAATTATTACTATTATTATAACTGTTCTTATTGTTCAAGAAATTATTTGTGTTACCCTTACTATATTCTGTTGCCTGTACAGTATTCTGCTCAGCACTTAAAATAAATTTGCTCATTTAATCCTCATAACAGCTATGTGAGGTAGATATTATTATTTAACTATATTATGAGAAGGGACCTTTAGGGGTTACAGAGGTTAAGTAACATGCCCAAAGTCATGCATCTGAAAAAAATCAAAGCCAGAATTCAAATTTGTAGGTCTTTTTAACTCGAGTCATAGCTCTTAATCATTACCAAAATAAAAATTAAGATAAACTAACACGTATGTTAAAAACTGTAGTACTAATAAGACAAAGAGAGTTCCCCAAAGGAAGCCAAGAGAGGGAAAAAAATCCTCTCCTTTATTTTCTTTAACATTCTCATATATATACAAAAGAAAAGTCACGAAGAAAAGTAATGATTCAGAGATAGAATTGAAAGAAAATCTTCATATTACACAAAGGAGCCGATTTCTTGGAGAACAGAAACATGAAGGTTTTACTAAAATGAGAAATAGAATACTTGGTACATGACTGAAATCTGGGACATAAATAGACTTGCACCTAATATAGCAAATATAAGTGGCAGCAAAAGCAGAAGAACTCTAAACTGACAATTGAGTCTCAGACAGCCTTACAAAGAAAAGAAATGGGTTGATTAACATTCTGAGTGGAGAAAGATGAAAAACAAAGAATAAAAAATAATCCCAAAATTGCTAAAAAGAAAAATTCATGGGCATCCATTGGTGAGAAATGACTCTTTATGTAATATACCTGTTCACTAAAGATATAGTTTGATTTTTTATTTCTATTTTTAAAATTTTTAATTGGAGAATAATTTCTTTACAATGTGTTGATTTCTGCTATACAACAAAGCGATTGAGCCGTGTGTGTATATTATATATATACATAATGTATATATAATATATATATTATATATATATCTATATCCCCTCCCTCTTCAGCCTCCCTTGCAACCTCCACACCAATTCCCCTAAAAATTTAACCTACAGTGTATTCTTTACCTGAACCTTGACGTTTTTCCTTTGCTATAAAGCACTAACCTTGGAAACGGTCAGTATGTCATTAAACTGTGTTTTCAGTTCCTCCTGAGCCGTATCCTTGAAAGTCTCATCCTCAGTCTTCTGGTAGAGCTCCCTGGCCTTTGCGGTGAGTCGCTGCAGGGCTCCAGAATGATCTTCTGCCTCCGATACAATGGACTGAAAGTGATCCAGGAGGGAAAACTTCTCTTTCAGACCAGGCTGTAGTTGCAAGGGATGTTCTACTTTTTGATCCACCGATTCCATCCACTGCTCCAACTGGTTTTTCCACTCTAGATAGTCATTCCACTGGCTAATCACAGACTCTAAAGTGCTAGAATCAATGTCACATATTACAAAAATAAGTTATCGTCATGTTTCTACTAAAAACCAATCATGAGGGCATTGCATCCATGTAAGCTCTTTTACTGAATGGTACTGTAAGTGATGAAAACACTGCTTTTAAGCGAAGGGGAAAACATTACTCTTCTGACCTACAACACAGCATCTTCCAAATAAAAATAAATTTATGCCACAATTTGAAGATGTCTTAGTCACATATGCATCTGGAGATTTGTCTTCCAAATGTTAATTGCCCTAAATGAATAGATACATATACATGTTACATTGTCAAAACATCAGCCTCGGGGTACCAGTTAAATTTTATTTAATATACATCAATTCTGTATTTTCTTGGATTTAGTTTATCCTATTAAAGTTAAAGATAATGGAATTCAAAATGTAAAGTATTCTTTTGGGTAAATGACATAATTAGATTGATTTTTTCACTTACAGATATAATTTATAATGTTTAGTGTTTCTGTGTTGAATGTGTGAAGGGATGAAGGCTCAATGTGCTAACAGTATTAGAAATATAGTCACCTAAGTTAAGAGTCAAGTCAATAGCTCTCCCAATAGTCAACTAAAAGGCTCTCCAGACTGGCATTTTTAAAATACCTCCAACATTTAGCTTTGCAAACTATTCTAACTTATCTTTAGTGACTCCTCCCACTCTTCCTTGCATATAATTCTATGATCCTGAAGTTATATCTGTGGTGAACATACTTTCAAATTGTTTCTTTTGCTCAAATTTTTCCCTTTTGCACCAATATAAACCTCATCATATATCCCTTAAAGCCCTATTCATTCTGCAAATAATTTTCTGGAAAGTCCAAATCCATCTCACTTCTCCAGAAGCCATCCAAGCCCTACTTTCTTCTACAGTCCACAGCATCTTAGGAACACAATCTGAGTCAGAGGCTTGGTTTTTTTTTTAATGTATCCTACCCTAGCTTTTGAGCACTGAGAGGGCAAAAACTACTTTCTTTCATTATTTTAGCACAATAATTTGAGCACTGCTACTGCTCAGAATGCAGTTGCCAAAGTTAATTCCTTGCTGAAAGAGAAGAATCAAGGATTTAAATCTGCTTCCTGTATTTAACATGTTATTCTAACATCCGGAAAATATTCACCCGTGTTCTTATTTACTTTTATGAAGTTGGCCTGTTGTCAAGCATTGGGGAGTTTAGTTCATGCTCTAGCAGTCTGATCAATAGAATAAGGGAACTGTGGAATCTGATTTTTTTTTCTTTGCTGACCATGAGTTGTGATGAAGATTCAGAGTCCTGCTGACTTCTGGAGTTACCACCTACCCTCCACATTTAAAGGAAACAAAACAAAATACAACTCCACAAATTTTAGCTGTCACACAGTCCACTGTTTACACGGCAGTGAGTAACTGGAGTGTTGTTTTGCGATGAGCTCTAATCTTCTGTTTATCTAGTTATGAAGATCATGTGAGCACACACTTCTTCAGTGATTAAACAGTACATATAACCTTTAGAATGTGACTTCTGGAATGTGTGTTAGTATAATACTGATTGAAAGTCATCTGTCCAACCAGCCAGTCAGATTATTTGTAGATCCTCTGAGAAGAGGGAGATGAGTCTTTCAGTCATAAATATAACACAACAACAATAACACCGTGTGTAAAAATTAGCATCTTCTCTATTTTCTCATCAGCATCTAATGCAATGGGGTCATGTGGTCTAGTTGTTGCTCATGTGAAAGTGTTCACACATAGCAGGAGGTTGGTTCCCCTGGCCTTACTCTAAATGTCAGGATAGCCCATCACTGGGGCGATCACATACTCTCCAAACATCTCTGCAACCCCATTGTCAGGGATATTACTTCAGTTGAGAAAAAGATTTGTATGTAAGCTCAAAAGTTGCCAATGACTTAACTTTCCTTAAAAAGCAAAAAGTTGTAAAAGACCACATATTCTTTCTTTCATGAATTTAGAGGAGGCATCTGATTAAGCCCATGTGTGCCAGATTCCACGAGAGATGTTATGGGAGATGTAAATATCACACACACACACACACACAAAGCAAGCAAGCAAACAAAACCAGCCATTGCAGTTACAGAAAATTCAATGAGGCAAAGACAGGCATCCATACAACTATCTAAAATAACATGCTTGGTAACTCTCTTGCAGGATACCTTCAGCACTACTCCATCACTTTACTAAGCCACTGGGTTTGATTCAGGCAAATACACACTAAAAATAGGCTCCGTACCTCTGGGCATGGACGGAGGAGCCCATGATGTTAGCCCACACATCTTTAAGGGTCTGTAGCTGAGTCTGGATCACCTTCTGACCCTCCTTGTTGCTACTTCTCAAGGCCTGTTCCCCTTTGCCAATGGCCATGTTCAACTTAACTTCCCCTTCACCTTTCATCAGGAGAATTTCCTGTGAAGGAAGAATGAATAATCATAAGCAGGATTACTAAAACCTTCTGATGTGTTGTTTCCCATGAGAATCAAGCTAAGGCACACCTTACCTTAAAAAGAAAAGACACCAAAAATATCAAACTCTGGACCCTATGGCCCTATAACACCATCCTTAAATATTAGAAGTCCAGGAGTCTAGAAGTCAGAGATTAACTCTGATTTAAGTTCTTGGAAAACTTTGGACTATAAGCCTAGAAGTGGAACTTTATTGAATTTTGCATCAGAGTAAAGAGAAATCATTTTGAAAATGAAGACACCCTTGTCCAAAACTTGACAGGTCCCTATTTCCATTGCCTGCTTAATTTCTGCCTTTCAAAGGAAACTTGACTGACTGCAGGCTGGTCTGTGGCCTCCTCCGTACTTCATTCACAGCCCCTCCATACAGGCTGCCCTGAAAGTAACAATTCACTTGATCTCTTCCACTAACTGGGAACTTCTAGAAAGCAAGAACTAATTTTTGTCTCTATATTCCAATCAACTTGCATGGTGCTTGGAGTAGAGTAGGTATTCATAATGTTTGCTACAAATGTTTACTAAAAATTTTTTAAAAATTATTTTAAAGCTATTAGAACAAAAATATTTTTTGACAGAAGAGAAAAACAATCCCTCCAAACCATTTTGCCCACATAATCCTGAGAAGGCTCATAGTTGAACGATGAGGATGTAACTCAAACACCTGTGTGTATGTGTGTGTGTGTGTGTGTGTGTGTGTGTGTGTGTGTGTATTAATCGCTCAGTCATGTCTGACTCTGTGACTCCAAGACCGTAGCCCACCAGGCTCCTCTATCCATAGGATTTTTCAGACAAAACTACTGGAGTGGGTAGCCATTCCCTTCTCCAGGGGATCTTCCCCACCCAGGGGTCAAACCCAGGTCTCCTGCATTGCAGGCAGATTCTTTACCGTCTGAGCCACCAGGGACACCCCAAACACCTGAGTCTAATCCAGCCGTCTTCCGCAGGCCTCAGGCTGGGCCCCGCGTACCTGCACTTGGAGCAGCCGTCTCTCCAAGGCGGCTTTGCTCCCCGCGGTGCTCTCCGCGCTGGCCAGTCTGTCTTGCATGCCCTTCACCCAGGACCACATGCTCTGCAGCGCCTCCTCCAGCGCCTCATGCTCCTGCAGGGCCACCTGGCAGCCGCGGAGCTTCTCCTTGGTCATCCGGAGTAAGTTCTGATAGCTCGTGAGGAGCTGGGAACACAGGCGGCTTTCTTTCCCAGCGCCGTGGCCTTCTTCACTGAGCAGCTGCCCTCTCTGGGACAGCTTGTCCAGAGACTCTCTAAAGAAAACAGGGGAAAAAAAAAAAAAAAGAATTCTGACAGTCAGGAGCACAGGGGAGTAACGCGTGGTTGTTGACGTTGGAGCAGCCGCCCGACCAGAGCTCACAGCTGACGCATCCTCAGGGATGGCGCTGGGCGCCCTCAGAGGGCTGGCTACCTGGCTCTCTGAGGTTTATCTGAACGCAGTCACTTCCCATCGAGGGCTCTCATTTCAGTCTGGGCTATGCCTGGATCCCAGCCCTCTGTATTGTTAGGGATTTACTTCAGGAAATGGCCCAGGCCTGTCTCTCCCGGCTGATCTCTGACTTTTATTCATTCCGAGTTAATGCTCTAATCATAAACAGCTCCCTGATATTCCCCAAGCACTCCGCCCTGCTGTATACACACGAAGACTCCTCCTCCATAACCACTCTTTAACTTCTTTTCTAAGAGGCCCTTCAAATCTCAGTGCAGGGCTTACATTCCCAGGAAGCACGATGCTGACTCCCCCTCTGGGTATCCTCTTTCCGTCTTGCTCTGTCACCTCATCCACCCTGTCTGTCTCCATCCACAAGGCTTTCACCTTCTAGAAGCCACAGCGATTACATTCATCTCATATCCCCAGCACCCAGCACAATGCTTGGCAGGGATAAAGTGCCAAAGAAAGCTTCTTTCAAAAGGCCATCTTATGCATACTTATGGGTTTCTTTGTTGTATCTTGGGAACTCTGCTCATCTCAGTTTGAGGTTATGTTAATTAAGTCAAGGGAAAACATAATCTTTTATGGCTGGGTTGGCTTTATACTTTTTTACACATTTCTGAATCAGTATATCTCTCAGGAAATGCCTGGGATATCAGAAGGGAGACTGTAGATGCTGTGACATAAGCTGTTGTGAATGTCAGAAAAAGGACAAGAAGTCTATTTCCTACCTCATCTTTTTCTTTTTCTTGAGCAGCCATTATCTAAACAGAATCTTATGTGCTTCAATGAGATATATAAGACTTAGACAACATTACATATACTTTAAAATACATTCTTATGCTTGTAACACTGGGAAAGATTGAAGGTGGGAGGAGAAGGGGACCACAGAGGATGAGATGGTTGACTCGATGGACTCGAGTTTGAGTAAGCTCCAGGAGCTGGTGATGGACAGGGAAGCCTGGTGTGCTGCAGTCCACGGGTTGCAAAGAGTCAGACACAACTAAGTGACTGAATGAATTGATACTTTTAATCTGCTTGGGACATGAAGGTAAGACATGAAGGTGGTTTAAAAAATAACTTCAGTTAAATAATAATTCAAGAGGACAGATATCACATGTTACCACAAGGAGAACTGCTTAATAGACAATAAAAATCAATGATTCTTAAGTCTGAGGTCCTTTTAAAAATACAGGACATTCCCCCAATATATGCAAAGTACTTGCAGAATATTATGATGAAAAAAAATCCAAAGGACTGGGAAGGGCAAGTGGCAAGCAAGTGAAAGAAGTCAGGTGACTCAGTTGGAGAAGCTGGGATACCAGTAGAGCACATTAAGATTGTCTAGAGAAGCTGCCAGGTGGAAAGAAGATGGGAGCAAATATACCTAAAGTCCTAGCATCTGGTTCTGGAATATTAGAGTAACAGCTCAAGAAGAATAACTAATGTTTAAAAGGAGGAGAGAAATAGGTCTGCTGCTGCTGCTGCTGCTAAGTCACTTCAGTCGTGTCCTACTCTATGTGACTCCATAAATAGCAGCCCACCAGGCTCCCCTGTCCCTGGGACTCTCTAGGTAAGAACACTGGAGTGGGTTGCCATTTCCTTCTCCAATGCATGAAAGTGAAAAGTGAAAGTGAAGTCTCTCAGTCGTGTCCAACCTTTAGTGACCCCATGGACTGCAGCCCACCAGGCTCCTCCATCCATGGGATTTTCCAGGCAAGAGTACTTGGAGTGGGGTGCCATTGCCTTCTCCAGAAATAGGTCTGGCCATGTTATATTGTACCTAGACAAGAGTCAAGATTTAAAAAGTAAATAAAATGCTGTGTAATTTTAAGAAAGTTTTATGGTTAGAATAATGCTACTATTTTATTAATTTAGCAAATACTTTCTACTTTTGGCACTATACTAGGGATCACAAAGACCTGATGGTCCATGACTTTGAGAAATTCACCATTGGGTTGGGGTGAGTTTCAATTTACATTTGAACCACTGTTGGGTTCAATTTATAAAAAATTGAAATTGAGCAAGACTCTGTGGGGCCTTCCCAGATACTAAAGCTCTTCTTTGTCCCTTGTCTCTTGTGTGTGGAAAAGCTGTAGTCTCCCAGGTCTCCCCCGAGTCACAAAAAAGCAGGCTCAAGCGGTTAACAATTAGGACAACACAGTCACAGAATCTTTAGCTCCTCCCTGAAGGATATAAATAACAAAGTCTGATTCAGATTCTTGAGTTGTTTTGCAGACACTAAAATGACCACCAGAGGGAAAAAGCTAACTGCCTGGGTAGCTCAGCTGGTAAAGAATCTGCCTGCAATGCATGAGACCCCAGTTTTATTCCTGAGCTGGGAAGTTCCCCTGGCAAGGGAATAGGCTATCCACTCCAGTATTCCTGGGCTTCCCTGGTGGCTAAGATGGAAAGAGACTGGGGTTTGATCTCTGAATTGGGAAGCTCCCCTGGAGAAGGAAATGGCAACCCACTCCAGTATCCTTGCCGAGAGAATCCCCATGGACAGAGGAGCCTGGTGGGCTACAGTCCATGGGGTCACAAAGAATTGCACACGACTGAGTGACTAAGTCCAGCACTCGATGACCAGACTGTAGTCATGACATAAGATGCTCTGTCTTGAGCAATACTGAATATGTGGCTTGCACAATTCCAGGAACTGACTTCAAGGTACTGATAACAAACTGACCTTAGAACTGAAGATTAACTGCACTTAAAACAATCAAGATGATGCTGACCAGACCACCAAATGACCAGTTTCAAGATGATTCTCAAAGCTAACTGCTTTGTTCTGCTTGTAGTCTCTGCCTGCCCACCCTTGAAGTTTTCCTTTAAAATCTGCTCTCTGATCAGCAGTGGGGAATGGGTTCTTTGGGACATGAGTCTGCCTTCTTGCCAGAATTTCCAGCTTCCTCAATAAAGCCATCTTTCCTTTTACTCAACACTTGTCTCTCATTCTTAGATTCTTGAGTATGAGCAGCTTAACCTGAATTCAGTAACAAAATCAACAATGTGTTTCACCCACGGTAAAGGCTCACAGAGGTAGGAAACAACAGTGAGATAGAGTTTTGGGCCAGGCTTCCCTCCCCTAGTGAAAAGTGTTCTATCTTCCAGTGCAACAATTCCAATGAAGCAACTGAAAATGCCAGTGGTGTAGTGTAAATTGAGGGAGCAAAGCCATGAAAGTAGAGTCCACAGCAAAGGCCAGAGAACTGTCTGAGAAGGAGCCAGAAACATTTGCTCAATTGACAAGCAATGAGGAGACAAATACTGCAGTGGAGAAAATGAATCTCTAGGGCAGTCAGACTTCATGACAATACCTTTTGCTTTACTAACAATATTATGAGGATATGGTGGATAGGAAATAATCCTGGAGGCTGAAGTGTGTGAAAAATATACAGAAATTGGGGTCTATAGTGTTATTTTTGTAAATGAAGAGTATTTTTATAATCACCTTATATCCTTATAATAACCTCTGGGAGGAAAATATATTTATTATTATTCTCAATGTTTAAAAGCTAATATAAAAAAAAAAAGCTAATATCAAGAAATACAGGAAATGAGTGGCCCGTCCAATTTGTGGAACAAAGGGAAAGATAACGGCAATGGAGACCAGCTCTTTACCTCCAACCCAATACTCTCTCCAGATCACTCCACTGCCATGGAAACACTATACAATCATTTGTGTGCTGGATATAGAAACATAAACAGCCCAACTAACCATCTAACCAGCCAACAAACAACCCAAACAGCCAACCAACCAACCAGACAAACAAACATTTGCTAGTAAGAAAAGAATCTATTCCACTTCCGCATCCTACCTTGCAGCCAATAGTTCTCCCAGAAACATTTCAATTTTATGGACTTCATTTTTCTTCTCAGGAATGTGTTGCTTACTCTCTCCTAAGTTTTCTGTACTTAATCTTTCTTCCATTTCATGGATCCATAAGTTCAGTTTTCTGTGCTGATCTTCAAAGCTAAAGAAAAGAAAAAAACACCTTAGAGAAATTCTTATGTGTTCATTATAATAAATAAATTCTAATATCTGAGGTCACAATGTCTGTGGCAATTAAGATCTCATGGATTTTCAAGTAGAGAAAAAAACTTCGACAATAATCCCACTCAAATGATCACTTATTTCAGTAACAAAATGACAAATTCTGGACATTTTTCTTGAGATCCAAGCAGAAAAAGAAGCACTCTATCTTGATAATCATAGCTGGTAATTACGATTACATTTCCATGTCTGTGTGCACTTAACTTTGTATCTTACTACAAAGACCCTGGATTGGGGCCAGTGGAAAAATGGGGCAGTGAAAGCCCTTGGAAGAGAAGGGAAAGTCATCTCTGGGTCTTTGTATCTTATGGGGATTTGAATATGGCACAAGAGCTCTAGGGTTCATAAATTTTAAAAACAATGTAAATTCTCTAAGAAACCTTGACAAAAGTCAAGCTAAGACCTCCAACCAAAAAAGACATTTTGATTATACTGACATCTTTCCTTTCCTAGCAACAGAATATTTTTTCTAATTTTATATCCAGCCCTGTTGATATAGCTTCCTGATTGGAATCTTGATTCAGAGAAATATAATAAGTGTTTTCTGCCATAGTTCCAACCTCACTGAAGTAGACACAGTGAGGAAAGGACTTGGATAATAAAAAATTTGGGTGTCAAAACTCTAATATCTAGAGTTAGCCAAACAGACAAAAAGTACATACATTTATGTCATTCATAATTATTAGTGAATATAATTCCTTTCTTTTTCTGCATAGAAAATAAAGCCAAATGATACCATCAGAGTTTGAGCAATAAGTTATTGCCCTAGTATGAACATGTACTTAAAAGTCAAAACATTATAATTTAAACTCACAATTTAAAATATTTTTTGTTTATTCCCAACGGCTCTTTACTTTAAATCACTGAAGAAATAGTCCGTGTATGATGAAATCTACACCTGTTGAAACAACTTACCTCCCAAGTTCCAAAGCACAGTCTTGTAGCGCCTGTTTGTCTTTAAGGCACTGTTTCAGAAATGCTTGAAACTCTTCATTAGCTTTTGTAACTTGTTCCTGAATGCTACTGACAATTTGTTTAGACAAATGTGCATACAAAGTTTGTCCTTCTCGGGTCACCGCATCAAGCTTGCTCTGTCCATCACCGACTGAGTCCAAAATGTTCTGTTTCGGGAAATAATGGTAATACAAAGCATTTGCTATTATTCAAAGATCCTACTGCCTAGGAGGATTAATTACAACTCTGACCTGAGAAAGTAAAGCAAGAGAAGAAAAACAGCCCAAAGGAAGAAGGCTTTTAATAAGCTGCAGTGAGAATGATGTATACAATTGGATATAGTCAAGACTGAGAATGGAGGATGGTGCCAGCCAGTCACTGGAACCGCTGAGGACCAACTGCAAGCAACATTGAGCTGGGAAGGATGCTCTCATCAAGGTCTGTTCTCTGTCCCTCTCCATTCTCACCATCTCAGCCTGGTCCAGCCTCCACCTCTTTGCATGGTCAGAATGACATCTTTCAATTGGTTAACTGTCTCCACCCTGCCTCCTTGTCTGACCCACACTGCACACAAAATCCTGTGTTCAGATGCCTTCTTTTCTTGGTATGCACCTCTTCCTTGGAAGATCATATGCATGGGCATGGCTTCAACTGAGCAAAAGAAGCCCAGAACTGCTATGCTGGTTCTGCCTCCACCCTGAGCTTCACAGAGGCATTTGTGACTGTCACTCAAACTTTTCTTCATGGAGATCCTCTGCATTACAAGCTTTAAAGAGCCCAGCTCCACATCTGAATTCACCATGCCTCCAGCAAAACCAGCTTCCTGTATTATAATGATCTTCCTCCCTGGCTGCTAATGAGTTGTCTACATAATTGCCATCACATCACCCATTAGGCCACAAAATCCTTATATTCCTCATTAATTTTCTCCCCCATTAATTTTTAAAAAAATATTTTTATAATACTTAACACATTGCTTTGCTACGATTAACCACTTGAAAAACTTAGCCAAAACTTAATTTGAACTTAGGCTCCTGACAATCATTCTTAATGTTGCTGCACATTACCAGAATTTATACATTTTTCATTATCTGTCACACCTTTAAAACCGACAATATCTATTGCTTTTATTTGAATGTACCCTAGCTCCAAATTTAGATGATAGGTTTTTAACAAAACACAAGCCATGTCTTCGTTTAAAACTTCATGACAATGATGTAAAATAGATAAAAATTATGCTTTCACTGCCATAAAAACTAAAATTAGGTTTAGTTCTGAAAGATTGCTGAAGAATGACTAATAGACTAAAAAAGAGAGGAACAGGATCTAGAAATTCTGAAATTTTAACTTTTAAAAAAATTTATATATTTTAAATTAAGGGGTCATAGCTTTATAATATTGGTTTGATTTCTGCCTTACATCAACATGAATGAAATTTTAACATTTTTATCAACTTACTTTTCACACTTCTCTTTCTGACCCAAGAAATCTAATTCTTTTAGGGAAGAAGAAAAGTTAGAAGAAAATAAGGTTTGGGGAAATAGATGATTTAGGTCTGACCTAAAGGCACTTGAATGCAATTTAGGAAAAAGTAGCATCAACATGCATACCTGAAGATCATGGAGTTTTGCCTCCAGAACCTTGCTGTCCCCAGTTCTATCTGATGATTCCTTTGCTGCTGCCTTTATTCCAGAAAACCATTCTTGGAATTCCTGCATAGACTCTATGGAAAGTAACAAAAATAAGGAACACATAGAAAAACATTGAAAGAGCTTCCAGGATGATCACAATGAATTAATTCTGGTGATCAGCTCATTACATCCTGCCTTACAACATGTTCCAGAAAGAAAACAATATTAGTAATAGTATAGAATATAACACAGTATGACCTACAACCATGACTGCCCGTGGTAGAATTGAGAAATTATCTCAGATGTAAGACTGAAAAGAAATTTGTATTCCTGACATATTTGATTTCCCATTGTGTTTCTTTCTTTTGGTGAAGAAAGATAATTGCTTGACTATGTGAGAGAGAGCAATGCTCTTGAGGTGTTAAAGCCATTTCTATGGCAAAGGGAGGAGCCATCTCCCCTGCCCACCATGCTGACGTAGGGCATCACACATTGATACCAAAGCAGAGGCACAGTTGTGCTGGAGGCCAAGTCAGGGACATAAATGACCAATAGTTCCCTGAATTACATTTCTGCTGTTTTATAGGCTCTCCCAATGTCCAAGCTTACTGTGTCATTTCCTCATAGCAGTGGGAGTCATTTTCCACACAAAGGAGCTCTACGTAGAAAATCCACATGAAGTTCAGATTCCTCAAGATGGCGGACTCTTGCTTTGTTAGGGAGAAAGAGGAAGAATCCTGCCAACAGTGAGAGCCCAACCACAATAATCTTATTGCTCAAAGCTCAACGCAAACACAAATTTAAAATGCTACTCTTGTGGAAAGTTTTCTGGCCGTTTCTAGGCAGCATTTGGTTTGGACTATGTCTTGTAAACAAACTACTCATGCTAAGGCCTGTCGGAACTCACCATTGAAGTGTTTTTCCAGAGAATCCTGAAGGCTGGCCTGTGTCTTGGAGCAGGACTGGCTCACGGCCTCGTGTCTCTTTATCAGCCCCGTCATCGCACTGCCCAGGCTCCCCAGCTCTACTGAGTGGTACTTGCGGCACAAGCTATTGAGATTTTCCTGGGTCGTACTGATGTTGCTTTGCTGACTCTGAAGTTCTTTTTGTATGTCCTAAGAATAAAAGTCTGCCATGAAGGATATTCATTACATTCAAGAGAAATATCCCACCTTCCACACTCTAGAATGTTTTTTGGGAAGCGACGTTGTTGAAATCCACTCAATAATGTACACAATTTTGTCTACACCTGTAAACAGCTGTTGAGAGGTAGCTAGGATTTGGGTTATAGTCTAGGACTTAAAGCAAATTGAAAAGATTTTTTGTGGATTCCAGCCCAGAATCTTGGGTTTAGTTAGTTGATTAGAAACTATGAATAGAGTTACCCTCCTGCATTCACATTCTTCCCTGGGTTACTTGGCCTTTGTTCCAGGATCACAGGCCACATCAAAAGCACCAGTAGCGAATTTTAGAAGTATACGTCCTTAGTCTCAAGAATAGTAAGAAATGCTAAAAGAGCACAAACTACATATATTGTTTTCTCAACCGTTTTAAAAACATAGACCCTTCTCAGTATGAAAGCAGTCATGCTGACCAATAAAAATAATTAAGTGATGAAAAACTATTAGGCATTCAAGTCTGAAAATTTGTAGAAATTCAAACAGTTCTTCTATAGGTTCCCACCTTTTTGCTAAAAAATATGTATTATATATTAACAAGTAAAATCTTTGAGCAGGCCCTATAACAATGCATGCTTTCCATTTTTATAATAATCATCTTTGGCTTCTTACCACCTGCATTCAATTCTCCATCTGTTACCTTGCTACCTCCTATATCATGAATTAGTTGGTTTGTTGCTAATATGGGTAACAGAACAGAGGTTACATTTTTATTATAGTCAAGGAAAAGCAGAAGAATTAATATTACTATTGAAAGGTAAAGGCTTAGTAATAGTTTATGACTTACCTTCACTTTTTTCAACCCTTCACAAGTCTCAGTTTGGGCACAGTTCATCAACGATTCTTCTAATTTTGTCAGCCAGCTTGCCGTGTCATTAATAAACTTCTCCACTTGTGCACTCTGAGCAGTGAACTCTTTCAAGGTTCCTTTTGCTTCTTCAGTAATTTCTTTGGCATGCTCCAGTTTCTGCCGTAAGTCAGCTTCTATAAACTAAAACATAAAGTGAGATTTCATTAAAATCTGTAAAGACTAGAGCCCTTGTTCAGTAGGGATTCCATTCATGTGCAGCTTAACGGTAAAAATCACAGAAGCCTCACCAAGGATACTAATTCAACTTTTTAAGAGGAAAATCAGTGGGTTCAAGTTGCCAAATATCTTGAGTAATGGGGAAATGGAAACAGTGAGGATTATAGTTAATACTGGGTTTTTAAAGTGGAAGTTTTGACTGAGATTCCAGGAAATCCACAAGATCTCGTTTCAAAGCAGAATTAGACCTACACAGGGTTACCAAGTTGGTGACCGAAAGCCTGCTCTTCCTTCTCCCAGGGAAACACATATTTTTCACCCTGAGGTAGCCTCTACTTTGAACAAACACCATTTTTGGGGATTCTATCATGAAGCAATGTCATTTTTGTCTCCTGTTTAAAATATTCACTGAAGTTAATTCTTCTCTCCTCCCCGGATGACTGATTTTGGGAAGCCCTGGACTTTCCTACACATAGCAATAAAAGGATTTATAATTCTGATAAACTGCAAAGCAGTTTCAACTCCACACTGAGAACATCCAGGCTGATTTAATAATCAAAACTTGGAAGGTGAACTTAGAGAGGTTTTTTTCTTATCCTATGCTCAGACCTGCTGCAAACATGAAGCCTCTAGCTGAAAACAGGGCCAAGTGCCTTTTTTCATCTTTCTTCCCTACTCCCCCACTTTCAACAGCCTTTGACACCTACGGGCTTGGACAGGTAGGATGGGGGTGACCACCGCTGGGAGCTGGCCTCTCTGCCTTCTGGGCTGGGTGAGAGTTCACAGTCACTCCTGTCATAGGCCTCATGTGTGGGACTTTCTGAGGCTCCCCTCACTGCTGCCCCCTCCTACTGAAGTTCCCCAGAGACAGGCAACACACTCCTCTCAGGTTCTTTACTTCCTTCTCATGCAGCCTGAGGGCATCTCTGACTTCTTGCTGCTGAGGCCTGTGAATCACCCAACAAGCCCCTTAGGGACCCTGAGATGCCCACACCGCAGCTCTCCTCTTACCTTTCCTTTCATCATTCACTTCCGGGCCAGCCAGAGGTCACACACTGGCATTTCACCCCAGGTGACTCTGAGATGCAGGCCGCTCAAAGCAATCATGTATCCTTGGCAAATACATCAGCAGTCAGCCAGCCTGTCTCCCACCCTTAAGGTTTCTCGGTGGGGAATGAGATACTAGTCTCCTGGGTCTGCCAACTGCACAGGACGTGTGTCATGCTCTCCAGACAGTATCACTGAAATCCTTCCCATTTTGAGGTAAGATGCAGGGACCTCCACACCTCCTCCATGGGCATGGGGAGGGGTGTGTGTGTGTGTGTGTATGTGTATGTGTGTGTGTGTGCGTGTGTGCGTGAAAGAGAGAAAACAGCACAACATCAGCTCTCTCTCAAAACCCTGCCTCCATCTTCACTCTGCCAAAATCCAACTATTGTCCATTTATGCCCCTGATAAGCACAAGCTCTCTCCGATTTAATTTTGCCGATTATCAGCACCCCTTTTGCCTATTCTTGCTTCAGGTGAAGCGTCTAACCTTCTGGTACAAGTATATTATCCACCCATGTAACTAACTTATAGATAAACAGCCTTGGGCCAGAGCAAAAGTATAGGTGATCAAACAAGATTGATTGGTTAGTAAGAAACAGTAGACAAAGGAGAAAGGCAATACAGGAAGAAAGAAAATGTAGAGAAGATGAAAGCAGCAACAAATAGCTTAAAGTAATGAGTTAGAACTCCTGGCCCTGAGAACTGGGGCTGGCTGTGCCCAAGCTCCCTCACTGAAGCATCCCCGGTTCCTGATCAAACCCTGTCTGCCTGGCCTGCCTCCAGTACCTGTGGATTTATGCCATCTAAAGAGCCTTGATGAATGAAGAGAGACACTGTGATGGTAATCCCTCCAAACGCAATTATTCAGTAAGAAGGATTAGAAAAATATGAATTAGGATATCAATATTCATAAATATGGTTTCTGTTTCTGAATAGACTTAAAATGCTCCTTGAGGAAAGCTGAATGCTATGACTTCCAAAATTTAGTAAGGAAAGAAGAACTAATCTTATTATAATATTTGGGTTGGAACTGGCACCAGGAATTCTAAAGATGCTATATTTTAACTCTCATGTCTGATAAGGTCCATGTGTCTGCTTGGAATTATGACAATGATAACAATAAGAATATACACACACATATACATATACATGAACTTATAAATAAATATGTAGAATGTATACATATACACACACACACTTTTTTGAGGATTTATATTAATAGTATATAGAGTTATTACAAACTTGATGGAGTGCTTACCTGAAGGTCTGGAGGTGTTTCTGGATTTTTAGTTAATTCTTTAAGATCAATAACTTTGGAATGAAGTTCTTCTAATCTCAATGCTTTCTTTTTAACTTCAGACTGCCAGGTAAAAGGCAAAGGGGACAAACATAACTAATCCAATGACATTTTTTACTTGGCATTTCATAATTTCAAGCATTAACTCTGTCAAAAAGAACCAACATTAACCCAGGGTAAAAACAAAACAAAAAACAAAATTCTGCTCCATTTTCTGAGGATTCTCATTATTTGTGTATGTGGAAAAATATCACCATTAACTTTCACTGGGAATGTGAGGGAGTATGCGGTACTTTCTTCCCACCCTCTTTTATTGGGGAAAATAAAAACTTCTGGAAAAAATTAAACACTAACCGAAAGTCTTGAGTCAGTGGGAATTTTCAGCAGACTAACTGTCGTTTACTTATTAGCATTAATATCATTGGCTACCATGGCAGCATTTAAGTCTTGGGGAAGCATTTCAAAACAAATATACATCAGGAGTGCCTCCTCATTACTGTAGACTATATGTAATACAGTATGTATTACATATATAATGTAATATATATGTAATATAGTATGTATAATATATGCAATACAGTCTACAGTAATTGAAGAAATATTTACTCTAATTGAAGAAATACTTCAATTAGAAATTTCAAGGGTGTTAAAACAGAATTCAGGTTAATTAGGAATTGACATCTAACATTCTGCCTTTTGCCTTCTTTTTTTCCCTCCCGTCAACACTAACATAAGAAGAAGAAAGAATAACCAGAGAATCATTATGGAACAAATTAGATGCTTGGAAACTTCATTATTTATCTGGACCCACGAAAGTGAAAGTGTTAGCCGCTCAGTCATGTCGGACATTTTGTGATCCCATGGACTGTAGCCCGTCAGGCTCCACTGTCCATGGAATTCTCCAGGCAATGGACCCATGAAGGAATATTTAATAAACTGTCCCTTTCAACTGAAATGTGGTGTTGTGGTGCTTTGTAGACACTAACAGACCTCCTGATATCTTCAATCTAGAAAGCAGTTTCCTCACCCAGGAAGAAGTGATGAATTTCTTGTCAGGCCCACGGCCTTCCCCAGGAGCAGCCTGGGCAATTAGGGGGTCACACATACACACCTCCCCTTCATTTCCTGCACTGCGGCAGCAAGGAAACCGTTAGGCGCTGAGCTGAATCCAGTTCACTAATCTTATTAACTGGTGCACCACAGAGAGTAACATATAAACCCAACTCTGTGAGTGACCAGACCTGACGTTGTAAATGTGGCTGACGCCCGCTGGCTCCTTCTATCCCAGAGCTGAGCAGCAGGAGCGTCCTCCAGACGCGTTGCACAACTGGCCCTGACTTATCGCATTTACCGCCATTTTGAGCTACAACATGAAGCCATAGCACAAGGAGCCGGAAGTACCTTGTAGCTGCACATATTCTACAGTATTTTCATCATATAGTGAAGGTCAGTTATAACCTTCAGAGCCTAGATAACAGCAATTGTTGAAAAGTAATGAAGAAGTGATAAGTTTTGACAATTTATTCCTTTCATTTTTAATACAGTGTCTTTACTGATATCAGTTCAGTTCAGTTGCTCAGTTGTATCCGACTCTTTGCGACCCCATTGACTGCAGCATGCCAGGCTTCCCTGTCTATCATCAACTACCGGATCCTACTTAAACTCATGTCCATCGTGTCGGTGATGCCATCCAAGCATCTCATCTTCTGTCATCCCCTTCTCCTCCTGCCCTCAATCTTTCCCAGCATCAGGGTCTTTCCCAATGAGTTAGTTCTTCACATTAGGTGGCCAAAGTATAGGAGTTTCAGCTTCAGCATCAGTCCTTCCAATGAACATTCAGGACTGATTTCCTTTAGATCCCTGCCAGGGAGCAGTACTAAGAGGGAAGCAGCAAGTTCGAAAGCATCAATTCTTTGGTGCTCAGCTTTCTTTATAGTACATACATGACTACTGGAAAAACCATAGCTTTGACGGACCTTTGTTGGCAAAGTAATGTCTCTGCTTTTTAATATGCTGTCTAAGTTGGTCATAACTTTTCTTCCAAGGAGCAAGTGTCTGTTAATTTCATGGCTGCAGTCACCATCTGCAGTGATTTTGGAGCCCAAGAAAAGAAAGTCTCTCACTGTTTCCATTGTTTCCCCATCTATTTGCCATGAAGTGATGGGACTAGTGGTGCTATGATCTTAGTTTTCTGAATGTTGAGTTTTAAGCCAACTTTTTCACTCTCCTCTTTCACTTTCATCAAGAGGTTCTTTAGTTCTTCACTTTCTGCCATAAAGGTGGTGTCATCTAGATATCTGAGGTTGATATAGCTATTTACAATTTAATTTTTTTATATTTATTTATTTGGAAGAGTGGGGGTCTTAGTTGCTGCACATGGGATTTTTGTTGGGTCATGTAGAATCTTTCCTTGTTGTGCATGGACTCTTTAGTTGCGGCCTGAAGGCTCACTAATTGCAGCATATGGACTCCGGAACACTCGGGCTCAGTAGTTGCGGCTCTTGGGCTTAGCTGCTCCGCAGCATTTGGGATCTTATAATAGTTCTCTGATTAGGGATCAAACCCATGTCCCCTGCACTGCAAGGCAGAACCTTAACTAGTGGACCAGCAGGGAAGTCCCTACAACTTAATTTTAAATAATGATTGTGTTTAGCACTGACTTGCAAAATTCCTGAAAATGTAACAATTGACTTTTGTGAGCTGGTGCAAGCTGTACTCTATCACACACCACTGTCTGAGCTGTTACGTTAATTTAACATCAAAGATAACACCTAAACAGACTGTGCGATCCCTCTCCTGATGCTACTTTTAATCTGAATAATTTCCTCTATTTGTTTGGTTTTAGAAAGAGGAATAGTCTATAGAATGTTCTTGGGGTCAAAGACAGCTGCTAACTTAGAACATACAGATAATTCAACTACATTTCATTCAAACAGCGGTCACTTTTTCACGCATCTGTCAAGTTCCAACCATGTGCCAGGGCCTAGGCTGGAGTCCTGAGGACAGAATGTGAAGAGTCTCCTCTCTCACCAAGGGCACGGTCAGCCCCATGCTTTCTGAGACAGGTTACCTCTGATTACCCTATTTCCTCTTACCCGGCTTCATTTTTCATCACAGCCCAGTTACTGCTTGGCAGTTTACATATGATATATGTTGTAATGCAAATACCGTGAATACCATGAGGGTAGTAACTTTGTTTTGCTAGTAAATTCTCAATGTCTAAAACAGTGCCTGTCATATTTTAGGTGCTCATTGGGAATCTGATGAAGGGATGAATACATGAATGCAAGAAATGGGAATAAAATGAGTCATTAAATTGATGACCAGAACTTTAGAAGCCTACTTTCCATGGAAGCCTGTGACATTCCAGTCTCCACTTTTCTTCCATTTCTGAAAAGCCAATGGAAGAATCCAGCACCTAAGATAGGTGGTCAGGGCGAGGTGACTTTTCAGTTAACATTTTGTTTGAATGAAGAAAGAATACATAATAAATATTATTAGGTTCCAAACACTCTCCATTTGATTCTCTGATAGGAAGGTGCCATAATCTCAGAAGAATGGGACAAAATATAGATTCTATGAATCTTTACTAGTCTATTAATACTTTAAGTAGAAGAGCCCCAGTTAAGAAATGGTAAAGACATAAAAAAAAAAAAACCTCTTCTATCAGTAGTCTATTCAACATTGAAGTAAACAACAAAAGATAGTTAAGAGTTTTATTACACTCATATCTGCCTTGAAAGGAAGAATTAACTTTATTTTTCTCCCCAGTGGTCTGTTTTCTTTTTTTAAAAAATTGAAGTACAGTTGATTTACAATGTCACGTTAATTTCAAGTATATAGCAAGGTGATTCAGTTGTACATACATATGTATCTATTTTTTAGATTACTTTCTCATATAGATTATTACAAAATATGGAGTATAGTAGGTGTCTTGAAAGTGATTACAAAAGACACAATTTTTTCATATTCTGGTCAATGATGTACCATGAGCTCACATAGGAAGGTTATAATCATTTTACCTCAAATTCTTTCAGGAATTCTTCTGCTCTAAGGCTGTCATTCAGGTTGCTGATGCTTTCGGTCAGCTGTGGAACAGAATGGTTTGACCACCCATCGATCTCATTTTTACTTGAAAGTACATCATCCCAGATAGACAGGCTTACCCTCAACCTGTCCATGCTCTCCTCAATCTTCTCTGATATCTGGGATAGAAAATAAAGACCATATCGTTGAATCCAAGGCTTTAAGACACTCTCTAGCAACTGAAGTAATAAATATGCCAATGCGTCATTCCTATTCTGACAGAAAAAAAAAGTTTTACGAAAATGTTTTGTTGTTGTTTTTGTTGTTGCTATTACTTGTAATGCTGAGATATAAAAATGTGCATAATTAGACTTGGATATATTTATAGAATAAGTAAATACATAAGAGAGAAACCCACTCTGCTTGGTTAAAGTATTATTGTTTAACAATCTTGTCATACTAAGAATGCCATTTTATTTTATTTTTAATTTTTTGGCCATGCCATGTAACATGCAGGATCTTAGTTCTCTCTAGTGATAGAACCCATGCCCCTTGTATTGGAAGTGCAGAGTCTTAACCCTGGGACCACCAGGGAAGTCCTAAGAATGCCATTTTTTAAAAGTGGAGGCAGATAAAGTTTTCCCAAGTCCCTAAATTATCTCATTATAATATGCAAATATCAATATCTAACTTCAGCAATTTAGCTTAAGTGAGGGAATCCACTATAACTTATGAACCGAGATACTGAAATAACAGGGCAGGGGTAACAGAATCACAGGATTTATGCTCTGGAAAACAATATAAAACATGTATAAATTGAGATGTAGAGCTCCCAAGAAATCAAGTATCTTCTTGTATATAACACAGGCACACAGTTAACAAATGACAGAGCAAGAACTGAAAGCCAAAGATGTAAATTCCAGTGTTTTTCAATGCACAATTACAGTCTTATTACTTTATTTTATATTACGGTTTAATATCCTGAAAGATGTTTATAAATTATTCTTCTATTTTACCCATGATCCCAGAGTGTGTAAAAGAAAAACAAAGTTATTAATATGTTATGATTGAAGCTATCACGTGAAATTCTAGAAAATCTGCCAATAAGTTTTAACAAAACAAATAATTTTTTAACTACGTATAAATTCTATGTAAACTATTTTCCTTTAGAGCATGATTTTGAATTTGGTATTAAAAGGTAACAATGAAAGTCACATTTCTAAATAATCCTTTGCCCAAAAATGTGATTGAAAAATGTAAATATTTAAATTATTCATCTTCCCCCGGTGGCTCATCAGTAAAGAATCTGCCTGCAATGCAGGAGTCCTGGCTTCAGTCCCTGGGTTGGGAAGATCCTCTGGAGGAAGGCACGGCAACCCACTCCAGTATTCTTGCCTGGCGAACCCCATGGCCAGAGGAGCCTGGTGGGCTACAATGCATAGGGTCACAGAATCGGACACAACTGAAATGACCACGCAGGCAAACTATTCATAGAATCGCAGGGGATGAGCTTACATCTAGCCATTTGTCCACTGTGCTTTCCATGTCTGTTTTCACCACGATGAAATCACCACTGTGGATTTTTTTCAGCTCAGACAGCAACTGTTTTCCTTTACTGGTAAAGTTATCCAAATCTTTCTGTTTATTACACATTTCGTTCTTGGCAGCTTCATGCTGTGGACATAAATGTTTCCTTAGTTAATAAAACAGCCAGTAATAAGTCAAGAATTTAGAATCATTTGCCTTTAAGAAATTTAATTCGTGGTTGACCTTATGCAGAAACCATTGATAATAATGAAAAATATATATAATTTTCTCGAATTGCTAGGATCCTAGGACATAAGTATTCATAAAAAATAAAGGTTGAGCTTGGCAGCATGAATTAGCTATCTCTAAATAACACTGTCAAGAGTCGAAAAGGGAATGCATTATGAGTAAAAAACAAATCTACTAAGAAGTCTAAAAATAAAACACATTATCAATTATTACCTTTGATAAAGCCCACTTAAGGTCTTCCTGATCTTTTACAGTAGTTCTGGTTGCAATCACATTGCTGGCATTTTCTAGGACTTTTGTTATGGCTGACTTCAAATTCTGATGCTCTCTTATTAAATCAATAAGTCCACAGCACTGACCCTGGCTGTAATAATTAAGAAAACAGATCATTTATTGCCACACATCAGCATAGGGAAGAGCTCCCTATGATCGACCTGACATATAACTGCATTGCTGTAATCTGATGAGTGCTGGAATGAAGGGAAAACCATATTTTTACTAATCTGAGGCCAAAAGCATTCTGGTCAGTCAGACAATTCTAGTGTCCAAAATGTTCTCCACGAATGAAGAATTCACACAACCATTAACCATAGCCATTAAAACAAAGTCTGTTAAATTTTTAAAAATTTTTCTTCAAATGGACTTACTTACAAAACAGAATGAAACGCACAGAAAACGAACTTAAGGTTGCTGGGGGAAGGGACAGTTAGGGTGTTTGGGAAGGTCATGTACATACTGCTATATTCAAAATTGATAACCAGCAAGGACTTATTGTATAGCACATGGAACTCTACTCGATGTTAGGTGGCAGCCTGGAAGTGGGTTTGGGGAGAATGGATACCTGTCTATGTATGGCTGAGTCCCTTCATTTTTCACTTGAAACTATCGCAACATTGTTAATCTGCTATGCCCCAGTACGAAATAAAAATATTTAGGTTTGAAAAAAAGCTTATAGTCTAGTAAGGAAATCAGACATCAATAAAATAATTCCAAAAAGTGAAGAAAAAAAATCTGCTAGTTAAAAAAAAATTTTTCCATGATTTAACTATTTCATAGTTATATGTTGTAGGGAAGAAAACCCACCTGCCTCCCTGCCACAAAAAAAGACAAAAGACAAAACAAACAAAAAGTACTGCTCAATAATTAAAGTTCACATGAGATTTTCTTTTCCATTTAAATCACGAAAATTTTCATTGACTATGAGTCCCCTGAGAATGGCCAAAATATGAAATAGCTTTTGTTTAAAAGACTAAAATGCCTTTGAGCAAACAACTCTTCATCCAGGTATTTTTCCAAAGAAAAAGGTGTGCACTAAGATTTGGGTACAATTCTATTCTTCACACCATTATTTATAATAGGAGAAAAATTAGAAATAACCCCAAAGTTAAAAATGGGCCAATAACTGAATAAATTGCAATACATTCTTGTAATTGAATACCATGCAACCTCTACCAAAGCACAATTTAGAGAATGTTTAATAACACAGAATAAAGTTTGTGCAGCAGGATTATATTTTTTAAAGTCTACATTAATAGTCTACAGTATAATAAAAAAATTTATGTACACATAAAAAATAAATGTTTACAGATGCTTTTGTAGTAATTCAAACTGGGAAGATCCCAAATATCTATCAACTGGTGAAAAAATCAACTGCAGTACACTTAGTAAATGGAATATCATTCAGCTGTTAAAAAAAAAGAATGCACTTTATGGATACACATCACAATGTACTTGTGCTAAGTAAAAGAAGGTATTTAACCAAGTGTAGTAAAAACTGATGTACATACGAAAAGTGAGCATGAATGTTTAGAGATGCTTTATTTATAATCATTCAAACTGAAAATAATCCATTTATGTGTGATTCTAAGAAAGAAAATACTACAGAGACAGAAATCTGATCAGCAGTTGCCAGGGGTTGGAAGTGAGGAAGGGATTGATTACAATGAGACATGAGGGCATTTTTCAGGTGGTGTAACTCTTACCATTTGATAGTTGTGATATTTATACAACTATATGAGTTTGTTAAACTCCTATAGTTTAAGGGTATACACTTAGGGTGAATTTTACTGTATCTAAATCATACCTCAATTATAAACAAATATAACAAAACAAAAAAAGAAAATCAGTGGTTAAGACTCTCTTACTGGTACCCTGTAAACACTGACAATTCTTAATTCCAAGTATCGAATTTCACATGTAATTGCTGTCTCAAGAAAACTTCCCTCAGTAAAATTCTGTAGGACTAAATTTTTAGTGTTATTAAAGAGACAGCGAATACCTAAGATGGCAAAATATATTAAACTCTTGATCAGACCAACTCAAACTAACAGGCAATGGCCCAATGTCACAAAATAAATAGGAAGTTTAAAAACAAAAACTGAGAAGTTTTTTACTTACTTTTCATGAATTAGTTTTTTGGTATCATCCCAGGTGACCTCTAAGCGGTTTATCTCCTTGTCAACCTCAGGTGCAAAGGCTACATCTTTCTGAGCAATTTGCTTAGCTTTATCTTTCAACCAACATAATTCATGCTCATGAGAATTCAACTCATCTTCTAACTGATTGAAGACTCTCAACCTGCAAATTAAAATGTTATTTTACTATTAGTTTACTACAAGTGTTGAACTACTCTTTCCTTTCTGTAAATAAGGGCTTCCCCGGTGGCTCAGATAGTAAAGAATCCGCCTGCAATGTAGAAGACCTGGGTTTGATCCCTGGGTTAGGAAGATCCCCTGGAGAAGGGATAGACTACCCACTCCAGTATTCTGGCCTGGAGAATTCCAAGGACAGAGGAGCCTTGCGGGCTCCTTGCGGGCAGTCCATGGAGTTACAAAGAGTCGGACACAACTGAGTGACTTTCACTTCCATAAATAAAACATGCATATCAATAGCTAGAGAAGCTTTTAACACAGCAATTTATGTATATCAATGAATAAAGATGCTTTTACAGTTAATTTTGCATAATTCAGACTGTACTTTAGAAAACATTTGAAGTCATTTTTACCATTGACCTTCAAACTTCTATTAAGCTTGTATTCTTTTTCTATTTTCTTTTGATGATATAAGAATTTCAAGAGCAGGACCAACATTTGAGGCAAAGTAGTTGAGTAATTATCACAAGGTCATCGGTAAGAAATTCTTCCATGCTGTGACGTTTGATTCATATTAAAGTAATATTTAAAAATCACAGTCATTTCACTCAAAATAAAAATAGTTTTACTGAGCTCTACAATAAGTATGTTTTTAAAACTTCACCTATTTTTTTTTTTTAATTACCACTAGCAAGGGCTTTTTTGGTCTTTAATATTTGAGTATCTGTAAAAAGTGGCCACAGAGAGGCAGCCATTGACTCTTAGTTTTTGCAGTTTGGTATAGTGCTGAATGTGTGCATTACCCCATTTAATTCCCCAAAGTGGCTAGGAACAGGTATTATCAATAGCTCCATTTCATAAGAAGAGAGCTGATTTGTTCAAGGTCATCCAGTAACACCTAGGCATGGTATGACTGGTATTTAAAAAACAATCTAGTCCAGGCAACATTTTCCGTAGCCTCTCTACAACTTTGGTAAGTTTAGCGTTGTGTGTACTGAGGTGGCCCTTGAATGCAACCCAGGGCAACTTCAGCAATTTTAGGATCTCCTGATCAGCTTGGCCTGAGCTGGCTAGGGAGGGCCATGCAGCACCAATCCTATTGCACATTTCCTGGGTGAACTCTTGGCTCCTTTGTCACACTTGAGTCTTCCTTCTATCCCTACTCTGGAGGCCATTTTTCCTTCCCAAATCTTATTTCTTTTTGTAAATTTATTGTTAAACTAGTCAGATAGCTTATAACCTCAGGAATATAACCTCAGGAGTCATTATCACCTAACCAACACCTTTAGCTTAATGTTTGATTCTGGTTAAAAGGAAGCAAATGGCAATGATCTTGACAGGGTCAATCTAATCCTTATCAATTATGGATGTCTTGGTATGACTCATCCCTGCTGTTTCTTTGTCCCCTGAAAAAATGGAAGAGAAAGTGATGCTGAGATGAGTGGGGAGAAGTTCTAGTAAGAAGGAAAAATAGGATTGCAAGGAAGGCTACAGTAAAATATTACTTAGAAAATTTACTGCAAAAAAATACCTTTGACCTCTTAGCGTCTCTATTAAACTTTCCTGACAAAACAACCAACTTTGCTTAAACCTACTTCTCTGCCTTCTCCACACTTCTAAGCAAACTGTTAAAAGTGGTTGGGGAGAACCACTCTGCCAGGCTGATTGGTTCCACTTTAAGTGAATGAATATAAATCTCAAACGGCAGCATATCATTTACCAAGTGCCAGAGGCTTCCTTTCCATTTCTCACTGCATTTTCTACCCACAGTTTCCTATCACTCACTGTCAACTAATGAACTCACTCCAGTACTTTCTCAGAGGCTAGAAGCCACTGGGAAAAATTCGCTCATATTTTACCACCAGAAATACAAATCCATTTCACTTCCTTTCTCCTCAGCTTGTCATTCTTGCTAAAGAAGATGGGTCCTTTCTTCTATTAGCTAAAACCTGCTTAAAAATAGATAATATCATCAATACACTCTATTGTAAATAAGATCTCAAAGTGGCTTATATATAACTCTTAGGAAAGTCCTTAAGGAAAACAAAGAAATTTTAGTACTTCTTAAGTGTTAAAATAGTCATTAATTTTATCCTGTGGTGGCTAAGCTGGTAAAGAATCTGCATGCAATTCGAGAGACCTTGGTTTGATCCCCGGGTTGGGAAGATCCTCTGGAGAAGGGAACGGCTACCCACTCCAGTATTCTTGCCTGGAGAATTCCATGGACAGAGGAGCCTGACAGGCTACAGTCCATAGGGTTGCAAAGAGTCAGACACAACTGAGTGACTTTCATTCACTCATTCACATATATGCAAGCCCTGTGGCAAGTGGGAATCTTAGTTCCCTGACCAGGGATCAAACCTGTGCCCCCTGCAGTGGAAGTGTGGAGTCTTAACCACTGGACCACCAGGGAAGTCCCCTCAGAATATTTTAGAAACAAGTAACTAAACATGGTACTATTATAGTTTTGTACAAGAGTGAATTCCAGAACAAATGAAAAGCAAGGGAGTTAACTCTTGGCAACCAGCTTCCAGGCAATTGCCCGTTCACCTCTGTTGAAGTGCTTGTCGGGTTAGATCTTTCAACCGCTCTTTGTCAGTCCTTTCTTCAATGTCCTCGATGCTTTTCAGCAGCTCCTCTTTCTGATCTTGGAAGGCCTTCTTCAATACCGCCAGGGCATCCGCCTCACTCTGCTTGGTTCCCAGAAGGTTCTGGATCCTCTCTAACTCCACGCTGAGGTGATCCGCGGTGGCTCTGCAGGACGTTCTCTGCTCAGCACTTCCGCTCTTGAGATGGTACTGGGCTTTGGTAAGAAGGCCGTCGAGACTGATGGCAGCAGATTCTAGTGTTTTCACATTTCGAATAGCATCGTTTAGGTGCCTTTCTAATAAGTCGGACTGTTTTTTATTCATACTGTGGGTCGCTTCCACTGTTTGCCTCAGTTGGTGGAGACTCTCGGACAGAGAGGCATGGCTCTGTAGGAATGGGGCCAGCTGGCACAGGGCACGCTGCCGCCTCTCCACGACCTGGCTGGCCTCCTCAAACAGCTGCAAGCAGTCCTCCGCCTTGCCCTGGAGGAGGTGAAGGTCCTCGGCGCGGCCCAGGGCACCCAGCTTCGCCAGGTGACCCTGCAGACTCTGCAGTTCTCCCTTTTTGCTCTCTACTTCCGCCGCATGGTCCTGAAAGAGCAGAGAGAGCTAGTGATTTCCCAGATGCAGTGCTTAACCCACCCAGATACAGATTTGTGATGTCAAGACACATTTTAAATGCAACGGATGGCATAGTACTTAAAAGTCAACTACAGTGAATCTTGTAGAAACATTCTTAAAATTTCTCCTGTTTTGCTTCTCTATATGTTTCACATAAAACACAACTCTCCTTTGGAAATAATTCATTCCACGGAAAATAATTACTCCATGGACAGGAATAGTTAAAAGAAATTATATATGGGTTTCCCATGTAGTTCAGTGGTAAAGAATCTGCCTGTCAATGGAGGAGTCATGGGTTCAATCCCAGAGTAGGGAAGATCCTCTGGAGAAGGAAATGTCAACCCTCTCCAGTATTCTTGCCTGGGAAATACCATGAACAGAGGAGCCTGGTGGGCTGCAGTCCATGGGGTCACAAAAGAGTCCTACATGACTTAGCGTCTAAACAACAACAAATATATATGTGTGTATGTATATAAATACATCATACATATATACTTTTAAAATCATCCAAATTTTCAATTTTTTTTAACTATACATGCATGCCACATGCTAAGTCACTTCAGCCACATCTGACTCTTTGCAACCCCATGGACTGGAGCCTGACAGATTTCTCTGCCCATGGGATTCTTCAGACAAGAATACTGGAGTGGGTGCCATGCCCTCCTCCATGGGATCTTCCTGACCCAGGGATTGAACCCATGCCGCTTAGGTCTCCTGCATTGGCAGGTGGGTTCTTTACCACTATCACCACCTGGGAAGCTATTTACCTATACATATATATGCAGAATATAACAAAAATATTTACAGAATTAGCTCTACTTTAGAATTAATTCATTAGATTTTATTTAGAATTACTAATTTATGGAATTAGCTCTATGATCTATGATTCATATTATATTAGGTTGGCCAAAAAGTTCACTCAGGTTTTCCCATAATGAACATTTTGGCCAACACTTTAAATTTACATTTTATATATTATAATAATTCATTTATATGCAAATTATAATATTTATATATTAGAGCTAAGCACTATTATGTATAACACATATATTTACATTTTACATATTATAGTAATATATTTATATACAAATTATAGTATTTATAATTATAATTAGAGCTAATATCAACAATTTATAGGGAAGGAGTATAGGAATAGATGAACATTAACACCTGTTCTCCTTAGCTTGACTGCTAAACTTTCGAGGGCTTCTTTGAGCATTTACACTAGAAAATATACAAATTCCCTCTCTGCCCCTTTGTGAGATAAATATTTTTAAAGCCTCTGGCCAATTTTACAACTCAGAATATCTTCTCAGGGACTGGGGGAGCCATTTCTTTGAAATGTAAATCATTAAGGAAGATAGCACCTCTGTCTTGTAACAGGAAGATACGATAAAGTACTTTGTCTTCAGGTAAAACCAATTAGCAAACCCAGCATAGAGTTAGCACTCAACAAATATTAAATGTTTTATTATTAAATGTTGTTATAAACTTATTATATAGCTTATGTCCAACTATCCCAGTGCTTGATGGTCAGAATCTTATTAAATATTTTATTTTTTGATGCCTCAACAGCTGTTTTACATAAATTATAAATAAGGAAAATAAATCATGAATTTTAAATAACTTTCAAGCTAAAGGGTAATTCAGAAAAACTCTATCATTAAAGCATCAGAATTCAGTATTAGTTTTCAGCACTGTAACAAAGCAAACTAGAAGCTTAAAAATGAACATTTTCATATCATTCACTCTAGAAATCATTTGCTCTACTTTGAAGGAGCAGTCTCTTAAAGCGGTTGCCTATTTTATCTGAAGTGGCTTTATGTGTTTAATTTGTCTGCATCACATGTTGTCTGGACCCATATACTCAATTATTAAAACATTTGCATATTAATAAGAAGTTAAATTGTTGCCAAGTGTTCTTTAATATTGCATCCCTTTATAATTCAAGAACTCTATTTTATGAATAAATTCTTCTTCAATCTTAACACACTTTACCTTGTGCCGTGTAAGAGCTGCTTGATGGTCCATTACACTTATCTCAGAAGTAGTTTGTAACTCACTGAGGAACAGCTTAATCCAGACAGAGAAGGAAAGCAGCAGTTCATCAAATTGCTGGTGTTCGGTGACCACAGACTGAAGGAAGTTAATCCTAAGTACAGAAAAGTGTTAACATTAAAATGCCCCGCATCTGGACAGAAAAAATTAATGACATGTTTCTAATCAAGGGCAAAAGGAATGCTGTCATACATGGCCAGATCAGAACTCTCGATGTTTTCTACTTCTCAAGCCCCATTTCTCTCCCACTTTTCCCCATCTCAGTTAACGTCCCCACCATCCACCCAGATGATTCTATGAGTCACTCTTCACCCCCTTGTCGCTTTACCACCACATCTGATCTGTGTTGATCTTGCCAGCACGCCGTCACGGTATGTTCTGTGCTCTTCTCTCCATTTCTACACCCTGGCCTAAATCTCTTCATCTCTTGCCTCTACCAGCCGCCCACACCAGCCTCCTTCCTGCCACTGAGGCCTCCCTACTGTCCACTCTATAGGTAACAGAACATCCCCTGCCAAGCTTAAACATGGGGGCAATTTCCTGTTGCACATAAGAAGGCAAAACTCCAAGGCTCCTTACTGTGGTCTGCAAGGGATCCCAGGAAATCAGCTTCTCTGACCTCATCTGATACAGCGCTGCCCCATGCTTCACTCATCTCTGTTTCCTCAATATCCCGGCTCATTCCTGCCTAAGAGCCTCTGCCCTTTTGCTCCCTCTGCCTGTATGCTTTGCCCCCAAGTACCGCGTATACATAGTACACTCATAACTTAATCTGATGTCAAGTCCCCTGAGAGGCTTTGCTTGGTCACCCAGTCTACGGCCCCTCCCATGTCATCCTATTTTGTTGTCCTCATATTACTGAACACCACTTGAAATGGGTTCATTCTCTTGATTAATGATCTATTTATCTTCCCCCTCACCCAGTAAGACATAGGTCTTACTTTGCTTACTGCTATAAACTCAGGACCTAGAAAAGTACCTGGGATAGGGTCAGGGATCAATCATTGCTTGTGTAATGAATGAATTAGATCGACAAACAATAGGTGATCTGAGTTCAGAGCCCAAGGATAACACCTTAGGACTTCCATAGTGGTACAGTGGATAATTTGCCTGCCAGTGCAGGGGACATGCTTTCGATCCCTGGTCCGAGACAATTCCATCTGCTGTGAAGCAACTAAGTCTGTGCGCCACGGCTACTGGGCCTGACCTCAAGAGCCCAAGAGCCACAACAAGAGAAGCTGCCGCAGTGAGAAGACCGCACACCGCATCTGGAGAGTAGCCCCGGCTCACTGCAACCAGAGAAAAGCCCTCGGGCGACAGTGAACATCCAGTGCAACCAAAATTAAGTAACGAACTAATTAAAAAAGAGTAACACCTTAATAAAGTATATTTGTTACAATGGCTCATATCCAAAGTTCAACTCTTTAAATAGACTTTCATGCTTTAATCCTTACAAAATTTTCTACATGTTATCTTTACATGCATAGATTATACTTTGATTGCTTTCATACATTTGTATCATTTTTAAAATCCTTTACTTTTTCTCTGGGAGGGAGGTGGAGGGCACATCCTCCTGTATTTTGTAGAAAGTTACTCATCTTTCAAGAGTTTGGCACCAAAAACCTTTCGTCAGGCTTTCATGAACCCATTCAAATGTCCTTTCTCTTGGCTTCTGTAATATCCTCTGCTCCCCTCTCATTGGGTTTCTTGTTATTTCCATGCTGATCTATACAATAATTGCCCTCAGGTTTTACTTATTTTTATGGTTTCAGTGTCTGATATGTTGTCACATACTCAACAGGTACCCAATAAACATTTGCTAATTGAATATATGAATGAGTAGACAATGGATCAAATATAAGCCCCACAGAGGTAAAGATCGGAACTCTGTTTACATTGCTAACCTCAGCACATAGAAAAGTGCACTACTCAGTAAATATTTGCTGAAAATATAAATTAAAAATTGACTGAAAATTGACTAAAAAGGTTAACTGCTTTTTTCAGGATTACATGGGTAATCAATATCAATTTAAGACAAAACCTTGTTTTCTGGCATATTAAAAATATGTAGATGTCAATTTTAACCATCCAGTCAATTAAGATTTAATTCATGTTTGTCTCCTTTTAATATGATAATAATAATTTTCCTGTTCTCTATAATACTGGAATGAAATGGGAAAAATACATATCCTCTGTTGAGAAATATCATGTGAGGTAAAATTTTATTTACCATTTTTCTCCTATATATAAACAACTTGAGCAATAATAATTAAAACATGAGTAATCCTACATTCTTTAATATCATTCAACTAATTTGATCATTTGCCTTGATTGCAAGACTAAAATTTTGAATTGAGGGTCATCTGAAATACTAGTTTGATTTATAATGCACTTTAATGCATTAATGAATTTAATGAATATAAAGCACTTTGATTTATAAATGATGATTAGTTTCCTTCTCTTTATGCTCAAATAATGGGGTTAAGTAAAAGTAAACAAAGCTAAGCTTTCTTAATTTATATGCTCATTGTTTTTTTTGTTGTTGTTGTTGTTGTTTTATGCTCACTGTTTTAAAAAATGAGCTATACTGGAAGTTTTTTTGAAACCCAACCTTTTGCTAATTATCTGGGGCAAATCTCTCCATCTCTCATCCAAATGTTCCAATTGTAGTTTCATCATTATCACATCATCTCTGGAGGCCACTGAGAAGAGGGATTCCTTTAGCTGCAATAGGTTGCTGTAGATGGAAGCCTGGGCCACAACTTCATTTTGCAGCACCTGAGAAAAACAGAACGGATTACAGATCTCATCCTAACAAGACTGACCGGGAAGGACCACATGACAGGTAGTTGTGGTCCAACGGCTTTGTGTTCTTGCAAAATGGAGGTCATTAGGACCAGGCTAGGAAGAGTTTTTATCCCTTGATTTAGAATTGGATCCACTTAACCTCTAATGCATGGCTTTCCAGGTAGCTCAGGGGTAAAGAATCTATGTGCCAAGGCAGGAGACACCAGAGACAGGGGTTAGATCCCTGGGTTGGGAAAAATGACCTGGAGAAGGACATGGCAACCCACTCCAGTATTCTTGCCTGGAAAATCCCGTGGATAGAGGAGCCTGGCAGGCTACAGCCCATGGGGTCCCAAAGAGTCGGACACGACTTGGCGAATGAGCACACACAGCACAACCTCTAATGCAATGTTAAAAATGCTTCTGAAACCTGAATTAACTTTCCAACAGTCTGAGTTATATTAAGTTAGGCAAATTTAGAAGCTGTAGAATTTCTTTCAGAATAAAGAAACTGAGTAGGGGAAAAGAATCAAAGAATAACTACTGCTGAAGAGAAACAATGCATATCTAACAATGGAGACGTGCAATTCTAGGAACTGGGAACACAATGTGTCTCTGGGTTTAGAGATGACATTAGGGCAAAGCAGGGAGCTTAAAGGCTCTTCATTTTACTTTCATACAACAGAACAGGAAGCACTATACAGCATGGCACATAGATGATGCTCTTTCCCCTTTGTAGGGAGGTCACATGTGTGATAAAAGCAAAATTGCTAAAGGTATCAGAGGAAGGACTGCCTACGGAAGCCAGGTAAGATAACAAAGCAGAATCTGAGCAAGATGAAGGACACAAGGCCAGGAGGTCGGAACGTACAAGGAAGGTTCAGACTGGGGCAGGGAGCAGCTTAGCTAACACAGTTCCTGGATGTGTGCCTGCAGCCCCCTTTGTGGTTCTCTAACTTGCATAGACCTGTTTTCCATTTAGAGACACATAAGAACACATTTTGATATGGGCAGATAACTTTATGAACAGGAGCAATGGCTTCCCCTCTTAGGACTCCCCACACTCTATTTATAAGAAGATTAACACCAGTTTGTGGATTGCAGATTGCCCTTTATCCTCAGACAGGACAGTCACCGGAGACTTCTGAGCAGGGACTTTAGGGGAGATTAATGCAGAACTACTGCATTAATAAACTGTGTTTAATAAACTGGAAAGGCAGGAGAATCAAGAGTACAGGAAACTCTCAAATTCAAAGTAGGAGAACATCTGAAGTTGGGGGAATAGGACCAGAAGCTACAGATGTGCACTGATGGAGTTTTTAGAGAAGAAATTATGAAAAGTAAAAGAATCCATTTTCCTCTTAAGTGTTTTACAAAAGGGGAAGGTAGAAAGTTGGGGTGCAAATCTGTTACACAGTAAATCTCTTTGTTGAAACAATTTTGCTTGTCGAATTTTCTGGCACAGATAGCATCACTTAAAGCAAGTTATTAATCTCCAGAAATCAGTAGCATTGTCTGTAGTTTCAATAATACTGAGAGATTCTTTAAAGTTTAAAAAGTTGGCTTCTTAAAGGATGTAATAAGCTAGAATTCTTTGTCTTTCTACCTCCTGTACTTTGCTTATTCACTTTTTGGTGTCTTGCTTGAAAATAATCACTATTGTGACTTCTTTCTGCATTGTATTTTTTCTTTTTCTGTTCAAAAAAATAACTTATCCCAAATTTATACAAATACAAAAGAAAGACTATAGCTATTACCCAACTTCAAAAACTATTCACTAAGGGATTTCCCTGGCATTCCAGTGGTTAAGACCCTGGGTTTCCATTGCAGGGCGCAAGGGTTTGATCCCTGGCTGGGGAACTAAGATCCCACATGCTGTGCAGTGCAGACAGAAAAAAAAAAAAAATTACTCACTGAGAGTCAACCTTGTTTCATCTATGTTTCTACCCATTTCTCCTTCAACTCCCCTGCCAGAGAATTTCTATTCAAGTGCCAGACATTATGCTACAGGATTTTCTAATACACTGTGGAAACTGATCATCACAAAGTTCACCGTGACTTTGTCTTTCAGGTCAGGGCTGTTCTCCTCTTCAGGATCACGAAATGAAAAGAAGTTAAGTTGGAGAGAAGGTTTGGTTCTTGATTTTGCTTTTACAATGCAACCATGACAAAGAGCATTTCCTTCTCCTCACACTTCCTTGAACTTGCCTGTATTGACTGAAGTTCACTCTCCACCTTGACTCTATCCGCAGAAATGTCAGCTTCTGGTGAACTGGCTATAACTTCACACCGCTCTAACCAAGTCAAAAAGGTCGACAGTTCTTTCTCTAGCCTACGGAAAGCAGAGATAAGAAACAAAGTCTTGCGAAATTATCATACTCGAAAACTAACCCTTTCTGAAGTCGGGGAGTTCAACAGTAACCATGATAAACACCACAGTGTTGGGTTGTCTTTTTCTGGGTGTGAACGTCCAAAAACTCCTCTGGTGTTTGCGTATGAACTCACCCATGTGCTTAGATCTGTGCCATGTGTGAAGACAGACACGCATCCTTCCCACAACTAGGGGACTTCATCTTATAATGAAGATCGCTGTCTTCCCGTGGTCGGCACACGAGTTGAGGAGTTTTACATGTGGGATAATCGCTTCTCATCCCTCAGCGTTCAGAATTTTCCACTAAGGAGCAGCTACTGATACCCTGGCTGCCAACGGGAGAAGGAAGGCCGCTCACCTCTGCCAGCAGGCCAGCAGCGTCTCCAGCTCCCTCTGTCTCTCCTTCGCCCGACCCAGCAAACCCTCATAGCTCCGTTGCACGGTCGCAGCCTCCTGGATGGAGGAGTCTCTGTTGGACACCTTCCGGGCGCTGGCTGACAGGGCAGCCACCGTGCTGGTCAGCGATTCCACGGCCTGACAGAGATCCTGACGCGAGGGCCAAAGAGTGCCATCAAGTCCCAGCATCAGGAAAGGAGACCCACATTTTCCCTTGAGACTGGTGATCACCAAACATTTCCCCAATGTCACAATAAACAGTCGTGGTACTAAAAAATGTCTCTGTGTGTGATTTTCAGCAAGACAGAGTGACAATTACTTCATAAATGCAGAAGTCAAAGATGAGAATGGAAACTATTCCCCAGATAAGAAATTGTCCCTGTTTATTGGGATAATTTTAACTTTTGCTTAAGGATTTAGGTAATATGTGAAAATTGTTATTCATGTTATAGCACAAGTATTTAAAAATACTATTCCTGATTTATAAGAGCTACATGCAACATGCTGTAATTTTATTTAAAAATATCTATGGGAAGTTATGACTGACATAGCTGATGTCAAGAATCCATGATAACAACAATGAGGGTAGCTGAGAATGTGGCAGGCACTGTGTTCTGCACGTTACGTACATTAACTCATTGACTCTTCAGAAGAACCCTAAGAGGCATGCTCTTTCGTTAGTCCCCATTTTATAGCTCAAAAAGTCAAGACAGAGGAAAACAACTTGGTTTAGGAAAATCCAATGTTAAAAAAAAAAAAGCATTATTCTTTCTGGCACTCAATTGTTAATTTAGTTACCTATTAAAACAATTCCATCCAATCCAATTTTCCTACTTTTCCTCATTTGGGTGTTATTTCTTAAAAAAATGTATAAGTAACAAAATAATGCATTTCTTACCATAAAAATTCAAGTGATAGAAATTCCACTTGCCCTTTCAGTTGTGCTTTTGTCAACTGTTTGTTATTATTGCATCCGCTTCTCTGCATTTATATATATGTTTCCATGCATGTATGCATGATAGGGATTATATGTATATATATATATGTGCTACATATATATACACACATATATATATTTGTTGGACATGAATTTGAGCAAAGTCTGGGAGACAGTGAAGGACAGAAGAGCCTGGGGTGCTGCAGTCTGTGAGGTCACAAAGAGTCAGACATGACTTAGCGACTGAACAACAACCACAGCATATTTTGTGTATTAATTAACACACTTCTTTTGAGTATTTCTTTGCCCATGTTCCCTTGCTTTGCTCTTTCCTCTAAATTCTGCCAGAAGCATCTGTTGCTTTGCAACATATCTCACAGTGGTTGGGATTCCCCGGTGGCTCAGACTGTAAAGAGTCTTCTTGCAGTGCAGGAGACCCAGGTTTGATCCCTGGGTAGGGAAGACTCCCCTGGGAAAGGAAATGGCAACCCACTCCAGTATTCCTGCCTGGAAACTCCCATGAATGGAGGAGCTTGGAAGGCTATAGTTCATGGGGTCGCAAAGAGTCAGACATGACTGGACAACTTCACTTTCACAGTGGTTACCAGTTCAGGGACCAGACCAAAAAAGCTAGCCATTGAGGAAAAGATCAGTGAGTACATAGTCTTTGCACATCTGACTGTAGTGGGTTAAAATCTGAAATCTGTTATGCAAATATATACATATTTTTCTGCACATTTCATTTTTTATAATGTTGGCAAGAGGTAACAGGATTTATTAAAGCTATAAATCCTGTTTACAGGAAAAAGCTACATGTTTTAATTACGAGAGAAATATATCTTAATTGACTACTTTTTAATATAGATTTTTAATGAAAATTTGTTTGTACAGTTATATTTCTTGTGTTATATGAAGTGAATATTTTTGATCATATTATTCCTCAAGTAACATAAAATTTTTTTCAAATATAACTGTCATAAAAATATTTACTGTTTTCTTTTCAAACAGGAATTATCACATTTCTGAGCAGATAAATAAGAAGAAATGCTGAAACATGCTATTACCATATGTTCTTGGAGAACTTTGTATGTTTCTGTAGCTGAAGAACATATTTTAACTGGATCAGCAAGTTTATCTTCAAATTCAGACACAGACTGCTGGATCTAAAACATTGGTAAAATATGAAAATATGGTGGGGAAGACATACATCAAGGCAGAAAAGGTTACTGGCGAAACAGCATGCTTATTTCTTTGGGATAACTTTCAACGTGATGATAAAATAAATTTTTAAGAATCCCAAAATCAATGTATCCCACTATTTGAAAGAAATGTAATTAAGTCATAATATCTTTCTGAACACAATATATAATGACAGTTTTATATTCCCCCCAAAAAGGTTACATACAAATTATAAACTCAATCATCACTGACAGCTTGGTAAGGAACTGGCAAATTGTGTCTTTTTCCCTTATTCCTTTATTTCTGGGTGATTTATAAAATGCAATGTGAAATAGGTAAATTTAGCAGGCATGGGCCAATTCTTACCTTTTTAAGATTCTCTTCAAACTTCTTCTGCTGAGATAAATGTCCCAGGATTATTCCTTGCAGACTCTGTGCATATTCTCGGAGCTCTTCCCAGTATCTTCTTATTTGTGTTAACTTGGCTTTGATGCGAGCAGATTCTCCAGTGGTAATAAACTGAGCAAAAGACTGAGCTTCTTCTTCTAGTCCTGTAATGCTGCTGATCTTACTTTCTATTTCCTTAATCATGACCTAATATTTAAAACAAGAAAAATGACAAGGTAGGCTGAGCAAGCTTGCCTTGAAATGATACAATCATCTGCAGAGAGAAAATCAGCAAAATTTTCCTTGACTGGCATTTCAACATATTTGCACCATTGTAGAGCAGCTACAAACACACACCATGGGTTTCCCGACCTTGTTCGGGAAGGATAGGTACACCCTGATAGTGGCCATGCTCGCTGGATGGAGAGTAAGAAATATCCACCCTGCTTGAAGTGAAGGAAGCAGGAACATGTCCCAGGAACTCTTAACTGTCTGTTTGAATATACACAGAGTTCTCTTCTTATCCTGTGAGTCAAAGAGTTTTGACCAACTGGCCTGGGAAGCAGTATGTTCCCAAACTCAAAGGAATGCTAATATTGATATACATTTAATTTTCCTAGAATGTAGTTTAGTTTTTCATATGTTACCAAACTAAAATATTTTCTGATTCTGCTCCTACTTAAACCCAGTCTTCTAAAGTTTACCAACTAATCTTTATGCCAATGATGTCCAAATTCGGAATATATTAGGGTCACTGGCCCCACCCTCAGGGACTCAGACTCACTGGGTCTAAGGTGGGGCCCCCTTTGCATCTGTACAACATCTCGGGTGATACACCGCTGCTGACCCAGGGAATCCCCTCTGGGAATCACTGCTTTATTCACTAGCTATGGACTTGATGGTCAAGAACCTACAGACTATGATATCTGTTTGGGGCACGAGGGCATTTTATCTATGAGTCAGCACAGGAAAAGGACTGAAAACTGCTAAAGAATAGAGTGTGTGTGTGTGTATGCGTGTGTGTGTGTGTTGGGGACAGAAGTTTCTTATAAACATAGATGTTTATTTATGTATAAGAGAAAAACTATTTCTCTGAGAAAAAAATCCAAATAATTCTATCAAAATAAAGCCAAAAATCCAGACAAAGTTCAGTGCCAAATAGTTTAAATAGAAAATACTGTTACCCCAGAAAAATATATGACTTCTGTCCAGGTGAAGCAACAGAGTAAGAAATAACTTCTGTCTAGATAAGACAGTCAGAAATAACTGGCATCAGATTAGTGCCAGGGATACATCATTTATTTGTTTGTATTTTTATGTTTGTGACTAAAGTGATATAGCTAATGAATGCTTATTGTTTGAGCATTGATACAATTTTTCTTTGTTTTGCTGTCTTCTAAGATAATTTTTCTGGAAAAGTTACTCAAAAATTCAACAAATATATTTTGAGTTTTTTATGTGCTAATAGTTGTACTAGGCTCTTCCAACACCTTAGTGAAATAATCTTAGTTAACATCAAAATTTTTAGTTTTCAGCATAATACATGCCATTATTAAATTCATAGATGCTAACTATATAATTATATTGCTGGATTGTGGCAGAAAAATTCCAGTCCAAGAAGAGAAGATGGAAAATGAACCCAGTGAATGTTCTTATCATTTTTGAGTTATCAATTAGGAATGAATAAGAAATTAGTCAATCTGGAACAGCATATAATAAAGAACAAAAATGAGATTATAGATATCTTCATGGTAACATGCAAATGCGTTATTAATTTTAATCCTAAAACTGTTTTAAAGTGAAAATACTATGACAAGTGTTAACATATTTTGAATATTTCCTATAACCCAGTCTTCTGTTCGGAAATAGAACATGAACTTATGAGCCCCAATTCCACTGTACAATGAATTCAACTCTTATCTTTGCTTATTTCTAGCAAATATGTTTTTTCCCTGTTATTCCTATTTATTTTTAGATAGTTTTCAAAGTGCCATATCAGAATATTAAAGTGTATTTCCAGCCTGATGGCATGGCAATCCACAATTGAATGCTTATACACTTAAAAATAAAATACATGATTATTTTGTTTCTTAAAGAGTAACAATGTGATACTTTCGATTACTGATGCAGTTCAGAAGTTGTGGAATTAAGGTTTAAAAAATAGAAAAGTGACTTTATAGAAAAAATAAACAAGTTAAAAGGGTTTATGTCAAAGTTTTTTGAAAGAAAAATTTTGAGATGAAACTATTTAAATGGACTATTGTTTATTTCCTTAGAATTTAGTGAAAATGATTAAATGGCAACTTTACAGTTTTAAAAATTAAACATATTTCTTGGATATTCCTTAATGGCTGGGTATCTGTTTTTCCTAGTCTATCACACAGGACGTAAGCTAGACTGCAGACACCAAACTCCGTGTACCCTTGACTGCTGAAGATGTTTGGTACACAATCTGTCCCGCATGTAATCTTAGCTAAACCATATTGCACCTCCCACCATGCACATGGCAATGAATTCTTCTGAGTCATAATGTGAAACGTTCCCTCACCTTGTTATTCATTTTACTATATTTAATCGAATGAAATGGCAGAGGGTTTTCCCATTCCAAAAAAATGAGCCGAGACAGAAAAAGAAGTGGCTGGAGTTTGAAAATGTGTTGTGTAAAAATAGCACAGAAGAAAGAGAAATGAACACTCAGAATTCATTTCTTTCAGCTCATTTTTTTCGTATGCTATTTGAATGAAGTGGATGATGATAGTCTAAACACGTGGTAATCTGAGAACTGTGGGATAGCATATCAGAACATCTCGGTCCACGCCCCCAAAGGTGTCATAAATGCCAGCCTTAGAGCAATGGAATCTGATTGCTTCACCTAAAGAAAGCAATTTCTTGAACCCTTCTTTGTGGTTGGTGAGGGTAAATGCTACTAATACTTAAGCTAGATATTTAGACTAGTTCTTACAAAGTAAGGTTGTAGATGATGAATATATTTCATGGCATATAAATCCATCAACAGGGGACTCTAATGGCGCTAATTCAAAATCAAGGAAAAGAATAATGTAACCATAAAAACATTTTAATGATATTGCACACAAGAATGACTTTGAAAGCATAAGTCAGTCAGTATTAATACATAATTCCATCTATTAAGCGTTGCCCGGTATCAGTCAAGACCTCTTAGCTCGGCATTTTGTGTGAATTTAATTTTAATAGAGTCACATAGCAATGAAAGATTTGTCCTGGGGTCATATAGCATTTGATGAAACGTAAGAAAGGTGCTCTTAAAAGCTAGAGATGGATTATAAATGTAACTTGTGAGCAGGTCACCTTAATTTGGTTGATTTGTGTGTCCATGGCAGATGATGACGTCTCCAAGGCATTGAGTTCTTTTTCTTTCTCAGTTATCCAGACGGACAGGGTCTCAAAGTTAGTGCCAAAATGATCCCACTTGTTTTTCACCATTTCCATGGTTTTAATACTAAAATTAACCAAATTAAGTAAATAAAATGCAGTATTTTAATAGAGAAAAACACATTTCCCTTTAAATCACCAAGTGAAAGGATAGTGAAGACATTTGTGACCACATTGAAGCTGAAACTATTAGAACAGGGGGAAAACAATGCACCTTTGACCTGAATTAGTCAGTCCTCAAGTCTTCCTGTCTCCTCTGAGAATGAGGTAGCACTACTCTATATTATGAACAGAACTGTGCTTTGAAGAAAATACTGCTGGGTTCAAATGGTTTGAATCCAGGTATAATCTAGTTAAACACTGCACGTGACCAGTAGTTGCCAAGGCTTATTTTAGTAAATTGCCCGCCTTGATTACAGTGCACATAATGTTTTTAACAGTCCCACTTTTGCCAACATGGTCCTTTTGCTCTTAGAGGAGAGATGTTTAGTGATGCTTTATACTCAAAGATCTTTCTGAAATACATCTCTATGAATCAAGATAGAGCTTGTAGTCTGAATCCCATGCTGTCACGCAGGAAACTGTTTCTATTATTAGAGTGAAGCCTGCAATCCATTATCTATCACAATTTCAGCTATTCTTAGAGTCTGGATGATCTTGATTCCAAAAGACTTTATAAATTCTTGTACATGAGCACCCTAACTGCTTTTAGACAACTTGGGCTTTATTTGTAATAAATCTAGTGAATAAAATTTCAACTATAGGTTCCCAGTTTGTATTAATTATGTATATATAACCATGTGGCAGTTATACATATCTACCACAAGAGATTATGGCTTTCAGTCTAGAAAAAGACTAGGAAACTAAGAGGATATCATTGAACTATTAAGTCCTTGGGTTAAAAAAAAGAATTTCCCTGTTTACCAAAAGGCACTTGAAGACATCAAGGAAGATACAATGGCATCAATGATTGTCAAATTCAATAATATTGCAATCTCAAATGTATACCCTGGATATACCTATGTTCTCATTAGCACAGGTAATGCAAGCTATATTATATTGCAACTTTTTAATGAAATACAGATTCAAAAGGATATTTCTAATATAGATAGATGTAGTTTCCTTTCTAATAAACTGTTTCACTATTTCTACGCAATAGATAATATTAAAGTTTTAAGTCATAATTTGTTTTAAATAAATTATTTAACAAATTTTAAAGTTTAGATAAATGTACAACATTAATTTTAAGATATTCATGGTATTAAAAACAAATTTTGCATTTTAAACCCATCTTAGAAATTATGCCCTATACCTTAAAAATAATACATGTTGGTGATATGCCACTAAATAACCTTTCAAATAGAACCGCTAAGCTGTATTATTTTGATTATTGGCCATATGTTTATCCCCTTCAAATTTGTGTGTGTGTCTGTTTTGTACATAACAGGATACCATAGGCCAAACTATAATTTCTTTCTTTTTAGAATTTAAACATTAAATGTTTAAAAATATATTTTTGGAGTTAATTTTTGGAAATAGTATACAATCAGTGACAATTTGAATATTGAGGCACTGTAAGTAAGCTCTGTGAGCTTCCTGGAGTTGGAGATGCTTGGTCTATGTGTTTAGACCTAGAATCTACACAACTAAAAATCTACCCTTCCCTCTAACCGGTGACAGCAGAAAAACACAGTAAAAAAAAAAAAAACATTTTAAATCTTGGTTCTTTTTTGAGATTCTCCTTTCCAGTGTACAAAGGCCACTTGAATTTTATAGATATGGCTTTCTCATGAACAGAATCAGTTTACAATGCAAAAACCATGTCCCTCACTTATAGATGTTGGATTCTCTATTGCCGGTGCTTTCCTTTGAACTGCAAGTTGCTTCCTCAAAACATGCTGAAATACACAAACACTTTGATTTTGAAAGAATGTTTTGAATACAATATACAGGAAAGAGCGTTATGAAACAATCTCAGAGAAGAAAGTCTAGGACTTGTCAAGCACATACTCTTCTTCAAGGGTGTCTTCTAATTTTTTAACTTGCTCCTTGATTGACTTGGCCTGCTGCTGAAGCAGCTGCTTATTCTTGGGCCCAAGTGGGATCTCTGAAGCTTCCTTTACAAGATTCTCAGCCTGGACTGCAATACCTTCTGTTCGTTTAGAAAACTCCTAAAAAAAGATATTATAATTGTAAAGGCAGCCTCTTCTGTTAAACTCTGCCCTCAAATAAACTGAACATACAGTCTCACCAGAATAGATGGAGAGATGAATAGATAGATTCAAACATGTATGAATACTGGCATATGATACTTCTATCAATAAAACAGACATTTTCATTATGGCCAAAATAGACCCTTTGTTAAATTATTTTCCTTTTATATAAGTGATACCACAACCAGACCTTTGTAGTTGGAGAACTACTTTCATATTTATCCAACAATTCCCCAAAAAACATTGACTCAACGGTCACTTGGTTTGTGTTTACTGTTTAAAATTCTTAGCTGCATGATAATAATTAACTTGTACATGCCTATATCAGCTTATTGCAGGCTAGTTAGACAATGGTCAACAGTGATTGCTTTTTTTTTTTGGTCATAAAGATAACAGACTTCTAGACCAGTGCCTATGAATGTTGCTGCTGCTGCTAAGTCACTTCAGTCGTGTCCAACTCTGTGCGACCCCATAGACGGCAGCCCACTAGGCTCCCCCGTCCCTGGGATTCTCCAGGCAAGAACACTGGAGTGGGTTGTCATTTCCTTCTCCAATGCATGAAAGTGAAAAGTGAAAGTGAAGACGCTCAGTCATGTCCGACTCTGAGCGATCCCATAGACTGCAGCCTACCCGGCTCCTCTGTCCATGGGATTCTCCAGGCAAGAGTACTGGAGTGGGGTGCCATTGCCTTCTCCGGTACCTATGAATACTTGTTTATTTAATTGAAGGATATTTTGGTCAATACAGAGTATCACTGATCTTTAAAGAAACATTTTGTTAACTAGCTTTCTGAAAAGAGCTATAAACTGATCTTGATGCTGTTAAATCTTATCTACCATATATCCACGTACTACACAAGGGAAAGAAGAAAAATTTTGAACCAGTCAAACCCAAACTAGGATTCTGGATTTGCTAATTACTAGTTGTTTGACTCTGGACAATTATTTTTCAGGCTCTTTTATATAAAATGCAGATAGTAAAACTATTCTCACTAAGGTCCTTGTTAGCATTTCACTAGTAATTTAATTTTTAAGTACCTGGCGCTCTGACACGTACCTATTATCATTCTTTCTATGTCCATCACATAAAGTTGAGGACAAAATCGTTTATGAAGTTCACACACTGATTTTCAATAATAGTGAACTATCCTAACTCAAAAATTAATATATTTGAGGTACCAGTAAATTTTAGTTGTCTCAATTTTGCCAGGTAAATCTACTGAATACTGAATTAGGAAAGGTAAACCCAGAGACAATTTTGAGTAACTTAGCATCTCATTTCTTCTCCTGGATTATGTCAGAGAAGGTTTACATTTTGATCATAAACTCCTCTCTCTTAAATAAGAAATGTAAATTATTTTGAAAAATCAAACTTCTGATAGCTGCCCTTTCTTACATAGCACCTCTCACAATTATTACATAATGCAATATAAAATAGTTACTACATAATACTACTGCATCTTCATGTTTGAAAGATTTAACGTCCTCATAGAAATTATCAACATTACTTCAGAGAAGTACCCTGCAATTTGAAGAATAAAAAACCAGTAAGTACAGCTTCCTTATGGCAGAGACATTTATAATATCCTAAAATACAGTATGTACTGTCACAACATTAAATTCTGTGGTTATAAGCATCTATTAAATTATTAAATGCTATCACTATATGTGAAGTCAGAGTCATTGCAGATTCAACTGTGAAACTGTGAATAATAGCAGAACCCCATGAATAAAATCAGAAGTGTAAAACAGTGTTTTCCCCCTAGTGTTTTTCAGAACCCAGAAAAAAATGGAGAAAGCAGAGTTATGTTTGAAAATGCTTATATACATTCCAAAGAGTTGATGCTTTCAAAACTTGTGGTGCTGAAGACTTTTGAGAGTCCCTTGGACTGCAAGGAGATCAAACCAGTCAATCCTAAAGGAAATCAACTCTGAATATTCATTGGAAGGACTGATGCTGAAGCTGAAGCTCCAATATTTTGGCCACTTGATGCAAAGAGTTGACTCATTTGAAAAGACTGTGATGTTGGAAAAGATTGAAGGCAAAAGGAGAAGAGAGTGGCAGAGGATGAGATGGTTAGACGGCAGAATGAACTCAGTAGACATGAATTTGAGCAAATTCCGGGAGATAGTAAAGGACAGAGGTGACTGGCACGCTGCAGTCCATGGGGTTTCAAAGAGTCAGACAAGACTTAGCAACTGAACAACAACAAAAATACACATTCAATTGAAGAGCATTTTGTGGGAGCTATACATGGGGAAAGCACAATGCAGAGAAATCTGAAGAACAGAATGATGCTGACAAAAACCAAATTAAATAAAACTAGAATACTGTTACAAGGCTTTATCTCTAAATCCTAAGAAGACATGAGTGGTGGCAGGAAGCAGGAGTAGATAACGGATTTTGACATCAGCTAGGTCTTCAGCCATATAACTCTTAGGTGTTTGAGCCATATAAATCTGAATCCCCATTTCCTCAACAGTAAAACATTGTTATGAAGACTAAACATGACATTGCTATAAACACGCAGTGGCAGACAGAAAACCCTCAAGTTCCTCAGCAGAGCCACTCAAGGATCACAACAGATATAAAAGCTGTATTAACAATAAGTAAACAAAGAAATAGAGAACAATTATTTCAGCTGTCATACACTTGTGCAGCAGCATATATAAACAATCAGTAAAGTAGCTCAGTTTTTTTTTTTTTTTTTAGTGAAAATATAATACAGTTATATATGAAGTTATGGGCTCTAGACTCAGAGCTCTGGAGTTTGAATCCCAACCTCACCAATTAGTAATCCCAAGATCTAGGATAAATTCAGTAACAATTTTGTACCCTATATCTTCTCATTTATACAACGTGATTAATAACAGTACCTATCTCTAAGGACTATTTTGGTGATTAAAGAAAATGATAGCCATCAACTAATTAGATCAGCAAATAGTAAATGTGACTTTATCATCTTCCTCTACTAACAGCTAACCCAATTTCCTGTCTTGCTACCATTATCTCTGTCAGGCTCAGCACCTTGGGTATCATCCTCTCTTCCTTCACTCTGTCCCTTTTATATCTGTCCTTATATATCCATTGCCATCCCCATTACCCTAATTAATGTTCCTATTCATGTACTCAAGCAATGAATGACTTTATAATTAGAACCCATGACTCCAGACTTCTACCCTTTCAAAGTTCTACATCAGCTTAAAAACTCATCTCCCTAAAGTTCAGCTCTTTTGGTCATGTGACTCTCTTTCTTACAAACCTTTAAGGGTAGAGAGTAATGCTAGAGACCTTCAAGAGTCTTTGTGATGTAGTCCCAATTTCCTTTAAAACTTCACTTCCCTGTTTCTGCTTTACAACAGCAAATTCCCATTTCTCACACTTTAATACTTCATGGCGTTTCCTGTTACAAGGAATGCTGGTTTTCTGCCCCATACTCTGCTTTTCTGTCTCCTTTGCCCTTCAAAGTTCAGTTAAAAATATCACTGCCTTCAGAAAGAGGTTTTATAACTTTCTTCATCTACTAGGAAACTAATCATTTTCCACTTTAATGAAAACTTGCTCTTACATCTTGATGTTTAAATCTTATTTTTCATTCCCCAGAGTAACTTGACCAATGTACTGAAGAGTGAACCATAAACAATAAGAATTGACTGAATGAATAATTACAATAATTAATGACATGATGAAGTAGAAACAGCTTTTCATGGGAATTAAGGTTACCAAAGGACTATATGGTCGTGCCAATATACCTTTGTCTGTTCCAATTCTGAAGATAAGCTTTCCAAACTGCTAAAACTCAAGAAGCGCTCATGGCTGGAACCTGTTTGAAAAAGGTATCTGACCACTGTCTCTTTGTTTGTTTCAAATCTCTCCCATTTTCTTAATGTGACCTGAATTTGAAAAAATAAACAATATATCATGTTAAGAATTATCAGAATGCCTCACAAAATACAGTCAAATTTTCATTTATTTGTTAGGCTGTGAACTTCCAGTTAACTCTCAGTTCAAATGTCAAATGACTACATTAATGACTAAAGATCATCCTTGCACCTTCTATAAGAATTTCCCTTCTTGAGTCTCAGTTCACCTTCAAAAAGAGGATATGTGGCCTAGGACTCAAAATTTTCTATCTGCTACAAAGTCCTATGAATCTAAGGATATTACTTAACAGTAGGTAGGGGACAAAGGAAAGAAACCCTTCAATATGTCTCAAGAAAATAAAGGATTAAAGGGAAGATAGAAGAGAGAAGGGAGAGACAGCAGGAAGAAGGGAGAGAGAGACACACAGGAAGAGAGTGGGCAGTCAGTAGGTGGAAATAAAAATCCAAGAACACATTAACTTGTATGTGTTAAAGGCACAATAAATCATAAAGATGTGACTGTTACACTGTCCAGAAAAGTGAAATTATCCAGCAGCAAATTTCTGGATTCAGACAAGAGTGGATTCAAATCCTAGCTTTACTATTGATCGCTACTCTCTGATTTCAGGGAAAATCCTCAAACTCTCTATTTTTAAGCATCCAGTCTTGGAAAATGTGGTAATTACAGTACCCATCTCACAAAGCTGATGCTATGATTAAAAGAGATCACTCATGGAAGTGTTTAACAGAACGCTGGCACCTCAGAGGCAGGAATGATAAATGTTTGCTTCCGCTAGTAGGAGAGGTAACCTGTGACCCGGAAGTTAGTGCAGCCTATGATGTAACTTCCGGTCTGCTACCTGGATGCGGCGCTCCTGTTTCTCCCGACTGTGCTCCACACCGTCCAGGGTGCTCTCCAGCTTCCGCAGCTCTTCTTGGACTCGCCCAGGCAGCCCACCTTCTCCCTGCTGAGCCTGCGCGATCTGCTGCTGCACGTCCTTCTTCTTTGCATTGATCCTCTTTGTCTTTTGCTGGAAGCATTTGTTCAACAGATGGATAGAAATGTTAACTCTCTTAAGCAACTAAGTAGGGACATAAACACCCACGCTATAATGGAGGTACAGAAAGGTAAAATCTCCTGAGCAGGGACCTAAACTGCATTTTAAACTTAAGATGGAGAGTTAAGATGGTAATGAAGGCTCTGTGATAGTCAAAGATGGGCATTATTTAATATTTTATGCTTTTTAATGGGAAACAACATAATTAATTTGGCCTGAGTGTTTTAATTGTGTGCAGATTTAGACAACATGTAATCGTTTGTGCAATACCCCAGATGGAATCTGGCAAAACTAGTCATTTGACATAATTCTCCTTGAAGAACTATATTCTGCCTAAAAACACAGAGCCCCAATTCCAATTTTTAAAAATCAATCATGCTGTAAAAATGCTAATATGAAGAGATTTAAGTCCAGGGTATATTCAGAATTATTAATACGCTAAGATATCTGAGGAAAGGTGTGTTTTAAAATAAATATTTTATTGAAGTATGTACAAGCAAAAATGGTACACAAATCTCAAAATACAACTTATGGATTTTCACAAAGTAAACACACCATATAACCAGGCAGTTGGTTCAAGAAATGAAGAGTTTTAATATTAATATATTACTGTGAATATCTATAATTTCATATTTCTCTGATTTAAAATAAACTGAAACCCAAACAACACTTTTACCAGTGATTGAGAACAATATAGCACTAAGCACTTTTTTGAAGTCTAAAGGCTGCTCTTTTACAACTACTTCAATGCAACTTCCATTTTGATATATTATTACATAGACAATTACTTAACATTTTCCTATACATTAAGTTAACTAAAATTCTGCCATTAGATTAATGTGAATCATACTTTCACTTCTGTTGAATTTGACAAGTAAAGCTGATTAAAATTGTTAATTATCAATACACGTTCCAGAACTTCTTTAGTTCCAGTTTTAATCCTTTGTGGGAGCACACTCTTTAGAAAGGACTGGTACTTCATGTTATAATTTCCCAAACCAGGATGTAGTCAAAGTTGTAAACTGAAGATCAAAGATTATCATGTAATAAAAGAATAGTCATCTCAAATATGAGATGGTTTGTTTATGCTTTCCTTCTCTATTAAGAAAAGGATAATTTAGTGTTTTATGAAGGTTTTCATAGCTAAATCAATTTTCCTTCCACAATTTTCCTTGAACATTTTGGTATCATCAAATCACACTGGCTAAGGATTTTTCTTGCAAGATATTCTGAAATATTAAATATTTAATAAGGAGAACAGACGTGCCAAGTTCTTTTAACTATTTGATTGAGTTCCTTCCCAAGCTCCCCATCTTCCCTGCTCAAGTCAGTGGATTGCCTTACTCTTCATCTGTCTGGTACTCAGTAACTAATCGACTTTGCATAAATGCCCCAGAATAAAGAGGCATTCTACCTGGTGATGAAGGAGTAGTTGTTGTGCTTCAAACAAATTTTCAGTGTCCAAGATCTTCTCAGCTTCTTCCTGGACTTCTTTAGAGCCAGTGATTAACTCTTCCAGGGAACTTTTGACTATTTCTTTGTACTGGACACAGTCTCCAAAGTTGCTTAACATCTTTTCAACCTAGATTTTCATGAAAAATCAGTCAAACTGTTAGATTAGGAATATCTGTAGAAAATTTCAGATCTTTCAGAATCAGGGAACTATAAGTCATCCAAATGATTATTTTTTCTATGCAAGTTTGTAAATGATTTCAAGAAATCCTGATAACTATTTGCTGTACTTTACATTCTTACATTATCTTCCCAAATACAAAGTCATCAGATTTGTAGGACAACTTGGTCAGTACAAATATTCTTGCTAAGGGTAAATGTGGCCTTGTGTGTGCATGCTAAGTTGCTTTGGTTGTGTCTGACTCTGTGACCCTATGGACTGTACCCTGCCAGGCGCCACTGTACATGGGATTTTCCAGGGAAGAATACTGGAGTGGGTTGCCATGCCCTCCTCCAGGGAATCTCCCTGACTCAGGGATCAAACCCACATCTCCTGAAACTTCTGCATTGCCGGCAGATTCTTTACCGCTGAGCCACCAGGGAAGCCAGATGTGGCCTTACTAGAAATGAAATATATGGTCTTGTATAGTATACAAAGAACTATAAACATTGAAATGTATATAAAGAAGTTTAAAGTGAGTAGATCTTGCCTAAAAGAGGTTTTACTAGCCTGCTGGCTCAACATGAATGGGTTGCTATTATTAGCTATCAGTTATTTGGGCTTCTTAGGTGTCTCAGTGGTAAAGAATCCTCCTGCCAACACAGGAGGTGCAACGGATGCAGTTTCAATCCCTGGGACAAGAAGATCCCTTGGAGTAGGAAATGTAGGAAATACTACTCAAGTTTTCTTGTCTGGAAAATTCCCTGGACAGAGGAGCCTGGTGGGCTACAGTCCATGGGGTCACAAAGAGTCAGAGATGACCAAGCACAGCACAGCGTCACTTATCTACTCTGTTCCAGGCACTGCACAGGCTTCCCTTGTGGCTCAGCTGGTAAGGAATCTGCCTGCAACCGGGGGACCTGGGTCCAATCCCCGGGTTGGGAAGATCCCCTGGAGAAGGGAAAGGCTACCCCAAACTCCAATATTCTGGCCTGGAGAATTCCAGGGACTATATAATCCACGGGGTTGCAAAGAGTTGGCCATGACTGAGTGACTTTTACTTCACTTCAGGCACTTTACTAAGTACATACAGTATTGCATTCAATTCTTGAAGTTAACTTTTGGGGTATTTTTATCCATTTTAAGCTCATGGTGATGTAGGAAATGGGGTATCAGAGTTAAACTGTACCAGTGGGCTTATTTGACTCTCAAACCTAGGTTCTTAATCTCTGCAATTTACCTGAAACTGACCATGAAATAATGCTTCTAGTGAAAGTATGGATTTAGAAGCTTTGCTCTTTAAATATAGGTGGTGAACCTGAACTATTAATAACATATCCAATAATGGTACAGACCACAAAGCAAAGATTCTGCTCATCTTTCCCACCAATCTTCATATATATAAGTGTCTGTTATAACCATTCAGTTTAAACTAGTAATACACATTTCAAATAAAATTATTTGTTAGACTGAAACCCAAAGGAACCTTCCAGACTCTTCATCCAGAGCTTCCATTTAGAGTGTGAATAAATAGTTTACCTCTGACAACAAAGTCCCGAGAGCCTTGAAAGAACTAGATAATTTTGCCAGCTCATCTCCTTGCTTTTGGGCTTCATCCTCAGAAGAAACTTCAATCAGAATTTTAAGCCTGGATTTCAGCCAGCTGAGAGTCTCCCCTTTTTTGGTAATACCACTTCTTATCTCCTGGAATGAAAGAACACTTTTGATGAGCAAAATACAACTGTGAATCATAACTTTCCAGCAAGAAAGAACTCAACCTAAGAAGGTTTGTAACACGGAGGTCGAGGAGCCAGACATTCATTCACCAACATGCCTACTTATTTCACTTTTTGTTCACGTCTTTAACCAAAGTCTGTGAATGCTAGGAGGAACTGTTTCCCCAATGCCAAAACCCAATGTGTAAAATCAGTGTTCTCTATACTGAAAAATTCCCTCTGTAACTAGATGTCTACATATTTACAGATATGTCCTTGATCATAACAAAGATGCTTCCAAAAGTACTGTAGAATATGTGACACCAGAACTGGGAATTATAACATATACTTTTTCACCTCATTTTCTGCGAGCTGGAAGGAACACTATTTTTTTGGAAAAAAAAAAAAAAGAAATTGACAGAGTCCTTTTTTAAATTAGTGGGTTTCTTTCATTGAAGAATTTACTTGGTGAATATTATTATGGATGCTCTAAAGATGTATGGTGCTAGTGGTGAAGAATCCACTTGCCGGTGCAGGAGACACAAGAGATGCGGGTTTGATCCCTGGGTTGGCAAGACTCCCTGGAGTAGGAAATGGAACCCCACTCCAGTATTCTTGCCTGAAAAGTGCCACGGACAGAGGAGCCTGGTGGGATACAGTCCACGGGGCTGCAGAGTCAGACACGACTGAGCGGCTGAGCACAACGATCTATTTTAACTTCATTAGCTCATATTTTATGTTTCACTTTGGTTGGTTTTTGGAAGTCAGTACCCCAGAGAGTAAGGTGCACAAACAGGCGCTCAGCTCTAATCCAGGAAGAGAAGGCTGACTGGCCAAGACGATACCAGAAAGACCTCAGGCATCAGCCCTTGTAGGACTGGGGACCGGGGGAATGGTGCCTGGGGCTGCCTCTCCCTCCTGCACCTGCTTTGGGTAGCTGAGAGCTGACTGCTTGTGCTGCTACAAGAGGGTCTTACAGGGCCAATACCTGCAGAGGAAATAGTTGGTTTTAGAAGCAAGTGGTTTTTTCTTTCCAAGATGTGAACTTTCTGGTATTATAACAGCAACCAAGAGAAAATATAGACGTCCGTCTACAGATGGACATGGTATTGTTGAGTACCTTTAGCATGTCAAGGGATTATAATTTTAATAGGGAAAAATGAAAATCAGAGGATGGGAATAGAAAGGAAATAACATTCTTATCAGTGCTTCACTGGTGGCTCAGCAGAAAAGAACCCTCCTGCCAATGCAGGAGACTCAGGTTCAATTCCTGGGTGGGGAAGATTCCCTGGAGAAGGAAATGGCAACCCACTCCAGTATTCTTGCCTGGGAAATCCCATGGATATAGAAGCCTGGTGGTCTAAGGTCCCTGGGGTCACCAAAGAGTCAGACACGACTTTGCAACCAAATAACACAATATATTCTCATCAACAACTCTGTGACTTGCAGTGGTTCAAAGTACCGAAAGATAAATAACATTCACAACAGCACGTGTCTACAAAGCTAAGAGCCAAGATAAGAGGGAGAGGGATGCTGTGTGCCATTCACAGACTGCAAACTGGATTCAGGCCTGAGGTTCTGTCGCCCTGGCTGGGTTTATCAGGCAGCACCCTTGCTCACAGGGACTGATCCAATCCAAGCTGCAAGTGACATAGAAACGATACTTAAGAGACCATGCCCAGTTCTCTCATCTTCTGTAATCCAGCTTTTGAGTGGCTGAAAATGTACAAAAACCGGCAGTGTTCTTGTTTTCCATGACTATTCTTGATCTCCACTGTGTTGTACGCCCATGCATACAATTTTCCTCTCAAGATTCCCCATTAGCTAAAGAGGCATTAGAGGTACCACTGAACATGACTAAATCTCAGAACTAACAATGATTCCACAAAGAACACCCCTGCAGTTCTCCACAGAAACAGGGGGAGACTTATTTTAAGACAATTTTCAGGAAGTCAATTTTTTTTTTTTAGGAAGTAAATTTTTTTATAGAAAGAAAACAAGACATCAGTTAGACTGTTGCCATTATTTTTTTTTTATTAATAGTTATTTTCTAGTAACAAAAAAAGTGGCCCAGAACTTACCTCCACAGCACGTTTAACTTCTCCTTGATTAGCAGTATCAATGGTCTCATTCTTGATCCCCTTTAACTGGGTCTCCTTTGCAGATATCCAAGAGGAGAACTCATAAATTCTGAAATAACACAGGTATTTTCTTATTAAAGGGAGAAAATATCCCCAGGGTTAGAATATATTTTCCATTTTGAATTTATGCATGGAAATTTGATAATCAACTGATGAGAAAATGGATTCACACATTGCATTCAACTCATTAGCAAACTGATTAACAAATTTCCTGGCAATGGTTCCTTTCACATGAAGCTCAAGGCAGAAGAGGCTGCCCCTGGGCTCACTCACTTGAACCAAAGGGAAAGCAGAGCAGATGGAGCTCAGTGGTGGAGGAAGATGCATCTCAGAGTCTGGGCACATGGAAGTGAGGAAGGTACACCCGAGGTCTGACCTCATGCGTCTCCACCAGAGACAGAAACCCAAAGAGGCAGAAGTCCCTTTCGCGGTGACATGAGGAAATCAGAGAGAAAGAGATTGCCTAATTCTGATTCAAAGAGACAACATCTGGGTCACCTGGAAATAATGTGCTTCCCTCTTGTTTCTGACTGAAAGTGAAAGTTGCTCATTCGTGTCTGACTCTTTGCGACCCCATGGACTATATAGTCCATGGAAATCTCCAGGCCAGAATACTGGAGTGGGTAGCCATTCCCTTCTCCAGGGGATCTTCCCAACCCAGGGATCAAACCCAGGTCTCCTGCACTACAGGTGGATTCTCTACCAGCTGAGTCACTAGGGAAGCCCAAGAATACTGAGTGGGTAGCCTATCCCTTCTCCAGGGGAACTTCCTGACCCAGGCATCAAAGTGGAGTCTCCTGCATTGCAGGTGGATTCTTCACCAGCTGAGCGACCAGGGAAGCCCCATTTTGGTTTTCTAACTGAAACTCATTCTTTAAATTCAATGAAGCATTTTTGTACAGAGCATGCACACAATCATACCATCTGATTTTCTTCATTGCGTAAGATGAAACATATTTCATGACTTGTTTTGCAACAATGTCTGAATTAAAAGAATTATGAAAGACCACGTCCTTCTCTGGGAGCCACCCACAACTACCTGCTCGTGTAGTCCTTCCACTTGTCTGGGTCTCCCACCAGCTTCGCGTAGGTGCAGTCAATAGCAGCTCTGAGCTCCTTGAGGGTCACGTGACAGGTCTCCGGTGTGTTCCGGACTGCGTCCCGGACTGGAAGTTTCAGACACAGTTCTTCAATGAGCTGTAACCTTTTCTCACAGAGATGGTGAGGGCCCTTGTCACTGAAGAAGATCTAGTGAGCAATAAACATTTACATAATCTCTGTGAGAATCCACACAAGACTGCCATATTTTCATGGACAATTCCCATCTAGTCTAGCAGTATAAAGTAATGAAGCTATTGGGTGTTTTCAGACCCAAATGCAAGCATCAGTTATATACTTGAAGGGACACTGGGACTTCTGGGACATACCCTATGCTCTTTGATGACCTTTTCGCTGCCTTCCTGGGGCACCAGCTTGGTCTCTCGGTCCAGCTCAGCTCTGCACTCTTCCACAGAAGCTAAGAACCTGTTCTTCTCCACCTCAATCTTCAGATGAAGCAAATGATATGGAGCTTCTGCTTGAAGATCCTGCATGCCATAGGAAGAGTCCGAAAAATAGGATACCATTCCTGATCATGTACATTTCCCACTGAAGTGGGAGAAAATATAAGATAGTTCCTCTTCCAGGGGATCTTTATGACCCAGGGATTGAACCTGTTTCTCTGGCCTTTCCTGCATTGGCAGGCATATTTGTAACCACTGAACCACCTGGACAGCTTAGCCCAAATGTGACTTAATACCTTATCATCAGCATTGAGACTCTGTGCTTTGTACTTTTCCAAGTACCAGGATCACAACCAACCTTTCCAGCCTGCTGTGAGTTGGGTGTTTCCACGTGATTATCCTATTTAACTTTTACAGTAGCCCTATGCAGTATTAATATTCCTATTTTAAAGATCAGACCCTTGAGGCTCAAGGTTAAGTAGAAAAGCTGGATTTGATTCTAAATCACACACTGATTCCATATAGCCTCTCCCTGGCATGTGTCCTTTTAAATTTTGTCAACAGCCCTATGAGGTAGGAAGGACAGATTTTATGCTCACTGCACAGGGGTTGAGGGGGTGCTCAAGGAAACCTCATTAGTGAAAAAGCCAGGATTAAGCAGCCCACGGCTCCGACCACCTGCCATGTCCTCTTTTCCTCGGAGTATACACTAAGAAAAGAAGCAAGCCAGCACACAACAATGGCATCCTGACAATGGGGAGCTTTTTACATTCTTCTTTGATACAAGTATAAGCTTCATCATTCCCTTTAGTTGTACAATTTATTTTTAGCCTACTTGTCTCCTATGGCATTTAAAAGATTACCTTTAAAATAAAACACTGCGATAACTGATGAGAAAAATGAGTTAAGGCTTTGGAAAGACTAGGACAGATTATATCCCGGAGAACTCAATGTATGTGTGTATGTAAAATAAAATACAGCCTTCAATTATAGTCTCTATTCCACAGTACATTTTTGATAATGTTAAACCTAAAAGACAACTTTAAAAGCTTGAATTTCTTTAAGCATCCTTTTTTTAAAAAAAATCAAATTTAGCAAGTAAAAAGGTATTTCTTTTTTATTTTTATTGAAGCATAACTGATTTACAATGTGAGGTGTACAGCAAAGTGATTCAGTTACACATATATATATATAAATATATACATATATATTCAGATTATTTTCCCTTATAGATTGTTACATAATATTGATTATAGTTCCTTGCATTATACAGCAGGTTCTTGTTGGTTATCTATATAAAAAGGTATTTCTTTAATTGTGTTTTTCTTATGCAAAAGGCTGAACTTTTTATCCTATGTTACTGGGGTTAGAAAAACAAAATCCCGAAAGTGACACAAGCTGATGGACAGTGTTCTAGCTGCCTGCTTTCTGGATCTCATGACTCCTTCAGCTAACGCATATAAAATTCACCGTTCAGTATTCCCTCAGAGCATCACTTGTGAGTCTGCTGCTGGAGTCGCTTCCTCCAGTCTGCCCCGAGGATGACACCTTCAAAGGGCCCCGTCACTTACAGCTGCTTCCCCTGACATGCAGATTCTGAAGTCGGTTTCCATGTGACAAGCCCACGCAAGACACTCCGGTCGCACTGAGCCCAGTGGAACGTGTGTGCCCCGGGCACACCCTGCAGCTTGCTTTTTTCCTCCCTGCCGCCCCCTGACCCCTGCCGCTTCTTTAAGGTCCTTGCTCAAAACTAATTACCTGCCTTCTTCTCTGCTGTCCAAGTGGTCCACTTCTCTCTTTCAAAGCTTTCATCAATGTATTACTTACACTTTTTGGAACTTATTATGTATTGTACTTTTATTATTTTGCAACTAATTATCTTCCTTACTGGACTCTAAGTTCTCTGGAGGGAAAGGATTATTCTTTGTTCATCACCGAATCTTTAACCAGTAAACTGTTTTCATTTATGTTTCAGATCATAACAATCTAAACCAGATGACAAAATCCTTGAAAACCTCAAACATATAGGTGTATATATATACCTATATGTAATATATATGTACACCTATATGCATATACCTATATGTATATATACCTATACATACATGTATATACCTATCTATATAAATAGTACATAATTGCATACTTTATATACAAATATATATAATATATGGGACTTCACTGGTGACTCTGATGGTAAAGAATCTGCCTGCAATGCAGGAGACCTGGGTTCTATCCTTGGGTCAGGAAGATCCCCTGGAGAAGGAAGTGGCTACCCGCTCCAGTATTCTTGCCTGGAGATTTCCATGGGCAGAGGAGCCTGGTGGGCTACAGTCCATGGGGTCACAAAGAGTCAGAGATGAGTGAGCAACTAAACACTTTCATACTTTCATACATAATATATATATGATGCTTTCATATGTATTCATATGAGATATGAATACAGAATATATATTTCATATATATGATGTATTTCACACATCATGCTACTGAAATTATAAGGAACATTTCTTGTCATTTCAATAGCATACCTAATATAACTAAGATGGAAACAGTTTATGAAATGTCGCTGAAAAAGTTAAATGCCTTGATGTTCCTGTCCCCAAAAATAATCAGGAAAATAAAGCATACTCTTAAGTAATATAATGAAATTGATGATACTTAAAAATAGGAAAAGCAGGACTTCCCTGGTGACCCAGAGGTTAAAGACTTTGCCTGCCAATGCAGGGGATATGGGGTCAATCCCTGGTCCAGAGGATCCCCCGTGCCACTAGGCAACTAAGCTTGTGTGCCACAATCACCGAGCCAGAGTGCCCTAGTGCCTGAGCCCTGCAACAAGAGAGGCTGCTGCAGCGAGAAGCCCGTGCACGGCCAGCTAGAGAGTAGCCCCTGCTCACCGCAACTTGGGAAAGCCCACATGCGGCAAAGAAGATCCAGGGCAACCGCATGTAAAATAAATTTTTAAAATCTTTAAGAAAACAGGAAAAGCAAAATTCTATCACATCTTATCCCGTTTTGTTCAAGTTCCACTTTTTCAATGGGAAAGGGATGAAAAACTATGATAACATTCCCTGGTTTCTAAATTTCTCTGACCATTGAACCCTCACACCCTCATGTTCTCTCTTCTCATCCATGATACACGACCTTCCCGTGAGGTCCTGACTCACCTTCCACTGTTTGTGGAGCTTTCTGACGGCTTCCTGCAGGCCCCGCTGCTCCTGCTCGGGGAGAATGTCAGTGAGCTCATCACAGGCTTTCAGGAAAGCATTGAGCACCCTCTGGTCCAGCTGGCTGAAAAACTCCTGGCGTGGACAAGGGGGAGAGTGGTCACGAGTGTCAGCCAGAATAAAAGGCAGCATCAGACACCAGACAGTGAAGCAGTCATGCCTCTAAACAAGCCTCTTAGCCAGCTGCTGCCCTCTTCAAACCTTCTGGGCAACTACCATTTTGTTTTCAGGAGCAAACTATAATTATCCACAGTGATGAACCAGAAGCCATTGAATCTGAAATTGAACCAGGACTTTTTTATTTTTTAGAAAAACATCTGCAGTTTTCAAATTTGATAGAATCTTCTAGAGAGCCAATGGGAGATCTTAAAAACTTGATCCCACAGGAACAGAGTTTTAGTTCCTCTTTGGCAAAAGTCAGGAGAGCTGAGTGGAAGCCAGGACTAGACCTCACAATCCCTCACTCCCTAACTGCAGTGTGTTCCAGGCCTTGCTGGTTCATTATGAGCCATTTCTGCATTCACACCAAGCATACAAACTGTGGACTGAATTGTGTTGCCCCCTCCCCACTGTCCCATCCCACCAAAGCCATATGTTGAAGCCCTAACATGCAGTGTGATGATATCTGAGGGTGGGCCTCTCATGAAAGAATTAGTGCCCTTTTTCAAGGAGAGACATTGAAGATCTTCCCTTCTACCCATCTCTGCCATGTGAGGACACAGTGAGGTAACCATCTGCATATCAGGAAGAGTCCTCGCCAAAACCCAGCCAGGCTAGTCCCCTAATCTCAGACTTCTAGCTTTCAGAACTGAGAAAATAAATTCCTATTGCTTAAGCCACCCAATCTGTGTATTTTTTTATGGTAGCCTGGGCAGATGAATACAACACATGCACAAATACACATGGCTAAGTCTCACAAAGTCTTAGGATTATGTATGCTGGGAAGCCACAGTGATTCAAAAGAAAGAACAGCAGAGTAGGGGTGTATAAATTTGAACAAGATGTTGGATGGTCATAGACATCAAACCTAAATTCATCAGCTGCATGACAAACGCATTGCATTCATCATCTGAGAGCATGGCTTACATAAATATCCACTGAAATTTCAGGAAAAAAGTATACATTGTCAGAGGGAATCATCTCCACACACCATTTAAGAGATTACCGATACCGATATAATTTAATACCGATACTCAATATAATTTAATTACCGAAAAAAAAATTAATTACCGATACTCAATACCGATATAATTTAAATGAGTATGATTAACAGGGAGATGGCTTCACAATACTGGCTCAAGCTGTAGATCAGCTACCAAACTTCAAGTGACATGGCACCTATACCATGAGTGATACGGCAGAGTTATGATATAAGCACAAAGACTTAGCCATCCCCCTAAACTTCTCTCTCTTAGGAAGCATATGCTGGTCATGAAAGAGTGTTTCAGCTAAATAATGAATTGGTAGTTTGGAGAGTCTGAATTATCTCTCCTATGGCTCTCTGCTACTCCAGGGGCTCAAGAACGGCCAATTATAGGGCAGCTTATCAACTGCTTCTGAGGTTCTTTTTGCTGTCATTTCTTGGGGTCTCGTATCTAACAAGTTCCTGCTCTCCTGACTCATTTCGCCCTTTCCCCCTCCCCTCCCTTTCTCCCCTTCTCTTTTCCCCCTCCTTCTTCCCTCCCTCCTCTTCTCCCTCCATTTTCTTCTTTTTCCCTCCCTCTGTGTCTCTCTTCCTGTCTCTCTCTGCTTCTCTGTATGAGATCATTACACTCTTTTTATTTTGTATCCAAGATGGCTTGCTCACGTCCTCGTGTCCTTAAGGGCCCACGTGGGATGCACTCACTGTGTGTCTCTTCAGCAGGTCTTCCGGGTCCCCCTTTTCCTCCAGGCCCTCCTGAGCGACCCTCAGCACCTTCTCCAACTCGGCTCGAGACTCCTCAAACTTCTTCATCAAGCGGCTGTTGGTTTCCACATGTTTCTTCCAATCTCCAGTTTTCTTTACCATATTCTTGATTAAAAATAATAATAATAATCATAAAGGGATATCAATCTCCAGTCATTGCAAATGTCATTTGTTAAAGAGTAGTGCTTCTTTCAAAAAACACTTGTAAGGAATACATGTCATTATGATGAGAATAATCAACCCTTTTAAATATTAATCAATATCAGAGAAAAAAAAAAGTCACACAGTCGTGTCCAACTTTTTGTGATCCCATGGACTATAGCCCGTCAGGCTCCTCTGTCCATGGGATTCTCCAGGCAAGAGTACTGGAGTGGGTTGCCATTTCCTTCTCCAGCATACTTCCCGACCCAGGGATCAAACCCAGGTCTCCTGCATTGCAGGCAGATTCTTTACCAACTGAGCTACTCAGAAGTACAATATCAGAGAAAGAAGAAGTAAAATGATTGGCTTCCAAACACCAGTAGATGAGCCATTTGTCAAGAGTGAAGACATGAAATGCGGTAATTACAAGTCTTCTTGGAATTTTCCTTGTTCACATCTCGAAAGCAGGCAGAGAACTTACCTGAAAAGCAACATGCATATCTGCAATCTTCCTCTGTAGCTTCGTCTGATCAAAATGCTTTAACACGTTGCTCAAGGTCACAAACTTTTGAACACTCTGACTGCCTTTCTCAATTTGAGTCATGGCTTTCTTACAGCTTTCTTGACAAGCTAATAGTTCCTACAGGGAAAGGGAACCCACAACAATAGTATTTGAAAGGGCAAGAAAGAATGAGAGTAACCATTACAAAACATTAACAGCATTATATAGCTTTTAGGCTTTTAATCTGCAATAAGTAAAACCAAAAGTATGGAGAGATGGTGCTTTTCAGAAGAGCACAATTTTAAGCAATCACTGAAGTCAGTGTCTTTTATATAAGGCATTTAAATGTCATGCTGAGGTTTCTGAAATTTTTTACATTTCATGCCTACCTTATTAATATCAAGAGAATGACAGAGCATCAAAATTATTATCTGCCTGGTGCGTGCCTTCCTCCTACCAACTAACAGGTCCGTAATTTATTGTAAAAACAATAATGAAATCAATCCATGTATCAGGCTACAATCTGTCTCAATAAATTTAATACCAGTGCATATTATACTTTACTGAGTTAGTTGAAGTAGATTATATATCATTTGTGTATCCTAAAATATACAACATTTGAATTCTTAAGGGTCACAAACTATTAACCTCATTAATAAAATGGTGGACCCCAGGTTGGTTGGTGGTTTAGTCACTAAATTATGTCTGACTCTTGCATGGACTGCAGCCTACCAGGCTCCTCTGTCCACGGGATTTCCCAGGCAAGAATACTGGAGTGGGTTGCCATTTCCTTCTCCAGGGCATCTTCTCGACCCAGGGTTCGAACCAAGGTCTTCTGCATTGTAGGCAGATGCTTGCATTACAGGTGGATTCTTTACCAACTGAGCCACCAAGTGGACCCCAGACTATAACACAAAAGGCAGCAGACTAGTGGACCTGGGAAGGCTTGGCGGTTGTCACGCATTTGCAGATGAGAAGCGATGGTGACTCAGAGGAAGCCTGACTATATCCTGGGATCCTGGCAATTTCTGCCTTAGACAGCATGGAAATTATTCAGCTCCATGGCAAGCAGTCATGTTTTTGACTTGAATCCACACCATTTGCACTTCAGCATCCTTGATTGCTTTGAAAAAATATTTCAAACTGGTAATTTGGATACCAGTTTGGGTAACTTAGATGCAAATATTAAGAGCAAGGTTTCTGTTTTATTTGGGGGAGATAGAGTAAGGATATACTTGTTCTTTTTGAAGATTTAGAGAGTAACATATGTTAGAAAAATCTTGAAGTGAAAGTGAAAGTCTCTCAGTTGTGCTGACTCTTTGTGACCCCGTGGACTATACAGTCCATGGAATTCTCCAGGCCAGAATACTGGAGTGGGTAGCCTTGCCCTTCTCCAGGGGCTCTTCCCAACCCAGGGATCGAACCCAGGTCTCCCACATTGCAGATAGATTCTTTACCAGCTGAGCCACTAGGGAAGCCCAAGAATACTGGAGTGGGTAGCCTATCCCTTCTCCAGCGGATCGTCCCTACTCAGGAATCAAACTGGGGTCTCCTGCATTACAGGTGGATTCTTTATCAACTGAGCTATCAGGGAAGCCCTAAAAAAAATCTTGCTCAAATTTTATCCTTAAAAATAGTAAATGCAATTTTTATTGTGAAAGGATTATTTGATGGAAACATATAGCAATTTGGGAACATAGGGAATGGCACTATGGTTTCAAAATGAAAAACAATCTTTAACTAATATGATGAGAACCCATTAGAATAGGGTTTGATGGTATAATCATTGCATGTATGCTCAGTTGCTCAGTCGTGTCCGACTCTGCAACCCCGTGGAATGCAGCCCGCCAGGCTTCAATTTTCCAGGCAAGAACACTGCAGTGGGTTGCCATTTCCATCTCCAGGGGAATCTTCCTGGATCAAGGATTGAACCCATGTCTCTTGCATCTCCTGCACTGGCATCATCATTGTGACTTATCATTAATAATAATAATAATAATGTTAATTGCTACCAGTTATAGAGTATATGCCCTAATGTGTTACTCATATTATAGAACATTTAATGTAATCTCTGCAACAAGTTCTCAACTTAGGTACCACCACCCCCATTTCAACGTGAGGAAATAAAGCTAATCAAGGCTTTGTAATTTGCTGTATCAGATCTGAATACCTGTCTGACTCACTTCAGATGTTCTCTGCTCTTTCTCCTAAGTGACGCTGCCTTCCTTCCATGAATCTATTTTGATGAACACAATGGCAAACCTTTTGCCCATCAGTTTTACCCTCTGTTGCTTAAGTTCATTCATAATAAACCAACTAAATAAGCCGATTAACTGTCACACTCAGTAGGAGGCTGTTCTGCATACAGATTTGCTTACTAAAACTGAGACAAAGAAGAACGATTCTCACTCCAAATACATTTCCAGAATGCTATGGTCGTGTCGACCGGTCTGGTCCTAGAGGCGGGAAAAGATCTCATAAGACACCAGTGATAGACACTGGACAGAATGGAATGCAATTATTTATTTCTGTACATAGCTAAATATATACAATTTAAAATTTATCTATACAATTTTTATCTACATAAATATGCAGGTACGCTAAGTCACTTCAGTCGTGTCTGACCCTCTGCGACCCATGGACTGTAGCCTGCTAGGCTCCTCTGTCCATTGAATTCTCCAGGCAAGAATACTGGAGTGGGTTGCCATGCCCTCCTCCAGGAGGTCTTCCCAACCCAGGGATCGAACCCACATCTCCTTGGCTTCTGCATTTGGCAGGTGGATTCTCTACCACTGAGCCACCAGGGAAGCCCCTATGTAAATACACCTATATATAAATATATAGAGAAATATAACATTTTTTATTCTATCAATAGTGGATAGGGTTTTCATCTTTGGCCATGCGTTTTTGTTTTGAGTTGCCAGTACTATTCTATTAAAAGTTTTCTTCTCTAATGATAGAAATGATGAATTTCTATCATTATATGCACCTCAGTGTGACTGCCTATGCATTCAATTAACTAGGTCTCCTGAAAGAAAATTTTCCTTACCTGATGTTTCTGTTTAAAAAGAGGACTAGATTGTGCCTCATGTTCAAGAACTGTCATAATTTCATCAATTTTCCCAAGTGAGTCATAAAAGGCCGTCATCTGCTTTTCTAATTCCTCCAACGGTACCAACAGCTGCTGAGACTCAGAAAGGAGTGGGGAGTAACAGTCTTTGACCTTTAAAAAAACAAAGACACAGATTCCATCGAAGACCATGAAAGACCATAAGCTCAGGGCACTATTCATAGCTCTCAGGAATGTTTTCTTCATTATAGGGTCGTTTTGTGTTTACAGATCTCCAGAGATACTCTTTAATGATATTTCCTGTGTATTGTTAAATTTTGATGTTAAAAAAAAAAGCACTACTATTGTACCACTGAGACAAGTAAATGCTACGGAGCTTTCTCATGAAAATACACCTAAATCATCCATCTGGATAGGTCTTGCTCATCTAAATTATGTCAGTGAGCCAGATGACATCAAATTCCATTTTATGAACTCTGCAACCCATCTTCACATTGGGCTCAAAATCTGACCTAAGACAGTCATGAATGATCATTATCTAAGCCAACCTGGACTTTTGAACTTTATTTTTAAGAACTCCACTACTTGACCCCTTAACTCTAGAAAAAATTACAAACTTGTTGATGTGTTCCTTCTGGGGAGGTCCTGTGACTCTCCTAACGGCCTTCGAGCTCCATGCCTAGCCAGTCTTTCCCCATCGACATCCCACTCACACCAAACACTCATGTCATATACCAATCTTTTCACAAAGGTTCCCATGCTGATTCTCCCTCATCTGAATTGGCCCAGTTCTCATCTGTTACTTCTCTTTTAAATAAATGTTATTAACTCATACACCTGCATTGTCTTTATCTTCATGATGAGGTCATGAAGATGAAGATCTCCATCAAGTGTCTGCTTTGTCATATCTGTTGGAATCCAGGAACTCATACAATCTTGCAAGAAGTTCCTGCCCCCCTCATTTTATTTAGAGTTGCTCCCAAAGTACTATGGGTTGACCAAAATATCCACTTATATCTTCCCTAAGAAGGTATGAAAAAACTCAAATGGACTTTTTGGCTAACCCAATGCTTTTGGAAACCAAGGAAAGGAAATTAAGTATCTGTTAGTAGACCATTTATTTTTTCTTTACATTGTAATTATTTTCATGTTCTTGAATATACTCAATGAAGGAGAAACTCATCTAAAGAAAAACACTGTCCTGTTGCCACAGGGCTCTGTTAAAATTACTGAACAAAATAAAGAGAATCTGCTGACATGCGTAATAATTCGTATGCTTTCCAAACACAACAGGAAACTTACCAAGATGCTACATCTAATACAGCAGTTAAGGAATTGTGATGACTTACCTGTGTCTAAAGGAGCAATTTGCTTTCTCAGAAGTTGCCCTAAATCACTAAACCTAACCTAGGCTGAGATGTGCCAGCCTAAGACACAGCTCTAAAGGCTGCTTGAAAGTTATCTAATCGATAATGTTGACTCCAAACTGTACCAAATCCTTATAAATAATCTTGAATATTTGCAAGGATTTAAAATTAGCATTCTTGTATATACCAGTTTGACAAAATTTTCTCTTCTTTCCATGGCCTTGATTCTTTCTATTTCTTCTACCTGACTCATTTATTCCTTTTTTAAATGACTTCTCCACAGTTGATTTCATATTTTCATATTGGTCCTTCTCTTTCTAAATTTCCTTTCCTAATCAACAAGGTTTTCTGTTTTATTTCCCTTTGTTTTCCAATTTTTCATTACATAATTTTCTCTTCACCTACATAATCAAGCCTTTTTTTTTTAAGAAAAAAAAAAACAGGTATTAATTACCCAGTTTAAATGGACTTCGAAAACAATATCATCTTTACAAAATGCAACTTTAGATAGATAAAACATCCTAATGAAACTTCCAAAGCTGTTAAGGAAAACCCCTCAATAGAATAGAAATGACTTATGGGTTATTTGGTATTCTTTGAGTTTCTTGCACAGAAGTGGCATAAATGTATGTATCTTAAGTCCGAAGTGAGCTCTGTGAGATGAAGAGGGCAGAATTTCACTATTTTGTGGTTGTGCAAGTGAAAAGAAATGGTGTAATAAAAAGCGTGTAAGTATGTCCAATATCAATACACCCTAATTAAAGAGTATACTGGAATTCTTTCTCACTTAAATAAATGATGTCTTCCTCCTCCTCTCCTCCCCTTGCTTCCCATTTCATCACTCCTAACTGGTCCTCGGTTCTTCCAGAGGAGGCTTATCTTCCTATTAAGATACACCTACTAATACTTCTACATTAAAGAGGCAAGGCTTTAATTATCAGCTCCATAGTCTCATTTTTTAAAGCTCATGACAAAGTTACTAGATGAAGAATCCCAATATGAAATAAACACAGGATCTACTAACAAGTGAATGAGTTGCCTGCGGTGACAGAATGGTAAGACGAGCTGAAAGTGATGTTGGTCCTGAATGGAGTTTCATGCTTTAAAAATATTTTCCCACCTTGGTTAGCTGCTCTTTGAGCCCAGACATGGTTGCAAACATTTCATTAGCTTCTTCTTGGGAGATCTCTTTGGTAATGAGGTGCGCTGTCTTTGTAATCATCTTATACTGAGCATCCATCACAGGCACCCTCTGCTCAATATCCTACATGAATCATTGAAACAGCTATGTTAACACATGATACATTTACTCTTAATTTCAAGATTTCACAAATGGATACAAATCAGTATGTACTGAATAAAACTCTTTACTTGTAATAATCTTTTGGAGAGTCCAATGATTACCTCCCTTCATTACTAATACATGATATATTGATTTAAGAAAATAAATAGAACTAAATATAAGAAAATAAATAAAATGAATAGAATTTAACAAATAAATTTCCTTAAATATCACCATAAATCCTTAGGTTAACATAAAGATAAGCAGAAGTAATCTTTACACTTTCAAAATGCATATTAATGTAATCTATAAATATTACATCAGGTAAATGCATATTAACAATTTGGGGCAATTCTGATTTTAAAAATGAAACAACTTACTTCTTTAAAATAAGTAACACATTGTCATTGCAGAAATTTATAAATTAGAGATAATAATGAAAATTTAAGACGGTCTTCTCACACCAGAGTCAACACCCCTACCACCACAAGGCTCTGCTAAAATTACTTAAACAAAATTAATATTTTTCCTGTGTGTATTTACACCTGTTTTTTATTTTTACAAAAAAAGGATGATGCTTTGTTTTGCATTTCTTACTTAATGATGTATTGGAAAAGTCTTTCTGTATCATTAAATATTCTTCCACTGCTTCATTTTTGAGAGTTGTAGGGTATTCAAAATATGTAAATGGTACAATTCATTTAGCAAATCCTTTACTGTTGGAGGCATTTATGTAGGGGTATCTCCAGACATTTATTTCTCCATAGTACTTTATAATTTGATCATAGAAAATGAAAATTTATATTAAAAAACTATTTTGAAGTTACCCTATGGTCAATACACATCTTAAAAAATTTAGATAGCTTTTTCATGAGAGGCAGAAATCAGAATATGCATACATGTCACAGTGATGCCAACGAGACACGGAAACAGTTCTTGTGATGACCTAAGTAACTTCACTGATCTTTCCTTACACAATAGAATAGGTTTTCCACTTTCTGTTCCAGAGAACCAGCTCACCTCCAAGTCTTGAATTAATAACTTGACATTAATAAAAGAGACTTCCAAGGGCTCTGAAAGTTTCCTATGGGCTCCAGTTGCAAACTCAGACAAGACAGTAACACAATCGTTGTATTCCTTCTTCATTCTGTCCAACTCATCAGCTCGAGCATACTGTTCAGAAAAGGGAGTGGGGCAACACAGAAAACCATTAAGCCAAGACTCAGGAAGCTTGTAACTTTCACTTCTACATTCTATCTGGAATTGTTAGGTGGTAGGAAAGACTCTGATTCCTGACTCTTATTTTAGATACATTTGAAGTTAGTCAAATTACTGTGAAAAGAAGAAAGGAGGTAGCATAGAAGCAAAGAATTATGACTTAAAGCATGAATCATTCCATGTAAGTAAGCTCCATATGTCAACCTAATCCTTAATCAAACTATACATTTCTGTTATGTTCCTCCATTACAAGTTGGAAAGAATAAAGGACCAAATAGAAACATAACAGTTCTAAACACATCTGTACTCTGCCTTAATAAGCCCATGCTCTAACAATAAAGAGTCTCTAAACAGACTGTTTATCACATTTATGACACACCCATGTTCTAGGCATAAACATATTTGAAAAACATACTTGCTTAACTTCCATAAACAACTCCCTCCATCGCCCATTTAGCAACAGTAACTGCTGTTTGAGGTCACGGGAAACCATCTCATCACACGTTTCGATTAAAAAATTGCCAGCATCATTCATGGCAGTGTGCTGCTGTATCCAATGAGGCAAGTTTCGGAAAAAATCCTAAACAAGAAACAATACATGCTATTGCAAACCATAAACCAAAAGTTAATAAATGATATGAAAGTAACCAGACCATGAGAAATACCTTGGTTCTAAAATTTGTGCAAATTTTAAGGTGAATTTTAACTCTCTTTCAAAATGGAAACTTTTAACAAAGAAGTTAAAAAATGTAAGCTAGAAATTGTGTCTTTTCATAAGAACATGTATGCCATATCTTTTTGCTGAAGACAAAACAAAACATGATGACCATATTTTGCTATTCCTGTTTTACAGGTGAAAAAGCTGAATTTCTGTGAATGTAAGGGACTTGTGCCTCTGTTCTTCAGGCAAGTAAATACCAGTGCCAGAGTCATATAAGAGGTACAATATATATATGGGTGTGTGTGTATATATATATATATGTGTGTGTATATATATATCTTAAGAAATTTTTACTGATTACTTTTGATATTAAAATCAAATATTAAAATCTGAATATAGTCCATGAAGATAATTAACAATCATGGAGATAAACTCTTCAAGGAAAATTTTTAAAAGTAATTATCTGGGCCAAGAATACATAATACAGTGACATCCTTCTTATTTAAGGTTACACATTTGATGATGGAGCAGCTTCCACTTGATTTCAAATTGTGTGCATGAGCACACACACATGTACCCACCATGGTAAAAACCAAGAACACCATAATTCAAATCGATTTCACAAGTCATGTGTGGGAGGACTTCCTACATAAACTGGTGAGAACACTTCCATTTCTGGTGGTTATATCCCCTTGGATGAAATTAACACATATGACATGTGCTAGGCACTGCCAGTCTAATCAGAAAAGTCAAAATCTGTGTGGGTTACAGTTGCTCAGGTACATGAAAACACTTAATCTGTATGAAATATGGAAAGGGAAACATAAAAATTATACATCTGCTTGTATAACATAATAATTGAAGAACCAATCTTGAATGACAAGCAGTAATTCTAATATAAGTGCTATACCTCTTAATGGGGATCTGGCACTTTGATGTTTTACATAAAAGCTGGTTTTCCATGAGAAAATATCAGACTCCCATTGAGAAGTATATATACAGAAATCAGCCCATTTCATGTGATATTTTAATGTAAGTTATATTAAAGACAGCAATTCTTGCACACATCTGTAACTGGAGGAAAGAAAATCACTCCTACCCAGAAGAAGACCTTGACTGACAGTTGATAAAATCCAAAAACAAACTTCCAGAGAGACAAACATGTGGTGACCCATCTGTTAAATCTGTATAATGCCATCACACAGACTTAGGGCTACGTTAGCCAAAATTGTTTTAAATGATCAGCATTCAGTGGCTTAGTCGTATCCGACTCCTTCCGACCCCATGGACTGTAGCCCACCAGGCTCCTCTGTACATGGAATTTTCCAAGAAAGAATACTGGAGTGGGTTGCCATTTCTTTCTCTAGAGGGTCTTCCTGACCCAGGGATCGAACCCATGTCTCCTGCGTCTCCTGTGTTAGCAGGTGGATTCCTGGGAAGCCCAAAGTTGTTTTCATCCTCTCTTAAATTAGGAAATCCACAGAGGCTGCGCCCTTTAAGTCATAGACGTTATTGTGTGTATAGCGCCCTCTGCTGCCCATTGGGTTTGGCTGCCCCTCCATCAGTTACGGCTCTCTGAATGCAAAAATCCAATACTGTCTTAACGTTAAGCTTTAAAAAGCAGAACATTTCTTGGTCTAAAATAATTTACTAACCTGAAAGTGCAGCGTTAAAGGCAAAGTCAGGATTTGCGTGACACGTACGCAAACACATGAACTCCCTAGAGAACTTTGCTGTGAAAGTCACCTATTTCCAAATTCGCCTGTGCCTGCTTCCTGTTGTAAGTAGCAGTCTTACCTTTTTGGCATGTTCTGACTGATTGAGCATTTTCTCGGCGTCCTCGAGCCAAGCCTGAAGACTAGCCACAGTACTGCCGTATCGGTCCCAGTTGGCGATGACTTCCTCCAGCATGCTCCGCACGCTCCTGACTTCCACCGAGAGGTTCCTCCACTGCGCAGTGGTTTCATTCATGAATTTCATCACATTCTCAGCTTCTTCCACTGAAACAGATAAGTTACAATCCCTGTTTTATATTTTAAATCCACCACACCTTTTTTTCTAGGGTCTACTGGAGTGCATTCATAATTCCTCCTAGGATTTTAAATTTAACAGATGTAATGTTAGAATCACATTCAGCTCATGTTGGGGATAGGTTATCTTATTCATAGGTATTTATAAAGATTAAAGACAATGAATATTTAAAACTTCTGATAAATGATATATTTTAATAATAAATGGCACATATTTCTTTGCATTTATATACATTCAGATAGACACATATATAGTACAACCATAAATGCTATAGTTCATTTTCAGCAAATATAAGAAATATATCTGCAAAATGAAACAGACACATTTTACAATTGCGTCTTTCCACGAACTTAAGTTTTCATTTATTTTATTATAATATTCAGGTTGGTCCTAGTTTGCTTTTAACCATTGGAATGAAAATAGGTTTGAACATTACAATTTAGAAAATGAAAACTTATTTTCCTTTTTCTTAGAAAATCACACATACACACACACACACGCACACACGCACACACACATACAAGGGAGGCATAACACAAAGTCAAGTGAACTGAATCCAATACAGCTTTTCAGGCCAATGGCATGGCCACCCAAAGATTCTGCTGAGAAAAAATGACTTAATCATACAGAAACATGTAGGTTCTAAAGTCTACTGTGTTCAATACTACGACAATTCCATCTTGTATTTTACCTGAACCATCAGCTTTGACATACATCTCAGCTGTCTGTTTCAAGATCTGGTATGTCACTTCATATTGTTCAAAGAACTTGCTATTTTCTATAAAAGACTAGAAAGAAGAGAGAACGGTTAAATGATAACTAATATAGGCTTATGCAGACATGCCAAAGTCAGTCTTCTGCAGTGCAGGTATGTGGATATGTTACCCAAATTTACCAACCTCACTCTTCTTCAAAACATCAACTTAAATCAACGGCCATAAATAACCTGATTATTTCTGAGAATATAACTTTATTCCCCACTTTTGCTTCTAATTCACCCCTAGATTGAGAAAATATTACACTTCTTCTCCACCCAAGGGTTTGTTTTTAGAAGAGACAGAAGCTTCTCCAGAGTATGTGGGGCTAACATTTAGAAAGCACTAAATTTGGAACAACATTTGAAAATGTCCCACTGGGTCTTAGCTGTGGGATTCTGTTGCTCTTTGAACAATAATTCTGGTGGAGGATGATTCTGAGGTACTTCAGAGTATAAATAACTGACACAAGGCACACTTTCTTAAAAAGTAAATATAAAAATATTTCCAAGTAGAAAATTGCTAAATAATCATACATTCTATCCATGTTATACACGTTCTCATATTTCTATTAACCTAGTATAAAAATTACAGATAAGACACGTCTATATCTAATACAGTGCTGGTTTAGTTGCTAAGCCATGTTGAACTCTTGCAATCCTGTGGATTCTAGCCGACTAGGCTCCTCTGTCCATGGGATTCTCCAGGCAAGAATCCTGGAGTGGGTTGCCATTTTCTTCTCCGGGGATCTTCCCAACCCAGGGACTGAACCCACGTCTCCTGCATTGCAGGTGGATTCTTTACCACTGAGCTACCAGGGAGCCCCTATATCTAATATGCCTGTATGCAATTTACATATGCATTTTTATTATTGCTAACTCCAGGAAATATGAAATAATTCCTGTTTCAAAAATTATTCCTACTTTTCTAAAAGTAGAAAGTTAAAGCAATTACCGATAACAACATATTGCCAAAGGCTTCTTAATTCCTTTTAATAGTGTAATTAGTTCCTATGATTTAAACTCAGTAAAATACTTCGTGTCACTATTATAAAATATGAAATTGGTCTTCAAAAACTAGCTGAAGTTCTGAATAGGATGTTGATGAATGCTTAATATGGAGATGCAAAATGCTTGTGTGCAGATGCAAAACTATTCATACAACAATTTCATAGGCATCCCTAGACTTTATTAATAGAAATGTATAGCATTTCATGATTATATTTTAAAAGTTACATGTAATACATTTCATACCATTTGCATTTACTACATAGTAACTATTTTTGATGGATATATTGAATAAAGATGTGAATTATCTGGAATGAGGGATTCCCTGATGACTACCTTACCCAATAAGTGAAATAGGCTTTATTATTTTTGATGAGAATTAGTTAGCTCATTATTTAGCCTTATGTCCTATTCCCGTAACCTCTGCCTACTCCCCAAATGGAGAAAGAGTAATTTAATGGAATTTAAATTTTGAATAATTTCACAAATAAGTAAGTCCTGATTTCATCAAACATGGATGATTACACCTAATTTTCAAGACCTTGTAAGAAATTGAAGAAACAAATATATTCAGCAAAATTTTTAAAAATAGTGTTCATTTAGCTTGGACACAATTTCAAGGAGCTAATGGGAAAACAATTCCTCAAAGTGTCAAATGAATGGAAAACAGTGCCTACATCGGACATAAAACATACACATGCTTTTGCTGGAGTGATTTACAAATTCATTATAAATGAACAAGAGAGAAAAGTTATTTCCAGTTTCATTTTTGGTATAGGTGGGGAGAAGAATGTTTTAAAAATATTATAAATATAGAAATTCATTAAAGTACTTTTGAGTTTTCCTATGAGGACAAAGACATCACTTTGCTGACAAAGGTCTGTATGATCAAAGCTATAGTCGTTCCAGTAGTCATGTACGGATGTGAGAATTTGACCATAAAGAAGGCCAAGCAGTGACAAATTAATGCTTTCGAAGACTCTTGAGAATCCCTTGGACAGCAAGGAGACCACACTAGTCAATCCTAAAGGAAATCAACCCTGAATATTCACTGGAAGGACTGATGTTGAAGTTGAAGCTCCAATACTTTGGCCACCTGATGCGAAGAGTCAATTCATTGGAAAAAACCCTGATGCTGGGAAAGATTGAAGGCAGGAGGAGAAGGGGGCAGCAGAAGATGAGATGGTTAGATAGCATAAACGACTCAATGGACATGAGTTTGAGCAAGCTCTGGGAGACAGGACAGAGAAGCCTGGCATGCTGCAGTCCATGGGGTTGCAAAGAGTTGGACATGACTTAGTGACTGAACAACTACGAGGAAAACTAAATAATAAATTTTTGAAGGAAGAAGCCTTATTTGTTATTTTAGTTTTAAAATTGTTTCATTTACTTCTACCCTTTCTTTTTGAGTCCTGAGTAACTCCACTTAGTAACATGAATTATTTTGTCTATTAGAATCACTTCAGCAGGAGGACTGCTAACTCACTTTTTCGCCATGAGCCATCTAGACTAAGTCTTTCAGAAGAATGCCAAATTAAGCACAAATGTGTGTTTAAAATACTAGTGATGGGGTTAGTTTATTTTTTAAAAAATACAGCTTACATGTGGAAATCAAGTTCAACAAATAAGCTGTGTTGGTCAAGGGACTTTTAAAGTTGATGGCACTTCAAGAAAAGGAAGCTATTTCTTTATGCTACAAAATTCAAAGTATTGGAAGGGAGTAAATTTCTACTCTGAAAAGAGAAATATAGTAAATACAAAGCTCATCAATTTCACTCAAAGAGAGCTAAACCAGACAATTTAAGGTTTTAAAAAATCAACTGAGATGCGAGAAGTACTTTCATTAGAACTGCCTATTGACTTTAACAAAATCATTACAAATATTAGACTAAATGTTCATATTACATATGCTGCATTCACTTTATCTACACCTCCAAGAGCTTTTCTTCTATGTGAAAGAATGAAATACTGTCTCATTTCTTCCACTATAAAATTGGAGCATGTGTTAAGTAACACGGTTATGTCACGAACAGTTCTGACATCAAGAACCAAACCAATCATCTTCTTATTTACATTACAGTATGTAATCTATTGCCAGAATCCTGTGGCCTAATTTAATCAACAGGCATTCATGAAGTATTAATATTTTCTAAGAATTCCTTGAGCACTTAGGGGCTGTGTACCTAAGTGCCTCTTAAGAGAGGCACTTTTTTTTTTTTAAGGAGGAAACACATTCTTTAGTTTCCCAACTCTTAAAAACAGTATCCTTTTTTCTTGCAGATAAGTAGAATAGAATTGAGAATTCAGATGAAGGAAAAGATAATTATGGAACTCTTATATCCCAAATATTACTTTGCTTATTTGATGATGTAGCAGCATATGGCTCATTACAATAATGTTTTTTTAGAAACCAAGTAAAGGATTATATTTAAGAAACTGATTTTATGATTTTTTAAAAAATCTTCATGCACTTTGAAATAGTCTCTTCTAAAGAGGATGATTTTCCCCAAAACTCCAGAAGAATGAGAGAAGCTCTGTGGGGTGTGACATAGAAGGAAAACAATGAAGCGCCAGTCTTTGTTCCTTAGAAAAATTCTTATTATTCTATTATTATTATTGTTGTTAAGATTTTGGAAAAGATTATGTCTTCTAGACATTAAGTTATGCAAAAGTTCACATAGGTAGTGAGGAGCTGAGTACTGATTCAACACATTCCTATGTCACTGGTGGCCACATAGAATAATCTATCGGGTCCCAATAATCTCCCCAAGAATCCAACCACACCCTGGCCCAATACCATGCTGCCTATAATAACATAAGAGTAACTAATAGGCCGAAGCATGGAAATGTAAAATATTGTCAATTATGGACCAACATTAAATGGAACTGATGTTTATGAAAATGACATTCTTTAGTTCACTGAGCTACAGAATATCATTTCAATTATTTGGACTTTTCAGTTTTTTAAAAAAAATTTTTCCCAGCCAATTCTGTTAGAGAGTAAAGTTCAGGGCATGCTAAGTCACTTCAGTCATGTCTGACTCTTTGTGACCCTAAGGACTGTAGTCAACCATGTTCCGCTATCTATGGGATTCTCTAGGCAAGAATACTAGAGTGGGTTGCCACGGCCACCTCCAGGGGGTCTTTCTGACTCAGGGCTTGAACCCACACCTCTTATGTCTCCTGCATTGGCAGGCGTGTTCTTTACCACGAGCACCACCTGGGAATTCCCATAAAATTCATAAACATAAAGGCTTTTGATGCAGAAAGATGTGGATTCTAATCCAGATTCCACTTCTTATTAACTCTGCCACTTGGAACACGTGACTTGAACATTCAAAAGTACCATTTCATCAATGAAACAATGTGAAAATACCCAGCCCACAGGGTCATCATTGAGATGGAAGATGACACATGCCAAATACTTGGCACATGGAAAATATCCAACATCCTCTAATTATTAAAACTATCGAACTATAAATATCTTAAACCTCTTTTGGAATAGAAGTTTAGGTGATAAATACATATCTTTAATCAGGGAACAAGAATATTAGGAAATATTCATTAAAGCCCGCTATATTTATAGAGTTATCAGCAATCTTACAAATAATTTTGCAAGTCACATTACCAAACAGTTTAAAATTAGCAGCTCAGTGAATGTCTATTTATGAAGTAGGTAGAAACTACTGATTTTTTTATCATTAATAATAATTCTTTAGTTACATATGCTTTATGTGAGAAGTTCAAAGAGAATTATTAACATCTTTGTGTTGGAACATTAACCTGGTGAAACGGTCTCATTAGGCATTTCAATTTAATTGGCTGTCCTTAAATAGCGAGAACAAAGACAGATCCTGAATAATTACCTACTGAGCTCAGAGTGTATCACTTGACATGACTAAACCCGAAAATATACATGCATATCTGTATTTAATATTTGTAGGACTAATGCAAATGCTCAAAGTTAAAAAAAAATCAGATTTCTCATTACTTTCCAAAATAAGGGAACAACATATTGTCACATATTTCACATTTTTGGACAAATGTTTCCTAGAAAATTATAGTAAATCTAGAGAAAGATTTTTATTGCAAACTTGTTAATTTTTTTTAAATGCATGTTATTCATTTAGCATGTAGAAAATAACATTAAAATGTAGCAAAATATATTATGGTTCTAGAATGCTTCAGTAAAAATGTGATTTCAATAAATATTCAGTCATGTTGGTAACAGAAGCACTGAGATAAGTCAGGTTAGAAATGGGTTTATATTTTAAATGAATTAATTTAATGATTAGAACTTCTGAATAAATACAAATGAAACAAAGGGCTGAGATGTTCTATTAATTTTGTGAGCATATCTGTGTTGCTAATTAATTGAGGAGCATGTTTAACTAAGAGAAATAAATTACTTTTAATAATTATAATTCTCTGATTACATGTAAATGGAAACTGCTAGTTACAGCAGGACCTACTTCCCTCATTAATGCAGGGCTACTAGTCTATGTACATATAGGATTATCTATATTGATAGCCCAAAGTAGAAAATACTCTTCAAAAATTAAGTTCATACAGGTTCACAGACAAAATTTTACTTTTCCTAGGTGCACACAGGAAGTAATGAAACTCACAGAATGGCCATAAACAAGGCATGCTTGAACTAATTTAAAAAACAAAAAAAAGTTCCCACTGAACAATTGAGAATTGTCCTAAACTACTCATGATTGGATTTTAGAAAGCTTAAAATAATGTTTAAGTATTTTAAGTCAGCTTCAGTGGTGAGCTCACAATCAGCTGGATGCAATACGAAAACTTTCTTTTTTTAAGCAAGAAAGCTCATCAAAATTGGTTCAATATGATTAATGTTGAAAAACATTTTATACTCCAAACAAGACAGGTGTATATTTCAGATTGCTGTGAAAAGCTCACAGATTTACAGTAAACCCATTTTACACACTGGTAACTTAAGGTTTAAATTCAAGATAAAAGTAACAATGTCCAGTAAACTGGTAGGTATTAGATACTAAACCCAGGGGTCCTCTGACCTCTGTCGGAGCCGCAGGGAGACTTACGATGTAGTTTTGTAGAAGGAGCTCCACTGAATCTCTCCCCCCGTACTTGATGATCCAAGACTTCAGCTTTGACTCTGCAAGAACCAGCAGTGAGAGCAGACGGTACTTTAATTCTAGAAATTCCATTTTCATTAAGTGTAGCTCTGATGTGGAGGAAACAAAATGAAACCTAGAAACAAAACACGGAGAATTTACAGAATGTAACTAATAGTAACAGAACGGGGCTTACTTAACCTGTTACACGTCAGTATTAAATAAAACGCAGGCACAAGGTCTTCTAAACTGTGGCTGATCAATCACTCTCAGGAAAGCTGGTTCGGTTTCTAGCTCTGGGTTTCAAGGCAAATCACGATTGATTGAAGTCTTTGATTTAGTTCTTTCTCCTGCCAAGATCGCTCTCATCTGTTTCTTTTAGAAGCTGTTTTTGCAATATTACATAATGTTCCTCACAGTGCTGAATAAAAATACAGCCTCTGAAGAAACCATTTCTGTGATTTTTCAGGCTGTGGATACATACAGGTTTACTCTTTTCAACTAATTGTGTATTAGAATGTTGGCATTCTTAGCATAGGCTCTGGGAACCCAGTTTTTATGTACCAAATGCAAGCGTCTATGTAAAAAAAAAAAAAATTAATTCAGAAAGAAAAGACATGGGAAAAAAGCATCCACCAAGCCTTTTAACTACACTTCATTCAAAATCAGACATTCTCTTACCTCTCGGCCATGTCCTCTAATTGATCAGGTGGCACTGGGATCCCGTTCACAGACCTGGTTCGGTAGATTTCATGGAATGCTCTTTTGTGGGCATCTGTGTTTTGAAGCAGATCCTAAGATAACAAATTTTTTTTAAAAAAATAAAAAATGAGGAAACATGTTCACAGGAAGCTAAGAAGCATAATTTTCAGCCTGCACGGATGAGTCAATGTATTCAACAATTTGATGGTGCTGCCACAGCCATACGCGGGCTTTTACCTTGTACAGGAGCCTGGGTTGCTTGTCCATAAGGCCCTGTGCTAGAGCCGTAGCTAATAATTATGGCATCTTTTAAACACACATGACACTTGCACGGCAATGCATTCAGACATTTTAAAGGCACATGGTCCAAAGGAAGATGTAGTTAGTGCTATAGACGATAAATGTTAGCATTTTTCTCTTTCCCTGATTGTGAATCTATTGATTTTCCAAAGCTTAAAACTAGGTACCACTAGTTTAACCCTTTAAAGGTAAAACTAACAATATTAAATTCTCTATTTTATTCTGAGTGTGTGCAGGCTACCCTAAAGTGATGCTTGCTTGCCATCTTAAAGTAAATCAATTACATTACAACATATTAGGAAAACACCCTATGGTTAGAAGATTTCAAACAAGCATGGGGAATGTCCCATAGATATCACAGTGGGAAGGGTAAATGTGATGTTTGTAAAGATTCTGTCTAGATTGTACAGAACTCCAAAAACTTATAATAATTTATTTAGATTTGTTTTCTGAGTTTTTCACTGTCAGAAGACATATTTATATGGAGATTCACATGTCCTTCACAATTCCTAGATAATTTCTCACATAAAAGCAAAGAAGGAGAGAGGTGAAGCAGGTTCATGCCATATTTTCTAGAGCTTAGGTGGTTTCTCAACAGCGGAGTAAATAGCCAACAGATTGTCAGTCATTGAAAAATAAGATACATTAACCTACCAGAATGAATTAGAAAAATCAACACTCTATTGGGACTTCCCTGCTAAGAAGTGGCTAAGACTCTGCAACCCAATGCAGGGGGCTTGGGTTCAATCCCTGGTCAGAGAACAAGATCCCACATGCCACAACTAAAGGTCCTGCATATCACACCAGAGACTAAAGATCCTACATGCTGCAACTAAGACCTGGTGTGCCAAATAAAAAAAAATATATATATATTTTAAATTAATTAATTAATTGTTTCATGCTGAGATTTAGTAGATTAATCGGAGAAAACAGAAGCAAGAAAACAGCCTAAAACATAAGAAAGATACTTGTTAGATAGGTACAAATGGAGGCTTTTATATATAAATTAAGATGCTAAAGTCATATATATTTGTTAACATAAGGGATTAATTTTCTTTTAGTTCAGAGGATGTTATTTGTTACACTGTAGGAAAAAATTCAAGCCCAAACTATTTCTATCTTGATATGTATTTGCTATTATCACCTTCTGATGTGCTTCGAGTCTGCAGGTAATGGCACAGATATTCACAAGTTCCCTGTTCCCAGTGGGAGGGCACCACAAGCATTGTTCAGAGCTGAACACAGAGAACAGAGGACCATCCTAGAGCAACTACTGCCTTGAGTATTTCAATCACTTGTCTGCCTCCTTCTTAGCCTGGAGACACAGTTCTATAGCTTATGTCTTGACCGAAACTCCCCCAAATGACTTCAGGGCAAGTTTAGAGCCACCATCACTCCCACCTCTTATTTGTTCTGTGTGAACAAATTAACCTGTTAATGTATGGGTGGGGGGTCTGTGACTCTATTGGAATATCCAAATGTCCAGATGTCTTCCAAGAAACTTTCCCTGTTGTAGTTTTCTATATCTAATGACTTGAAAAAAAATCTTGACAAGAAATCAAAACAAACAAAAACACTTTCAAACATGACAAAAGAATACAGATGGTGTGATGCTGCTGGGTCCTCTGAAAGGCCGTCTCACTACAAAGCAACCAGAGGCTGAGCGCAGCGTATGACTTCAGTTCACTAGTGGGCTCACAGGAAGTAAGTGAAACTTTAAGTCTCCCATTTTCAGTAAAGCATGACCCAGAACTGAATCACAGAACTATGAACAAGATCATTGAAAAAGCTGATTGTCCTGGACAGATATCAATACCATGCAAGTCTTGGAACTTGAATAATGTGAGAAATATTGAAAGTGAGAACTCAACATTTAGCCAGAACCCTCAAAGAGAGCTGATGTGTCCCTGGTTGATAGCAAATGCAAACACAAAAGGAAGATTGCAAATATCGCCAAACACAGGAGACATGCTACCACAAGTGAGAACCAGCAGAAACAATACATTCACAGTGTTAGAAAAATGTAATTTAATACTTGACAATAACAGTTTGCAAGTTAGAAGAGTAGCACCTGGTTACAGTGTTCTTAATTCCTTATATGGATTAAGAGGAGGTCAAGACACTGATTTTCAATTTCATTAAGTATCTATGGTATAATTTCAAGGACAATCACATTACACAACTGCAGTTTATAACTTGAAGACAGTTTTAGGGAAAACATGGGATAAGAAAAATAGGCAAGAAAATCAACAACAACAAAACCCCTCAATCAAACATTTTAAAGCAATTTTCCTCCAATTAAAAAATTTAAAAATGGGACCTTCAATCAACTTATAAACAGGAAGAAGGTAGGGAAAAAAGAAAGAAAGAAAAAGTAGGGCAAATAGAAACAAATGGTAGAAACAAATTCAGATATATCAATAATTATAAATAAATATGAATGAAATATATATTTACTTATTAAAAGGCAGAGATTGTCAGATTAGGCAAGCAGAATAGAACTATCTGCTTTTTAAAAGAGATATTCAGAAACATTAAGAACAAGGATAGGTTGAAATTAATAGAATAGAAAACAACAAGCCAGGCAAATTCTAATGAAAGAAGGATCATAAGTGTGCATCAATATCAGACAAAGAGACTCCAGAATAGAAGTCATTACAAGTTATTAACTGCTTAATTCATTATTGTTTTCTTGGGTTCCAAAATCACTGTTGATGGTGACTGTAGCCACGAAATTAAAAGATGCTTGCTCCTTGGAAGAAAACAAACCTATGACAAACCGAGACAGCATAGTAAAAAGCAGAGCCATCAATTTTGCTCTAAAATTAATTGTATATTCTGGAATTTTGTTCTAAAATTAATTGTATATCCTAACAAGTATCTGTTGAATGGAATTGGACTTCCCATAAATCAAATTTATGGGAATTTGAGTATCCCACTCAGTTCAGTTCAGTTCAGTTGCTCAGTCATGTCTCTTTGCAACCCTATGGATCGTAGCACACCAGGCCTCCCTGTCCATCACCAACTCCCAGAGTTTGCTAAAACTCATGTCCATTAAGTCAGTGACCATCCAACCATCTCATCCTCTATCATCCCCTTCTCTTCCCACCTTCAATCTTTCCCAGCATGAGGGTCTTTTCAAATGAGTCACTTCTTCGCATCATATGGCCAAAGTATTGGAGTTTCAGCTTCAGTATCAGCCCTTCCAATGAATATTCAGGACTGATTTCCTTTAAGGTGGACTGGTTTGATCTCCTTGCAGTCCAAGGGACTCTCAAGTCTTCTCCAACACCACAGTTCAGAAGCATCAATTCTTCGGCGCTCAGCTTTTTTTATAGTCCAACTCTCACATCCATACATGACTCCTGGAAAAACCATAGCTTTGACCAGATGGACCTTTGTTGGCAAAGTAATGTCTCTGCTTTTTAATATGCTATCTAGGTTGGTCATAGCTTTTCTTCCAAGGAGCAAGCGTCTTTTAATTTCATGGCTGCAGTTGGCATCTGCAGTGATTTTGGAGCCCCCAAAAATAAAGTCAGCCACTGTTTCCACTGTTTCTCCAGCTATTGGCCATGAAGTGATGGGACTGGATGCCATGATCTTAGTTTTCTGAATGCTGAGTTTTAAGCCAACTTTTTCACTCTCTTCTTTCACTGTCATCAAGAGGCTCTTTAGTTTTTCGCTTTCTGCCATAAGGGTGGTGTCATCCGCATATCTGAGGTTATTGGTATTTCTTCCAACAATGTTGATTCCAGCTTGTGCTTCATCCAGCCCAGTGTTTCTCATGATGTACTCTGCATATAAGTTAAACAAGCAGGGTGACAATATACAGCCTTGACGTACTCCTTTCCCTATTTGGAACCAGTCTGTTGTTCCATGTCCAGTTCTAACTATTGCTTCCTGACCTGCATACAGGTTTCTCAGGAGGCAGGTCAGTTGGTCGGGCATTCCCATCTCTTTCAGAATTTTCCAGCTTGTTGTGATCCACACAGTCAAAGGCTTTGGCATAGTCAGTAAGCAGAAGTAGATGTTTTTCTGGAACTCTCTTGCTTTTTTGAATATCCAACAGACGTTGGCTATTTGATCTCTGGTTCCTCTGGCTTTTCTAAATCCAGCTTGAGCATCTGGAAGTTCATGGTTCATGTACTGTTGAAGCCTGGCTTGGAGAATTTTGAGCATTACTTTGCTAGTGTGTGAGATGAGTGCAATTGTGTGGTAGTTGGAGCATTCTTTGGCATTGCCTTTCTTTGGGACTGGAATGAAAACTGACCTTTTCCAGTCCTGTGGCCAACTGCTGAGTTTTCCAAATTTGCTGGCATATTGAGTGCAGCACTTTCACAGCATCATCTTTTAGGATTTGAAATAGCTCAACTGGAATTCCATCACCTCCACTAGCTTTGTTCGTAGTGATGCTTCTAAGGCCCACTTGACCTCACATTCAAGGATGTCTGGTTCTAGGTGAGTGATCACACCATCATGATTATCTGGGTCATGAAGATCTTTTTTGTATAGTTCTTCTGTGTATTCTTGAAACCTCTTCTTAATACCCTCTTCTTCTGTTAGGTCCATACCATTTCTGTCCTTTATTGAGCCCATCTTTGCATGAAAATTTCCCTTGGTATCTCTAATTTTCTTGAAGAGATCTCTAGTCTTTCCCATTCTATTGCTTTCCTCTATTTCTTTGCATCGATCACTGAGGAAGTCTTTCTTATCTCTTCCTTGCTATTCTTTGAAACTCTGCATTCAAATGAGCATAACTTTCCTTTACTTCTTTGCCTTTCACTTTTCTTCTTTTCATAGCTGTTTGTAAGGCCTCCTCAGACAACTGTTTTGCCTTTTTGCATTTCTTTTTCTTGGGGATGGTCTTGATCACTGCCTCCTGTACAATGTCATGAACCTTCGTCCATAGCTCTTCAGGCTCTCTGTCTATCAGATCTAATCCCTTGAATATATTTGTCACTCCCACTGTATAGTCATAAGGGATTTGATACTGTCTTCAATTTAAGTCTGAATTTGGCGATAAGGGGTTCATGATCTGAGCCACAGTGAGCTCCCAGTCTTGTTTTTGCTGACTGTATAGAATTTCTCCATCTTTGGCTGCAAAGAATATAATCAGTCTGATTTTGGTGTTGACCATCTGGTGATGTCCATGTGTAGAGTCATCTCTTGTGTTGCTGGAAGAGGGTGTTTGCTATGACTAGTGCATTCTCTTGGCAAACCTCTGTTAGCCTTTGTCCTGCTTCATTCTGTACTCCAAGGCCAAATTTGCCCATTACCCCAGGTATTTCTTGACTTCCTACTTTTGCATTCCAGTCCCCTATAATGAAAGGAACATCTTTTTTGGGTGTTAGTTCTAGAAGGTCTTGTAGATCTTCACAGAACCATTCAACTTTACCATTATTGGTCGGGACATAGACTTGGATTACCGTGATATTGAATGGTTTGCCTTGGAGACAAACAGAGATCATTCCCACAGAGAAGCATCCCACTATGCTTCTTTACATTGTTAATCTAGATACTGTTAAGTGTTCCATCACTTCATAGCAAATAGGTGGGGAAAAGTGGGAACTGTGACAGGTTTTATTTTCTTGGGCTCCAAAATCACTGCAGACAGTGACTGCAGCCACGAAATTTAAAGTCATTTGCACCTTGGAAGAAAAGCTATGACAGACCTAAACAGTGTATTAAAAAGCAGAGATATCACTTTACTGACAAAGGTCCATATAGTCAAAGTTATGGTTTTTTCAGTACTCATGTGTGGATGTGAGAACTGAACCATAAAGAAGACTGAGCACTGAAGAACTGATGCTTTCCAACTGTGTTGCTGGATAAGACTCTTGAGAGTCCCTTGGACAGCAAGGAGATCAAACCAGTCAATCCTAGAGGATATCAACACTGAATATTCATTGGAAGGACAGATGCTGAAAGTGAAGCTCCAATACTTTGGCCACCTTATGTGAAGAGTCGATTTACTGGAAAAGACCCTGATGCTAGGAAAGATAGAGGGCAAGAGGAGATGGGGGCAACAGAGGATAAGATGGTTGGGTGGCATCACTGACTCAATGGACATGAGTTTGAACAAACTCTGGGAGATAGTGAAGGACAGGGAAGCCTGCCGTGCTGCAGAGAGTCGGATATAACTTGGTGACTGAACAACAATAATAACTATAAACACTGAAGCTTACTTAATACTGGGTTCCCTCAGGGCTCAGCTCTTGACTTATTTTCTGTCTACATGTATTTATTTAATCTAAGTCTCCAAGCTTTTAACATCTCTTTATATACCAAGAACTCTGACTATTTGGCCCCCTCCTGTCTCTTATCTTCCACTGCCCACTCCGCATATTCGCTGGGACATGAAAGAGTCTCACACTTACCTTCCCCCAGACTGAACTCCATCTTTCCTCCCAAATCTGCTTCATTGCCTTTCCATCTCAACTGATGGAAATGCCATTTTTCCAACTGCTTGGTTGAAAAATCATAGTGTCATTTATGACTCCCCTTCCTTCATAATCAATATCTAATGCTAAAAACTCTTTGTTCTGCCCTTGAAATATACTCAGAATCTATTTCTTACCATCTCTGTAGCTATGACCTTTGTTCAAGCCACCCTACCCAGATCATTGAAATTGTTTCTCTTCTACCCTCTATGACCAGTCCAGCCACATCCTCACACAGCACCAGAATGATGCTGTTAAAAGAGTGAATCTGTCATTCCTCTGGTAAGAAAGTAGATGGGAAAAGATCATTAGGATATAACAGAGGAAATTAAGGATGCTAAAAATGCATTTAAGGAATGTGACAAAGTGCAAAGAAACAAAACTGGGGGGAAATGGAGGCTTAACAATAGGCACAAGAATATTTTGAATAATCTTATGTCAATAATTTTGAAAACTTAGTCAAAGGAACAAATTCTCAGAAAGTATGATTAGCATTATTGACCCAGTTACAATTTTGAAAGCCTGAATATTTCTAAAACCATTTTTAGAAGCTGTTTTTTTTTTTTAACAAGAGTAAAAAAACAAACAGTAATCATTGCTCTTACAGAGTTGAGATTACACTGTAGGAGATCAAGCAGTAAATAAGATAAATAATTAAATTAGCATTTGAGATGAAGATAATGCTAAAGAGAAAAACTGAATAGGGAAGGGGAAAGGATGTTATCCTTTCAAAGAGGTGGCCGAGAAAGGATTGACTAAAAGGTGACCTTTCAGTAAAGGACCAAGGAGATGAGGAAGAATGCCTGGAAAATATTTCAGGCAACATTCCAGAAATGTTGGCAAAGGGCAAAGGCCTTCAAACAGGAACACACTTGCATGTTTGAGGTTCTCTTTTCAGTGTGGTTTCACTGACTCCCCTGCTTAAGATTGCAACACCGCCTAATCTTCCTTGTCCTTCTACCTTCTATTATAATATAAAATGTCATTATTTATTATATTTATTATTTCTTAACTGCCTCCTCCTATGAAAAGGCAAGTTATATTAGGCTAGAGGTTTTGTCTGTTTTGCTTATGGGTATATCACAAATGCCTAGAACACTACTTTGCACATAGAAAGAGCTCAATAAATATTTGTTGAAAGACAAGGAAAGACCATTTTAGGACCATATGGTCCTGTTCAAAATTACCATAAAATATCTGGTTTATGCCAAAAGGTTGCTGATAGTTGGTTGTATTTGGTCCTATCCAAAATGTCCATGGAGATATTTGGTCCACATCAAAAGGTCCTTAATATTTGGCTCTGTCCAAAACTATTTGTTCCATGAACCAAATACACTCATGGACATTTTGAACCAAATGTGGGCTAACTGGAAACACTGGAAAGAAGAGAAAGAAAATTAAGAAACCAAATGGGTAAAGTAGTTCAGAGACGAAGGAATAACTGTCTAAAATGCTTCCAATAAAGGTAAACTGAGGACTGAGAATTGGTCATTGAGTGAGGAACAGAAAACCTGCCATGGATAGACGGGCAAGGATAAACATGATTGGAATGGGTTCTAGAAAGAATGGGCAGAGTACAAAACCAAAATGAGATTTCAGAGAGTTCTTCCAAAGAACTTCACTTTTGTAAAAGAAAGAAAAAAATGGACAGTAGCTCACTATGTGCATCATCCAGGATATGGAGACGACTTAAATGTCCACCCACAGAGGAACAGACCAAGATGTGCTACATACGGATGATGGAATGTTACTCTGCCTCTGCCATGAAGAAGAACAAAACTGGGTCATTGGTACAGATGTGGAGGGACTTAGAGACTGTCATACAGAGTGAAGAAAGCCAGAAAGAGAAGAACAAATACTGTATACTAATGCATATATGTGGAATCTGAAAAAATTGGTATAGATGATCTTATCTACAAAGCAGAAAATACAGGTACAGATGTAAAGAGCAAACATACAGATACCAAGGGGGAAGGGAAGGAATGGGATGAATTGGGAGATTGTGATTGACATATATACGCTATTGATCCTATGTATAAAATTGATAACCAGTGAGAACCTACTGTATCGCACAGGGAACTCTACCCATTGGTCTGTGATGACCCAAGAGGGAAGGAAATCCAAAAAAGAGGAGATATATGCATATGTATAGCAGGTTCGCTTTGCTGTACAGTAGAAATTAACACAACATTGTAAAGCAACTACAGCCCAATAAACTTAAAAAAAATAAAGGACAATAGCTGAAAGGAGAGGTAAGGTTAAGAAAGAGGCTATTAAGAATAATAACAGTATGTTTTATGTGGGTGGGGAAAATCCAGCAGAGAAAGAGAAAGAAAAAATAAAGAAGCAAAGTACTACAGGCATTATCTTCTGGAACAGAGCTGGGAGGATGGGATCCACCATCCATGTGGAGGGGCTGGCCTTAGCTCGGAGCACAGATGGTTCATCCATAGTAACAGGAGAGGAGACGGAGTATTCGGTCACAGATGCATGTAGGTGGGTTGATGTGGTCGTGGGAGCTTGCGGAAATTCTTTTTTGACTGCTTCTATTTTCTCAGAGAAATAGGAAGCAGTGTCATCAGCTAAGAGTAAGGATGAAGGAGGAGGTTTGGAAGGTTTGAATAGAAAAGGTATAAAATAGTTGTCCCAGAAATGCAGAGGGAAGAGAGTCCAAAATGCCTTTGGAGTGCCGGGGAGCGTGAAGGGCCCGCTTGGGTTAGTCAGCATGCCTGGGGGCGTGCTTATCTCCAACCACAGCCAACTGCATGAACGTGGGCAGGAGCCAGGCTGAGAGCTGGCTTTAACCAAAAAGTCACCTGGTGGATCAGATGGTAAAGAATCTGCCTGCAACGCAGGAGACCTGGGTTCAATTCCTGGCTCAGGAAATCCCCTGGAGAAGGGAATGGCAACCCACTCCAATATTCTTGCCTGGAGAATTCCATGGACAGAGGAGCCTGATGGACTACAGTCCACGGGGTTGCAAAGAGTTGGACAGGACTGAGCAACTAACACTTTCACTTTTTCTTGTTTAACCAGGAGAGTAGAACAAAGTGAGACCTGGTTGTTGGTTTATTTTCCACATATACAGTTAACTCCCACTATGACTCAGTAAATGAGATACACAAATTCAATTGCACAAAATGCAGGGTTGCATTAATGAGATATTAGTGAAAAAAACAGCATTTTAAGTTAGGACTGTACTATCACAAGATGCAGAGGAAGTGTATTAGAACTTATGCTAAGCACAACAAACCAGGCAATGAGAAAAACGCAAATGACTAAGAGATCATCAAGGCCTAATCCCACCACTTTCTAAGGCCACTAGTAACCCTCCCAGCACCCTGATCCTCACTTCTTAAGCACCAGGACATAAGAACTTGGTGACTTGGTTTGCCTTCCTGTGAGAATGGAGGAGGAAAAGAAGTCTGGAGCCAATGGCCAATCACACTATTATGAAAATACACACTGTCTATGGCCTTATATTTTCAAAGACAACAATATAGTAAGAGAAATAACAAAAGTAAATGCAGATAAAAAATAACAGAACTATTGGAAAGCAACTCGGGAAATGAATCTACTGGGATTGTCATAACAAGTACAGAAGAGGGAAGTGCAAATCAAAGAATTTCTAGGAAAATGGGACATCTCCGAACCAGAATGAATAGGTGCCTGGGAGACCTGAGTCAGCACAAGTTCCAGACTATACTAGTGAAACAAGGGTATTATCAGTTAGCTGTTAATAAATAATGAATTCTGACCTGCTGAAGCTCCAATACCTTGACCACCTGATGCAAAGAGCCGACTCACTGGAAAAGACCCTGATACTGGGAAACATTGAGGGTAAGAGAAGGGGATAAGACAGAGGATAAGATGATTGGATGGCATCACTGATTCAAGGGACATGAGTTTGAGCAAGCTCCAGGAGATGGTGAAGGACAGGGAAGCCTGGCGTGCTGCAGACCGTGGGGTCACAAAGAGTCAGACATGACTTAGCAACTGAAGAACAACAGCCTACCTTCACTGATCAGGTTTGCTTTAATAAAAGTTTGCAGGTCCTCCAAGTATCACACAACCTTAACAAAAAGATGTTGGCCAAGCTGAATTTAGGAACTTGGAGTCAGCTGTGTCCAGTTTGAGCTCCAGCTGGTTAAGACTAGTTAGGTCCACTGACCCTCCATCTGACCATGGGTGAGTGTCTGCATGGTAACCTTTTGATATCAGAGGGCCCAAAACTCCACCCTCTGATGATGCTAATGCCACCATTTTCTGAATATGTAGCCCATGAAAAGATCTGTGGCTTAGTTGCATCTGCACAGAATGAGGATCACTTCACCCATTTCTTATCTCCAGTGACCTTTCCCATGCTCAGCTTGATCCCATAAATACTTAGAACCCCTCACCTTCAGGAAGATGGATCTGAAATTTGTTCTCTCATCTCAGTTGGCTGCCTTGTGAATAAACCCTTTCTCTGCTGCAAACCTCAGTGTCTCAACCTGTGACTCGCTGAGTAATGGGCAAACAAACCTGATTTGGTAACACTAGCACCGTTAGGCTGGAAGGTTTTCCAGCCAGAGTATTTACCTTGTGTTGCTCACGTTTCCGGTGTATTGTGTTAGCAGTTTCCTCGTGAACCTGCTGAATGGTTATTTCCTCTCTTAGGGCCACTTCTGCTCTATATAACCAGGCCCCTATGGTGCCCAGAGGTGCAGGAAGAGACTTATCAAGTTGTATATGCCAATCAAAGAGCTGAAACACAAAGTAGAAAGGCAGTGTCTTAACACGATGGACAATTCCTAAAATTCCCCCAAATGATTTTAAAGGCTACAAAATGCTGTAAGTTATTAATTTGGGGTTAATTTAATAAACACCAAGTAAGAAAATATCTGTGTCCTAATCTAATGTTTTGAAAAGTTCAGAACACAGATACTTTCCTTCAAAATCTCCCACATAATAAGAACAGGTCCAGAAAAATCAGGGTCATCTAGACATCTCGGGAGGAAAATGAGAATTCAGGATTCTTTCTATAATAATGTATTTCTCTAATGATTTCATCATTTCTCCCACTTATCTGATTGTCAGGTACTGCTTCACAGCTTATTGGAATGATGGGGGGGGGGGGTGGGATCTAAGTTATTCTTTAATAGAGCTTAATGGGAAAAGTTGGATTATAAAAATGAAAATGGAATAAGTACGAGACAAGTATTCCCATGAGGGATAGAAGTTTCAGAGGTTTTGAAATCTGGGACTTAATGTTTGCAAAATATTAAAATGAAAGCTACAGAGCAATTTTCCTTCAAGTTCAAGGTCAGATAAGATAAGCTTAAATTAAAGAATATAAAAACAAATGTGAATACAGGAAGATAACTAACTGTTGATGAAATCTGATTATGGAATTTGGAGAAGTTGAGGCCTCATTCTTGGGGAGTTACTTCTAAACAACCCAGGATTAAATTATATAAAAGGAGAAGTAACCCAGGTGGTCTTTCAGGATTTCAGCGGGTTGTCTTGTCAATAAGGCAGGCAAAACAGGGAAACAGTTGTTAAACAGGCACTTCCACTAACTTCAAGGAAAACTTGACAAGAGGACAAAGACCATCCCACTGGTAAAACTTCCAACCACTGACAGAGGCGTGAGGACCTGATGTAACATCATTGTGAAGAAAGAGATGATAGAAAATATTCTTGACTAACTTACATGAAATGTAATGAAATGAATTATCAGAGGACTTACGCTGGAGGACACTCTATCCCAGGCCTGTTTGACCAATGCTTGGTCAAGTGACAATTTACCATCTCTATGTAATGGTTGTAATAAGTGTTCAATCTGTTTCCTCTTCATTTCATATTGAACTCTGAAGTGCTTAAATGACTAAAAGAGGAAAAACAGCAAGAACATGGCAGTCAGTCAAAAAAAGCAAAAGCAAAGGAAACCATGTTTCCTAAATAACAATCCTTTATATTTGGATAACGTTCAACAAATGTTGCTGATAATAACACTGACAATGGTGAAACGGCCAGCATTCACCTAGCCCTGATGACGACCCTGGCCCCTTGCGAAGTGCCTCCTGCACATTATCCACTCTGGCTCCCCATCACACTACAATCTAGACAAGCCCCATTATTACTGCTAAGCCCAGAGGTGACTTGGCACACACAAGTAGTAGAGACAGCACTCAAGGCTAGGATTTCTCATTCCTGGGTAAATAATCTACAAGCCAGTCCCTGCTCATGATGAAATAATAAACAAGAGTATAAATCTATGTTCATAATCAAAATTGTTGTTTCACTTTAAAGTACCAGTTTACAAATAGAAATTGCATACATCAAAAAATTACAGAATTAGTGGTATCCTAATTTGTGTTTCAGTAAATCTGTATAAAGAGGTTTACTTTATGTAACAACCCTTTGCTTTAATTTTATGCTGTCAAAATATTAAATATTATATCTTTCTTTTGTCACAGTATGGTTAACATAAATTTGTAACATGCAGATTTAACTGTAAGTCTGATATTAATATAACCTAAGAAAAGTTAGTGATTTTAATGAAAGTCCTACATTTTACAATACATTAACCCACCCTAATTGGTGATGGACAGGGAGGCCTGGCGTGCTGCGATTCATGGGGTCGCAAAGAGTTGGACATGACTGAGCGACTGAACTGAACTGAATATATGTCTCAAAGTCCACATATGAATTGAAAATGTCACTGAATGTGCATTTAATATCTTTAATATTAAAAATATTAAGGAACATGAGAATAGTCCCCATAGAATCTAACAGATAGCACATCTGAAAGAACTTCTAAGTCACTAAGTATACAAACATGTAAATTCACATGAAGAACACTTGGGGGAGATGGTGAATAAATATTTTACCACAAATTTTACCTACCATTCACTATAACTTAATGTAATTTTAAAGTACCAAAACATATAATCAGTCTTAAATTTTATTCTACAGAACTCTACATACAGAAAAACTGGAAAATACACTATTGATTGATAAGTAAAAACATTAGATTCTGATTACATAATAAACATACAAATGAAAGAAAATATTCCCTATGTGGTCTAATGCTATTTAAGAGACTGATCTGAATTTTTTACTTTTCTGAGAACTGCAAGGAGATCCAACCAGTCCATCCTAAAGATCAGTCCTGGGTGTTCATTGGAAGGACTGATGCTGAAGCTGAAACTCCAATACTTTGGCCACCTCATGCGAAGAGTTGACTCATTGGAAAAGACCCTGATGCTGGGAGGGATTGGGGGCAGGAGGAGAAGGGGCCGACAGAGGATGAGATGGCTGGATGGCATCACCGACTCGATGGACATGAGTTTGAGTAAACTCCAGGAGTTGGTGATGGCCAGGGAGGCCTGGCGTGCTGCAGTTCATGGGGTCGCAAAGAGTCGAACATGACTGAGCGACTGAACTGAACTGAACTGAACTGATACTTAGATTTCCTCTTATAAATTAACTTCTGTACAATGGTAACTTTATAACTTTAAATTTATTTTTTTATAATTTATGCTAAAACTGAAACTCACTAATGGACTAAATAAGGACATTCATTCTGTTCTTGCAAATCAACCTCAATTTACTGATTTAATCATTTTAATGTTCCCAGAAAATTATCTTTTCAGTGAAAAATTATAATGAGCTTCAAAGCAAAAAGAACACACATATAAGAATGTATTTACTGCATTTCCAAGTCCATCAAATATAATACTGATGAAACTATCCATCTAAATTCAGGCACACTTTATAGATATGATTATATAAAACCACACACTAATTCCAACAGCTAAATCTTCTATCATCTGCTGTTTCGCATCTCTTACCTCATTCACCCTTTTTTTTTTTTGTAGCAAAAATTGTCAACATATATTGTAGGTTAGAATATACCATAGTTTTGCCACCAAAATGCAATGATATTTTAAGCAGGAGAAAATGTCAGTGCTACACAGAGTAAGTCACAATTCAATGAAAAAAAAAAAAAGTTGTTAAAGGATTTTGGAAGTGGAAACTGGAAGCTGAAATTTAATTAATGACAGTGTGATGAAACTGGGAGAAAGAGCAACCACAACAGCGGCAACACTGGACTCAACCTGAATGCAGTAGTGCTGAGTGAGGAGGTGGCAGGAGAAGCTGATCCACCTAAGGGTCCTACTCCACTCTTCATGTTGCAATTTTTATTTAATGCAGCTTATCCTACGGAAATTTTCAATTTGCCACTGAAGTCACATTTTGGTAGAATTTCATGCATTATATAAAAACAACGGCTAGATTTGTGTTTTGGATTGTCTACAAGACTGAGTTCTGGGAAAGTTATGAAGCCTCAGAACTCTATATAATGTGACATATACAATTTAAAACTATCAACTCCAGCTCTGGGTGTATATCCAAAGGAAATGAAAACAAAGTATCAAAGAGATATACATGCATTGTCTAGTTTATTGCAGCATTGTCACCACAGTCAATTGATAGAAACAATCTAAGTGCCCATTAATGGAGGAACTGGCAAAGAAGATGTGGTATATATATACACACACACAATGGCATGTTATTTAGCCATGAGAAAAAAGGACAGCCTGCCATATGTGACAACATGGGTGAAACTTAAAGATGTTATACTAAGCAAGATAAGGTAGAGAAAAACAAAGATTGTATAATATCACTTATATAGGGAATCTAAAAAGTCAAACTCTTAAAAACAGAGAGCAAAATGATGGCTACCAGGGGATGGGGGTGTGGGACAGGATGGATATTTAAGTATACAAACTGGCAAGGGTTAGGGTATATAAGTCCTAGATTCCAAATGCACGGTGCAGTGAATATGGACAATAGTATTGCATTACAATCATCAAAATTGCTATGAGACTGGAACTTAAACATCTCACCCACTAAAAATAAATGATAATAATGTCACAGGATAGAGGTGCTAATTATTGTTACAATGACAAACATATTACAATATATAAATGCATTAAATTTTTAAAACTACCTATTTACATAGAAAAATGTTTAAATTATATGTAAACTTAAGATAATCTATATTATTTTTAAAAGACATTTCTCATTAATATCACTTGAAAGATTAAACATAGATTAAATGATATATGTGGATCTTACTCATGAAAGGCTTTTAATAAAAGTAAAATATCTCTTCCATACATTACCTGATATTTATCCTGCAAACTTGAGTCTGTCACCTGTGTCCTTGTCAAATCTCTTTCAAATTGTTCTATCCAAACTTTCATCTCCTTCAAAATTAGCCTGTCTTCTCTCTAGAAACCAGCAGACATTACAATTTGATTAGTAACTGTGCATTTACTTAATTGCTGATTAATGCCTGACTGATCCTAGAATACAGTGAATATTTAATAAGCTCCAAACGTCTCTGAAAAACTTTCTCCTTCCCTGCCCTCACCTCTTCTGGAGAATAAGAAGCAAAAATTAATTCTATAAAAAATCTTAATTATCATACTGAATACCGAAATTATCTACCTCCATTGTCCTTCTCAAGAAACATTAATTTAATTAAGAAAATATGCTCCAGAGGAAATGTGCTAAGCACAAAAATACTCAGAAAAAGCAGTGGCTGGAATGGGAGTGGAAATAGGCCTGTGGTTGCATCTTAACCCAAGGCCACTGGTAACCCAGAGGACTGATCAAGATAAGATTAATTTTGACTGAATTAAAGGAGCTTCAGTCAGAGTAACATTGGATTACTCATGTACATTATGTTTAAAAACATTATGCACTATTATAACATAAGCCCCATGAGGGCAGAAAGCACATTTATCTTGTTCAATATGGTATTCCCAAACCCTGGCAACATGAAACCTATAAGATATTTACCAGATCTTCCGCTGAATGAATGCATACAAGCTACCACTCACGTCTCAAAAATGAAAAAGAACTGGAGAGTTACAGACTTGTTTCCACAAATAGTAAGAGCTATTCTAGCACTAATGTAGTGAAAATATCCTAAACCGTCATCAAGACTTCTTATCAGGTGAGAAGGCCAGAGTAATCACAGACATACTTAACATGATTTTTTGGCATTTAGCTTTCTGTTACAACATCTCATCTGATGATCACAGCCCTATGACAGACTGAAGTGGCTGTCTCCTGACAGGTCAAACAGCAGAAGAGAAAGAGCACTGGCTATGGAGGCAGGCGAAACTGGTTTCAAACTCTGGTCCTGATGTGCATTAGCTCTGTGAATTCAGATACAATTTTTAAAAATCCTCTCTTCTGTTGTACCATCATCTGGGTAGTCATGGCAACCCCCCCCCCCCGCCCTTACATGGTTTTGAGGAGAATTAGAGATTCTCTGTCAACACATCCAGAGCAGAGGCTGCCACACGTGCTATCATGACCTGTGTCCTCTTTCACTTCCTGATGTTGCAAAGACAACCCTCTTCCTGCCTGGAATAATTTCCCCTGGGTGATGACTTCCTCAGAGCTCTGGTCAGGTGCACCCTTCTCTAGGAAGCTTTCTTCTGATCCACAGATCTGAGTTATGAGTTTCTCTTTTGCCAGTGGTTCTCAAACTTCAGTGAACACTAGAATCACCTGGAGAGCTTGTGAAAGAGATGACTGCGCCCACCATCCGGTTTTCTGGCTTAGTGTACCTTGAGAATGCATATTCATTACAAGTTTCCAGGTGAACCTGATGCTGCTGGCCTAGGGACCACATGTTGAGAACATTTTTCTATGATCTTGCAACAACCTGAGCTCAAATATTCACCCAAAATACATCATATTTCATTGTCTCTCCTCCCTCCTCCATTCAGCATTCCAAACCATATATGTATCTTTTTTTCTCCAGACTAACATAGCAGTCTGGCATCTGGTGTCACTCAATAGATAAGTGTGGAATAAATGATTGATTGGTAACATAGTTAGAGGACAAAATGGAATAGGAGGACTCCAAAGTCTCAGCACTTCCCATGATGGCTCTTCTGAATGAATAAGGGAATGGCATCAAGGCACATGTTCCGTTATTGGTTGACTTTCATGCCCACAACAGTACTAATGATGTATCTCCTGACTTCAGAGGAACACAAAGCTCTTGTTCTACCTTCAAGGAACCTGAGCTTAACATGACCACTGGTGGAGCTCACCAAAGTGAGCATGGGGCTTTGACTCTCCAAAGACAGGCTCATCATAAGCTTTTCTTCACCAACTGAAATTATTTCACAAAATCATCTGAGAGAAAAAAAAAATTATGTTCTTATTAACTTTATTAGAGTATGTTCAACAAATTTTTCTTCTGGTGTGGAAGTGCAAATTATAGTAAGGTTAAAAAGGATGCAGCTCTGTATACACTTAGCATCCTTCTTTTAAAGGAAAATGAAATATTTAGATTTAGATTTCAAAACTCATTTAGTGTGGTGGTTTTTCTTCAACTGGTAACTTCCACACACATTCAAAGACATGGAGGTCTATTTGCCTAGAGACCATCTAAATGCCAAATAACCAAACTGTTAGCATTCTCACTAGTTTTTCTTCTCTCTCACTTACTCACTCAAATGCATGCATTATATGTTTTGTAGTGTACTTATATATACTTAAACTCATATTTCATGAAGCATGAAATAAAAATTTTTACTTCTAATTTTTTATTCCAGTGTTGGCATAAAGTCTATTGTGTTGATAAATCCTTAACTTCAGGCCTAGGTAGAAAAACGGAAGTAACTTAGATATGGGAAAGAATCCTTAATCATGAATTCCACAAATATTTTTTGAGCATTTACTCTGTTCTATGAACTTTACTAAACCATGTTACTCAATATTGAGCAGAAAAGTTGTGATGAAACTCAGGGTTACAAGCTAATTGAACACTTACCTTTTTCAATTAATTATTTCCTATTAATATATTAAAATGAAAAAATAAAGCTTTAACTTAATTTTTATTTTCCATGTCACACATAAATAAATAATAGTTATTTTAATTTTTCCTTTTGTTAGTGCTATTATTATTAAAAAGAAATTAATTAATGCCATCTTATAATTAAAGATTAGTGGGAAAGTTTCCATGGGAGTAGCTTAGACTTTAACTAATATTTAAGAACACATATGTTATTTTTCTACTAGAAAGGAAAAGGAAACAACAGAATTAAGGTATTAAAATAAATGTGTATATAAAGACAAATACATGCAAAGGGATGGCTAACAAGCTATAGAATGCAGAATGTTTGAAAGAAGGCACCAATTCAAGATGACTTAAATCTTACCTTAAGAATTTGGATAGAATTTGTAAAAGATGGGAAACTTGGAAGTATTTCCTAACAACATGAAAAGATAACATATACAAAAATAACATAAATCATGGACAAAAATTATATAGGAAACACAAAAAAATGGAGAGGTATCTGTCTATAAATAAACAGGCAACAATTTGAAGGGTATAGTTATTTTAAGATATTTTCACAAGTTTTGAAAGTATCAAACTGAATCAAATAAGGTAATGTCGAATTCTGGCATTTGATGGTTTTGCTTTAATTTTTAATAGTCATATGTAACTATATATATACTATACATATGTCTTAAAATAGTAAATATTTTGAAAGGAGAACAATGTAAAGAAAAGGTATATGGATTCATATTTTTCTCTATACTGTCATGATATACATCTCTGTATTCCTATACAACTAAGACTGAGCTGTGGTTCTGAAAACAGTCAGTAAAATTTGTTGAAATTGGGGAAGGAATGAGTGAATAAATAATTGAAAGTTTGATAAATGAGAGCGATAAACCAGGGGGTGTATTGCATTTGTTAATAATTTAGCATTAATTATCCAAGGAATACTTTTAAGGAAAAAGTTCTTTATCAGTTTTACTGGCTGAAGTAAGAAAAACATGGCACTATTTCCAATCATAAAATCAGATTTAAAACAGTATCTATAAAATAACTAAATTCATAAAGGGGATATAAGAATCAAAAAGAAGGAAAAATGAAAGCCTGATAGATATGTTGATGCCAGTATTTTTAAAAATGAATTTAAAAAACTATTTACTAAAACTTGAGTACAAAAGTAATGAGGACTTCAAGGAGATGACACCAACCCTAATGTGTATAGTCTATAAAATCTTCAAGGTTCATTAGACAGAATAGGGGGCCATTAAGTTGCATCAAACAAAAATAAGTCATACATCATAAAAAATCTTTTTTCTATTTAAAATATTCATATTTAGATGTTCATATTCTACCCATCATTTAAAAAAGGGTAACACTTATAACATGCTTTCCTCAAAATTATTTTTTGAAACTCTCCTGAAGCATCCTTCTTTTAGGAAAGAGATGGAAGTTTTTAAAAGAAAAATCAGAACTTATCTTCTAGAGAATGTGATTAATTGCTTAACAATAAATAAAGCTCTTTAGTTAAGTATATTAACAAGTTTAAAGCAGGAGTGTATTTCAAATCTCTGAGGATTTTTACATTAAATCCTTGCTCATGAGCATTAACATAAGTATCTCCCTTTATTTCTCAGACATTACCAGCCACTGTGTTTACTGATCTGGAGAGATGATTAATGTCAGAGAAATTAAAACAGTACAAGCTTAGACATCAGGTGAGAAATAAATCCAATTGGCCAATATAAGAACTTTAGATATGACAATCAGATGGAAAACTGATTTTCTCTGTGCCCTTGAGGGAGTTCTAACAGACCTCTGTACAGAGTTTCTTATTCACAGAGCACCGTCCATGCCAAATCACATTCTCAAAACCCAGAAAACACCAAATGAATCCCACGCACACGATTCAGTCCACACTGGAGTTTGCAAGGAGAGGCTTTCGTGTTCAGTGGTGCTTCTTAGGAACATTAGTTTGCCTATTGTAGAATAAGTTACTCTGGTGATCAATATTTGTTCCTTCCAAGCTTGGCAAGGAACAAAGAAATGGTTTCTTGAAACCACAGTTTTTAAAATAACTAACATAGTTCTATCAAATACCAGATTAACTTTACCCAAGTGACCTAGGAAACACCAGTTACTGCTGTTTCGTTTAATTCTTTTACAAAGATTTCTATTCCTGCAAAACCTTTTCCTACTTGAAAACTTTGGGTTATGTTCCTCTGATCTTTTCCTTCCTTAGATCTGTTTCTAAGAAACAGTGCATTTTTTGTTTGTTTGTTTTTCTCGTTTCTCTTAATTATAATCTCAAGCCTCTCTGAAAACCCTGGTTAAGACCTGAACAGTAAACTCTAGTTGAGACCTGAATGGTAAAGACAGATCGTTTTTAACACGTCTTGAACATTCGTTTATTACTTTCCCTGATGTCATTTTGCCTAATAATTAATTTTAAATTCAGTAGTAAATCCACCTCTCTCTCTAAAAAACAAATAAAAATCCCCAAACCTAATAGGGTACTTTTAAAAAATAGGAGAATGTAATATCCATTGTTGTTAAAGACAGAATATAGGCATTCTGGTGTGCTGGCTAGAGTGTAAAATGAGACATCCTCCTGAGAGGATTTGACAAAACTCTGCATGCGCTTTAGTCTAGGAATTCCTCTTTAAGAAAGAGTTGTAGAACAATTCTTATTACACAATTGTTCATGGAAGTATTTTTATAACAGCAAAAAATCAGAAATTTTCAACAATTGATATTGGATAAATTACCGTTCATCTTTATGAAGTTCCAGAGAGAATGGCATGAGAAAGGTTTTGTATAGCAGAAAAAATAAAATTATATGTATACTATGATTCTATGTTCTAAAATTTTATTAATTTATTTATTCTTTGTGACTGTAGTGGGTCGTTGTTGGTGTGCGGGCTTTTCTTTAGTTGTGGAGAGCAGGGACTACTCTCTAGTTGCGATGTGTGGGCTTCTTCTTGTGGTGACTTTTGTTGAGGCGCGTAGGCTCTAGAGAAGCCCAGCTTCAGTAGCCGTGGTATGAGGGCTCAGTAGTTTTGATTTCCCAGACTCTACAGCTCAGACTCAATAGTTGTGGCGCATGGGCTTACCACCTCCATGTAAGTTGCTACTCATTGTAAACATATGGAAATCACATGTGGGATCTTCTCAGACCAGGGATTGAACCTGTGTCTCTTGCACTGGCTGGCAGATTCTTTATCACTGAGCTACCAGGAAAACCCCACGATTCTATTTTTGTTAAAATATTTTATGTGTCTACATTTACAGGGAACTCACACCAAAGTATTAATTTTTTTAAGAATAGAGTCTCTACAGAAGGTTAAGTACAAATGATTTTCTTTCCCTTTTCCCCCCAATTTTTGTTTTTCTTTATTTATGGCAACAAACATGTGTCACTTGAGTAGTATGAAAAATATGTTATTTAAACTACTGAGTGGCTGAAAAACCTAAGCACAGTGAATAATTAGAACTTTCATAAGTCTGCCTGACTTCCATATGTTTACAATGAGTAGCAACGTACACGGCGGTGGTGGTTTAGTCACGAAGTCGTGTCCGACTGCGATCCCACGGACTGTGGCCCACCAGGCTTCTCTGCCCATGGAATTCTCCAGGCAAGAACACTGGAGTGGGTTGCCATTCCCTTCTCCAAGCAACTTACATAATAAATCTAAAAGTCAAAATTGGGTTTTATCAGGTTGAACAGAAGAAGGAAACTCAGGATGTAAATGCATAAATAATATGATATAAAATTAATTCAGTGGTCAAATTGCTAAAATAAAGTTTCTCAACACTCTTATCTTTCCTAGATTTCAATTCATATTATACAAATTATACATCCAGCAGTTATTATTAACAATGCTTTCTCTGATACAGCCAACACATCAGAGAAAATTTTCCCTCTAATTTCCTCCCAAGTGTGGATGATATTGGTCTTCATTCACTTGCTGTCATATTAACATGCATTCAGTTTAATTTTTTGAACACAGCATAATTAAAACTCTGACTCACTGTCACTGAGTGTGTTATCAATGCTCAAAGAAAAACAAATACTTACATCATTCTCTTGCCCATCAGAGCCTGTACTGTGGATGTCAGGATACTGCTTCAGAAACTGGGCTACATAGGTCATAATAGACTTCTCATCTGGTTTATCCACATCAACATCTGAAAAAACCAAACCCAAATATGAGAAATTAATAAGCATTTTAAAAGATTTTAATAATACAAACTTTGAAATCTAGCTAATATACCAAAAGACAGTGTCCTAAATGCAGAAGAAAAACAGAATACTATTTACAGATGGAGAGAGGGAAAACCAGTTTAGTCTGGATAATATACAGTGGAAATTTTATGACTCAGAAAGCTGACACATTTTAGCCAAGAGCTGTTAGGAAAGTAGTATGTGTTTCATTTAAATAATTTCAACACTCATCAGAAATATGAGATATATATGTAATTATTCATACATTTTGTCTAGTTACTAAAATACCAATAATATGTGCATTACAGAATCAGAGTAAACAGGTAGTAAAACAAGTTACAGGCACAGCGCGGAATGATAAATGACTATATAGTTTGTATACTATATATGGTCACCTAATAATTCATTTCAGAAAAGAAGGAGATGCCTTATGTCCAAGTCGTTACACAGCTTCTCCATTGTGAAGCCTTCTGTCTAAGCCACTGTATGTTGAACAATTAAGTATTCTTTAAGTACTTAATTTGAGAGCTGAAAAGATCTCAATCACTGTCATTTTTAAGTATATAGATGTTTATCTAAAAAATCAGTAAAAATTAAGCAAGGATATTTATACAAATTTAATAATTACAAAATCAGGGTAAGACTGGATACATTAAAAAAAAGTGTTGAATGTT